>NC_138883.1:107790899-108390899 GCF_965194825.1 Balaenoptera physalus | reverse complement strand
TACATGTATTTTGCAGGGAAAGCTGGCAGAATTAGCTGATGGATTAAGTGTGGAACGGAAAGGAAGAGAAGTCAGCACTCCTGGGTCTTTGGCCTGAGCAGGTGGGTGAAAACTGATGGTGTTACAGAGAAGAGGCAGATGGGGTGGGCGGGGGGAGCAGGCTTGGAGGGGCAGGGAATGGAAAGTTCTGCTTGAAGTCTGTTGATTATTGGACGTCCAAGAGCAGAGGTCCAGGAGACAGTCATATAAACGAATCTAGAGCTCAGGGGAGAAGCTGGGGTTGGAGATTCAACTTTGGGAGGCATCAGCCTAGAGACTGTATAAAAGCCATAGGACTGGATGTAAATATTACTACAACCATCTTCTAGATCAGGTACCTACTATGGGCAGAGCCAGTTCTTTAAGCCTTGACTTCCTCTCCTAAGCAGTCCCTACTCTGGTCCAACAGGCTAAAAAAAAAACCTAGTATGATGAATCAAGCCCCTCACATGGGGACCACTGCAAAGAGGAGTTATTTGACCCTGTATTGAGTCTGGTACCAGAAAGATGAAATACATGAAATTCCCTTGCATCTTGACAAGTGGCGCATCTTTCCCCTAATTCAGACCTCTGCACGCCTGTGGAGCCCATGGGCATTTCACGTGCAATGGACTGCTCCAGCCACAATGTAGTCCAGGCAAGGATTACTTTAGAAAGGTGGTAATTTAACTTCACGACCAAGAGACATTCTCATATACAATCGCTCATATTGATGCTAAACCTTAAACACTGTTACCAGAAACCCAAGGGTGGTTAGTAATTTTGTTTCAGACACGAAAGCATGTCACGAGAGCAGTCACCAACGTGACTTACTGGGCCTCAGTTTCCTTATCTATTAGCCAAACAGGTTCAACAAGGTGTAGTGAACATCCCCAAGGCTCTAAAATGAGGTTTCCCTTTTCTCTGAACTTGCTTCCCCTCTTGTGAATGTCTCGTAATTCCAGGAAGAGGCGGGGAGAATTCTAGGTAACTGCATTTCTGTTCCTGGCTGGCTGCTCTGATCTCAAGGAAGTCTTCCTACATTTTGGGGACTCCATCCTTTTTAAGCTCTTGTATAAGAAAGGAAACTTTCAGAAGTGACTGGAGAGATGAATTTCATGATTACAGAACACTCTGAACAGAATACAAAAAGCCCAGAAGAATCCTTTATTTGAATCACCGTAAAAGTATTTCTTGAGTATTTTGTATCACACAGACCATAGTATTTGCAAAGAGATAAAATGTGATGTGGTGACAGACTGTGGGCTTTGGAGGCAGGAGACCCGGCCCCAGTGTCAGCACTGCCACTTTCTAGCTGTGCGACCAGGGGCAAGTTTCCGATTATAGCTACCACTGCGTGCCTATGTGCCAGGCGCTTTACAGAAATGGTGTCTTCCCATCATGATAGTCACCCCCATTTTACACATTAGGAAACATTACATATAGTTCAGTGCTGTTCCCCAGCTCGTGGGTCAGGGCTAGGATCAAGCCCAGGTCACCTAGAAGACTCTAAGTTCTCCTCATCACTGCAGGGAGACCTGGGGGAGAAAGTGCATATAAAACACCTGGGACGTAATAGTTGCTCAATGCACACCGCTTTCTTCTCATTTTGGGCTAAAACAGATAATACAGACTTACAAGTCCAGAGAAGATTCTTTGCATTCTACCCCTGCCCGCTGGCTTCCTTCAATCACTTAATTTTCACCAGCATCAGAGCCATTGAAAATATCAGCCCCTCATCCAGGAATCTACTTTGCTACCAGGAAGATTTGTGGGTCCAACTTCGGCAGCCTTTGCCTCATCAGGGCTGGGCTCTGTGTCCTTGAGGTGCAGTCTTGGGAGGAACATTTTTTGCTGATCTTAAAATCAGCTCATATCCTCAGAGCACTCACTATGGGCCAAGGACTACGTCCAGCACTGAGGTGCATTTTCTCACCTCATCCTCAGAGCAGACCTGAGAGGTAGATACAGTTGATATCTCTATTTCAGAGAAGAAACTGAGTCTTACAGAGGGCCAGCCACTTTGCTAAGGTCACACATCTTGCCACTAGCAGTCAAGATTAGAAATGAGGTCTGTCTCGGGGACTTCCCTGGTGGCGCAGTGGATAAGAGGCCGCGCTCCTAATGTAGGGGGCCCAGGTTCAATACCTGGTCAGGGAACTAGACTCCCCATGCATGTCACAACTAAAAGTTCTCATGCCACAACTAAGAAGCCCACATGCTGCAACTACGGAGCCTGCCTGCCAAAACTAAGGAGCCCGCCTGCTAACACCCGGCGCAACCAAATAAATAAATAAATATTTTTTTAAGAAAAAAAAAAAGAAAGAAAGAAATGAGTTGTCTGCCTTACTCCTAAATTCTTCGTGCCACTTAGAAAATATACATTTCTTTGGGCAAACTGGGGTTGGCTCATCTCCTCCCAGCTGTCTTCTTTAGCCTCCCCACAACCCAGTAAAACAAACACAAGCCCAAAATAGATTATTTCTAAAATGAAGATTCCTAGGCGTTTGGGAGGACCCAGGGCTTTAAGTAAATAGCTATTGACAAAGGGAAAGCTCTATGGGTTACATTGCAAAGGCCACGCGGACAGTCACGCCCCCTGACTTAGTAATTGCACCCCTGGGATTCTGCTAAGGTTATATTTAACATAAACAAAAACCTCCACGAGTATATTTATCATGAAGTTATTTCAATATCTAAAATTTAGAAGCAACATCAATGTCCAAAATAAGGAACTGCTGTGGACCACTGTGCATCAACACAACTGAACATTATGCAGCCATTAAAATGATGACTATTTAGTCTATATAGAAATGGAGAAACATTTACGGATATTATCACACATGATTAAGTGAAAATACTAGACTATAAAATATATGTGCAGGGCTTCCCTGGTGGCGCAGTGGTTGAGAATCTGCCTGCTAATGCAGGGGACATGGGTTCGAGCCCTGGTCTGGGAAGATCCCACATGCCGCGGAGCAACTAGGCCCGTGAGCCACTACTGAGCCTGCGCGTCTGGAGCCTGTGCTCCGCAACAAGAGAGGCCGCGATAGTGAGAGGCCCGCGCACTGCGATGAAGAGTGGCCCCCGCTTGCCACAACTAGAGAAAGCCCTCGCACGGAAACGAAGACCCAACACAGCCAAAAATAAAACAAAAATAAATAAATAAACAAATGTGGGGTTAAAAAATATATATATATATATGTGCAATATGATTGCGACTAAGCACAGTATATATGTGTATGGGCAAAGTCTGAAAAGGAATTAATGAAAATGAAAATAGTGCTGTTAGACTGGTAGAGTCATAGGTCCTTTTATTTTTCTTTAAAGCAATTTCTGCTCATGTTTTTAAAAAAAGTTCAAGCAATAAAGAAGGTGTGAAGTTGAAAGTATTTCTATTCTCCAAAGGTAGTTCTTATTACATTTTCTTTTTTTAAATTAATTAATTAATTAAATTTACTTATATATTTGGCTGCACTGGGTCTTCGTTGCTGTGTGCGGGCTTCTCATTGCGGTGGCTTCTCTTGTTGCGGAGTATGGGCTCTAGGTGCATGGGCTTCACTAGTTGTGGCATGCAGGCTCAGTAGTTGTGGTTCATGGGCTCTAGAGCTCAGGCTTCAGTAGTTGTGGCGCACGGGCTTAGTTGCTCCATGGCATGTGGGATCTTCCCGGACCATGGCTTGAACCTGTGTCCCCTACATTGGCAGGTGGATTCTTAACCACTGCGCCACCAGGGAAGTCCCACCTATTACATTTTCATGTGCACATTTCATAGATGCATTTTTAAATTTAAAAAGATATTTAATGCTATTTTTAGTTATAAACCAAGCAAAAAAAGTCCTTTCCTTCACAATAGCTAGTACCTCTTTCTTTCAGATCATTTGGATTCTTTTAATTAAACTTAACTTTGGTTATTAACATTTTTTAATTTGAAAAATTTTCAGACACACAAAAAATTTAAAATATAACGTAATGGTCATATGTGTACCTATTATCCAGTATAAAAACAAGACACTTAAAATACAGCTTTATTTTAAGACGTCCCGTGTACACCTCCCTAATCCCATCTCTCCTTCTCTCCCTGTCGGTGGTCATGACTCTCCTGAATTGACCGTTCATCATCTTTTTCAACTTTTACCATGTATATATAGCTCTCAAAAAAAATATTTGCTATTGTTTTGTACGTTTTAAACTTTTCTATAAATTTCTGTAACTTGCTTGTTTTGCTCAATATAATTTTTGTGAGAATTATCCATATCGATACAAATAGTTCATTCATTTTTCACTGCTGTTTAGTATTCCTGTGTGTGAATGTAGCATGCCTGTCGGTGTCTCAACCTCCTACATCCTCTCCATGCTCTCCATCTCCCTGCCCACAGGCCTGGCTCTCTGTGGCCATCACCCCACATCATCACCTGAGGGCTTTCTCGGGCTGCTGCCACTTGGGGAGGCCCAGAGGGCTTGGATTTAACAGCCCCCAGGAGCAGCCCTCACCCATGTCTGAGGGGCGTTGGTAGATAAATTCCCACGCTCCCTCACTCCTCAGGCAGGACCGCTCTGAGGCACGTGCTCTGCACTGTCTCCTGGAGTTTCCACGTGCGATTCAGCTCTGGGTGGTTGCCCACAGCAGTGACTACTTTGATCATTGTCTCAGGCCATCTTCTCCAGAAGCTGATGCTGAACCAGAACTTGGGGCACAAGGTGTTTATTAGGAACACCTGCAAAAGGAAGGGGGGAGGAAGCAGGATCGGGCAGAGGGAGAAACAGAACTGCGATGAAGGCCCGATGAAGCCTCAGCCAACCTGCAGGGGACCCCAGAGGGAGTGGTGGCCTGCAGAGTGTCCCATGGAACACCCAAAGGGCTGGTTCTCAATACCTCTGCCTCACTCAGTCCCTGGCTGTGGGCTGCCCTGGGGAGAGTGTGACCTTGGGCAGCTGAGGCAGACCCTGAAGCAGCTGACAGCTGGAGGCCCCGACCCCAGCAGCTGGACAGCAAGGCCTCCCTTGAAGGGGGCTCTGGGCAGCGTGCCCATGTACACCACAAGAACACACCTCTGTTCCTCTGTTACACATTTGGGATCACCTCCCACATAACTACTTGTACTTGTATCCTGTCTCAGGGTCTGCTTTTGGGGGAACCCAAACTAAGACAATGAATGTATCTCAGTGCATGTATCCGTTCTCCTGTTAACGGACACCCAAGTTGTTTGCAATCTTTTGTTACTGCAAACTAGGTTGCAATGGACCTTCTTATACCAGTCTCCTTTTGTACATGCTGTGGGAGTTTTAAGATAAATACCTAGAGGCAGAGTTCTTAGGTTACAGTTCTTGGAAGACAGGGCTACACGTCTTCAAGTTTACCAGGGGTTGGACCAGGGCCCTGTAGCTGAGGTCAAGATTGAGGGTAAGGATGTACTGGGGAGACAGCCTCATATTGAAAAGGTTTTATACCAGATGGACTTCATCACAGACAGACCCTCAGAATCCCTCCTCTAGAGCAGAGCGTCTCAGACTTTAATGTGCATACGAATCCCCTGGGGATCTTGTTATAGTGCAGATTCTGATCTGGTAAGTCTAGGTTGGGGCCTGAAATTCTGTATTCGTAAGCTTTTAGGTGCTGCTGCTACGCCATGGTCCTCACACTGCGTATCAGGCTCTAGAGAATGAGTCTGATTAGGGGCTATCGGAATATCAAAGTAAAAGGTCCATGATTCTCTTTGATTGTTGCCAATAGAATAGGATAAAAAGAGATGCCTAACAAAGGGGAATAGACTGTGGGCTAAACCATTAAGATACTACAGTGTGGGATATTATTCTACTAAGGGTCTAGGGATTCACCACTGACAGCTTTTTGGGGTACTGTCAATTCCAGGTTACATCTCACTTTTGTCTTGGGGAAAGATATAGACCAGTATGGTCTTACAGGAGTAGGTCTGTCTTGTTAAATATCAACTGATTTTCACCCCTTTTTTTGTTGTTGTTCCAGGCACAATGTTTGGCTGTCAATTTGAGGGTGCTATATAACATTCGCCTCTAAAAAGTGCCCAGATCAGGTGGGTTTGCACTTGAGTCCCCAGAGGGATAGACCTGCTGGGCCGCTTTGAGGATTCACAGCCATGGACCACTATATGGGAAGGTCCTCTGTTCATTCCCGTCAGTGCAAAGGGATGTTTAACATCAGTTAAACAGGACTTCTGTTTCTATTCACGATGGTGTAACAAGGATTGAATTTATCCTCCCATGCAAAACAACTAAAAAATTGGATAAAATATTTGAAACAATGGCAACACGTGAGGTGAGCCCTACAATTACCTAGCTCATTGCCTGAAGAAAGTTTTTTCATCTGTGACATATGGAGGGGAACCCAGGCAGAGCCTGGGAGTCTCCCTGTGTTTAGTGAACAGAGATGGGGTGCAGGGCAGCTATGGCAGCTAGACTTCACAGGGCAGAGTAGCAGAGGAGAGAGCTGCACACAGAGAGAACTATGAAGATATGCAGAGGGTCCCCCTTGAGTATTCATTTGAGTACTGGCCAGCCAAGGCATGTGAAGACTCTTGCTGAAACCAGGGAAAGAACCACCCAAAAGGATTTGAGGGAACAGTGCTCAGAGCTCATAGGGCCAAGAACAATGCCTGCTCCCAGCAGCCAGAGTGGAAAATCTCATAATTCAGGAGGCACTGATTAGAGTACCAAGGAGGGTCTTGCCTTGGGGAAGAAAATTAACTCTAAATTAAATGCAGGGACTTCCCCCGTGGCTCAGTGGTTAAGACTCCACGCTCCCAATGCAGGCACCCAGGTGCAATCTCTGGTCAGGGAACTCGATCCCACATGCATGCTGCAACTAAGAGTTCACATGCCACAACTAAGGAGCTGGTGAGCCACAACTAAGAAGCCTGTGAGCTGCAACTAGCAACTAAGACCCAGTGCAACCAATATACAAAAAAAAAAAAAAAAAAGTAAATTAAATGCAGCTCTGACCTGGCCTAACAAAAGTGAAAAATAAGACATGAAATTATCAAAGTGTTGGGTAGGAAGAAATCTTCCTCTACCGTTCTAGTTCTTCTGGCTGGTCTAAGAATTAAATTGACATGAGACAGATTAAGAGGAGAAAAATTAAGAAGTTTAATAACATGTATACATGGGAGAGACCCAGGAAAACTGAGCAACTCACCAAAATGGCCTAAGCCCTCACCTTAAATACCATCTTCAGCTAAAGACAAAAGAGGATGTTGGGAGTAGTGGTTTGGGACTTCAAAGGCGAGGAAAGCAATTGACATGAAGATGGAAAAGCAACTGTTTGGAAAAGCCATGCGGAGACAATGGAACTCTGATCTTTAGGCCCCACCTAGAGTTTCCCCCACCATCCTAGCCCATATCTTTGCAGAGATCTCTGGTGATAGCTCTATTGCAGAAGCAGACCCTTTATCTAAAATTTTTTAGAGAGCTCAGGGAGGGGTCAAAATTTCTTCCTGAGTCTTTTGGGCCTTGATTGTTTTTGTTCAAAACAGTCCACATGCCAAAGAGACATTTTGGGGTGGAAAGTTTTGCTCCCCTACAGTACTGTTTCCAAGTAACTTAACTGCATTCCAGAACAAAGCTCAAGAATATTTACATGAATACAAAAATATTCAACATCCAACAAGGTAAAATTCACAATGTTTGGCATCCCAACAAAAAGTACCAGGCATGCAAAAATGCAGGAAAATATAATCCAGAATGAAGAGAAAAATCAATCCATCAAAGCTGACTCAGAAAGAATACAAATGATAGAATTCATATACAATAATATTTTTTAAAGTTATTATGACTATACTCCATATTTCAAGAAGCTAGAGGAAAGACTGAATATGATAAGTAGAGACATGAAAGATATAAAATAAACCCAAACTGAACTTTTAGAGATGAAAACTGTGATGTCCAAGACGAAAAATGCACTTGCTAATATTAATAGCAGATTATACATTGCAGAAAAAAGAACAGTGAATGTGAAGATATAGCAATAGAAAAGATTCAAGATTAAAATTAGAAAAAAGACTAAAAAAAAAAAAATTGGGGCATCAGTGAACTGTGGGATAACTTTAAGTGCCCTAACAGACATGTAATTTAGAGACTGGAGTCCCTGAAATGGGGTGTGGGATGGGCAGGGGGCCAAAAATATTTGAGGAACTAATGGCCAAAAATGTTCTAAATTTGATGAAAACTATGAACTGACAGACCCAAAGAAGCTCAATAAACCCCAAGCACAAAAACATGAAGAAAACTTCACTAAGGCATATCAATCAAATTGCTTAAAGCCAGCGATAAAGAGAAAATCAAAGGCAGCTGAGAAAAAAGACATATTATTCCAGAGAAACAAAAATAAAGATGACAGACTTCTTGTTAGAAACAAAGTAAGCTAGAAGACAGTAGAATGACATCTTTAAAGTACTAAAAAGAAAAAAAAAAAAAAAACAACTGTCAAACTAGACTTCCATACCCAATGAAAATATCTTTCAAAAATGAAGATGGTCAGGAAAATAAGAAGACAAGCCACAGACAGGGAGAAAATATTTGCAAAAGACAAAACTGATAAAAGACTGTTATCCAAAATATACACACACACACACACACAAAAACCCCTTAAAACTGAACAATATGAAAACAAACAAGCCAATTTAAAAAGTGGGCCAAAGATCTTAACAGACACCTCACCAAAGAAGATATACAGACGGCAAATAAGCATTTGAAAAGATGCTCCACATTACATGCCAACAGGGAAATGCAAACTAAAACAATGAGATACCTCTATGTACCTATTCCTATGGCCAAAATCTGAAATGCTGATGACACCAAATGTTAGTGAGGATGTGGAGCGGCAGGAACTCTCATTCCAGTGGGAACGTAAAAATGGTGCAGGCACTTTGGAAGACAGTGTGATGGTTTCTTACAAAACTGAACATAGTCTTACCATATGATCCAGCAACCATTATTTCTTGGTATTTACCCAAAGGAGTTGAAAATTTATGTCCAGAAAACCTTGCACATGGATGTTTATAGGAGCTTTATTCATAATTGTCAGAACTTGGAAGCAATCAAGATGCCCTTCAAAAGGTAAATGAATAAACTGTGGTACATGCAGACAATGTTCTATTATTCAGTGCTAAAAAGAACGAGCTATTGAGCCATACAAAAAAACCCATGAATATTACTGAGTGAAAGAAGCCAGTCTGAAGAGGCTATGTACTGTATGATTCCAACCATGACATCCTGGAAAAGGCAAAACTATGGAGATGGTAAAGAGATCAGTGGTTGCCAGAGGTTGGGGAAGGGGGAAAAGGATGAATAAGCAGAGCATAGAGGGTTTTTAGAATAGTGAAAATACTTTGTATGATACTATAATGGTGGTTACATGTCATCATGCATTTATCCAAAACCAATGGACAACTCCATGAGTGAACCCTAAGGTAAACTGTGGGCTTTGGGTGATTATGATATGTCAGTGTAGGTTCATCAATTGCAACAAATGTACCATTTGATCAGGGGTGCTGATAATGGGGGAGGCTATGCATGTGTGGAGGCAAGGAGTATATGGGAAATCTCTGTACCTTCCTCTCAATTTTGATGTGAACATATAACAGCTCCAAAAAACCAATATCTTTCTAAAAAAAGAATTATAAGAGGAATAAAGAGGGACTTCCCTGGTGGTGCAGTGGATAAGACTCCGAGCTCCTAATTCAGGGGCCCTGGGTTCGATCCCTGGTCAGGGAACTGGATCCCACATGCACGCCGCAACTAAGAGTTCACATGCCACAACTAAGGAGCCCGCATGCCACAACTAAGGAGCCCGCATACCACAACTAAGGAGCCCGCCTGCCGCAGCTAAGACCCAGTGCAGCCAAATAAATAAATAGATATTAAAAAAAAAAAGAGGAAAAAAGAAAGTTAGGAGAAATATTTTTTCATATATTCAAAAACTGAAAGAATTCACCACCAGCAGACTTATTCTATAAGGAATATTATTGGAAGTCTGATAAGCAGAGGGAAAAGGATAGCAGAGGGGAATCTGGATCTACATAAAGGAATAAAGAACATCACAAATGACACTACACAGGTAATTTTTTTTTTTTTTTTTTTTTGGCAGCTTGCAGGATCTTAGTTCCCCGACCAGTGATCGAACCTGTGCCCCCTGCAATGGAAGCACTGAGTCCTAACCACTGGGCTGCCAGGGAACTCCCTGCATAGGTAATTTAAAGACCTTTTTCTTCTTAGTTAAATCTCTTTAAAAGATAATTGACTATTCAAAACAAAAATAATAACAATGCCATTATGTAGAAGTAAATGTATGACGACAATAACACAAAGGCTGGGAGGGGAGAAATAGAAATAGCTCTTATAAGTTCTCATATTTTACATGAAGTGGTATAATATCTCTTGAAGGCAAACCAGAGAAGTTAAAGATGTATACTATAAACCTTAAAGCAACCACTAAAATAGCACAACAAAGAGTTATAGCTAATAAGCCAGCAACGGAGATAAAAATGGAATCATGAAAAATATCCAATTAATCCAAAAACAGTCAGAACAAGATGGAAAAATGAACAAAAAAATAGATGGGAAAGATAGAAAACAAACAGCAAGGTGGTAGAATTAAAGCTAACCATATAAAAATCACAGCAAATTTAAATGGGCTGAACATCCAAATTAAAATAGAGATAGTCATATTGGATAAAAAAGCCAAGACCCAACTATATGCTGTCTATAAGAAATCCACTTTAAATACAAAAACACAAGTAGGTTAAAGGTAAAAGGATAGAAAATAATATACCATGCTAACACTAGTCAAAAGAAAACTGGAGTGGTTATATTAACACCAGACAAAGTAGATTTCAGAGAAACAATATTAGCACGGATAAACAGGGTAATTTCGTAATGACAAAGGGGTCAATTCATCAAGATGACATAATAATCTTACCCATTTGTATACCTCATAATAGAGCTTCAAAATACATGAAGCAAAAACTGATAGAACTGCAAGGAGTTATGGAAAACTCCACAACTATTGTTTGAAATTTTAAAACCTGTCTTTCATAGAAGAAGTAGAAAAATCAGACCCAAGTGGTTTAGTTCAGCCAGAATGGAAGGTGCAGGAAAGGAGTGAGGGGGAAATTAGTTAACTACCCTGGAGGGAAGATAACAGGAAAAAACATGAAAACAGGGAAGACGGACTCAGTAACTCTGGCACCAAGGGAAAAGAAGCGTTGGGTAAACATGAAGCTCTCCTATTACTAATCATAATTAGGTCAGAAGACCTCCAGTTTCCATAGTCTCAGTCATCCTTTTTATTTTTGTATAAACAATCTATAAGTTTTTGCCGCAGGGAATATTGTTGCTCTTTCCAGTCTGGAGTAGAATCCTTTGAATTTTATGAAGTCAAACGGAGAGAACAGTCTATGACAGAGTGGAGACCTGCTTTTTAATCCAGTCCTAGATGCATCTCTGAGTGACCCCAAGCGTAGAAGGAAGTGATGGAAGCCACCATATCTAGAGGATAGTGAAGAACGGGCAGAGCTCCTGAGAACAATCCATCATCTTGTCCATCCATCCATCCATCTATCAATCCATCATCCTTCTATTTTTCCACTCATCTACCATTCCTCCTTCATCCATCTATCCATCCACCCACTCACTCACTCACTCATACAATAAGTAGTCACATCCTGGGTTGGGTGGCAGCTTCACCTGTGGTTCCTTGGTCCTCTTCAGAAGTAACTGAGACCTCATAACTCATTTGCCTTCAGGGGAAATTACCACCAAGGCACACCCAGATCATCACTGTCCCTTGGGAGGACACTGTGGCAATAACAGACATCTTGTTGCATGAAACCATGGCCCATCCTGTCAACTCAAGCCTTCCCAAATCAGGTTCCCAAACACTGGTTTGCCAGGAATTAGGGTAGAGTGGGAGACACACCTGAATTGAGTTGTGTTGAAGGGAGAGGGAACCAGTCAGACAAGAGGCCCTTCTCCAAGAAGGGAAAGAGAGATGGGTGGGAGTGGGGGGTACACATTATTCCCTTTATTTTCTCCGATTCATCCCGTTTCTGTCTCTCCTACCCTCAACCCAAGAGCATAATTTGGTCCTTAAAAGCCAACCACCCTCTTAGTTGGCAGATGTGTGAACCTCTCTTAGAAGTGCTGAGACAAACCCCACTTAAAAGGGAATTTGGAGTCCTGAAGAGGCATCAACTTTGGACTCTAGGTTCAAATCCCAGCTCTAACCCTGAGAAGTTGTATAATCTTGATTAAGTCATTTAACTTCTCTAAGGCTTGGTTTTTCCCTCTGTAAAATGGGAATGATACTAACCTTGCAGAGGTGGTTGAGAGGACTAAACCAGATAACACATGTGTGGGTATTATATTTCCCAGGTTACAACCTTGGGTATCTAAACAAGAAAGTTTAATTTTCTTTTTCTGTAATTTAACTCTAAACACTATCTTGAACTTCCATTTTGCCTCCTGGTTAAACACAAACAAATAACAATAACAACTTTATTGTTATTACCAGTTTTTTATGTGTTCTTTCAAAATTAAATTATGCATTTACAAGCATATTTATAGGACCATATAGAAAATGATCATATAATATATATATATAATCATTTATCTCTCACTGATCTAAGTATACCTCATATATACACACACACAAATATATCATATATACATATACGCAAATATATCTATACCTCATACATACACACAAAAAATCTCATATATATACATACATACAAATATATATATATATTTGTATATACACAATGTGTGTGTATATACACTCTGTTGTCTAAGATAGATTGAAAAGATTTTGTATATACAGGTTGGAAAAGTGCTAGGAGCAAGTTGGGAGGAGGAGGTTGAGACCAGGTTAAGGAGTTTGAAACATATCCTGTAGGCAAGTAGTTGTTAACCTTGACTGTACCTCTGAACTATCTGTAAGTTTTTAAAAACACATAGCCTGGGTCCAAGGTCAGTTCTACAGAATCAGATTCTATGCGGGTTGGGGATGTGCCTTTGAATTAAAACTGCAGGTCGTTCAGATGCCTCAGAGGGTTGAAATTCTTGCTGTAGGCAGTGAGCAGGCATGGAAGGAAGGGAGCGATAGCATCGTGTTAGGAACATTAATTTGGCGATTGTGGGAGGGAGAGGAAGAAGATTGGCGGCAAGGGAACTAGTTTGAGGGCTGTGGAAATGGTCCAGGGATGAGCGTGCCAAGGCCTGAGCTGGCTGGTGAAGTGGAACAGAATGAACGGGGTGGATATGGAAGACGTCTCAAGGCTTTGTAACATTTGGGTGGGGGGAGGGGCCGGGAGTGAGAGGGAAAAGACTGGAAGTTAATGGTTTCTAGCAAAACCCACTACAGCAAACACTTTCCTTTACTCTTTCTCTAGTCATCAGCCCTTTATTCGAGAGAGGGAGTCCTAACAGGAAACATTCAGTGTTTCTGTTATTGACTCTGAGATTCAATGATAGATTCCCAGCTTTCCAAACAGGGCTAGTTAATTTTTAAAGGTACTCAGCAGTGAGCCAACTGGTGAGCAAAAGCCACAGGAGACACATGGCATCTCTCTCTAGAGCAGGGTTCAGCCAACATTTTCTGTAAAAGACCAGATAGTAAATAGGCTTTGCAGGCTATGTGGTTTCTGTAGCAACCACTCAACTTTGCTGTTGGAACATGAAAGCAGCCTGACAATCTATAACTGAATGAGCGTGGCTGTATTCCAATAAAAATTTATTTACAGGGCTTCCCTGGTGGCGCAGTGGTTAAGAATCCGCCTGCCAATGCAGGGGACACGGGTTCGAGCCCTGGTCTGAGAAGATCCCACATGCTGCGGAGCAACTAAACCTGTGCGCCACAACTACTGAGCCTGCGCTCTAGGGCCGTGAGCCACAACTACTGAGCCCGCGTGCCACAACTACTGAAGCCCACGTGCCTAGAGTCCGTGCTCCGCAACGAGAAGCCACCGCAATGAGAAGCCCACGCACCACAAGGAAGAGTAGCCCCCGCTTGCCACAACTAGAGAAAGCCCACGTGCAGCAACGAAGACCCAACACAGCCAAAACTAAAATAAATAAAATAAATAAAATAAATTAAAAAAAATTTATTTACAAAAGCAGGCGTGAAGCTAGTCCACGGCCCATGGCTTGCTGACTCCTAATCTAGAGCACCAGTTTTGCTGGAAGATTTGGGGGAAATGTTATTTTTGCTACCAGGTGTTTATACGGTCCCCTATTTCTAGGGTCACCTTCTCTTGAACATCCAGCCAGTGCCATTCTCTAAGTGCAGGCTGTGTAATGCACAAAGGCACCTAAGCAAGATGACAAATGGGGTTGGTACCAGCCTTTCTGTAATTCATTGCTCAGAGGGGCCCTTGGTTTGTAGTTTGCATGAAGGTACCATACATGCTCATGACAGCCTTGATACAACTCTCACTCCCTTCTAATCTGGCCCCAGTAGCTGTCTTCCTTTCCAGTACTTCTCAGGGTCCTGGGGACAGTTTTTGCTTGCCAGGTGATGTTTAGCTTGTTTGCCAGGTGATGGCTTGCCGTCTCTCCGTTGGTCACCACTGGCTGCCTTGGAACTCCTTCTCTGGGATGCTCCCCTGGTCCACAAGGGTGGAGTCAGGCCTCTCTCTTAATGCCAAGGTACCACTCAGACAAGGCCAGCAGGTGTACTAGACCTGGCTGAGGCTTGAGGCCAACAAGAGAAACACAGCTCAGAAACAGAAAGCTTACATCAGCCATCAGCCATCACTGGTCCCGTGTGCCTTGGCTGAAGTCAGCCTTTTCAGTTATTAATCAGTCTCAACATTAGGTCAGAAACACTTGGATTTGGATCACTTGCCTGTTTCTGATCTCCTTTCAGAAGTAGAAGCCTCACACCTGCAGCCCCGAAGAACTTAAAACCCTTAGAGCTTTCCGTTAAATGAATCAGGATTTTAATGGAAGTGAATGTACCATTTTAACACATTTCAAAAGCATAAAGCTTGGAAGAAAATTTGCATTTGCCCCAAGTAGCTTTGGGCCATGATCTCAGGTTCCTGGGTACAAGGTCACTGGCTTCTGTCATTAGAGAAAATATTCTGTCAGAAGAAAACACTGAGAAGCCCTGAATTAAGTTCTTTTTTCTGATGTAGCATGGATGCCCAGACTTCTTAGAAACTGCATATCTAGTGTCACACGTGGTTGCCTGTGGCCAATTTAAATGAGTTCTCACTCTCTTTTTGAAACCCCGTTCTCATTTTCCCCAACTGATGTGAAGCTTGAGGCTTCTCCACTTGGAGAACTCTAGCTTGCTGCCACGTCCACACACTGGTTCTCCTTGAAAGAGTAAGGGCTTATTTTCTCTTGGAAATTCCGGTCATTATACACCCCAGATCTGCTTTGTTCATTCAGGTCTTAGGTATTCCAGACACAGAGCTCACCATGCACCTACACACTGAAGTTACTGTTCAACCTTTCCCAGGGAGTGAGGCCTCATCATCAGAGGCTGAAAAGAGGGACATCTAGCCTCACGGCCACTTGTCCCTCTCCCCAGCCTCTGAACTTGGAGAGCCTCTCTTGTAACTGATTTGTCTGTTTATGAAATTGTTCCTAGTTGCTTCGAGATTTTCCAACTTAATTGCCTTGTGACTGCAAAGCAAGAGCTATGGAATTTCAGACATAAAAAATCATTTTGAAAGGGAACCCTCCTACACTGTGGGTGGGAATGTAAGTTGGTGTAGCCACTGCGGAAAACAGTATGGCGGCTCCTCAGAAAACTAAAAATAGAATTACCATATGATCCAGCAATCCCACTCCTGGGCATACATCCAAACAAAACTATAATTCAAAAAGATACACGCACCCCTATGTTCGTAGCAGAACTATTCACAATAGCCAAGACATGGAAACAACCTAAATGTTCATCAACAGATGAATGGATAAAGATGATGTGGTACATGTATACAATGGAGTATTACTCAGCCATAAAAAAGAATGAAATAAACACTTCGTTGTACAGCAGAAACTGACACAGCAGTACAAATCAACTATACTCCAATTTTTAAAAAAAGAGGAAGAAGACAGAGAGATGTCTCTCTTTCCACATGCACACAAAGAAGAAGTTGTGTAAGCATACAGTGAGATGGTGGTTGCCTGCAAGCAAGGAAGTAGTCGTCCATCACCAAGAACAGAATCTGTTGCACCTTGATCTTAGAATTCCAATCTCCAGAACTGTGAGAAGTAAAGGTTAAGCCACGTCCCCCCCAAAAAAGAATGAAATAATGTCATTTGCAGCAACATGAATGCAACTACAGATTACCATATCAATACTAAGTGAAGTAAGTCAGAAAGAGAAAGACAAATACCATATGATATCACTTATATGTGGAATCTAAACTATGACACAAATGAACTTATCTACGAAACAGAAACAGACCCACAGACACAGAGAACAGACTTGGGGTTGCCGAGGGGGAAGGGTTGGGGGAGGGATGGAGTGGGAGGTTGGGATTAGCAGATGTAAGCTTTTATATATAGAATGCATAAACAACAAGGTCCTACTGTATAGCACAGGGAACCATAGTCAATATCCTATGATAAACCATAATAGAAAAGAATACAGAAAAAAAGAATGTTTATATATGTATATATATATATATATATATATATATATATATATATAACTGAATCACTTTGCTATACAGCAGAAATTGACACAACATTGTAAATAAATCAACTATACTTCAATAAAAACTTAGTTTGGCAAAAAAAAAATCATTTTGAAAACAAAACATAGAACAACGTTTTGGCAACAGAGGAAGAATTTTTAGGTGGAGAGGGCATCCGGTCCCTCTGAGTTCCACTTTGAGGCCTGTCATTGGGTCCAGGGATATGCTTTTTGGTCCTCTGGGCCCAGGGCAGCCGCAGCTTCTTGGCTTCCCAGTTGACATGGCTGGCACTGGCACCCAGCACTAAATACAAAGGCAGTATTACCCCTAGATCTGGGCAGTCAGGGTGCCTGTCCTACAGCTTCTGCTTTTAGGACCATCTGCTCAGGTCTTCCTGTGGCTGGGCCCCTCCCCACGGAGTGAGAACAGGGAGCCAGGGGGAGCCAAGGACAAGGAGGACCTTCCAGATCGGGCTCTGGATACCTGGGCCCTGGAATTCGCTGCTGAAATGACCCCAAGCCCTCTTCTAGGGCCATTAATGAACTCTTCCCCAGACCCACCCTTCCAAAGGTGGGCCCAACAGATGGCCAAGGGGGCTCTGGTGGGAGCATGCCAGTGAAGTTTGGACAGGGTTATTTGCACCCATGTCCGCAAGGCCCTCTGTCGTGAGGAACAGAACCAGAGGTGTGGAGAGAAGCATTATGAACTGTGGGCCAGGGAGCCCTCATTTAAGTTCTTGCCTTGGTCTCTGCAAATGTTAGTAGTGGGCCTGCCCAAAGAAGAACGGATGGGAAACAACCAGAGAAAGTACAAGAATCATGAAACCAACACATTTACTAGAACTCCTGCTTTGGCGTAGGGAGAAAAGCGTCCCCAAAGTCACTGCATTGATAAACCTGGACTTAAAGCTTAATTTATTTTTCATGTTAAAAGTCAGAAAAGGGACTTCCCTGGTGGCACAGTGGTTAAGAATCTGCCTGCCAATGCAGGGGACACGGGTTTGAGCCCTGGTCCAGGAAGATCCCACATGCCGTGAGCCACAACTACTGAGCCCGCGTGCCTCAGCTTCTGAAGCCTGTGCGCCTAGAGCCCGTGCTCCGCAACAAGAGAAGCTACCGCAATGAGAAGCCCACGCACTGCAATGAAGAGTAGCCCCCGCTCACCGCAACTAGAGAAAGCCCGCGTGCAGCAACGAAGACCCAGCACAGCCAAAAATAAATAGAAGACATTAAAAAAAAAAAGTATAAAAAAAAAGTCAGAAAAAAATAAATTATTCCAATAACTGAGATTCATTTGTTGGAAAAAAATGGCAAACATAGGTCCCTATGTTAGTGTGAGGATAAGATGAGAAGGCAGGCAGTATCTAGTGGCGGGAAGCACTTAGTTCATGCTGATATGATTGTTCTGTTTCTGTTTTCCTCCAGCTAGTCCCTAAGATAATGTTCAAAGCTTTACCTTTTCCTTCATTTGGCTTATACTGTCTGGTCAAATAGAGTTAATAAAAAACAGACACTAAGGTGTTTTTAAACATCAAGTTGGCCAAGTTAGCAATTGCTTGCCCACAATATGAGAGCAAACTGTATTCCAGGATCAAAAGCAATTGATTTTCTACTTTTCAGAGCGGCCAGAATTCCTGAGAACTCACTCTACCAGGTGAGTGTGGGGACAACCTTAGAATCTGAACGATCTCATCATCACAGCTCATGCCAGACACCAGCTGGGGGCATCTATCCAGCTTGACGAGGGTGTGATTTAACTTGTCTTGTCTGAAAAGAAAGGAAGAGCTGGAAACCCATGCTGAGGAGCCACGCAGTCCGCTAAAATATCAAACCACGCTACCGGTGGATAGTCTGCAAAGGCTGGTGTGGTTTAGGGGATGTGACTCAGGCCAGAAATCACAGTTATCACGCCTTACACTCGTGTAGCATTTCGTGGTTTCCACAGGGTTGTGGTAGACAGGATTTCCCATCATCCTCGTATGGAGACAGAGTGGTTCTCGCCACACAGAGCACCCAGGGATGGAACCCTCAGCACTCCCCAAACTCCCACGGGGAGAGCATTTGGAGACAAAGACGCTGGCTACCGGGGCTGGACAGAGGACAATACTCAGTAAGTGCCCATCAGATGCTGCTGGGATTCAGCTGTGCCATTCTCTGCAAGACCCCTAACCAGTGGGGAAGTCACGATGCCTTCAGGGAAACCCTGGACCCCTGAGTGCAGCCCCTCCCATCAAGGCCTACGTAACGGGGAAGCTATTGTGCTTGTGCCCACGGATATGGGGTTTTGTCTCTCCTCCGCCTGCCCTGGAGGAACAGACGTTCCTAACACATGTGGGCATCTGGAGACCCACGTTTTGAGCCACAGATGTCTGAAAGGGAGCGCTGGGCTGCAGATCTAGGAGGAGGAAATGGTCCCGGACATGTGGTACCTCTCAGGGCTTGGGGCCAGATGCTCAACAACCTCACGGGTGTTCAGGCTGATGCACTCAGAAGAGGTGCAAAGGCAGGCAGCTGGCCAAAGTAATCCAAAAGATCACACTACCATTTATGGAGGGCCTCCACGCACTAATCACTCCATATACGTTATCTCATTTAATCCTCAGAACACCTTGCATTGGGTTCATTATTCCCATTTCACAGATAAGGAATAATGAGGCTTAGTGGGGTGAAGAAATCTCCCAAAGGTATGCAGCTGGAAGTGGTGGAACCAAGAGCTTTCTGTCAGAAAGTCTGCTTAGAGAAAGTCAGAAGTGCAGCACTTGGGTCGAGGGAGCTCCCAGGGCATTGTCTAGGGAAACTTCTTTTCCCATCGGAGATTTTCATACTTCCAAGCAATATCACCTAAGATTCCACCAAACTCACTTTGAGGCAACTGTCCTGCGTCACAGCCTAACCTGGCGTGGCTTACTCCCAGTCTGGGGCTCCTGGTCCAGGGCCTTCTCCACATCTTCTGGAAGCTTCCCTGTGGTTACCAAGACTGAGCCTGGGGAAGGGCCCGGTGCTATTTGTCAGCTTTTGCCTCTTTCAGCAGCACATGGGACTCCAGCTGGGGATGTGCCAGGAGAAATATGATTCTTGGAAAGGCCTGGCTATCAGCTCTGTGGGGCAGAAACACTCCCCTGGGACTTAGCAGCTCTCGGGAAGCAAGGCCTAGGGGTTTTCCCAAAGGACCACATCCGTCTCCTCTGTAGTTCTATTGTAGGCTGCCTTGCTTTTTCCTGGTAGAGGAGGAAAGACACTGTGGATGCCTCCCTCCCAGTCCTGTGGTTTTTAACCCTCTGGGAACACAGAGAGAACACATCCCCGAGGGGGCCAAGGTGGGGAGTGCAGAACCGGGGGTCCAGTGCCCGGGGCTGATGCTGGGTCCTGGGCTGGTTCAGAAGAACAGAGGGCAAATCGGAAGTAGGCTGAGCCATGCCGCGTGCGGACAGCGAGGGTCGGATGGCACCTGAGGAGGGGAGGGGCCCCGGTTCCAGGAGTGTGAAGCGGAAGGTGGAGGAGGAGAGGCAGGTGGGCAGGAGCCGTGGGAACCAGTAGGCCCCAGGTGGAAAAGAAGCGAGGGGCAAGAGTTAGAGACGACAGGGGCACGTGGAGCTGGTAGTTCTGCTTGCTGGGCCCGTGGATTCATCAGAGGTAAAGGAGAGAGACAGCCTGTCCCAATTGTTCGCTCCTATGAGGCACATTGTCCAAGTTAAACTAAAAATCCTATAGGACTCAAAACAAGCTTTTGCACACACTGGCCTCCACTTTCCTTTCTGGCCTCACCTCCACCGGTTCTCTTTTTTGTCCACCCTATGCCTCAGTCAAAAGGTTTGTGTTCCTTAGCATGAGGCTCTCTCCTACCTCAACACCTGAGTAAGCCGTTTGCTCTCCTCAAAGTGCCTGCTCACCAGCTCTCTGCCTGTGGATCTCCTGCTCATCTCACCTGAACAGGCAAGTCATGTAAGAGTTACAGCCAGGAAGGATGGGGAAACATAGTTATCAGAGAAATGAGAATTAAAATGTATTACGAGGCATCAGGGCATAGCTATGACATTAGCAGATTACAAAAACAAAAACAAAACAAAATGAGAAATCACCCAACGTTGTCACGCTTTTGATGAAACAAGTACATCTACTGCTGGTGACAGTGTAAATGGGCCCAACCTTTTTGCGGGGGGAACAATGGAGCAATATATTTCAAAGGAGATAGAAATGTTCATGCCCGTTGACCCCCATCAATCCTACCTTGAAGAGCTAAACTAAAGAAAATGATACCAAAAAAGAAAAAAAGTTACATGCATAATAAAGATTCCCCTTACACCATAACTGTTAACTGTGAAGAAACTGGAGAAATAGCGCAACTATCCCACACCAGGGGACTGTAAAGGAAATTACATTCACCACCAGATGGAAAGTATGATGAAAACTATTAGCAAAAGGAAATGCTTATCACATAATGCTTATGAGAGCACAAAACTGTACTGTGAAGATACTATAAAAATCACATAAAGGTATGAATAAGGATGTGTAATGGAACACAGAGAAAGGAAAATCACTACTCATTAGGGTATTATTTTTATTGGAATGTTGTTGATGTAATAAAAATCTCCTACAGAAAATGCCGGGACTTTCCTGGTGGCACAGTGGTTAAGAATCCACCTGCCAATGCAGGGGACACGGGTTCGAGCCCTGGTCCCGGTAGATCCCACATGCCGCAGAGCAACTAAGCCCATGCACCACAACTACTGAGCCTGCGCTCTAGAGCCCACGAGCCACAACTACTGAGCCCACGTGCCACAATTACTGAAGCCCACACACCTAGAGCCCATGCTCCACAACAAGAGAAGCCACCGCAATGAGAAGCCCGCGCACCGCAAGGAAGAGTAGCCCCCGCTCGCCACAACTAGAGAAAGCCCGTGCGCAGCAACAAAGACCTAATGCAGCCAAAAATAAATTTAAAAAAATAAATTTATGGAAAAAAAAGAGTGTGATGTTTGAAAAAAACAAGAGAAAGAAAATGCTACCCTTCCTTCAAAATCCCTGATTCACCTTGTCCCTACCTGGTTTGTGATCCTTATTACATTATACCCTGAATGTAATTATTACAGTGTAGTAGTTTTAGCCCCCTTTGGACCATAAACTCTTAAGGGGCAAGGACTATGATTTACTTTTTTGTCTCACCTGAGCACTTGTATCTGCCTGGCACGTACTAAACGTTCAATAAATATTAAGTGAATTCAACCACTGCTAAAGATTATATTTGTTTAAAAATAAAATGCAGCAGATCATTCCTCCACTCTCTTGTCTCCTGGCAAAAAACACTCAGATGAATAGATATCTATATTATTTTTATTAAAGGCTTCCTGGGAAGGAAAATGCACATTTGAAAAGTTAGCATTTTATATTTGGAGTGAAACATAGATGCAGCAATAGAGGCAACACTTGGAAATCTACTGAGGCTCTTAAGGCAACAAGATGTTTAAAAATTGAAGCCATATTGAGGTTTGTCACTTGGGGCCAGGTGGATCCTGGCCAGAAGGAGAACGATTCCCCACTCCCGCTGGGAGCCCCAAAGTTGCTGTGCTTAAATCAGGTCCAGTCTCATATGAGCTTAAATGTTAGGACTGGCCAGGAGACAGGAAATGGGACAAACTAGCCGGAGCTTATCCCTCCCAAAGAGAATAACAGGAATTTACTGAGGAACTATTTTTATAAGTACCCAGGCTTTATTGAGTGCCAGGCATGCTGTGTGCAATACCTTAGGCTCCCATTTTACAGATAAAAACTTGAAGTTCAGAGACACTATATGACTCACCCAAGGTCAAGTAGCTAGTAAGGGCAAGACCCAAGGCAGCCACAGGCTCTTAACCTTCCCTACCCAGCATGCCTTGCAACTCACTCTGAACAGCCCCATTTTTGTGTGTGGGTGTTTAATTTTTTTTAACATCTTTATTGAGTATAATTGCTTTACAATGGTGTGTTAGTTTCTGCTTTATAACAAAGTGAATCAGCTATACATATACATATATCCCCATATCTCTTCCCTCTTGTGTCTCCCTCCCACCCTCCCTATCCCACCCCTCTAGGTGGTCACAAAGCACCGAGCTGATCTCCCCATATGATGCAGCTGCTTCCCACTAGCTATCTATTTTACATTTGGTAGTGTATATATGTCCATGCCACTCTCTCACTTTGTCCCAGCTTACCCTTCCCCCTCCCCGCATCCTCAAGTCCATTCTCTACATCTGCGTCTTTATTCCTGTCCTGCCCCTAGGTTCTTCAGAACCATTTTTTTTTAGATTCCATATATATGTGTTAGCATATGGTATTTGTTTTTCTCTTTCTGACTTACTTCACTCTGTATGACAGACTCTAGGTCCATCCACCTCACTACAAATAACTCAATTTCATTTCTTTTTATGGCTGAGTAATATTCCATTGTATATATGTGCCACATCTTCTTTAGCCATTCATCTGTCGATGGACACTTAGGTTGCTTTCACATCCTGGCTATTGTAAATAGAGCTGCAATGAACATTTTGGTACATGACTCCTTTTGAATTATGGTTTTCTCAGGGTATATGCCCAGTAGTGGGATTGCTGGATCATATGGTAATTCTATTTGTAGTTTTTTAAGGAACCTCCATACTGTTCTCCATAGTGGCTGTATCAATTTACATTCCCACCAACAGTGCAAGAGGGTTCCCTTTTCTCCACACCCTCTCCAGCATTTATTGTTTGTAGACTTTTTCATGATGGTCATTCTGACTGGTGTGAGGTGATACCTCATTGTAGTTTGATTTGCATTTCTCTAATGATTAGTGATGTTGAGCATTCTTTCATGTGTTTGTTGGCTATCTGTGTATCTTCTTTGGAGAAATGTCTATTTAGGTCTTCTGCCCATTTTTGGATTGAGTTGTTTGCTTTTTTTGATATTGAGCTGCATGAGTTGCTTGTACATTTTGGAGATTAATCCTTTGTCAGTTGCTTCATTTGCAAATATTTTCTCCCATTCTGAGAGTTGTCTTTTCATCTTTTTTATGGTTTCCTTTGTGAACAGCCCCATTTTGGCTGTTTGTCTAGGTCAGTGAAGTCTCAGGGTTTTCCTTTTTCTTTTCCTTTTTTTCTCATTTTTAGAAGGCGAGTTAACATTTTTCCAGGATTGTGGTGAGGAGGGAGTGGGTAGATTCTTGCACAGTGGGTAGATATCTTACAGATATCTCCCTTTCTTGCAGCCTGCAAATCAGACTATTTTTACCTCGCTTACATTTTTTCTCTTGTTTTCAGCCTGACTCACTGAGCCCTTGATTTTACTCCATGCTCTTTGAATCGCGGTGGTCATCAGTCATTTTCTCCTTAAGAAAATCACATACTACCTGTTATCAGTGACTTTCCTGATGCCTGAGTGTATAAATCGTTTCTGGGACATGTTTCTTTAGCCGACTGCGGTCTCACATATTGAGGACAGGGTTTGGGGATTAAAACAGCAGTTGTTCCAGGACAGTTTCTTCCAAAATTATATGAATATTCTTTTTTCTTGGAAGTAAAGCTTTTTCACAAATTGCACTTCTTAGCATTTACTATCCTCCTACTCTCACTGTGTTCCCTTTCTTCTTTTTCTTCCATGCATTTTGTTTGTGGTGCAAAACTGCCATTTTTTTTCAGTCTCTCTTAATGCGAGTAACAGTAACATCTGATGTAATATCCAGCTACACTCGGGCAGAGGCAGAACCCCCGCCACCTGCTTTCCTGTGAGAACTGCCTCCTGTTTTGCTCACTTCTATTCTTCTTAGCTTTATTTTGTGCCCTTCAAATTGTCTGCCTAAAACACAAAATTCCACATCAACTAAAAATTAATTGAGAAACAGATGGTACTTAGTAAGTCCCAAACTACAGAATCTCACCCATTCTCATCGTCTGGGGCTTATACAGTTAAACATTAAGTGGTAACAGATGTTCCCTGCTGGAGACTCAATTTCCAGGACTGTGTTTTATCATTCCCTCTAAAAGAGTCAGTTTTTCCCCTTTTATTCTTGCATTTAAAAAAGAGCATTATCTAGGTTTAAAAAGAGTGAAAATGTCTGCATTTGGCAGAATAGTTTAGTGATAAATGCTTTTTCTTTCAACCAGTTAAGGGAAATTGTGGAAATTTAGGCTATGTTTTCTAGGTTTGCTGTATATTATGTATATTTCAATATTAAATGAATATTTTAATATATGTGTGTGGTGGATGAAATCTGGCCACAGATTCTTTGCAGTTCCTCCCACCAAGAAGCGGAATCTATTTTCCTACCCTCTGAATCTAGGCTGGACTTATGACTTGTTTTGACCAGTAACAGGTGGCTGAACTGGCATCCTGTGAGTTCAGGGGCAAGGAACTTAAGAGGACTTGCAGCTTCTGCCTTTGTCACTTGGAATGCTATCCTGAGACTGTCATATAAAGAAGCCAGTCAACCCTGCTGCAGGGTGAGAAGGAGAACCCAACACCAACTTTGTCCTCCCAACATAGAGCACCAGAGAGCCTTTCATTAGAAACTGACTCCTGCATGCCCCACGGAGCTAAAGTGTAAACTTTTGTTCTTTTAGGGGAATCATGATTCCGCCCGAGGTCAGGCTGGCACCATAGAAGTCCACAGTGGGAAAGAACCACAAACCAACTCCCCTGGGTGGCATGGTCCAGGCGGCGCTTTATTTAGATGAATGCACACAGAGATGCTACAGTTCGGTCTGGGCATATGATTATATGGTTTGGATGCCATGTGGTCTTACGGGAAGTCAAGAACGCTGTGAATCCCAGCTCGCACCAATGTGCCCTGCCTCAATTTCCCTTTTTCTCAAATTGGCAGCACAGCTGTCACTTATCTTGTAGGTATGATGGTTCTATCCTTGTCCTCAAATCCCTTTTTAAAGAACCCCGAGTCTCTACTGTAAATGCTACATAAATCCAAGTTTTGAAGTGCCTTTGGGCTGCAACCAATTTTGAAGTCAGGCAAGATCTCAGGCTCCACCCTCTTTTCTTCCTTGAAGATACAGTGGTACGAAGGAGGTCGTGCGACCATGATTAGCCCGGGAGAGCCGAGGAAAAGGAAGAGAAAGGGTAACTTTCATTTTGTTCATCAAGACCTTATTGAAGAGAGGTGGGTGAGTGGACCCTGGAAAGGAGGCTCAAAGGCTGTTAGCGTTTTCCATCCCTTTGGAGGTGGGCACCAAAGGGACAGGCTCTCAGTGATGGGTGGGAAGGAAAAGGATGGCTCTCTTTCTAATATAAATCTCTATCAACGGTCAGGAGGGGACACTTGTCAGGGCATTCTGATTCTTGGCAAATTATCACCGGACATCAATCTAAATTTAACGCAGGGCTATGCCCCCTGCATTATCTCTTTAAAGAGACACCACCACCCAAACCGTGCAGGCTCATTCAGAAACTACCTTCTCTGAGATCTCATTTTCCTGGACTATTTTGGTTTGATCCTCTTGGTGTCGTGACATTTTCAGATATTATTTTTAATTTCAAAAGTAATTTAGAATTCAATTTAATAAGTTCTGAACACACACTTAAAAATCTGGTAAAAAATCAAATACTATCAAAGGGCATTCAACAAAAAGTAAATGTCCATTCCATCCCAGCCAAACACCAATCTGTAACTAGATTCCTGTGTATTTCAAAGCCATTTTATACTTAAAATGTATAGTTTTTCAGGCATTAAAAAATTGTACTTTTTACTTTTAAAGCTACTTGAACTCAAGACAAGGCAGAAAGGTAGACACCTGTGGATTAAAAAAAGAAGCAAAAAAGGTCTGAGGTACAATTGTTTTAAATACTGTGTTGATGTGTTGAGTTTAAAAATATTTTGATGTGTCCCAACGCATGGAAAACAAGATGCTGTGAATCACTCACTACCCCAAATAAACTGTCCAACATGATTATATATTTTTGTGTTTACTTGGCAAGGTCACCTCGACAAGTTTATATAATATACAGAAAACAGAAAGTCACCAAATAAAGTGGAGTGAGCAGGAAGGTAGGGAGAGGAGCAGAATGCAGACTGTTCTTCTCCTTAGAGAAGAGGTGCTGAGAAGGAGAAGAGACGAGAGACTGGAAAGGCAGGTCAGCCAAGCCCTGGGCCAGTGCTTTCCTAGAGGATTTTCTGCAACGCTGGACATGATCACGTTCTGCAATGTCCAATAGGGCAGCCGCTGGTGCTACTGAGCACTTGAAATGTGACTAGCGTGACTGAGAGATTGGATTTTTCATTTCATTTAGTTCATTTGAATTTAAATAGCCACATGGGTTAGTGGTCACCAGAGTAGACAGTGCAACATCCTTGGGAGGCATCAATGAACGCAGAGAAAAGAGAATGAAAAAGAGGTAGAGAATAAAGGAGGGGAAAGTAAAAGCAGATGAGAAAAGAGGGAAGGGAAAGAGAGAGGAGCAAGAAGAAAGAAGCCATTGGGTCTTGCCAGAGGAGAAGGAGAAGGGAAGAGAATAAAAGGGCAAGTAGAAGAAGCAGGGGAGGATGGAAAAAAGAGTAAGATGTCGTGGAAAGGTAAACAGCTCGGAACAACTGTCTTAAGTGACAATAAGTAACACTGTACTACTGGAAGGACCCCCTGCTACCACCACTTCTGGCATTTATTCTGAGGTCTCTGCAACAGCACCACTGGAATGGCCTCTGGAGAATTAAATTCTGGAGCAACATCCTACCCGCACTGACCTTGGGAGGCCTGGGGGCCTCAACTACCTGATCTGTGAAGGGAGCAGGGGTCCAAGGGCTCCTTCACCCTAACTTGTAAAATAAAATACTTTACTCCAAGGAAAACCCACAGTTTTGAGACACCACTAGGTGTCACCATTAACCAAAATGAGTTTTTATTTTATTTTTTTGCCCTGCAAAATTTGGTGAAAGTTTCTTCTTTGAATCTATATCTGATCTACACAATTTATTTGGCTATTTTCTCACTCTGTCACACCAAAAGCAAAATGGTTTGTGCTCTGGGAGCCCAATAAAGAGGGATACTCATTCTAATTTGTTATATATATATTTTTTCTTTCCAGCTAAAACCTGCTAAATGCCACAAACATGATGTGTATGCACACATGCATGCTCAGTTGCTTGCTTGCTCATTCATTCATTAAACATTTACTATGTGCCAAGTAGGGGGTCTCATGTACAGCTGCATAAGTTGTATACTGCACAACTCTGGTGGGGCGCTGCTCACATAGATGTCAATGTGATTGCCTGAAGAGTTCAGCCCAGAGGCTCTGCAAGATTTTGGTCTGGGTTCAGGGACAAAAGGATGGTCCATGCTGTTCCCTTCCTCTCTGTTTTCTCTCTTAGGAAAGAATGTTAGTCTAAAATCTTCTTTGTAACTAGAAATATCTGTGCCCCATATACATTTTGAGAGTTAAACATACCACATATAGCTTTATCTTCCAGTCTCATAAAAACTAAACTTTCATTCCTTTTCAGAAAAGTTATATCCCTCACAGAGCATATTTTACGACTAAAGCAATGTACTGGGAAAATCAAGGCATGGCCTTTGCCCTTGAGAAATTCAAGAAGAGGCTTGATCACACCTAAGATACAAAATAATATCCTTAAGATCTGTATATCTCAACCTGACCTTTGACTAGAAGAGGGGTAGCAGCAATTGAACATGAATCTAGGGACCAGGACCTCGAGATCTAGCCTGATTAGGCGTTCTTGGGAAATAGGCCTCTTAGGTTTTGCTGTGTCACAAACCACCTGGAACCTAAGTGGCTTAAAATAGCAAACACTTATTATTTCTCATGATTCCATAAGCCATTTGGACAGTTAATCTGATCTATGTTGGTGTGGTGGATCTCTGAGGTCTGTAGGTGGCTTATGTGGAGTTGGCTGGCCTCACTCACATATCAGGAGATTGATAGGCTGGTTGGTCAAGGGGGAGTCATCTGGGATGACCCAACTCTGCTCTATATGATCTCTCATCCTCCAGCAGGCTAACCCAGGCTTCACATAGTGGTCTCACCACGGTGGTCTCAGGGTACCAAAGGGCAGTAAGAGAGGGCAAACTCCAATATGCAAGCACTTAAAATTTTCTGCTTGTGTCATATTTGCTCTTGTTTCATTTGCCAAAGCAAGTTACATGGCCAAGCCTGAGTCAGTGGGAAAGGTGTGACTCAAGAGGGTGGATCCAGGGAGGTATGAACAAATTGAGGGCCAGTGCTGCAAAAATCTACTGAAGAAAATTAATTTAATTTCTCTTTATCTCAGTTTTCACCAAAATGATAATAATACCTCCTTTACCCATTGTCCAGGGATGCAAAAGGAATAAACACACAAAAGAAACTGCTATATATCATTCAAAGAAAAGGAACAATATAAACATTATTAATTTTACTTCAGTTTCTTCATTTACCTTTCTCATGTCTCCTCCATAACATGACTAATCTATCCCACTTATTGGAAATTCCTATTGAAAGTAAAGGTACTATTTTCAAAATAAATTTCCATTTGTGTCATAACCTTCACCTGTTAATAGGTACATTTCAAGGGCTGTGTGTAAGGATACGTACCTAACAGTGTAAGTAGGAGTATTATTCAGGAACAGAGACCCAGGAATGTCTGTCCTCATGCTAACTTCCACAATTGCCCCTAGATGTTAGGGGCAATTTGCAGGTACATTTCATTCTAAATAGTCACTCAGCGCTACACAGGTTGAACACCTGTTAGTATAACACTCAAATGATTTATTAGGTAATAAAGAGAATGACTAAGAGTTTACAGTGTCTGTTCTCATTCCTATTTGCATGTTGCTGAGTATTACTGAAGGTAACAACACCTCTGCAAATTCATATTGAATCCTACTGGTGCCAAGATTGGGCAAGAGCATTACTTCACCCTTACAAATGACTTCTTTTTCCTATGATTTGTGACCTCTATAATTTAATTTGATGAATAAAAATTTATTGAGCATCTACTACATGTGAAGAACTGCTGCAGAGATAGAGATGAATAAAACACAGTCCTTGCCCTCCTGGAGGTCACTATCTAATGGGACAGTTAGATAACTAACAACAAACTATAAGGCCAGTCTGACACAGAAGTGCTATGGGGGGGGCGCTAGGGAAGAAATGATGCACCCCCATGGGATGAACTTGAGAAGACTTCATAAGAATGATGAGTTGTTCTGAGCCTTGATCAATGAGTAGGATTTCTCAACGTGGAGAAAGGATAAGAGAACTCTATGTATGGTAAACAGATTAGGTTTAAAGTACACCTGTTCGGACTCCCCTGGTAGCACAGTGGTTAAGAATCCGCCTACCAATGCAGGGGACACGGATTCGAGCCCTGGTCCAGGAAGATCCCACATGCCGCGGAGCAACTAAGCCCCGTGCATCACAACTACTGAGCCTGTGCTCTAGAGCCCGCGAGCCACAACTACTGAGCCCACGTGCCGTAACTACTGAAGCCCACACGCCTAGAGCCCGTGCTCCGCAAGAGAAGCCACCGCAATGAGAAGCCCACACACCGCAAAGAAGAGTAGCCCTCACTCGCCGGAACTAGAGAAAGTCCGCGCGCAGCAACAAAGACCCAACGCAGTCAAAAAAATAATAATAATAATAAAGTACACCTGTTCAGGAAAAGGAGCTCACACAGAGTGGTTTGAATGTGGTATAAGTTGTGTAAGTGGAAAAGGAGGTAAGGCCAGCTTGTCAACACCTTTGAATGCTCTTATTAAAGAGCTTACAATGAGGGTCTTCAACGGCTTCTGATTAAAGCATTCTCATGATCATAGTTATTTTAGAAGTATCACTCTGGCTTCTGGATCCTGACAAAACGGCAACCCATTTTAGGCTACTGGCTATTTCCTTCAACCCAGCTATGGGAGTGCCTCAGAAATGGGGCAGTTATTGGATCTGAGTATCTAATGCAATAACTGTGAGAAGCCTCTAGAAGGGCAGCAAATAGTTGGGTTCTAATATGTGTGTCTGTGACAGCAGTTTACAGAGGAAGAGGAAAGATGCCACAGGTGGGGAAGCTTTTACCTTGGGATCTTTTTCTCCCTCATATTTTCATGGGCAGATTGTTGTCTATCCCAACTCCACTACAAGACAAAACAGAATGATTAGTCCTGCGTGCCAACAGAAGATGGAGCTTGTGGCTACCTTAGGGCAGGCTTAACCCATGGGGATAGGGAGGAGATAATGGTGCAGACAGCCCCATGTTCCCTCTAAGAACAGGAGCTGCTACAACTCAACAGAGTACTGGAGGTCTTGGCCAATGTGATAAGACATGAAGAAGAAGCGATATGTGTAAGGATTTGAAAGGAAGTGACAAAACTGTCATTATTTATAGCTTATCTGATTACCTATGTGGAAAACCTTACAGAATTAATAGAAAAACTTTTAGAACTACTACTTATTGTCTGCAAGGATGTCAGGAACAAGATCTCCTTACAAAAATCAGTAGCATTCTTCTACATCAGCAATACTCAACCAGAAAATATAATAGAAAATAAGACACCTTTCACAAGAGCAACAAACCTATAAAGTACCTAAAAATTAACTTACTATATCTGGAGAAAAACATACTTCAAAAAGACACATGTGCCCCTATGTTCATTGCAGCACTCTGTACAATAGCCAAGACACGGAAGCAACCTAAATGCCCATCAACAGATGAATGGATAAAGAAGATGTGGTACATATATACAATGGAATATTACTCAGCCATAAAAAAGAATGAAATAATGCCATTTGCAGCAACATGGATGGATCTAGCGATTATCATACTAAGTGAAGTAAATCAGAGAAAGACAAATATCATATGATATCATTTACATGTGCAATCTAAAAAATGATACAAATGAACTTATTTATAAAACAGAAACAGACACACAGACTTAGAAAACAAACTTCTGGTTACCAAAGGGGAAAGGTGGTGGGGGAAGGGATAAATTAGCAGGTTGGGATTAGCAAATACACACTACTATATGTAAAATAAACAACAAGGACCTACTGTATAGCACAGGGAACTCTACTCAATACTCTGTAATTACCTATATGGGAAAAGAATCTGAAAAAGAATATGTATATGTATAACTAAATCACTTTGCTGTATACCTGAAACTAACACAACATTGTAAATCAACTATACTCCAATATAAAATAAAAACTAAAAAAACTACAAAGTACCTAAAAATTAACTTAAAAGGCTCAAAATAAATTTTTAGAGAGAAATATAAAACTATTAAAGTACATAATATAAGACTTGAATAAGCAAAGAGGTATGCCATGGTGGTGGGGAAGACCCCTTAACATGTAAAGATATCAATTTTCCCAAAGTTAATCTAAAAATTCAAGGCAATTTCAATACACTTCCAACAAATATTTTGAGGGAATGAAAAAGCATATTCCAAAATTTATGTGGTAGAATAAAACCAAAGTCCACAATTAGTTGAGTCTATTTTGAGAAAAGAGCAAAGAGAAAGGACTTGCCCCACTCTGCTCCAATGCCATATAACAAAACGCTACGATCCTGGTGCAAAAACATGCAAATAGACCAAGGACCAGAAAGTGCTCAGAAATGTATATGTGTGTGTTTATGCATTTGGGTGTGAGTGTACCTGATGTATGGAAAAGAACACACCACAAATCAGTGGGGTCAGGATACGTAGCTTAGTAGATAGTGCAGGGAAAAGTGGTTCACTAGATGGAGAAGAATTAAGCTGAATCCCTAACACCATAAACAAAGGTGAATTTCAGAGGCATTAAAGATATGAATGTGAAAGGCAACCTTACAAAACAAATAAATAGAAATATTTATAGGAGAATATATTTATGATCTTTAAAGTGGGGAAGGATTTTTTTAAAAAAAACAAGACCTAAAAAGTGCAACCATAGGCCAAAGAAAAAATTGAGGGATTCGACTATTTTAAAATTAATGATAGCATATATGTGAAACCTAGAAAAATGGTACAGATGAACCGGTTTGCAGGGCAGAAAGTGAGACACAGATGTAGAGAACAAACGTATGGACACCAAGGGGGGAAAGCAGTGGCGGGTGGGGTTGGTGGTGTGATGAATTGGGAGACTGGGATTGACATGTATACACTGATGTGTATAAAATGGATGACTAATAAGAGCCTGCTGTATAAAAAAATAAATAAAATAAAATTCAAGAGAAAAAAAAAAAACCAAACTTATAGCTTTTTCTCCTTTCATAGATTTATTATCTATAGCTAGCTAACATAATTTATTTTTGTATTTAGTATGTTCAGATATCATATACCATAGTATCTTTATTAAATTCTTCCTAATATTTTCTAAATTTTCATGTGAAATAATATTGATATGTGGGATAGTATATAGATTACAGTATCTTTGCATATGTATACACATTATTATTTATAAAAATAAAAGCATGTGTACATGTAAAAAATAATTAATGATAATGATAAGGATGGGTATCATTATCAAAATCAACTGGTGGGTGAAAAACTGGGAAAAAAAACTGACACTTCTAAAACCAGCAAGGGATTCTTACCTAGAACATATAAGAAAGTTCTACAATCAATCAGAAAAAGACAGAGAACCCGGTAGAAAAATGGGCAAAGGCTATGAATATGTGACTCACACGAGAAAATCCACTAGCTTTGCTCAACCCCACTAGTTATTAGATAAATGCTCAACCCCACTAGTTATTAGATAAATGCTCAACCTCACTAGCTAACAGATAAATGAAAATTAAAACAATAGAAAGAGGACTTCCCTGGTGGCACAGTGGTTAAGAATCCGCATGCCAATGCAGGGAACATGGGTTCGAGCCCTGCTCTGGTAAGATCCCACATGCCGCGGAGCAACTAAGCCTATGCGCCACAACTACTGAGCCTGCGCTCTAGAGCCCAAGAGCCACAACTACTGAGCCCACGTGCCACAACTACTGAAGCCCACACACCTAGAGCCCGTGCTCCACAACAAGAGAAGCCACCGCAATGAGAAGCCCGCGCACCGCAAGGAAGAGTAGCCCCCGCTGGCCACAACTAGAGAAAGCCCGCGCGCAGCAAAAAAGACCCAACGCAGCCAAAAAAAAAAATAATAAATATTTAAAATAATACTAATAATTGGTGTTTTCAGAACAACAAAAAATGTGAGTGCTTATTGCATATTGGATACTATGCTTAAGATGTTTATACCCATTAGCTCATTCACAACTCTATAAAAGAGACTACTATTAGCTCCATTTTATTGATTAGGAAACTGAAGCTTAGAGAAGTTAAGTTCTTGCCCAAGGTCACAAAGCTTCTACAAACCCACATCTTCTGATTCCGTAGCCCTGCTATGTATTAGATACCATGCCACAGGCTTCATTTTCATATAATTCTCACAAGTTTTCTCCATGAGATAGGCTTATTATCTTCTTACAAATGTGGAAAGTGAGGCTCAGAGCACTTAGATGACAGGTCCAACCGCTCTTAGCTAGTAAGTGGTAGAGTGCGATGCAGACCCAAAGTCTGTGCTCTTTTCACAATACACACCTGCACATCTCTCTGGGCTACTGCTCAAATGATTCTTCAGGCTACCAATTCAAATTATACCTCTAGATCAAAAGAATCTCAAGAGATGTCTTAACCTATTGCAGTGTATGGACCTTGTTTGGAGCCCACTTCAAACAAATGGATAGTAAAACCACCAAGAAGGCAATAAGAAAAATGTGATACTGAGAAACTATTATTGATTTTTGTGAGTGATGGTAACATCATGATTACCTTTTAAAGAAGGGATTCCTGGGGGGCAGTGGGAACTATGTATGCACACACCACATGGATAAATCTCAAGAGGATTAGGCTAAGTAAAAGCCACCACACATAAAAGGTACACATTGTATGACCCCATAGATAAAATCCTAAAAAAATTTAAATAATCTATAGTGACAGAAAACAGCTCACTGGTTCTTGGGGTGTTTGGGGTGGGTCGGTACTACAGCCTGAGGGATTAGAAAGGGGCACAAGAAATCTTTGGGGCTATTAGAAATGTTCTTTATCTTGATTGTGATGATGGTTTCATGGATATACACATATGTCAAAACTCCAAATTAAGACACTTTTTTTTTAACATCTTTATTGGAGTATAATTGCTTTACAATGGTATGTTAGTTTCTGCTTTATAACAAAATGAATCAGTTATATATATACATATGTTCCCATATCTCTTCCCTCTTGCGTCTCCCTCCCTCCCACCCTCCCTATCCCACCCCTCTAAGTGGTCACAAACCACTGAGCTGATCTCCCTGTGCTATGCGGCTGCTTCCCACTAGCTATCTATTTTACGTTTGGGAGTGTATATATGTCCATGCCACTCTCTCACTTTGTCCCAGCTTACCCTTCCCCCTCCCCATATCTTCAAGTCCATTCTCTAGTAGGTCTGTGTCTTTATTCCCGTAAGACACTTTAAATATGTACTGTTTACTGTATGTCAAGTATATCTCAATAAAGCTGCTGAAAATTTTAAAAATTACTTTAAAAAAGGAAGTCCTTTTTAAAAGCGAAGTACGTACAGGTAAAATAATACCATGGTTCTCAAAGTGTGGTCCCTGGATCTGCAGCATCAGTATCACCTGGAAACTTGTTAGAAATACAAATTCTCAACCCCACCCTAGAACTGCTGAATCAGAAACTCTGGGTGTGGGGCTCAGCAATCTGTTTTAACAAGTCCCCCAGGGGACTCTGATGCTCGCTCAAGTTTGACAACCACTGAAATAATGTGATGTCTTGAATTTGTTTCAAAGTAACCCGGGGAAGGAGTGATGGGTTGGTGGGGGTAGAGATGAAACAAAGTGGGTCATGAGTTGATCATTGTTGGAGGTGGGTGATAGCTACGTGGGGACTCATTATAACTACACTCTCTACCTTTTTTTTTAAAACTCTTTTTCAAAAAAATATTTATTTATTTATTTGGTTGCACTGGGTCTTTAGTTGCGGCTCAAGGGCTCCTTAGTTGTGGCTAGAGGGCTCCTTAGTTGCGGCATGCATGTGGGATCTAGTTCCCTGATCAGGGATTGAACCCCGGCCCCCTGCATGGGGAGTGTGGAGTCTTAACCATTGCACCACCAGGGAAGTCCCTCTCTACTTTTATATATATTTGTAAGTTTCCCATAATAAAAAGTTTTCAAAAATCCAAGGTGTTTTCCACAGTGCCTCTTCACTGCTCTCCCCTTGCTCCTCTTGGTCCCTTCTTTTCCAGCTCTCGTCCATCTGGAACATTCCCTCCTCCTGGCCTCCTTGTTCTCCTCATGAGCCTCAAGGTGTTGTTGATGTTAAAAAATTTTTTAAGACTATGCAGGAATGTGGAAAAATCCTTACGACCCTCTGTTAGTTTCCAAAAAAGTAGTATACAAAATACAGTATATTTACTTGGTAGTAACTTGGTAAATATTTTTTGTTGACACGGACAAGAACAAAAATGGAACGTACAAGAATGAAGTTATTGTCAGGTTGGATGGAGTAGTGGGCAATTCTTTTCCTTTACGAATTCCCCCTAAATAGCTTTGTATATAAAAATCACTTGGCTGAGACGTTTCCCTGTTCTAGTTCAATGTTTAAAGTTCCGTTTCCAGGAACTTTAAAGGGAAGTGGGGAGGGGCAAGATAGAGGTAGGGAATTAAGAGGCACAAATGTAGTAATGTATAAAATAAATAAGCTACAAGGATATATTGTACAGCACAGGGAATACAGCCAGTATTTTATAACAAATTTAAAGGGAGTACTGAATTACTCTGTTATACACCTGAAACTAATATAATATTGTAACTCAATACTTCAATTAAAAAAAAATGTTCCATTTCCAGTCTGGGCTGGCATGCTTTGTGCAGCATCAGACTCTGTATTGAGTCTTCACAAGACCACCCTGTTGCTCAGCCCCCGGTGGAAGCCCATGGCACCTTCTTTCACTTCCCTGCATCTCCCCTTTTGTCTGGACAATGGCTACAAGTTAGAACTCTTCCTTCTATAACTTTTCTCTGCCCTCGTCCCCACTTCTTACCACTTCTCTTCTGCTGACAGCTAGTTACATGAGACCTATTATGATGGGATTTCTTATTCACGATCTCTGAATTGATTTCTTTCCTATGAAGTGGGCCTGTGTCAACTTGTTTGTTATCTCAGAGGTAGAATAAGCCCAGGGATCCTTCTTACAACAGACACGTCTGTTGCCTGCACTAAAAACAAACAGCCAACTCAACAGTTCCAGGCAAAGTACACTTTATAATTTTGGAGTTTAGTGTCCTTCTTAAACATCTCAAAAGAATTTTACAAATTCTCATTGGAATTAAGTGCCACTTAATTTTATCATCAAGTCTCTATGATAAAAACGGAGTGACTGAGGTATTGGAGGGATTTCCCCTTCCCATGCATGCCCCCCCAGAGGAAACCAAATTTGAAGAGCCCAAGTCTCTGAGTTTTCATTTTCTGATTCTTTGAACACCCTTTAAGGACTCTCTCTGTATCCTGTCATCATTTCTAACCCCCACAAAACGCTGTCGAGACGAGAAAACAGATATGTAATATCAAAGAGAAGTTTTGCATACCTGTGTTAAAAAACTAGGATGCAGACAGAAGTAACCTAGTTATAATTTATTCCACTGCAAAGTGAGCCCCAAACTCTTATTTCAAGGAGAAGAGACCAGGGGAGACCAATGCAAGCTGAAATGCAAGCACCTGGGGGTTGTTTGCCAGTTTTTTTTGAAAGGAGCTGAAAGGAGGGATCAGCTCATACATTCCTGCAATTGCACGGAACTAGAACATCCAAGCAAGAGGAAATTGCCAGCTTATTCCAATAGTACGTGGCATCTCTGGGCTCGGGAATGCCTCCCAGCCCCAAGAGTCTAGTGAGTGGGCATTTCCTGTGGTAAAGTGGTTCTGCGTCTACTGATTTAGAAAGCATCACTGCTTCAGTAGGGAGATTGGCTTGTTATGACAAAAACTACGTTCTTTGAGAGGCCAATGGGTAGAATGGCGGGGGACAGTGTTACTTGGAAATCACTCATTCTTTTTTCTTAGGGTTCACAGAATTTGGTGTGATTGCTCAAACCAGGGAGGCTGGCGGGGTTGCCCAAACTAGGAACTATGGGGTGAAATAGTCCCCCTTCAGGCAATCAAGACCTTTCTACAGCAGAGAACTACATTTACATAGTGCTTATTATGAGCCACTGCGCTAAGTTCTTCACATGCCTAGCTCATTATATCTAATCCTCCCCTCTCCTCTTTGCAGTATACTTACTCTATGGCTTTCATCTCTTTAAAAAGTAGGAAACTGAGACTCAGAGAGGTTAAGTGACTTGCTCAAGGCCACACAGGAAGTGAGTGGTGGAGCTGAGTTTCGAAGTCCAGTTTCATATGATGCCAAAGCTCTTTCCCCTCTACCATTTGGCCTCCCTAACCATTGGTGGAAGTTGTCAGAATCGATATGAAGACTATTTGCTTTAGGTTGGCACCTGTGAGCTTGCTGGAATGTGGTCTGTGACCGCACTATGATTTAAAACACAGGGTTGAGAGAGGACAGTGCTTCAGACTGAGAACAAGGAGAACAGGATCTGGACCAAACCTCTGAGGTTAGAGGAGAGTGGATCCAACTAGCAGGTGTGAAAGGATAGATGGATGTGAGAAACCTTAAGCTATTATAGTCTAATGATATCTCCTAAGCAGTCTTGGTATCAGCTAACCATGGTTTTCAGAATAATTTACCTGGAAAGAGATAACACATATTGCACCAAGGTTTATTTTCACTTAAAACGCTAACTTTCCCTGTGCATAGGATTTTGATTTATTGTCATTTTTAATCAATCATGAAGAGTGCTTTATAAAAGTCCCAGTGACAAGCCATCATTCCCTACTCGACGAAAGCAGTTGGAGTCCGTGGACAAATAATTAGACCAGAGTCACAAGTTACCATGGAAACTGGTAGCAGGGGCTGGGTAAGAACTTACAGTCCCTGGTTGGAATCCAGATTTCATTTTCTTAAGTTAGTAAACCAAGACTGAGATCAAGACAACTTTCTTTTGTTTCAAGCCCACTCTCAGGAACATCTTATGTATGTCAAGTGCTTTTGTTTGCCAAAGTACTTTCCCATATATGGTCTCATCCTACACTCACAACCCCGGGTGGCGTTAGACATTCTTATTTCAACGTACAGATCAGAAAACTGAGGCATACACCGGGCCAGAGACTTGCTAAGGGCCCAGAGCTGGTTCTTGGCAGAGCCACAAGTCTGGCCTTCTTTCCTGTGGGTCACATTGCCCTCCACCTGATCCTGCCTGAAATTGAGCACGGTAGCTAGGGTTCACACAGAGGTTATGACTCTAAGCCACAGCTGCAGAAGTGAAGAAGCAGAAGTGAAGAAGCAGATGTGAAGAAAGAGACAAAAGTGACTGTATTTTTTCAAAGACCTAGACATTCACACCGGGATCAAGGGGTCCATGCACGTCTTGGCCTAGGGGTTCCCTCAGTCACGGCCCAGGCAAAGGAAACCCCTTGGCCTTTTCCTTCCTTCTTCCTTCCCTCTCCCTCACCTTCCCTCCATACGCCACCCTCCACCCCACACCGGTCAAAGCAGAGCTCATTAATATAACAAAGAACTCCGTGGTTGGGCTCATGTTCTCCTTTGCTGGAGAACATATCAAATCAAAGCTCTGTGGTGTCAGGTTCTTCGTATCCCATTTGGGCAGATGCTCTGGGCAGGGAGCAGAGTGCAGGGGCCCTCAGCGCCCCTGCCCATGGCGCTCCGGGAGAAGGACACAGCCATGTCCCATGTGGAGCATTATGTGATTGCCAGAAGTGGTACACTGTGCCCCAGATCAACAAAAACAATCACAGCATCTAGAAAACTGGAGAATCCACATCTCAGAGGGCTCCGGAAACACAACGGCCCCGTTTGAAGCATTTGTTAGGGTGGCCATGGAAAGAGCTTGCCTGGGCCTTGGAGACAGAGAATTATCTAGTTGACAATTCAGTCTCTGCTACTCAAGCCTCGTGAACCTGTGCAAGGAAGGGATTTCTCTTTTCCAAGCCTCGGGTGCCTCATCCGTAAAGTGGCAAATGTAACACTCATCCCCACAGGTTGTTGTAAGAATAAAGTGCCAAGTTCAGTGTCTGGCAAATAGTAGGCACTCAATAAATGTTAGTTCTCTTCCCACCAGCCCTTTCTTTTGCCCCATCAAAAGCTGCATTCCCAACTGAGTGATACTATCCGAAGAGTTAATTTGTACCTTAAGAAATAAAAATCTCTATACTCTAACCCTTATGCCTGAAAGGCCAACGATTAGCTTGTGTAAAGGGCAAATACTGCCAGACGGTACCAGCTTTGAGAAAGAAGAGCCTGGTATTAGGTGTGCATTTCAAAGGTTTTAGGAAGTCATAAAATATAATCCTTACACTGATGATGTCTTCCCTCACAGCCCCAGGACAGCATGGGCCCCTTCTGGTTATACATCAACCTTCCATCAAGCTTATAACAATCATAATTACATGGTTATTTATGAGATTATTTGTTTTATGTTTACACACTCTCCAAGAGCAAGGACTATTCCTAGCACAGTTCCTGGCACATAGAGGGTGAATGAATGAATGAATGAATGAATGAAAAGTTTCCACCCACCTTATCTCGTTCCAGCCATATATCAATTCTCTCAATGCCCCAGTGGCCGGGATGACAATCTGCACTTTAGAGACGACCAGGATACTGAAGTTCAGGGAGGTTGCATCACTGTCAAGGCCATCCAGTAAGTGGTGGGGCAGGCCCTTCAGTCTAGACTTCCTGACACCAAATCCGGTGTTCCTTTCCTCCACACTCCTCTGCCCTTTGACTCAGCAGCCTCGCCCTCCTGTTGATCCAGATGGCAACATTTTAAAGAAGCTCTGCTCCCTGGGGCCTTCCATCTGGGCGTGTCATTTGTTGGCCTGGTGCCATCTTTTGAGCGCTGAAGGTCCACTTTCTACCTTAATCCACTGAGTAATGAGCTATTTATTAGCTGACAGCAGCCTCATCTGCTGATGGCAAGGCAAATCCAAACATGTTCAGTTACACAGGCCTCAGGAAGCCTCTGGCAGGGAGGGATCCCAGAGTTGGGGTCTTAAGCTGGTTAGGTCTGTGCTGCTTGCTGGGGAGTGGGATGGGGAGGCTTGATATTCAGCTTCAATGTTTTAGAAGTTTGGTCATTCCGTTCATTTCTGTGTGAGTTTTCCCCCCTCTGACACCCTAGGATTAAAAAAAAAAAAAAAAATCACACCTGTAGGTCATTTATACTTCAAACAGGCAAACTCACAGAAAAAAGGGATCAGATTTCTGGTTATCAGAGGTGGGGGCAGTGAGGGAACTGGATGCAGGCAGTCAAAAGGTACAAACTTCTGGGCTTTCCTAGTGGCGCAGTGGTTGAGAATCTGCCTGCCAATACAGGGGACACGGGTTCGAGCCCTGGTCTGGGAAGATCTCACATGCCGCGGAGCAACTAGGCCCGTGAGCCACAACTACTGAGCCTGCGCGTCTAGAGCCTGTGCTCCGCGACAAGAGAGGCGGTGACAGTGAGAGGCCCACGCACCGCGATGAAGAGTGGCCCCCACTTGCCGCAACTAGAGAAAGCCCTCGCACAGAAACGAAGACCCAACACAGCCAAAAATTAATTAATCAATTAAAAAAAAAAAAGGTACAAACTTCCACTTATAAGACAAATAAATACTAGGGATGTAATGTACAACGTGATAAATACGATTAACACCACTGGACGTTATATAGGAAAATGTGGGGTGAGTGATTTCACCTCCATGGTGTGCATTTCTGAACCTTCAGTGGCTCCTCCCCAACCTCTGTGTTACTCCAGTACATTTCATCTTTTAAAGACCTTGATGACAAATCAGAGACGTGAATGTTTCAAGAACCGCAGTGAAATGCTCACTCACCACCCGGAGGTGTGGCTCTTGATCAAGAGTTACAGGCAGAAAAGGTCATCCTTAAGTCTACCATCCTCTGAAAGTGCTTGTAACAAGATTGTCTTTGTAACTACTTCCCTAAAAAGACTTCAAAGCCCTTTATTAACCCAAACGATAGCTGAGAGGATAGGGACAGAACAGTAGCACCCCTTGAAATGCGGGTGGCATGTGCTTCCTGGAGGCTTTCAGCAGACAAGCTGCTCTATCCCTCCAAAACTACCACGGACAAGCAGCTTCTCTGGTCACTGAGGCCAGCCTGAGAGTCCACTTAGGCTGAGGGTCAGCAGAGACCAGAGAGGTGCGGGCTGGTCAGGCCGCTGTGGCCAAGAGAAGAAGGCAGGATGGTCCAGGTAACAAAACCAAAGGTCATATACCAGGGCTGGGGGTGGGCACCCTTCAGCAGACCATGTGATCTGAGCAATACCTGTAGGCAGCAGGGAGCCAAGAGAATAGGCAGGGTCACAGAGCAGGAAGGAGACAGAGCCCAGCATGGGGAGCAGGGCAGACACGTTCGGAGGACCCAGGGAAGCCAGAAGCACAAATGACAAGGGTAGTGGTGGGAACGGCAAGCGGCGGTAACAGCAGCAGGAAGATTTAGTGAGCACTGGGGACAGCAAGTTAGTAAGACCTTTGACTTAACAACTGAACATGGACTAAACACGAAGAGGATCAGAACCGCCAAGTATATGACTAGATGTATGCACATATTTAAAAGAATACGGATACGTGAGGACAGTGGGCAGAAACGAGCAACAGGTGATGATAATCTGCACTGAAAACAGAACTCAGACACCGATCTAAGCCAAGATGCAAAACACCTGGTACAGAGCCTTACACTGAGTAGGTCCTCAATAAATAACGTTAAGTCCCCTTCTTTCACCACTACCCCAGAGAAAGGACGTCCCCCTCCCAGCTTCCTAAAGAACTATTGATATTAGGAACTAGTATGAGCCTTGCCTACTTACCTGTTATGAGAGGAAAGTCTAATTGCTTAGTAAAGCTGTTTATTTTATTTATTTAGTCTATTTATCTGTATATCTATTTCTATGTCACAGTGTATCCCCACTGTGCTATGTACCTGTTAATTTCTTGGCGTCTAAATTTCAAAGGTAAGACCTTATCAGGACCCACTGTACCGTCCACAGAAGTTCGTAATTTGAACGCAGCCCTCGCCAAACCCCACCTGTGTCGTCCAGTCCCCGAAGTGTGCCCAGTCCAGGGGCCCAGAAGGAGGCTCCTGCCCAGATGGCATTGTACTAAGGGGGCTTGTCAGTAAGGGCAATGACAGACCAAGGCCGTGGCCACTGAAGCGAGTCCCTAGACGCACCCCCTCCCGACGGGGCCAAGGCAGGCGGATCTCTCCCACGCCTGCCCGCGGCTCCCACGGAGAAGTGGGTTCCCAGGTCAGCCCCGGCTCCGGGAAGCGCCCGAGCCGCCGTTCCGCGGAGAGCTGCTGAAGTCAGGGTTACAACTCACCTTGGAACTGGGGCGCCAGACCTCCCGTAGGCAGGGCGTTCTCCCGCCACCCTCCACCCGGTGACATCATGTGTTTAGGACTGAGTCTCTCCATAAAAGCAGCCCGCGGGAAGCCAGGAGCCCAAAGAACAGACGTGCTCGCCCTGGCGCCCCGGCTTCGCGCACGAAGTCCCGGTGCGCGCCCCTCGCCGGCCCCAGCGCCGGAGCCAGAGAGAGAGAAGGAGCGCAGCTGCCGGCAGCCCGCGCCCGCCTCCTGCCCGGAGGAGCCGCCCGAAGATGCCCCTCCGCAGCGTGCACGCGGCTGCCGTCCTCCTGCTCATGGTCTTAAAGGAACAGCCTTCTAACCCAACCCCACTCAACGGTAAAGTTTCTTCTTTCCTAACAATCCCGAGCGCTCAGCCACACCTGGGCAGAAGGATTTCCACGGAGCTCGTTAATGATAAAAATCATTTGGGGGGAGCGGGGAAGGACCTGCATGGTCTCAAAATCGCACATTTCTACAAAGGATGCTTCGTTTTCCTGTGGAATGCAGGATCTGCTCCGGTTGCCAGGGCGCACGTCGTCTTCGCATTCAAATATGTTTGTGTGTTCTCGGAGCATTCCCAGCTCTGGAGAGGTGGCTTGGGAATTTGCTAACCGGGGAGGAGAAACAGAGCCGGGATTTCAAATAATGCGCCCCGATCCACGTGCACGTGGTGGAGTGACCGGGGCGTGCTGAGCAGCCTCTTTACCACGGAGGGTTTGCACAGTGGTGGGTGCTTTTCTTTGGAGGAGAGGCTCTTTACCACTGTTTCACCTCCAAGTCAAAGGAATGATGCATCCCATCCTTAATCGTTATTTTTCTCCAGAAGGGCTCTACTTCTGGTACGCGTGTGTGTGTACGTGCCCTGAGACGAGCATACACAGCTTATTTCTGAGTGTAATGAGGGCTTTGAACCCTGAAGGGCTGGAGGCTGGTGGTGCCCGGCCAGTAGCAGGAGGAGGTGGAGGGGCCTTATCTGTAGGCTCAGGTCTGGGCAGTGAGTTGCAGAGAGCAGCCAAGGTCAGGGCTTTTGCCTGCCTCTCCACAGCTGGGTGAGCGCTTTTCTGGGGCAGTAGATGGTGACTTATGGAAACTTCCCGAGTAACGCATGGTGGCTCCTGCCCTTGACAGTTTGTCCCAAGTTGTACGGACATGTGTAGGTGCGACCATTCCTGGACCCAGGCTTGGTTGAAACACTTATAGAGGGGCCCAAAGTGACTAGAATGGCTGACGACAATCCGTCCTCCCGGGCTGGGTGGTGGCAGTGGGAAATTGGTCCTGCTCAGTGGCATGAAAGCTGGAGCCCCCTCCCCTCAGAGGTCACGGTGCCCATGGGGCAGGGCAAGGGGAGGCAGGGGGAGCCTGGCAGTCAGCAGCTTTGCCATTCTTCTTGATTCAGTTCGAGACCACTAGCTGGCATGAAATGCTTGGTAGTGTCTTCCTCATCTGGTGGGGCAGAAGGTGGGTGGAAGAAAGTAGTTACATAAAAGTGGAAATTAATTTATAAAACTGCAAACTTTGACACAGATTCCCCTCCGAAGAAAACTGCCCTGAGACCCAAAGTTTGACTTGAAAGAGCTCCAAGCTGCTCCAGGACGAGAGAGAAGCCCTTTTACTGGCCTTCTTTCCTGAAAGCCTGTTACTCCCCTCACTCTGGGGGCAGCTCTCCCTCCCCCCTCTGCCTCTCTGACCTTCTGTACCCTCCTCTCCCCCTCGCTCTTCTCCCTTCCCCCTTCTCCCAGTTGGGCTGGGGAAAGTTTTCCGTAAAAAATCTACTTTCACCCCACACTGAGGAGCCAGCCTGCTTACCCCTTGATTCTAAGAACACAGCTTTTATTCTGTTATGCCTCAGGCAGGTTTCTTGGCTTTTTAATTGCCTCCAGGGACAAGGTCAAAGCAAAACTCACTGAGGTGTAAAGTGTCAGTATTAAACCCAAGGTTTCGGGGTGGAGGGGGGTTAAGCTGGGCAATAGGGTGAGAGTGTGGTCCGCCCTCCGCCTGGGGCACTTAAACTCCCAGCTGTTGGCACTGGGGAACATCAGGGTTAGGGAGGGAAGGGGCATAATAAGGTGAAGCCTTGCATCTTCCAGACATAACCTAGGAATTCTCAGTTGCTGCAGGGGAACATTTCAATGAACTCTGCAGAGCCTGCTTTGCCTGAGCCTGGTGTGGAGAGCTGGGCAGCCCTGGGCTGCATGGATGTGGGTTCTAGCACCCAGGACAGGAAGCAGGCAGGGCCCTGAACCCCTGACCCGAATCTCTGTAAACATCATTTCCTCCGAAGGCACCCAGGACATTCTCCTTGCCCAGTATAAGCTGGGTCTGCAGGTTCTAACAAGCATCCAGCTGGGCCTCCCAAGGCTCCGGATAGAACAGATGACCTTCTTGGAAAGGGAACAGTGCTCCCAGGAAGCTACTGAGGTGTAACCGCAGGGGCCTTTGCCTGGCCTGCCTGTGGGGTCAGTTTAATTCTGTGAAGACCCTTGCCCCTAAAGCTAAAGGTGGGAAACCAGGAGGGGACATTTCCAAAAAGCAAAGGGGCACACTTCCTTTATAAAGTCTTCCTGCCTTCAGTTCTGGTTGAACTGAATGAACCAGGCTGGGCCCTGACCTTCATCCAATAAGACCCCCTGACTCAGCCCACCCTCCCCTTCATTTTACCGTGCTTCTCCTCCCCAGACTCCAGCTTCTGAGCCCCTCCAGGCACGGCCCTTTATACCCAAAGCACCAAGTCCTGAGGGCCAAGCAGGTTCGCTCAGAGAAAGGAGGGCAGGAAAGATTGCTCTGATGCTGCTGCTTTCTAAGAACAACTCCCCAGTCCTGTGTCACCACCTGAGCCCTTACAGTCCCTGATGCACTCGATCACACTGGGCCCTGAGCTCACCAGAGTATTATGCTGATTCCTCATCTGAGGATGAGAGCTGCAACAACACGGAAACCACAGCTTAGCAAGCTTTGGGGAAAGTAGCAGAAGATGTAGGTTATTAAGGCCATGATTTGATTTTGGTGCAGGTGCAATTAAAATTTCTGGCCAAGGCAGGACTGCTCAGAGGTAGCAGATGTTTTTCCTGGTGGCCTCCAGGATCACCGAGTGGCCTATGTCTCTCAGAGAAGCAGTGAGGACAAACTTCCCCGTTCTTTGTGAGATTTTACAACCTGGGCCTCCAAGTGCTCTGCCTGGCTAAGTGGCAATCACCTGGCTTCCTTTGCCTCTGAAATCCATGATTCTATTTTAATAGAAGCCCTCAAACAGAACGCTGAGGGAAAATGTTCAGAAAAGAGGTTTGAAGTCTTCTGTAGCTTGGTTCCAAAGCCAAGCTGTTTTGTTCCTTTTCACTACTGTTTCAGTGAAAGGCTAGCAGTGAACTTGGGGGTCACGTACAAGTTTGGGTTCCCCACAGTTCTGGATGTCGTCAACCAATTGCTAATTCAGAGGAGGTTAATTTGGGGACTATTAACTCCCATCCGGTCCATAGTAAGTTTCAGGGGGTCTGTGGGGCCCTGTGTACTTTCGCCGTAAGCATCTTTGCTGCAAGCACTTTCGCTGCGTAACTAATTGACCCATAAGGCAATTTTGCTGTAGAAAATAAAATAATAAAAAGTAAAAGAGGGATATCAAGAGGGACATAATGAACAGAAATACAGTTAGAGATGTAGAAAACAAACTTATGGTTACCGGGGGGAAAGGAGAGGGGAGGGATAAATTGGGAGATTGGGATTAACATAATACACACTACTATATATAAAATAGATAACTAATAAGGACCTGCTGTATAGCACAGGGAACTCTACTCAATACTCTGTAATGACCTATATGGAAAAAGAATCTAAAAAAGAGTGCATATATGTATGTATAACTGATTCATTTTGCTGTACACCTGAAACTAACACACTGTAAATCAACTAAACTCCAATAAAAATTTTTTTAAAAAAGGACATAATGAAACATAAGAAATAAATAACAATTTAAAAGACTTTATTGCAAAATACAAAATATTTGAATACATTAAAAATGTGTGTAGGTTCATGGCAATACTGTGCAAATAACTGATTTTATTTTGTGGCTTGTACCTAAGTATTCGTCTTCCAAGTCTGTCATTCATAGTATTTATACCTTTTTCTTTCTTTTGGTTTGTTGATTCATCTCCTCGTTCGGCAGTGCACTTTTTCGTTCTCGCTAACATTTCTTCCTTCATTAAGAGAGGTATCAGTTTCCAAATACAAGGGTGCATGTTTGTACCTGAGCTTTGTGTTGCACTGTGAAAGCCTCTACCCTGTGGTGTATTCTTGGCATCTTGTCACATCTTTAGTGACAGATGTTTCCAAGTTCGGTGGGAAATGTTGGCTCAACTCTGCACCTTCGAGGCCCTCGGCCTCTTTCTCCTCCAATGTAGTGTGTTTCAAAATAAGAAACCAACTCTTGGGGCAAATGATCGTCATCAGTCAGCTGGATAAAGCCATCAATAACATCACTAACTGGAAGAAATGCTAATGCATTTCAACCAGTGGAAACCAAACTGTCAAACCAAAACTGTCAACTAGTTATTTGATCTTTCACAGAAAAATTGTCTTAATGCCAATTAATTATGCAGCAGCGAAGATGTTTATGGCAAAGAAGCTTACAGTAAAAAAAAAAAACAAATAAACAAACACCTAACATGGTTCTATGGACCTCCTGAAGTTAACTGTACATGAAATTTTCTGTGTCCAAGCTTATGGGCATTTTTTAAATTAATTTTTATTGGCGTATGGTTGCTTTACAATGCTGTGTTAGTGGGCATTTTTAATGAGGAAAGGTCCATAGTACTGATCAAATACTCTAAGGGGTCTGGACTCCCCCCTCTACCCCAAAGATTGGGAAGGAGACTCGAAGATTCTCTAAGTTCGTGGGAAGTGATGGGAAATGTGGAGATATGCTTCTTGGCAGGCACTGATCTTCCGCTTCGCCTTGTGGACTTTCATTTTCTCATCTATAAAACGAGGTGTCGGGTTGCAGGTATGTGAAAGAGCCCTCAATCCATCTCTTCCAAAGTGGGATGTCAACAAATAATGCCTAAACCAAAGCAAATCATGAAGGCACAACATGGGCATGTTTTATAGAGATGAGATAACGCCAAAAGAATCATTTTAAAAGAATTCACAGTGGTTGCCATAGGGAGTCGGAAAGTGACTAGGGAGTGTCAGGGGACCAATATTTTTATTAAAAGCCTTATAGAGCCATCTGACTCTTTAAACCATGTACAAGTGTAATTTGAAAAAACTGCCAATTGAATTTGAAAATTAAAAAGACCGAGGCAAAGAATTGAAACAGAACAACAAAAAAAAATAGGACATTAAACCAGCTTACAAAGAAAAAACAAACAAAATCCTCTTTTCGCTTTTTAAAACCACCACTGGCTTGAGTAGGAAATGCCCAGTGGTGATAAGTGACTACCAGATGGTTGGTCGGGTAAGTTTTACTGCAAATCATTCCCAAGAGAGAAAGGAGATGTGAGTCTTCCTCTTGCATCAGTACCCTGGTGGGCCGAGAATCTCAGAGGCACTGGGAGAAGCTGGGAGGGAGGGACATAGGAGTTGAACAGCCCCCTCATTGTGATGTGTCCCGAGACACCCTGAGTCTCAGTTTGGGGTCTCGGGCTCCTCCTGGAGATGAAGAGGGAGGTGTGCCAACAGGGTAATGAGAGAGCAGCTCTGCAATGACTTTTTAAAAACTGAAGAATAGTTAATGTACAATACTGTCAGTTTCAGGTGTACAGCAAAGTGATTCAGTTATACATATACCTATATATTCTTTTTCAGATTCTTTTCCCTTATAGGTTATTACAAGATAGTTCCCTGCGTATAGTTCCCTGTGCTATACACTGGGCCTTGTTGGTTATCTATACAACGACTTTTAAAAATTTTTTATTTTATATTGGAGCACAGTTGATTAAACAATGTTGTGTTAGTTTCAGGTGTACTATGCAATCACTTTTTTTTTCACACACACACACTGTATTTTATTTTTACAAGAGATAGACTGACACCAAGCATTGTAAATGGATGACCACAACAAAAGCAACAATGATTGCAATTACCAAACATGAAACACACTCATACTATGTCATAATATTGACATTCGGTCCAGTAATCCTCCACTGTAACAGCTCCTTTCCTTTGCAGTGAAAATTGATTTGTATATTCTTTATGCAATGACTTTTTAAAACTATGTTTTGTTGTCGGCACAAAGGGCTTTTATGAGTGAAGGGTGTGGAGTGGGAAGCGATAGGTGACTTTCGTTATATACCTGGCAGGACCTCTCCTCCACATTGCCACTGCCCCTGGAATTCTAACTCAGATGAGGGTGGCAGCTTCCTCAAAGAAAAACTTTCCTTTGGGGATTAGTTTTCTCCTCTTTATGTACTGAGGTGAACTCTTCTCCAGCCTGTGTTGTTAAGAGGGAAAAAGCAAGATGTAAAACAGGGTTTCCCGTATGTCAACATTTGTGTGCAAAAAAGGCGGGGGGCGGGGAACAGAATACAGAGACCTATGCGTGCAGTCACACTGTGCAAGTTCCCATCAGCTGGTGAAACTGACTAAGTCTAATGAAGCAGGGAGTTCGGGTGGCAGGAATCGCTTTCACTGTGTACCTTTTGGTGGCTTTTGAGTTTTCAGCCTTGTGACTTTATTACCCAAATTTCCAGGTGATGACATTTGGCTTCTCTACGATATATGGGAGGCTTCTGATCAAGAAGCCCCCTCCCTAACCCCTGGGCCCCTGCACAAAATCACTGCCTTGTGCTTTGTCTCCCCTGGGAGCACAGTTGCTCTGAGAAGCAGTTGTTCTGACACAGACTCTGAAAAAGCTTTTCGGGTTTTTTTTTCTAATTAAAAAAAATGTTTTTCTTACGGTTTCATTGAGATATACTTGACACACAGCACTGTATAAATTTAGTAGGTACGGCATAATGATGTGACTTACATGCATCATGAAATGATGATCACAGTAAGTTTAGTGAACGCCCATCATCTCATATAGGTACAAAATTAAATAGAAAAAAATTTTTCCTCCTGATGAGAACTCTTAGGACTCTCTTAACAATTTTCATATGTAACGTCCAGCCGTGTTAATTATATTTAGCATGTTGTACATCGCATCCCTAGTACTCATTTATCTTATAACTGGAAGTTAGTACCTTTTGGTCATCGTCATCCAACTCCCCCTGCCCTCACCCACTGCCTCTGGTAGCCACCAGTAAGACCTCTTTTTCTATGAGTAAGTTTGTTTGTTTTTGAAGTATATTGACCTACAACACTATGTTAGTTCCTATTATACAACACAGTGATTTTTTTCTATACATTTAAAATATGTCACCATCCAAGGATATCAGTTACTGACTATATTCCCCACACTGTACATTTCATATCAGTGACTCATTTATTTTGCAACTGGAAGCTTGTACCTCTTCATCTCCATCACCTATTTCTGTCCTCCCTCCATGCACCCCTCCTCTGGAAACCACCTATTCTCTGTATCTCTGTTTCTTTTGTTACGTTTGTTCATTTGTTTGGATTTTTAGATTCCACATATACGTGAAATCATACAGTATTTGTCTTTCTCTGACTTATTTCACTTAGCATAATACTCTCTAGGTCTATCCATGTTGTCACAAATGGCAAGATTTAATTCTTTTTTATGGCTGGGTAATATTCCATATATATATCTATGGAATATATATATATATAATATATATATATATATATATATATATATATATATATATATATATATATATATATATATATATATCTCACATGTTCTTTATCCATTCACCTATTAATGGCCACTTGGGTTGCTTCCATATCTTGACTGTTGTAAATAATGCTGCAATGAACATAGGGGTGCATATATCTTTCCTAATTAGTGTTTTTGTTTTCTTTGGATAAATATCCAGGAGTGGAATTGCTGGATCATATGGCAGTTCTGTTCTTGATTTTTTTGAGCAACCTATATATCAATACTGTTTTCCATAGTGGCTGCACCAATTTACATTCCCACCAACAGTGCATAAGGGTTCCCTTTTCTCCACGTTGAGAAAGTTTGAAGTTCTGGGCATCCACCTCCTTTTAATTTCACCCATTTAAAAATAAAATCTGTCATGTCTTCTCTAACTTGTTCAAGCTCAGTTGTGCTTACTTGCTTTTTTTTTTTTCTTCTTTGCAGGATCCACGTGGACCTATATAGGTAAGTAGAGATCTTAAATACTTTTTTGAGGAGATGAATGTATTTAATGAGAAAGTCAGAAACTTCTTGACCTGTAGAGATTATTTTGGGGAGTTGGGGAGAGCAGTTCTGGTATTGTTAAAAGAGGGCACAACGTCCTCTCTAAAGACTTGCTCCACACACGTCTCAGACAGCTCTTTCTCCAAGGAGCTGAGCCAGCTTTGTGCATTTGAACTGCGAGTCACAGAGTAAGGCTTTCAGATTCCTGCAAACCGCCCAGGTGAGGGTGCCCAGGTTACCTTCAGACTGCAAGGGCCCTAGGCAGGAGAGTGCCCTTCTCCTCTGTAGGACATTTATTCTACAGTAAACAAAGAATAAAGGGCTCCTTTCTGAAAGTTAGGCTCAGGCCCGAGAACTTAAGCTGCCAGTGGGTCTAGAATTAACTTCTCGTTGCCGTGTTTGTAAGCAAGCAGTGGACCAAGCAGTCATGGTCAGTCCTTAGTGAAAGAGGAATGGTTGTCTTAAATGGAGAGACAGGGACATCAAGTCTGCAAAAAGTTTTCGAGATAAGCAGCTTGAAATCGGCTTAGCTCATGTATTGCAATGAATGGGAAATTTGGTCATCAGCTGGAGTGGGGATGGGGGTCAAGCTCTAGGGTCCACTGGCAAGCGCAGGAATGTTAATAATGTCTTGTTTGGGACTGAGTGACGAGGGATGTGCAAGAGAGATTGTTATGGGGAGCAGGAGGGTGGAACTGGCCTCGTTGGCACAGGAGGGGTGATGACAGGCAGGGAAGTTGATTACTACAGAGGAAGCAGAATCCAGAGAAAGATCTGACTTGGATTTGCTAGTTAGCCTTTGGATGTTTGTTAGCCCAAGAGGCATAGAAAAGTCCCTAAGTTAATCAACCAGCTACCTCCAGGCCAAGGTCTCCTTGGCTCTAGCATTGCATGGCTCCACTGCTACTAACATCCCTTATGTACTTATTATGGGCAAGGCATGTTGCTAAGTGGGTGGGTAATTAGAAGCATAGGCTGTGGTCTGTAGATGGGAATTACTTAAAGCTCACAATTCAAAGAGAATATAATAGGTAATAATAGCAGATAACAAGTAAATGATTCAGTGCTCTGATGGTTCAGAGGAGGACAAGAGTGCTAGGGCTAGATGGTCAAGGAAGGCTTCCTGGAGGAAGAGGGTTTTCAACTGGACCTTGGAGGATGGGGAGGATTCAGTACGATGGGAAGGAAGTGCTATTGGCCAAGTTGATGATGGTATCACATGAATGAAGGCAAGAAAGAGCAAGATGGCATTTGAGGGAAAACATGTAGAGAAGTCGTTACAGGGGAGGGATGGACTCTAAGGTCAGAAAGATAGGTTGGGTCATGTATTAAAAGACCGCAGCAGGTCTATAAGTAAGGATACTGGCCCATCTCCCATCTCCAAGCTATGTTGTTAAATGAAAAAAGCCAGGTATAGTATGTATATGTGGCACCATGTGTGTACAATGTAACTGTGTGTTTGCACAGAATTTTTCTAGAAGGATTCAGGAGAAACTGAAACAGTAATGGCCCCTGGAAAGGAGTACTGAGGGACTAGGGGTCAGCTCTGGGAGGGAAGAGTTACTTTTCACTGTTTGTAAAGTTTGAATGTTTATCCTATGCTTGCCTTACCAAAAAATGCAAAATAAAACAAAATATTAAAAAAAATTTTTTCAAGAATATTTAGCTAATACTTTAAATTATCCCAAAATACAGAGAGAAAAACATGAGACACAACAGGACTTTTTTCCCCAAAAAACACTAACATTGTGCAACAGGAAGGCATTGTTGCTGTTCTAAAGGCCTATATTAGACTTTCTACTGATGGCACCAACCACAGGGTTACTGTGAGGATCAAATGGTGAGATCCATGTGAAACGGGCTAGCACAGTATTGATACTTGTTCTATAGTAAGCACCCAATAAAAGTAGACTATGACTATTATTATCAAGATACATTGTTTTCTTGGAATAGATTTTTACTTCTCTCAAAAATAATAATAGTTTTGTGTCTACACGTTTTATTAATATGAGAAGGCAATTTGACGCCTGTGTATCTCATCATCATTTTTTGGAGTTGAATGTTATTTCCCTCACTACCACAAATAAAAGCTTCATGTATGTCCACCTTTTGGTAACATGTTGTTAAAGCTATAATGATTGCATTGTGTCAGCAGTATTCTATTATATTGAGAGTGTTGTATGGACTTCTCTAAGGTGAATATATTTCATTAATAAATATTGTTCTAAATTAAAAAAAAAAAAAAACAGGGGCAGCATGGAGGGGGAGGCCAGGCTCTTCCCACTTTGTCCCACGGATGGAGGGGCGGGGCAGGGGGTAATTTGCATTTTAAGGAGAGTAGGGGGTGGTAGGTGGTGGAAGAGGAAGGATGGGAGGGAGGCCGGAAGGTGTCTGGCCTTTGAAGAAACCCCATTCTGTGTCTTAACGTCCAGTTTACAGTGGCGGCAGTAAGAGGGAAGGGTAGGGCAAGAGACCTGACAAAGGAGGAATTGGTGGAGTCTGGGCATCAGGGCCCCTCGGGCAGGTTCAGTGTGTGGGAGGAGACAGGAGCAGTGCAGGCACGGAAAGAAGGCGGGACTCAAGTTCTGGACCTTATCCCATATGGTCTGGAGGAGGCACGTGGGCCCTCGGGGTCTTGCTTTCTCCCCATCTGTGACCTGGGGAAGGGGTTGTGCAGATCAGTGTTCCTCAAGCTATGGCTTGGGCTCACCTGCATCAGAATCACCTGGAATGCCTTCCAGATATACAGATTTCTGAGCCGCAGCCTGGACCTGGGGGAGGGAGGGAACCTGAAAAACTTGTCTATTTCAGGTGATTCTTATGCACTCTGTTAGAGAACCTCTGACCAGATGGTTCCCAAGACCTTTCTAGCCTGAGTCAGAGGTAACTTGCCCCACACCTCTTCTACTGGCTTCCCAGGTGGAGTGGAGACACAAGTCACGTCTCCCCAGGGCTCCCTTCGTCTGCGGGACAGCCCCCCTGGGCAGGGCAAGGAAGTTACAGAGAACAGAGAGACACGGTGTCAAGAAGGTATTGGAGGAAAATCTTACTGCCACTTAGGCATGACACGGTGCTCCCCAAGAGAGGGCCTTTCTGTCCAGCCATACCGACCAATCCAGAAGCATTTCTTCCTGACCATTAGCGCTGGCCAGCCCTCTGTCCCTCCTGCGTACAGTTAGAGCAGCTCTTTGCTGAGGAAGCAGAGGGCAGAGTCTAAAGATGCATGGCATGCATGGGGGTGAGCACAGAGACAAACCTGGGTTTTTATTAGTGAAATGAGCACACGTGATGTGGAGTCAGGTCAGTGGGGGCCAGTGAAGGAGGCAAACAGGTCCAGGCTGGCAGCTGGCACTTGTGCTTGGAGTCACACAAGTAAACAGAGAGCCTGGCATAGGTGCCAGGGGGGAGAGGGGAGAATGGTTTCCAAACAATACAGGCTGCACCGAATGGGGCAAGTCCAACCCAAGGCCACGTGCTGGTTTTCCCAGGGCGCAGACCTCAGCTACTTTTCACATAGATGCCTCTGAGTCATCCTGCTCCGCGGGCCTCTCGCTTCCAGGAACACATGATAGGACTTCTAGAAGCACACGGAAAGAGAACTCGAGCCCCATCCCCCCTCCACACTGAGTCACCAGGCTAACCTCCCGGATGGCCCCCTGCAGACAGGAGGACCATCTGGCAGCCAGGATGGAGCCAACCCTGCCCCTGAGTGCTTCCTCCTGGGTGGCTGGAGCAGCAGCTGGGTACGTGTTGGCATGTGCTGGGTCAGTGCCCTACCCCCTGCAATCAGCCCCAATTCAGTCCTGCTGAGCCACCAACTCTGAAATAGAGGGCAACTGCAAGTCAGGCTGACACGTGAGAGAAGGCTGAACTCCAGTCTGCTCAAGTGCATCTATGCTGTTAGAAGGCAGGATAGCGGGTGCCCTTGGGGTGCGGAGGTGACTGGAAGGAGGGGATACTGGTCACGTTTCGTTCCTTGACATAGGTGCTGTGTTGAGTTTGTGAAAATCCATCAAGCTGTTCACTTACGATACGTGCACTTTTCTGTATGTATATTATATTCAATAAAAGAGTTAAAAAATTCCAGCTGGCTGGGAGAGTCATCCTTACCCCAATAGATTTTTCAGCCCTCCCACAAGAAACAACCAAAAAAACCCTCAGCGTGTTCCAAATAACAGAGCAACCAAAAGGAATGACTGTATTGAAACTAACGACCCAAGAATGCATCATGTGAGCAGAGAACAGAGGTGGGGCTCCATCCCAGAGGATGCCAGACACTGCTCTGGTGCTCCTCCAACGTGAGCTAGTTCAGAAACAGACAAATACCACTGTTCATTATTCGGGAGAAATAAGACAAACCTTCATGGGAGATGAGATGTAAGGGGAAGAGCAAGCCAAACGCCCCCTCCTGGCAGGTGAACGAGTCCCACTTCTCCCCAAGTCAGGGCCCCGCAAGGCATCCACCAGATCAGCCCCTCCATCCCAGATCGGGGACTCTGGAAAGATGGCAGCTTAGCCTGGGGGTGCCGGGCGCCGGGCTCGTAGGCCCTCCTGCCCAGCTTCTCGGTCCTGGGCTCTGGCAGGACTCCCTGTGACCACTGCCACCGCATTCCTTAACTGCTCTCCTTTCTCCCAGACAATAGAGGCTCTGTCTTAAAGAATTTCCTTTGGGAATTAGGAAGGGATCCTCCATTGGGGCGAACCTCATTGGTTCTCCAGGCTCCCACCGCCACCCCCCTTCTGTCCTGAATCTGCTGGAATATTAAGTTACTATAAACAAACTATCTCTGGGGTTCGGGACATCCTTCCCAAGCTAGAACAAGACATGGAACACGTGCAAGGAAGCTAGGAAGCTTTACTTTTGTAGTAGGCAAAGGCACCGTGTGACCTTCACACTCAAAGGCAGTATAAAAAACAGGTTAAGTTAGAGCTAAAGGGAGAACTTAAAACAGCAGTTAGGGAGCATGTGCAATTAATAGGCTGATTTTATTACGGAGAACTGTCGTCTTTACCAAAGGTAGAGGCCTGGCCAACTCACAATACCCCAGTGACTTCTCCCCTGCTCCCACTGCCATCCTGAGGATGAAGGACAAGAGGCACAAAGCACTCTTCCGGGAAAGAGGGAGAGAGAACAAAATAAGGCCAGAACATGTTTTTCATACCAGGGAACTGAATCCCTAACCCCTGTGTCTTGGGGATTTCCCTTGAGTCTTAGCAATCCAACCCGCTGTGATTTATTAAATCTGTGCTATAGTTCCAGTTACTTCTAATTGAAGTTGTAACATCCAGGGTCCGCCTGGATGTGGTGTGGTCTACCCACTCGTCGTCATTTCTCATCTTTCCTGAGTTGCAGAATTGAGGTTTGTGTGTTCTGGAGGATCTTGGCCTGTAGCTGCCCAAATGCCTGCATTTTCGTGTTCACGGCTGGCCTTACCAGCTGGGTGAAAAGATAGGGAAGCTAGCATTTGTTCCTAAAGGCGGGTGTAGTGTCATGGGGGGCGAGGGATGGGTGAGACAGAAAACCAGGAGGAAGAAGTGGAAAGTGTACAAAGCCCAGAAGCAGGCAGACCTCCTGGAAATAGCAGCTAGGCCACTTTCTGGATGAATGGTCTTAGGAAAGTAACAACCTCTCTGGACCTCGGTTTTCTCAGCTACAAAATGCGAGCAGGAATAGCATCTACCTCAGTGGCACCTGGAAGGGCAGCACCAACATCACCGGGGGCTTGGGATGCCCTTCCCAAACACTCAGAACTACAAGCGAAACTCATGGGGGGAGCCTGGGAGGAAAAACCCAAACCCTTCACCTCCTGTTCTTTTAGCAGCAAGAAAAGCACCACATATGACTGTGTTAGAAACGCAAATTCTCGGGCCCATCCCAGATTTACCTCCAAATCAAAAACTCTGGGGCTGGGCCCAGCAGTCTGCTTTAACAAGCCCATCAGGTGATTCTGATACACACTCAAGTTTGAGGACCTCTGCTTTGCTTCAGAGTCATGGCGAGGATTAAATAAGATAATACACAGAAACAGGCTCGCAGTGCCTGGCGAATAGTGAGCACGTGTAGCTAATCATCTTCTTTCCCTTCACTTTACAGAGTGATGGTGGAATTCTATTAGCTAATAGATGGGAAAATGCCTGGTAAGCTCCACAATACCAAACAAACCTGAGTTTTGTTAGAAAGGATCTACTTCTTCGTGCTTTTCTGAATTGCCTGAGTTTTTAACAGTGAGGAGGTGTTCTTTTTATATTCTGAACAAACAAAAGGAGTTTCCCTTGTGAGAAAAAAAGTGATTGAGCAAAAAACCCCAAGGGCACCAAGCCCTTGTCCCACGGGCCTCACAGGCCAGAAAGTTCTTCCCAGCCTTGTCCTTCAGACCAGGGGTCGAGTTGGAGCTCATCACCCTGGCACTTCCCTGGCATCTAGGGACCAGATATCTGGTTCCACAGCCGTGGCCACCTCAGCCATGCAGCTGAAGTCACTGGAGCATCCCCTGCCTCCCTGCCCAGCCCACGGGGGCAGGGTGCTACTCCCCCCTGAGCCTCTGGGCTGAGCCTTGATTTAGGGTTCAGGAGTGCAGCCGGGAAGAAATCTGGGCCTGGGCTACTAGGGCTCTGAGCTACATAAGTCCAGCCCCGTGCAGGGACTGTCACCCACCTGGGGCAGAGACAAGCCTTGGAACTGCGGGCTGAGAGTTGGCTGGCGAGAGCTGGGAGCGGGTCCTGCCAGGGGCTTCGTCAGGCCTCTGGCTGTGCTCAAACTTGCCCTCTCTGCTTCATGCTGGTCTCAAGCCCCAGGCATTCAGGTGAGGGCAGGGCAAAGCCCTCCAGAAGCCAGTTAAAGCCCTTGGCAGCCCATCCCCAGCAGGGGGAGAGAGAGGAGCCCGTGGGGTAAACCAGCTTAGAAGAAAGATTGAAAGCAAAAAGGCTGAATTCAGAGCAGGTGTGTGAAGGCGCCCCGGGCAGAGACTAGAAGGTCTGGTTTTCCATGAAGAAGAGAATGGACCAGAGACTGTCTCAGCAGGCTCCACGTCTCCTTGAAGGGAGCAGGGGCCCTCTCTCCTGGTCTGTTACTGTCTTCCTCTGCAGGGGCAGCCACAGGGGTGAAGGGTGCAGGCACGACTGCGGAGCCCAAGAGCACAGCCAGACTCTTCCCAGGGCCACACCGCATGGCCAAGAAAGAGAGCCAGGACCTGCTGTGGACAAAGACTGTATTTCATTGATTCTCAGATGCAACTATTTTATTTTAGCATCTCTGTAAGTGGGATATATCTTATAATCCATGGCATCTAGAAGCAATGAAATATGGTAGCTGTTCCACAAATACTCATCAAGAAGCACCCTGTTAGATGCTAAGAGCACAGAGAAAGGAGCTGAAATGATTTAATTGATCAACAATTAAATAGTGAAACAGCAAGAAAATGTAAAAATAATCGCTAGTATGCATGCTGTTCAACATAGCATATAGGAATGATGGGGAAACATTAGATTTTGAACTGTAACTTCTTTCAATTTTCAGTCAAGCCACAGTTCACTTACACTTTTTAGTGGTGTTGGACCAGTATTACAAGTATTTGTAAACAAAATAAATTAGGCGCTTTTTTTTTTTTTGGCTGAGCCACACGGCTTGTGGGATCTTAGTTCCCTGACCAGGGATTGAACTGGGCCATGGCGGTGAGAGCACCGAGTCCTAACCACTGGACCGCCAGGGAATTCCCATAGATGGGCTCTTTTTCTTCTTTTTTTTATTAATTCACAAAAGTATTCCTTTAAGGAACAAGCTTTCCAATGACCTGGCAAGCATTTAATTTTTGCCAACCAGGAAGGAAGAAATACGAGCTGCCACCTCCTCATGTCCATAAAGGTTGACTCAGAACTGACGTAACTGTCCTATGTGACAGTTTTGTCATTGTTAGAGATTTCAGTAATTAAAATGGGAAACAGAAGCTTAGGTTATTTTCCTTATCAAAACTATGTTCTTTGGAGCCACAGTATTATGATGGTTTTCGTGCTCCTGTACATTGGATGTCTTAAGCTGAGTGCAGTTTAAGGGATCCTTTCTAATTACAGGAAGGTACTTCTTTCCTTCAACACTGTGATCTGACCTGTGACAAATCTGTACTATACACTGCGTAAATGGCTAACAAGTCAATTGCAAACCAACTGAATGTACAAATCTTAGTGCTGGTGCTGAAATCTCTTCAGAATAGACAGCATGGTCTCAAAGTTTGTTTCAAAATTTGCAAGCATCGAGTGTCAATCAAAACTGAAGATGAAACACTAATGAATGTTGAATTCTCATGCTTTAGGTGGACTTCCTTATTAGAGGTTTTGGTTCTCTGCTATTTTTACCGTACTGTTTCATTTAAATTTCCTACATGCTAACTTCATCTGTGCGATTGAAATAAAATTGCAATATAAAAAAAAAAAAAGAACTGGCGTGACTCTAAATAAAATGGCTCATTTAGCTCATCTTAACTTTTTAAATGATTTTGTAATCATTAACTTGTGACTAGATCAGCTGTATGACTTCTGGGTGAATAGGAGACCCATGTAGATCTCGTAAGAATGCCCGTGGTTAGCTTCAGGGCAAATGGTCATGCTGCCCCCACCTTTTGGGACAGTTGGCCCAGAAAGGGCTCTTTGGTTATGATGAGGGTGAGATTTGCTTACAGCAGGGAATGGTGACACTGGCAAATGGTGCCTGGTGCTTTTGTAGGGAGGCCCCTCCTTGGTACTCCATCTTCTGGAAACTGCATGAGAAGTGGAGAAAGGAGAAAAGGTGACTGTGAAGGTTGTGGAACAAAGAGGTTTTGTAGCAGGTCTGAGGCAGTCGTGCAAATGACTGTTTCCCCTTTTGGCTTTGGCCACCAGGAAGCCCAGAGGCAAACTGGTGATTCCAACTTGAGTAACTGTCTATTCTCCCATGACCTGCAAATCTAAAGGTTCTTCATTGATAGTGCCCTTCTAGTTTATAGGTATTTTTCATGATCCTGATCCAAAACGTTATACAAATAAATTTCTGTAATTATTACCTAGAAGGGACCTGAGAGTAATGGTACCCTACACATGCATCACTCTTTTATTCTGCCCTCCTCCATGGATACCATTGTTTAAAAGGTTTAACAAATTAATCTATTAATAAAAGTTTTCCCATTTGTTATTAATCAAAGACAGATCTGAAAACCAATCAAAGTTTTTAGTTAGCCCAAGATAAGGATTCACATTTATTCCACAAACATTTATAGAATAAATACAAAGTGCCAAGTATTAGGCTAGGTGCTGAGGAAATGATGAATAAGGCATGAATAAGACTGAGAATCTGGGAGGAGACAGTGAATTAGGCCTTACAAAGCAGAGAGATGAAGCACAGAAAAGAGTGCCCTCACCTAGTGTCTTGGGAAAGGATTAGAGAAGGCTTCCTGGAGGAGGTGATGTCTAAGCTGAGACCTGGAGGACATGTAAGAGCTAGCCAGGCAAAGGGCAGGGGTTGAAAGAGCCTTTGGGGTTAAGGGACAGATTGTGCCATGATCACCTAGGCTGGTAGGTTCTGGGCACTACCAAGGACCTCAGTGAGGAGGGAAGGGGCTGGGGAGATGGACCAGGGCCAGTGTGAGGGGCTCATAAGCTAGCTGAGGAGTTGGGACCTCATTCTGGAGATAGCGGGGGGACAGCTGGAGCGTTCTAGGTGGAAAGCTGAGATAAGCGTTTTAGAAGGATCATTGTGGCTACAAAGTAAAGAGTGAATTGAGTGTGAAACACGGAAGGAAGGGGGCCAGAGGGATGCAGGAGAGGGGGATAGGGGTCTGAACCACGGGAGGGGCAATGGGGGTCCTGACCTGTTGATATAACTCAGCCAGAAATGTAAGACATCTAATGTTGTAACTGGCAGAAGCAGCCTGATTGTAGATGAGTGCCCATCTCTGTTGGGCTTCGTGAAGTATTCACATCAGCATCCAGACTGCCACTGCTGCCTAGGTGGGACCCCAGTGGGGGGCACTGATGTAGCCAAGCCCCACACTCATTTACAGATGAGGCGAGGAAAACTCAGAGTTGTCAAGTGGCCCAAGCATGAGAAGCTGAGCCAAGACTGGAATTTGTGTCTCCTGATTTCCGTCTCGTGTATTTTCCCAGTCATTTGGTGGATGCTTATTTTATGCCAGGCATTGTGTACCCTACACGACACATCACAACACTGTGCAAAAGCCATTGAGGAAATGCAGTGATTTTTTTGAAAAAGTAAATAATATAGACTTGCCAGAAACAAATTATGCCAAATTAACTTGCTTTTCTTCCCTACATCAGAGTAAAAGGCTTAGTGGTTAAAGAAAACACAATAGACTTAATACCTGTTGACATAAATAAACATTTGATATGGTTCCTTGTGACACACTCAAGGGAAATGTAGATCAAAGACCAGTGTGGTTGCCAGGGAAAAAAATCTATACAGTCAAGTCATCATTACTGTAGGCAGCGCACGGCTGGGAGAGATGTCAGGGGTCCTACAGGGACAGTCATGAATCAATACCGTTTTCGGATTCTTGGGAGTAGGATGGACAGCTGAAGGAGTGTGGTGGTTGGAATCGGAAAGACGAGAGTTGGAAGGAAGAACAGGGAATGGATGACACACGTAAGTGAAGAAGAAAAGCAGATCAGAGAGTGGGTGGACCTGGGGGTGGGGAGAGGGGCAGGAAGCAGCTCCTGGTGAGGAACACCGTGCGGGCGCAGCAAGACAGGAGCCCCGGCAGAGACTGAATGAGGAGAGCCGCCTGCCCCGTGCTCGGCCCTGGTGATTCAGGAAAGAGGTGTATGCACGCATTTACACACACACACATATGTGTACACGCATGCATCCACGTTCACGTGTATCTACATTCTTAGGTGTGTCCACACCCCCGACACTCACACCTCCATCTCCTACACCATGAACTTGGAGTGAGCCTCTCCGCTGGCTTCTGAGCTACGGGAATGTGTGTTGACATCTCACTGCTTGGAGCGATGCTTGGGTGAGAACTTACAGCCGCCCCTCAGTCCCTCGGTGCTTCCTTTTGGCAGTTTCCCAAGAGCCCTCCCAGCTCTTGATGAACCTTTTGGTGTAATGCTTAAACGTCTCTATCAGCAAGGATGGAGCAGGGAATGGTCCAGCACTGAGTAAAACTGAGCATGGAAGGTCTGCAGGGAAGACTGGGTGTGCAAAGATGTCTGGTCAGAAACCTTGTTACGCCGTGGGGAAAAAAGTGGGGAACTGCAGGACTTTAATGCTCTTCCTTCACGTAATTGCCTTGAGAAGCATAGGTACCTCTGGGGTTAATAAACAAGTGCTCGCTCTCCAGCTAAGGCTAATGTGCTAAATTATCACTGGAGAATGATTTCCTCCCTGGTGGTTTTTGAGTACGAGCCTGCTGCAAGCAAGGCAGTATTCGAGGGGTACGGGTTTGAGCAGGAGCCCTTTCTAGCCTCAAGGGGCGTTATCTAGAAGGAGAACATCATGCACACCGTGTGGGGAGTGACACCCTCCCCGAGGGGGCTGCTCGGGCAGAGGCAGAGAGCCCAGTCCAGGAGAGGTGCTGAGGAAACATTTGTTGAGTGAACGAGGAAAGAATGGTTTGTTTCTCTATTTACTTTTGGCTCTGGGAGTGAGGGAAGGCACCAGGGGGAAGGTGACACTTGATCTGAGATGGCAGGATTTCAGAGGTGAAACCAGTCTGAAACGAAATGCCACATCACCATGCATATCTCATTAGAAGTAAAAGGAGCCACGCAGGGAGCCCTAGATTTGTTTTCCGGTAGTGAAAGGGAGAACTTGCTCTAAAAGGTTGGAAAAAGGGGGCAGGGGAGGGAGGAATTGAGACTATTCCATTCAGAAGGGCCTGAGAACCAGCATGTCTTGTAAGTCCATCACAAATAGACACTACACTACCACGTTTATTCTTCCCAACAGCCCTGGGGTCCTGCCGGGTGGGTACTGCCACTTTCATTTTGTAAGCGAAGCTCAGGAAATCTAAGAGATATGTTCAAGGTCACACAGCCAGTAGGTGGTGGAGCTGTGATTGGCAGCTTGGTCAATGGCGCCAAAGCCCTTGACCTTCCCAACTGCACTTCACACCCCTCTGGAAGGGAGAGAGAAGTAGCCTGGATGGGGACTTCCCTGGTGGCACAGTGGTTAAGAATCCGCCTGCCAATGCAGGGCACACGGGTTCGAGCCCTGGTCCAGGAAGATCCCACATGCTGTGGAGCAACTAAGCCCGTGCACCACAACTGCTGAGCCCGTACTCTAGAGTCCACGAGACACAACTACTGAGCCCGTGTGCCACAACTACTGAAGCCCGCATGCCTAGAGCCCGTGCTCCGCAACAAGAGAAGCCACCGCAATGCGAAGCCCGCGCACCGCAACGAAGAGTAGCCCCCCCTCGCCACAACTAGAGAAAGCCCGCACGCAGCAACAAAGACCCAATGCAGCCAAAAATAAATAAATAAATTTTAAAAAAAAGAAGTAGCCTGGATGAAGGCTTTCAGGTGTGAGAAGAACCATCGAACAGCAAGTTTTCTCCCTAAAAGGGAAAACTGAGGGAGCAGCTTTAAATAACAGCAAAAGCGCTATAGGTTAGATATCAGAAAGGCCTTCCTCTTTGTGAAAGCGGGTAAGTGAAGAACGGGCTCAACAGCAGGTCAATGTTTAGAGACCAGTCAGCCGTCACTTAGGTCATGTTCCCCCGTGGGTAGCTGCAGAAAGCTCACGTCTTTTACCAGATCCCCTCTTTTTGTTATTTCCAGACCCCCCAGGAATGTTTACAAGGTCACAAATCTCTCCATTGCTGCTTCTCCCCTCTAGCTCTGGACCATCGCCAGGGCTTGTCTGCTGGTCCCCTCTCACCACCTCATAACCGCTGCTGCCGCCCAGGCTCTAGACCCTCCAAAGGCTGCTGCTGGGGAGAACGTGAGGGTCAGGGTCAGTGGCACCCTGGCTGCTTACTGGCACTGTGACTTTGGGCACATTACTCAACCTCTGTGCCTCAGTCACCTCATCTGCTAAATGAGAACATAGTGCCTCTGTCGTAGGGTTGTAATGCAGATTAATTAATACCTGTTAAGCATATAGGATGGGGGTTGGTGAACTAAGGCCCATGGGCCAAATCCAGTCCACCACCTGTTTTTGTGAATAAAATCTTCTTGGAACATGGCTACACTCACCTGTTCACATATTCTCTATGGCTGCTTTTTTTTTTTTTTTTTTTAACAAAAGCAGAGTTGGGTAGTAGTGACAGAGATCATACAGCTCACAAAGCCTAAAATATCTGCTATCTGGCCTTTTGTTGAAAATGTTAGCCAACCTTTGATATAGAATGATGCCTGGCACGTAGTAAGTGCTCATTAAATGGTAGCTTTAAGAAAAACAACAACTCACTAGGCTTTGGAGTTTAACAAAATTTGACTGAGGTCCTGGGGTGACACAGGCAACTACAGCCTAAGAGGAAAGTCAGATGTCTGTGTCATCAGTACTCCACGAAGGCAATGATCATCCCTGTCCCTGGGGATTTCCTAGCATCAGGTCGTAGGCGCCAGTCTTGCTCTCCTGGCCTGGAGCCCTGACTGTGTTTCCCCTCCCCTGAGGTTAGGCCTCCATTCCTCTTTCCTGCCCCAGGATGACTGACAGCGAGAGCACCTCATTCTTTCTAGAAAAACATCCTCTGCAAAGTGTGATCTGCTCTTTCCTTCTGCGTGGCCCAGCCGAGACGATCACAATAGTCCAGGGCTTCTCAGCCTCTGCGCTGTTGACATTTGGGGCGGGATAATTCTTTGTCTGGGGGCTGTCCTGTGCACTGTACGACGTTTAGCAGCGCCCCTGGCCAGCCCATCTACCCACTGAATGTCAGCAGCATTCCCCCTCGTGATACCAAAAATGTCTCCAGACGTTGCCAGACATCCCGAGGGGACAAAAATCACTCCTGAGAACCACTGGCTGCGTCTGAGATAACATCACAGGTGAGGTAACAACCTTCCAGTCCAGGACAGCTAAATCCATTATTTTAGAAAAACAGTGCTCTTTGCAAGGGCACAGACCAGTTAAAGATGCACCCAATTTGTATCACTGGATCACTAGACAGAACGCTTGGCATCTCAGCCTGAAACGCCAGCATTTGGACTGTTACAGCTGGGGCTGAGCTTTCACAGAAACGCTGGGTAGTTACCTGCCTCAAGTCCGGGTCACTAAGAGGGCTTATCCAAGTGATCTGTCCCGCAACAGGGGGAGTGGGACAAATTTTTGGCCCCTCCTCCAGAATGTAGAAAATGCTTATGAACTGCCCCAGCTGTCCTGCCCCTTCCCACATGAAGATTTTCCATCCTCATCTGTTTTTGACATTCTACTCCCCCTCAAGTGACAGGAAGAAACTATAAAATAACAGTCTATTCACTGATCCACTTATTCTTTTGACCAATCCTTAATGATTCCCTTTGTGGGCTGGTCACTGGGGATCAGAGACAAGCAGGACACAGCCCCTGCCTTCCATGCACTGAGAGTTGAGGGGCAAGCAGACGTGTAAACAGGTAATGACAACGGAGCAGATTAAGTCCTGTGATAATGTACACAGACCCTGGGGACACAAAGGTGGGGCAGAATTCCTATATTTGGGGGTGACGGTGGCTGTCAGGCTTCCCTGAGGAGCTGATTCTTGAAAGATAAAGGAGTTAGCAGGGCAAGGAGAGTGCGTGCATGTTTCCGTGCATGGTGGTGTGCGTTTTAGGGATGAAAATGGCATTCCACTGCAGGCAGCAGAGCTCCGAAACCAGACGAGAGTGTGGGGTGCCATCAGAGAATCAGGTTGGCAGCAGCCCAGTGTCGGAGAAGTGGTGGGGAAAAGATTCTCCCTGTGTCTGTGAGCAGAGGCTCTGACAGCTTTCGTTCCAGACTACCTTTTCAAAGATGTTTATGTAGCAAGTCATCTTGCATAGATAAAGGCAGTGTCTCCTTCCAGGGCAGACAGCAGATCTGTTTGCTGTCCAGTAAAATAATGTCTCTCTTGGAGGTAAAGGTTGGGCAAGTTTCCTAACCACCCCCCTTTACACACTGGGGTTTCCTAAGCTGAGAGGGATGTTCATTGTGTGGAGCAGCTTGCAAGTGGAGGTGTTACAAGGCCCTGGTTACATCACCCTATGGAACTGGGGCTTGAGAAACAGCTGCAAATGTCACTCTGCTACCCCTGTGAGTATTAAACTGTCCTTCGTCTCTGACTCAGGAGTCTCGTGTCTTTACCAGCATCCGTGAAACTGTGGCAGGCTAACTTGTTAGTCGGGGTGAAGTCTTAAGACTCCCAGCCCCGCTTTGTGACACATGGTAGTAGGGGAAGCAAAGCCTAGAGAGGGGGGTGGGATCATGACGGGCTTGTGGGCTGCACTCCAGACCTTGGGATTAAGCCTGAAGGCTTGAGGAGCCACTGAAGAACTTTCAGCAGAGAAACGTCTGGATCTGGATCTAGCGTAGGGAGTGGAGGGCTGGAGAAACAAGGCCAGTGAGGCCTACAGATACGGAGCTATACAGCTGAACAGGGCTATGCCAGTAGGGACAGATGAAGGCCAAATTTAAAAGAAACTTAATTTGGTCCTTGATAGCTTTTTCTTCCTGAACTGGGAGTCAATCCGGATAATCCACTGCATTTATTTGTGGCATCTCTTTAGACCTTTCATGCTCTTGACATTTCTGAAGCATACAGACCAGATACCACGTAGCATGTCCTTCCATTTGGGTTTGTCTGAGGGTTTCTCATGAGATTCAGGTTGTCCATTTTGGCGCGAAGAGTACAGTATATACAGAAGTATATACTGTTATTATATATTATATATGTATACACACACATATCTATATACACACATATATTCACAATGGAATATTACTCAGCCATAAAAAAGAATGATATAATGCCATCTGCAGCAACATGGATGGACCTAGAGATTATCATACTAAATGAAGTAAGTCAGACAGAAAGACATGTATCATATGATATCACTTATATGTGGAATCTTCAAAAAAATGATACAAATGAACTTATTTACAAAACAGAAATGGACTCAGAGACATAGAAAACAAACTTATGGTTACCAAAGGGGAAAGGGGGGGAGGGAGGGATAAATTAGGAATTTGGGATTAACAGATACACACTACTATATATAAAATAAACAACAAGGTCCTACTGTATAGCACAGGGAACTATATTCAATATCTTGTAATAACCTATAATGGGAAAGAATCTGAAAAAGAATATATATGTATATGTATATATATACACACACACATATACATACACACACATATACATACATACACGCACACACGTATACATATACGCACACACGTATATACACACACGTATACATATACACACACGTATACATACACACACCCACATATACACATACACAGCCACGTATACGTATACACACACACATGTCTACGTACACACACGTCTATGTACACACACACGTCTCCGTACACACCCACGTCTACGTACACACACACACATCTACGTATACACACACACGTCTACGTATACACACACACGTATACATATATACACACACACATATATAACTGAATCACTTTGCTGTACACCTGACTCTCACACAACACTGTAAATCAACTATACTTAAATTTTTAAAAAAAGATTAAAAATAAAGAAAAAATATTGTCCTAAAAAAAAGACACCTAAAAGAGTAAAATTGTTACATCTCTGTGCCTAAAAATGGGGCCAAAGGAAAGGAAGGAGCGGACTGGGATTCCCAGCTTTTGGGGGGGTGGGCGGTACTATCAGCTGCGATAGAGAACCTCGAAGGGGGTGGAGGAGGGCGAGAGAGGAAAGGATGGTAGGTTTGGTTATTTTTCAAATTATTTGTTTGCCCATCTGCCTCCCCCTCCAGCCACGTCTGATTTCAGGAACCCATGGAGTGTCCAATGGGGGTGGCCAGTAGGCAATGGGTCTGGAGCTCAGGAGGAAACCCCGACAGGGCAGAGGTGGTGCTGAAGCCATGGGAAGGGATAAGATGACCCCAGGGGAGTGTAAGTGAGAGAAAGAAAAGAGCCAAGGACAAAACCACAGGGAGAGCTGACATTAAGGGCAGGTAGCTACAGAGAGCTGAGAAGGGGCAGGAGAAATGGGAAGATAACTCAGACAAAGCAGTATCCCCCAGAAACCCAGAGAGGACCGGTTCAGAAATGGGGTGGGGTCGGGGGGGAGGCACCGGGGCCAAGGGCCGCAAGAGAAATGAGGGCTGAAGAGTCTATTTGAATCCAGTGGGATGTGGGCCTGGAAGCCAGAGTCCTGGAGCAGGGAGATCTGAGCAGGAAGTGGAGATGCAGAAGTGGCCGGACGATGTTTGGTTGCAAAGAGGGGGTGAGGAATCAGAGCAGGAGGGAAGGGGAGGTTCTCGTCCTAGTAAACAGATATCAAAGTCCACAACTAAATAGCTTGTTCAGGGCCGCATTCAACTTAGATATGCAGGATGGCCCCTGACCTGCTGTCTAGCCGCCCCATCCAGTCTCGGCTCCTCACTCACAGCCTCACACGTTTCACAAAGATGAGTGCTGAGAAGGTGGAGGGGCAGCAAGGGAGAGAAGAGCAGCTTTTCGGCAGCAGAGGCAGCTATACCGATGATTAAAAGCACCTGTTACATTTTCCACTCTCTCTCTCTCTCTCTCTCTCTCTCTGCCAGGGAAGGAGCGGGTCGCTAAGGCAACCTCTGCTCACATTATTTGCTCTCCCATCAGTTTCCTTTTGCTGCCAGGGAACATTGCTTCATCACCTTGCATGGAACACGCCTTTATTATCAGGATTATTTGAAGTTTTCTCTCTTCATTCAGAAGCTTGTTACAAATAATAGCCTTACTGGCCCCCAGACCCTCGTCTCCAGGAAACCAGGCTGTATTATCTGCAGCTTCCTTTCGTGCCAGCTCTGTTCAGTTTACTTTCTAAAACCCACACAAGAGGAACATGAATGCTTTATTTCAGTCAACAGCTATTTTATAGCAGAGAATAGCAAGTTAAACACAGTCAAATATTTAAACTACAACAAAAAGCAACCCTATGAAATGAGAAACACGTGATACATCTATACAATGGGATACTCTTCAGCCATAAAAAAGGAATGAAGTACTGATACATGCTACATCATGGATGAACCTTGAAAACATTATACTGTGTGAAAGAAGCCAGACACAAATTGTATGATTCCATTTATAAGAAATATCCAGAAGAGACAAACCTATAGAGACAGCAAGTAGATTAGTGGTTGCCAAGGGCTGGGGGGAGGAAGGGAAATGACTGCTTAGTGAGTATGGCGTTTCCTTTGGGATGATGAAAATGTCCCGGAACTAAACAGTGGTGAACAGTTGTACAACACTGTGAATATACTCAACGTAATTAATGGTAAATTTATGTTATATATATTCTGCCACAATAAAAAATTAATTACTTTGGAAAAAAGAAACCTTACCTTGACACCAGAGAACAAAAAGCCCTGGCTCCAGCCCCAACGGTGTCGATGTAATGAAGGCTTTCTACCAGCTCTTCTTAACTTCGGCTGCACATTAGAATCACCTGAGCAGCTTCTTAAAGCCTCCTGTATCTGGACACCACCCAAGACCCATTAAACCTGATCTCTGGGGCGGGGGCCAGGGGCAGACCTAGGAGCTCTAGGAAGCGCCAGTGTGCAGTTAGGGTTGAGAAATACTGAGCTAGACCAGTGGTCCTCAGAGTGTGGTCCCCAGACCAGCAGCACCAGCAGCACCTGGGAATTTGGTTAGAAAGGCACATTCTGGGACTGTACCCCAAACCTTCTGAATTAGAAACCCTGAGAGTGTTTTAACAATCTGTGTTTTAACAAGAAATTTGTGTTTTAACAAGTCCTCCAGGGGATTCTGATACACACCAAAGTCTGACACCAACTGTTCTGAGTCTAGACCAAGTAAGATACAGAGAGTTTTCCTCAACCAATGAGTGTTTACTGAGCATCTACTGTAAGTTTGCTTCTGTGATAGATGTGAAAATACAGAAAGTCACCTCAGGTCTCCTCAAACATCTAGTTGGTTAGATTCTTGGAAAAGAAGTTGTATGTTAAAATGAGCTGAGCTTTTATATGGCTGAACAGTATTCCATTGTAGGTGTATACCACATTTTATTTATCCCTTCATGTCTTGATGGGCACATGAGTTATTTCCACCTTTCGGCTATTATGAATAATTCTGCTATGAACATTGGTGTACAAGTATCTGTTTGAGTCTCTGCTTTCAATTCCTTTGAGTATATACCTCAAAATTCTACTCTAGGAGTAGAACTGTCAGGTCATATGACAATGCTATGTTTAACTTTTTAAGGAATCACCAAAGTGTTTTCCACAGCGGCTGCACCACCAGGAATGTACGTTTGGGATGATGGAAAAAGTTCTGGAAGGGGCTAGTGATGATGTTTGCACAACAGTGTGACTGTAGTTAACACCACTGAATTCACTTTAAAATGGTTAAAAATGGTAAATTTTATGTTATGTATATTTTACCACACATACACACACAACATTAAAGACATGAAATGAGCCATGAAAACAGATTTAGAAAAGGAAGTTATGTTCCTAATGGTCAACACTGAATAAAAATGACCTCAAACACCCTAATTGTTTCCATAATTACACATATAACAGTGCATTAAAAAGATGGTGTCTGCAGTTCTTACTATTCAGAGGTGGTCTTTGCCTGAGGATGGAGAAAGAATATTTTTAATATTCTTTTTTTAGGAGGGTAGGGCAGGATGTCGGTTTCTTCTGGGGACTTCGTGTGTTTACATCGACCAAAATTCCTTTGTGAACAAGTCAAACAAGAATAACATGTACTGAGCACTGACAGGTGATGGGCCTGGCTTGGTTTCCCTACTGGGGTTAGGCCGTTACCACCTTAGCAACTTGTCTAACGTATTAGTGGCTTGTCGTTGTTCAGGAACCCTTTGCTGAGCACTTTGATGTGCAGGCTCAGTGGGAGGAGCCAGGGATACAGGAATGAATGGGACGAGCTGAGAGCCCAGTGCGGTGCTTCCCAACCGTCAGCGAGCACTGAGTCTCCCACTGGGCTTGTTCAATGACAGATGCCGGGCACCACCCCCAGAGTGTCTGGGTCAGGGTGTCAAGCGGGGAGGAGGGGAGGCCCAAGAATCTGCATTCCTAACAGGTTCCTAGGTGATGATGGTGGCGGTGCTTGTCCAGGGACCACGCTTTGAGAACCACTGGTCTACTGGGGTAGGAAAGTATAAAATGTTATTTTGATAAGTGTAGGTGCCTCTAGGAAAGAGAAGTGTAAAGGGCTCCACAGGAGCATGGAGGATGTGGAAACATTTGGTCCTGCCTTTTGGGGGGTATGAGGGGCAGGGAGAGGGTGTTTCTGGGGGCTGGGATGCAGCTTGGTGTGTCTCAGCATTGCTGCAATAAAAGGGGGAGGGGAGAGCAGGCTCAGAGGAGTCCAAAGAGGTGGGCAGAGCTTCGCCACAACGAATGCGCTCTAAGGCAACAGGACCTAAGAGGGTGCCAGAGATGCAGAAGCAAAAGCAAACAGTTGTCACCGTTTATCTTTGGCATCCTGGAAACCCCACCTTCCTCCCTATAAAAGCCTTCCCTCCAGAAGGGACCTGACAAATGCCTGGAAGCCAAAGGGTAAATGACTGCAAAGCCTTTTCTTCTAGCTACACCCATACCTCCCCTCTCCTCTCCATCCCAGCAATATTGGAAGGGGATTACTGGAGAGGGAGGGGCCCTCTAAGTATGGCAAGATGCAGGGGAAGGACTTTGCAAGGTTTAGCAGAGAGCTGAGCTGGCGGCCCCAGTCCTGCAGCTCACCTCTTCTTGCTCCCCAGCCTGCAGTACTGGCCCCACTGCCATGGCTAAACCAGAAAGGATGCCAAAGAGTGGCTTGGGAGGAATTTACCCTTTCCCAGTCTCCTCCCTCTCAAGCCGACCCAAACAAAAATTTAAATAATAAAGAGAAAAGTTCGATAATAAAGTATGGCTTAACAGCATCTTTAGAAAACATTCCTATTTTTATTGATCTATAACAGTAAAAACCAAGGAAGCAGAATGGGCCTGCTATGGCAGTCCAGCTTTAAGCTTTGTAAATAATAAGTAACACTGACTCTCCAGCCCTTGCTCTGCCCTGTCTCTGATTCACTTGTAATATTAACAAAGAAAAGGCTTCAATGCCAGTTTGGTTCCTTGACCTCTGTTTATAATAAAATCATAAGACATCACCAGTCAATCATTAACCCACCCCTCTGCTAGCCTCTTCTCCTTTTGGGTAGGATCTTGGGCTTTATGGCCATGCCTCTCCACTTGACTGGCAGGGAAACAGGCAGAGTCAGCACAGTGTGGCTTTGGGCTCAGGGGGCAAGAATCCAGCCAAGGCAGATGCTGTGGGAACCCCACACTACTGACCAGCTGAACCCGCTGGACTTTTATGGGAAGCCATGTATCTTTTAATCAACTTCAGAAGTGAACTGCAGGAGCTGTAAAATATGTATAAAACATATTTTACAAATGTGACTTCTGCATCCTAACAGCATCCTGAGAATGTGTGGTATTGAGATGGATTTAGAGAGGATACAGAGGCTGCCTTCCCTTCTGAATGGGGTCCTGTGGCTTAGCTGTGTTCTCTATGGCTCCAGCCACAGGACCACGAAGGATGGGTGACCTCCAGAGACAGCTGGGTCCCAGCCCCCTGAAAGGAGGACCTTTCTAACAGACGGAGGAGTGTACCTGAGCGGGTGCTGAATGACTCCCACGCAGCCTTGTCGTAGGGCAGCACCCAGCCTGGCCAGGGGGAAGCCAGATGAACCCTAGGTTCATTCTGAGTCTTTACATCACATACACATAAAATATACAGGCTCTCTGTTGCAGCAGGGTCTCTGAGTGCTCTGTGCACTCCCTTTGGAATGCCATTCCCCAGGTTTGACTCACGGTGGGCTCAGTCCCATCCTTTAAGTCTCAACTTTAATGGTGCCTCCTCTGAGAAGCCTGCCTGCATCACCTGGTCCATAGTGGTCCCTCCAGTTTTTCTCCATCATAGCCCTTGCTTATTTCCTTCATAGCATTGACTGCAGACTGGAATAATTTTACTTATGTATTGGTTTGCTTATCTGTCATTTATTATCAGTCTTTTCCACTGGAACGTAAGTTCCATGAGGACAGAGACCAGATCTGTTGTGTTCTCCATTGTATCTTCAATACTAAATACAGGAGGCACATCTGTTGAAGAAATGAACAAATTAACTTCAAAATTAAATAGCATTCCAAGGAGGGTATTTAGCAATTTTCTCTTTTATTCAACATTTGAATACTCATTTTTAAATTGCAAATATAATCTATTTAATTGTGTGTTCAAATTTGATACACAATCTGTGATCATTTTCATATAAATATACATGTCCAGACTGGGGGCATTTTTGCTAGAGTCAGATCCCCTTACAAAAAACAAACCTTGGCAACTGACCAAAAGCTTTTATTATACGAAAATTTTGACTGTTGGTTAAAAAAAGGTGTGTTAACATCTAGAATGTGTAAAACCTTGCCACTGTAGTTTTATCCATTGGGGCAAGTTTTGATCTGACTGCGTTTTGGTAGCCAGTCCAAAGAGACAGGCCCTGGGGATGGTGGCCCAGGACGGGCTGCCCAGGCGTTCACACAGACACTGAGGGCTCTACCCCAAGAGTGTGGCTACCACAAATGTCAGGGGCACCAGGTAGGTCTGAGGGACAGACTTAGAAAGGCCCAAAAAGGTAAATGTCATAATAGGATAATAATGAATACTTTTTTTTTTGTCCAGACTCGTCAGATATAGTCAAGTTACAAACAATATTTATTTTCACTAGAATTTTTGTTATTCTTAAGCACACAGGATGCAGTCAGTGAGAAAGAGTAATCAGTGAGAAACAGCAATCAAATTGTACCAGTAATTACATAGTTCTGATCTTCTAAGGAGCCCTATATGCTTTTATTATTACAGTACATGCTGTAACGTATATGTAGTAAATGTATAAATATAAGAAATTACTCAACCCATAAAGTGTTTTACTTACCCCATACCATGTCTGCAAACAGATTATAAAATAATAAAATTATCATTCATTTACTTGCATGAACTGTTATTTGCCCAAGGCAGTAGTGAGTCTCTACATACATATGTACAGAGCAAATATACCCATGTTGGAGAGAAATAAAAGGAGGACCTATAGATTAAAAGAAACTCAAGGGACATATTAACCAGTCATGATACACGGACCTTATTTGGACCCAGATCCAAACAAACTATTTCATAAATATATGAGACTATAGCACAGGGAACTACATTCAATATCTTATAATAACCTACAATAGAAAAGAATATGAAAAAGATATATATAGATATATATATATATATATATATAACTGAATCACTTTGCTATATACCTGACACATTGTAAATCAACTATACTTCAATTAAAAAATAGGAAAAAAAACCAAAAAAGATTTATGAGACAATTGGGAAAATTTGAATTTGCACTGGATATTTGATGACATTAAGAAATCACTGGGAGACGCAAGAGGGAAGAGATATGGGGATATATGTATATGTATAGCTGATTCACTTTGTTATAAAGCAGAAATTAACACACCATTGTAAAGCAATTATACTCCAATAAAGATGTTTAAAAAGTTTAAAAAAAAAGAAATCATTGTTAATAGTTTTTAGATGTGAAGATGATATTGTGGTTATTTTTACAGAGTTCATACCTATAGTTATATACATCCATAGATTTTCTTCAAAGGAATCCAGTGGAGGGGGAACGGATAGGTCGGGGGTATGGATGAAACTAAATTAGTCATGGAGAGATGGGTACACGGGGCCATGCTACTATGCTCTTTACTGTTGTACCTGCTTTGAAATTGTATTAAATTTTAAAACAAGTCATAAGGTGTAGTAAGAAAATAGCCAAATATAGGTTCACTTTAAAAATCACATTGACTCTTTTAGGCTCACGGGTGTACTTGGGCTGCATGCATCTCAGAATGTGAGAAACTGAGACTGTCTGTCATCCCACGGCCCATCCTCTTCTCTGATCACCTCTGCAGGCCTGATGGGTTCTAGGATTTCTGACTGGGTTTTTACTCTGTGGGCTTCCTTTCCAGGAAGGCTTCAGTGTTCTGGTCTGATCCATTCAGCAAACACTGAGTGCCTCCTTCAGTCCAGAGGTAATTTCTACTTCTGCTGGCTGGGTCCACCCCTCCCCCACTGTCTTCTAAGGGCCACACTCCATGAATCAGCCCCTCTTTCTCCTGGAACCATCCTTCCTTCTCTATTCCCCTTTCCTTCTGCGTGGAAGTGTGCTCAAGTCTCTTCATTAAAAAATAAAAAATGCTTCTCGTCACCCTCCTCTTCCTACAAACACCACACACACCCACATACACACACCCTTCTCCCATCCCTTTATGGCTAGATTTCTGAAATGAGCTTAAGAAACCCTCCAAATCAATTCATTAAGTGTCTAGGAAATGCCACTATATGCTCAGACACGGGGGAGGGACGTGACAGAGTTCTAGGCTTCCAAAGGTCTTCAAAACTTATAGACAGAGTTCTAGTCTGGAACAGGTTTAGAGTAACAGTCACAGGTGAGATGGCTAAATGACAATTCAAGGCACTGTACCATTGTAGGAAGCTGGGTAATCTGGCCTAGGAGTTCAAGGCAGGAAGAAAGTGCTGGAGTAGCTTGCCCAGGACTTGAGCTGGATTTTGGAGATGGACAAGATTTGGAAAGGTAGAGAGGAAAGAAGGCAGCATTTTAAGCAGATTTTTAGCATAAGAACATTTGTGAAGGTGAGGATGGGGGAGCTGGCCTGACCATGGGGGCGAACTGGGGTGGGTGTGAGGGCTTTTGGAAGGCCTTGAGAAGCCGAAGCTGTGAAACATGGCTGTGGTTCTGCTTTGTTTTATTGGGGGCGGGGGCAGGGCAGGGCGTGCTATGGAGAAAGGGAGCGGACGGACAGTTGGTACCACAGGAGCAGGGCTACACCTGGTTCTGGCTGCAACAGGAAAGGCTGGGGCGGGGACCCCGCGTGGAGCCTCTGCAGTGTGACCTGGTAAGGGCCTAACCAGGGTGGTGGAGGTGGCGGTGGTGACGGTGGAAACTTGGGACCCCATGACCCACCCTGAGGGCAAAGGATGGGCTGAGCCAGCCTGGCTCTGAGATTTTGAGCCTTGGAAGAGCGGGGCCAGTTGTCGTCTGACAAGGCTTAGTGCCATCAAATTGAGATCTAGGCCATAACACATCAACCAGCTTCACTATGTGGACCTTCTCCGAATCCTGAATTTTACAAACAACCATTAAAAAGATATGAAAACAACAAGGTCCTACTGTAAAGCACAGGGAACTATATTCAATATCCTGCGATAAACCATAACAGAAAAGAATATGAAAAAGAATGTATAGATATGTGTATAACTGAATCACTTTGCTGTACAGCAGAAATTAATGCAACACTGTAAATCAACTATACTTCAATAAATGTTTTTTTTTAAACTCTGAAATTCCTATTTTATTTTATTTTTTAACATCTTTATTGGAGTATAATTGCTTTACAATGGTGTGCTAGTTTCTGCTTTATAACAAAGTGAATCAGTCATACATATACATATGCCCCATATCTCTTCCCTCTTGCATCTCCCTCCCTCCCACCCTCCCTCTCCCACCCCTCTAGGTGGTCACAAAGCACCGAGCTGATCTCCCTGTGCAGTGGGGCTGCTTCCCACTAGCTATCTATTTTACGTTTGGGAGTGTATATATGTCCATGCCACTCTCTCACTTTGTCCCAGCTTACCCTTCCCCCTCCCTGTATCCTCAAGTCCATTCTCTAGTAGGTCTGCATCTTTATTCCCGTCTTGCCCCTAGGTTCTTCTGACCATTTTTTTTTCTTTTTTTTAGATTCCATATATACGTGTTAGCATACGGTATTTGTTTTTCTCTTTCTGAGTTACTTCACTTTGTATGACAGTCTCTAGGTCCATCCACCTCACTACAAATAACTCAGTTTCGTTCCATTGTATATATGTGCCACATCTTCTTTATCCATTCGTCTGTCCATGGACACTTAGGTTGCTTCCATGTCCTGGCTATTGTAAACAGAGCTGCAATGAACATTGTGGTACATGACTCTTTTTGAATTATGGTTTTCTCAGGGTATATGCCCAGTAGTGGGATTGCTGGGTCGTATGGTAGTTCTATTTTTAGTTTTTTAAGGAACCTCCATACTGTTCTCCATAGTGGCTGTATCAATTTACATTCCCATCAACAGTGCAAGAGGGTTCCCTTTTCTCCACACCCTCTCCAGCATTTATTGTTTGTAAAAAGAAATGTTTTAAAAAGATATGAGATAATTGGAAAATTTTGAATTCTGACTGGATTTAATAATATTAAGGAATTGTTAACTTTTTAACTGTGGTAATGGTATTGTGCTTTCGTTCTAAGAGCCCTTATGTTTTAGAGACATACTGAAATATGCGCAGATGAAATACATTTGGATTTGTTTCAAAATTATCCAGGGGTAGGGGAGAGCGGGTGTGGTAGAGATGAAGGCGGATAGGCTGTGGATTGTTAGTTGTTGAAGCTCGGGGATGTGGGGTTCATTTTGCTCCTCTCTCTACGGTTGCACGCATTTGACATTTTCCCTGAAGGAAATCCTGGTCCTCGGGTAATGCAAGTCTTGTACTCTGGGCCTCAATAATGCCCAGCTGGAAAGCATGCGAGGCATTTTGAGCCGTGCCACGTTAATCTCTTGTTACAATTCAAAACAGAAATTTGGTCCACTTCTGTTTTGCCTCAAACAGAAAAATTCATGAACTGGAAAGAAATAATGCCTTGATTTTAGTTGGAAAAACAAACTGGGAGATACACATGATCTCCTTTATCATGATCATGGGAGGAATCTAATCCACGGAAGAGGCAAAGTCACAACCCGAGAGAAAAGTCACATTTTGACGGTAGCTGGAAATAAATGCTTCTTTTGGAAGAGTCAGTCCCAGGAGAGGTTTTCTGGCAGCAGAGCGCTTGGCATGAGTGTGAAAGCTGAGACCAAGCTGAAAAATTACAGCCTGGGCCGCAGCTGCCAGCGAAAGTAAGGGCAGTGTTAGAGCAGCAATGAGTCACACGTTGCTCACACAGAGGCTGCAGGGCAGAAGGGAGCCTGCTGCCTACGTGCCTGATACTGGGTGTCCTGGTGCCCAGCCACATGGCACCTCTCTCTCTCACTCACAAGCCACAGAGATCAGAGGCTGCTCTGACAATGTCTCTAGCCATGTAAGAAGGGGACACAGCCATCACACGCTGGCGGAGGGTCCCGTGAACTTCAATGAAACCCCATACTCAGCAGATCGTCTCCCAGGCTACCGGCCAGCAACAGGATTTCTTTTTCAATGAGTGGCCCCAAAGAGAACAAAACCTCATGCAGGTACACTAGAAAGCTAGGAGGGTAAATTTGAACCTGAGCAAGTAACATCCTTTTTCTTTACTTTTTATAGGAAAAAGAAAATTATGTGGGGGAATAGAGAGAAACTAGGAGGTTTAATATACGTGCATGCTTCCCTGGAGAGGAACAAGCACAAAATTAGCAGGAGAATCCAGCTCAGTAAACATGTGAGGGCCTGCTCTATGCCAGGCATTGTGGACAAGGCAGGGGTGAATGAGACATGGTCCTTGCCTTCAAGGAGATCATGGGAGGAGGAGGATACGAGCGTGCATGAAATCTCCTGGATAAATAATGAAATAGAAGGCATGGAGGTCCTGTGACCCAGGCAAGGTAACTCTGTTACTAAGCCAAAGTCTGTCTTTGGGCAAGTCACGTCATCTCAGTTTTTCGTCTACAGAATGGGGCAATTCTTGCCCTGTTGACCCCACAGAGTTGTAGAGGTGTCAGGACCAAAACTACTAACATCACCATCATCGTCATCACCGTCATCGTCACGAGGAGGAGGAGGAGGAGGAGGAGGAACAGAAAAGGCTTCCTAGATCCTGCTGCCCAAAGGGCCTGTGATGGGCACTCAGGACAGGTGCTCCCAGTGGTCAGCAGCCCAGACCGGCGGCACTGCCCACTCTCCCGCCAGCCCCAGGAGCAGCAGCGCCCTGTGCCCTCGTTCCCACAGCTGCTTCCCACTGGGCACCTCGTCACATGCCCAGGAGCTGCCTTTGGATGAGCAGTTCTCTCCAACCCGTTCCAACCGGCCTGATAACAGAGGTGAAGGTGCTTAGTCCTAGTAATCTTAATAAATCTCAGAGTTTGAGAGTCAGAAGGGACCTTCCAGAACATAGTGTCCACCCCTCCCATTTGTACAAAGGGCAAAGGAGACTAAGGCAGGGAATGTGACCGGCTTGAGGTCACTCACGGAGGTGGAGGCGGGGGACGGCTGGTGCCGGAATCTGGTACTCTGGAGTCTCCGGGTCCAATACAGCTGCTTCTATTTCCTAGGAAGGTTTTGCCACCACTGACTCTGTTGCCTTTTATATCCTTAGTCTTTTCTGCTCCCAAATACCGAATTTGGCCAACTTCCAAGAAAGTATTTAGGGCAAAAGAAAAATTCCTCCTCATAACCTTTCCCCAAGCTCTCTGTTCTTTGGGGGTCTTTCTTTCTTTGGGGAAGATGTTTACTCAGTGCCTGTTATGCATGTGATCCTAAGCACGACGTGGGTTCACAGAGATGAAATGGGATGGCCCAGTCCCCTCTTCATGAAACCTTCAGGGGAGCTCTGGCTCTGGGAAAAGAAAGTTCTTCTTACTCAGTTCCCTTTAGCTATGTGTTCAAGGGGAGATCTCTTTGCCACGCCTCTTCACTTCCTGAGTTTTTCCATTCATGCCTGTCTGGCAGCTTCTGCCACCCTGGCTGTGGGCCCAGATGCTGTTGTGAGCAGAGGAAAGGCCGGCAGCCTCACTCTGGAAGGGTTGCCACCTGGGAGCCGCGCTGCTTCCTGACCCTCAGGGTTGGCATGATACCTCTTGACTGCTTCATCTCTGAACCCTGTGGTCTCTAAGGAATTCGGTTTTGCCCTCAGCTGAGTAACTGCCCTAATCCAGTCTGCGCCCTGGAGTGACTGCCTTGGTGTCCTCCAGCCGGCCTCTCCGCCAGTCGCCATCTTGGTGTAGTTTAGTTGCCTTGAGTCCAGGGCTTTGAGGCCGTGGAAAGAAAAACAATACAGGTCAGCGGAAACTCTTGACATGTGAGAGTTGGGAAAACTGGTGTCCAGTGAGGGGTTGGGCTGGAGAGTCTGAAATCCCTTCCAGCTCCAACATTTCTGAAAAGGTATACCCGAAGGTTGACAGCCTGAAATATTAGAGGGTTCGCCTGTGTGTATCCAGACCTAGGACCAACTCCTCATAGCATTTCAAATGAATGTGGGCACCAAGTTTTGCTTCTGACTCTCCCTACTCTCAGGTGAGGTCCTCTAGTTAGAGAACAAGGTGTAGGGGATGGGGATTCTGTGAGGCCAGTATACACACACGCATTCCTGTGAAATGGTGCTGTGGTCTATGGCAAGGGTGCCCAGAAGACGTGGTGTTCCTTCCCCTTCTGCTCTAGGTGACACCCTTCCGTGTGCTGAAATACTGATGAATGAACTCCAGGTGGCAAACCTTGGTTCCCAACTCCTAGAGAGCCCACAGGGTACCACGGTTCTACTCGAACGAGCCGTGACCTGCCAATTATTTGCTTTTCCGGAGAAACCTCAGCTTGAAAATCCACTTAATTACCATGGGAGATAATCTTTTAAACACAGCCTTACATCCTTGAAAGACTTTTCCCTGTGGGAGTAAGAAAGTGTACCTGAACATGGGATTGGACTGTTTATTTTCATTTCCAGGGGAAGGACTATTACCTGGTAGTTAGCAAGAAGCCTGAGCCCTGGAGGGTTTATTTGATAAGTCTGCTCCTCCTCACTGCTAGTTTGTCAATTATATTGTAATAATTAGTTTGTAATATTGTCATACTTTTCCCCAGCGTAAACACTGCATTTAGCTCCGTGATTCCGGGCTTATAATTACTTGATATTTTCCAAGCTTCCCTATCAGGTTGGGGGTTTTTACTTGCTCTAGATGTGGGTATTCAGAGTCAATGTCCTCAAGGGTTTTCTATCAGGAAGATCATACCTGTAAATCACCAACCTCAAAGACCTACCTGCAGTTGGAGACAGACTCCAATTTTTCCAATGTGGGACATCCCAGTGGATTAAATAAATTCTTCCCCACTAGGAGAGGGAAGGGTGGAGGGGCAATATAGGTGTAGGGGAGTAAGAGGTACAAACTATTAGGTATAAAATAAGCTACAAGGATATATTGTACAACATGGGGAATATATTCCATATTTTAAAACAACTCTATGTGGAGTATAACCTTTAAAAATTGTGAATCACTATATTGTACACCTGTAACATATAATATTGTACAGCAACTATACTTCAATTTTTAAAAAGTACCAAAGGAAAGAGAGCCATAGGTTTTAAACTGAACTTGAACAACAACAACAACAAAATGTCCTTAGCTTCTAAAAACACAACAAAATTATAAAATTAAAAAAAAAAATTCTTCCCCACTAGAATGTAAGCTTGGGCAGCCCCAAGACCCAGAGCAATTCCTGCTCATAGTAGGTGTTCAACACACAGATGCTAAATTGCTGAGAGTCACAAGGTCTTCATGTGGCATGGATGTGCATCGGGTCGAAATATGAACAATGGACAGAAGAACGCAGAGTCCCTGCCATGGGACTGCTCTGGTCCCTCTTTCCCCACATCACTTCAAAAGCAAAGGGTCTGGAGGCATTTGCATGACCTGATTCTGTAGGCTGGGGTCTCTGGGCCTTAAGAGTATACCTCTGGGGATTAAGAAAAGAATAGAAAAGGAGTAATTGTATTGCACACAGAATTAGAAGGTGAGGAAAAATCTTTAGTGGAAAACGGATTAAGCCATGGACCTGAATCTCTCCTTCCAGGTCCCGACGGGGAGAAGAGCTGGTCCAAGAGCTACCCATCATGTGGGGGCCTGATGCAGTCCCCAATAGACCTGCACAATGACATCCTCCAGTACAACGCCAGCCTTGTGCCCCTCGGCTTCCAAGGCTACAGTGAGTCTGCCGACCAGCAATTTGTCCTGACCAACAATGGCCATTCAGGTGAGGGAGCGACCTCCGAGACCTGAAGGGGTGTCTGAGCTTTCCTCAGCTCCCTGGCCTCTTCTGTCTGCCGGGGCAGGGGGTAGGGTGGGTTCTACTGAGGCACCCAGGAAGGAGGTCAAAGGGGAGCCTTGTGGGATGCTTGGACCACTCTCTCCAGGGGATGCTGCAGGTCCTGGGCTCGGGCGGTTCTGCCGGGGTGGTACCTCTCAGAAGCGGCACATCTCTTGGGATGGGAGAGGGGACAGGCCTGAGCCCCTTGGCCTATTGGATATGGTGCGGGAGTGAATTCTGGGGCACCATGAACAACTCATGGGGCCACGCAGTTTACTGGGGGGCTTACCCAGTCTTTGGAGTCAGACCAACCCGAATTTGAATCGTGACTTGACTACTTATGAGTCATGAGACTCTGGATAAGAATTTTAAACTCCTTGAGGTTTCATCTGGAAAATGGGCATATTGATGGGTACTGTAAAGACTAGAGATTATGTATGTTAATATCCACAATAGAGAGGTGCTTAATAAATAGCGATTATTATTGTTGTTGTTGTTATATAATTCTACAGCTTGGCAGATACTTCATGACAGGTTCTATCTTCATAGCCAAGTGTGTAATACATGGATATATAAACAAACGTTCATCCATTGGTCTCAATTAGTTCCTGCCATCATTTTCCAAGGGGAACCAAGAAGGTGCTTGTGCCACTGGAATAGCTTTAGTGAAAGGGGGACACTGTCAGAGAAAGAGCCCAGGTTTCTGACCTACAGGCTGCATCTCTCTGGTCCCCACCTCGCTGTATCCACGCGCCCCTGTCTGGGCCCTGGGCAGGTGAGGCCTACCTGCTCGCAGGCAGCACTCAGCTGGCCAGGGCTCTGAAGACTGCCCCTCCTTTCCCTGCAGTGAAGCTGAAACTGCCCAAGGACATGCACATCCAGGGCCTTGGGGCCCGCTACAATGCCTCGCAGCTGCACCTGCACTGGGGAGACCAGAATGAACCTCACGGCTCGGAGCACACTGTCGGTGGGAAGCACTTTGCTGCCGAGGTGAGTGGGGCGGCCCGGCTGGCAGAGGATTCCCGGCGGTGGGTGGTCTGGCACCCTTCCACTCGGCTGGTGTGCAGATAAGATCAGAGCATAGGGGGTGAGGTGGAGGGTGCCGTCCCGCTCTACACACCCACCCCAGCCCTGCTGACAGCACAGGGAGGTATAGCCACTCCGGCCACGCTGCAGCTCACCTGTGGTGTCCCGCTTCCCTTCCTCTCCTGAACTTGCTGAGTTTGTTTCCGTGTCTTTTACTGAGTGATGCTGCTCAGAGGCAGTGAGTGCTCCCAGGGGGGCACAGTGGGACACACATGCCCCTGTTCTAGACGTCGCCCTTCTGTTTGCACAGATTAAGATCCCAGCAGCTTGTGTGGCTGATCCATCCCACTGCCAAATCATACTAGGCGAAATGCTCCCCCAACTTTTCAGTTTTCTTCATATGCCATGCTGCTTGCATAAGTTTTTCCCATCCCATCTTTCCTTTCCCTGGGCATGAGTTGTGCTTGGAGCTTGGGGACCCGGGTCCAGGGTCACTCTTCTATCTGGCCACAAATCAAGGTATGACTGGCATTATAACGTGTAGGGCATTGTGGCAATCAGAGACTCACTGAGGATAGCTTGGGACATCATCACAGTGTTGCGTTACATTGCTCTGAGGTGCTACCCCAAATACCAAAGAAAAAAGGAAGAGGAGCAGAGCTTTTTTCCTGCACTACAAGTGTTCAGTGGAGGCTGGGGGATTGAGGTGCTCCATTTCAGAGCTCCCGTGGGATTGCACTTGGGGGTGTGGTTCTGAATGTCTAAAGGGCAGTAAATACAAAGGGATAAATGCTACTGATCAGCTAATGGAGCCCATGGTAAACAATGACACGACCATTCTCCTCTGTTCTTAAATGCCAAACTGCTTAATGTCTTAGGCTAATTAGAGGTCGAGTTACAAGAGGTGGAAGAGCTATAATTCTGGCCCAATGGATGGCCCTACTGGAGGTGCACATATTTCAGACCAGGCCCCTCTCTGAACCTCCAGGACTGCAATTTCTTTCAGCCTAACTGCAATAAGGAGGCTTCTGTTTTCCCACAGGGAGTAAAGGAGTTAGGGTGTAGGCTGAGAGGGTTTGGGCATTTAAAAATAGTTATTGTATTTTCTGCTATTAAGCCACATCATCAGACCAAGAGCCTGGTGAAGATGGACCATAAATGTCAATAATAGAGAAAAAACATCAAGGTGACCCTAAAGTGGCAGATTCTCTATGGAGGGTCCTTGAAAGTGTAGCAGTTCTTCTGGCTTGAGTCTATATAAGAAGACTCTCTTAATCCTCTCAGCAGGGAACTCCCTTCTGTTTGTATTAGTCTTCACCTCCTCTTGATTTCATCTGAACAACCGAGAAAAGTGCTAAAACAGAACACAAGCTCAAAGGTCAGCTGTAAAAAGAAATAAGGATCGGGACTTCCCTGGTGGCGCAGTGGTTAAGAATCCGCCTGCCAATGCAGGGGACACCGGTTTGATCCCTGGTCTGGGAAGATCTCATATGCCGCAGAGCAGCTAAGCCCGTGAACCACAACTACTGAGCCCGTGTGCCACAACTACTGAAGCCCACACACCTAGAGCCCGTGTTCCGCAACAAGAGAAGCCACCGCAATGAGAAGCCTGCACACCTCAACAAAGAGTAGCCCCCGCTCGCTGCAACTAGAGAAAGCCTGTGAGCAGCAATGAAGACCCAACGCAGCCAAAAATAGACAATAAATAAATAAATAAATAAATAAAAAAGAAATAAGGATCTAGGACCTTCAGGGTTTTAGCCACATAGAGTTCTGCACTATTTCCCAAAGCAATGCCAGGACAAGATGGTGTGGGGCAGTGTGGAGGCTACATCCTTTGGGGGGGAAAGATGGTAAAGTAGGAGCCCCTAAGAAATCCTTAATAGAGGACCATTAAAAAGAAGAAATAATTTGATATAATTTTCTTTTAATTAGAAAGGGCCAATTGAAAAGTGGGGAACATTGAGCTGTATTCATTAAAATATGCTTGACTTCCATTTATAATCACATAAGACGAGAAAAGAGATTAACGAAGAAAAAGAGAGGTAAAATCTCAGTGTGTCATAGTCTCAAGAGGCAAAGAATCAACTAAAATACATGTGATCATATATAATATAGTTTTTTGGAGGACAGGTGATACCACCTTTAGGATTAAAAATCAGGTTAAACTAAGTAGGAGGATGAGACTCCTGCATGTCTAAGGGGCTTTATCAGTATGAAGTCATGTCTATAAGCTCTTAATGTCTAGAAGGAGAATGTAGAATAGACATAATATATTTAAACTATCCAAAAATTACAGGAATTTTTCTGTGAAGAATGATAAAGATTTCCAACAACATGCTTTATTGTTTAAAGCTTTAATACCTGAAGAAAATATAACATTGATCGTATAAAAATCAATCCAAGGCATGACATAAGGGAGTTTGTGATACAAATATTACCTTAAATATGAGGTATTCAAAGGTGATGGAGAAAAACAGATATGTTCTTAGGAGCCTTGAGTGAATCAGTGTGAGAAGGAGTTATTTAGGAGTAAGTGAAGATGCGAAGATGCCCAGATAGGGGTTCAACCAAGGAAAGTGTGTTAGGTATCTATTGCTACATAACAAATTACCCTAAAAATTAGCAGTTTAAGACAACAAACACTTATTATCTTGCAGTTTCTGTGGGTAAAAAACTTGGGAGCAACTTAGGGGACTGGCTCTGGTTTAGAGTCTCTCATGACACTGCAGTCATGGTATTGGCTGGGCTACAGTCATCTGAAAGCTTGACTGGGGCTGAAGGATCTGCTTCCAAAATGGCTCATATGCTGGACAAGCTGATGCTGGCTACTGGCAGGAGGCCTCAGTCCCTTACTACGTGGACCTGTTCATAGAGTTGCTTGGGTGCCCTTATGACATGACAGCTGGCTTTCTCCACAGTGAGTGATCCAAGTGTGAGCAAGGGGAAAGCCACAATGCCTTTTATGATGTGGTCTCAGAAGGCATATATTATCACTTCACCTTACATGATTTATTAGACGCAAGACATTTAGTCAATGCCACACCTGGGGGGAGAGGAATTAGGCTCTACTTTCTGAAGAACGAGTCAAAGAATTTGTGGATATATTTTAACACATCACATAAGGCAAGAGAGAATAGACAAAGACCAGAGCAGGCTTGCTGGTAGACCTAAGACAAACTTCATTTCCTGTATAAAGCTGATGACAAGCAATACAAACTATTCCCCTTTTGCCAACTGCCAAGAGGTCCAGCTATAACCCTTTAGAATGGGCTAGAGCGGCCTCTGGCAGGAAACAAGGGATTATCTGAGATTTTTAGGAACACTTTCACTCTACAAATATCTATCCACCTGTTTCCTGAAGGCTGGAATTGTTTTAATATTGAGGCAAAAGCCACATCTGGAGAGAAGAGACAACAAAGAAAATGACAATTGAAACAAACACCAATGCAGCTGAAAATGGAAATGTTTACTAACCAATTGGTGGGGAGTCTCAGATCACAGACTTAACCTTGTCATGTAGGGGGAGGATGACAGATTCCAAAAGAATTAGGAGAAAGGACTGTGAAATAAAATGGAGTCACTTACGCCAAGGGGTTTTAAAATGGAGCTGGGAGGCCATTAAGGAGGTGAACCTTATGCATGTCCTCACCAGCGGGAACCATGAACTTCTGAACTGGGCCAAACCACAAATACTCCAAGGACTCTGCAAGAACACCTGCAACTTGTCACATTAACGAACTTTTCCCTCCCTCTAGTAACAGCCTTAGTATTCAACCATGTTTAGCCAAGACTAGCTTCTGCCTCCAACTTGAAAATTACAAAATTCTTTGTAATGCAAACCTCCCTTCTTTACCTTTAAAAGCCCCTTTTACTCCCTAGCAGGACACTGTTTGGGAAGCTACCCAAATCTGTGTGCCCCAAATCGCATTCTTTGATCCAAATAAACATTTTTTTTGCTTGATTAAGAAAAAAAAAATCAGGTTAAACATTGTCAGAGTTTGTCATAACAATGTCTTAATGCTTACCTAGACTGTTTTTTTAAAATTTTTTAAGACTTTTTTTTTTTTTTTTTTAGAGCATTTTAGGTTCACAGCAAAATGCAGAGGAAGATACAGAGATTTCCCATAGACCCTTTGCCCTCACACGTGCATAGCCTCCCTCATTATCAACATCCCTCATCAGAGTTTACCTAGACTTTTCAAACCCAAGATTTCTCAAAAACTTCTCTTTTCCTCACTTTAATAATGATAAGTAATTTCTGCTTTGAAAAAAAACAAGTTTAGAATGGTATCTTGGAGTCTACATTCATGGAGTAGCATTTTTGTTTCATGGTCTCTTAAAATATAGTTGATAAAACCTTTATAAAAGTCATGTTGTGATTGTCTCCACCTGAGAGATAAATGCATGTCCTGCTCTGGGTGCAAGTATGATTAAGTTACAGTTGGAGGTTTACTACCCCGGCCCCCAGATCAAATGCAGAGTGGCCGGGCTGAGGCTGGGCAAGCCACATGGGACCATTTTGCCCCAGGCTCCAGAATAAGTAGGAAAAATCAGAAGGGAGAAGTGCTCCAAAGTATCCAAGCTTTTTCACTGCTAGTATAAAAACCAATTTGTTCATTCATTCATTCAATATCTACTGTGTACCTGGTACTTTTCAAGCACCATGTCAGACACTGGGATACCATGAGTGAATAAGACGGACAGACTGGCCTGGTGGAGTTTGCAGTCTAGAGGACTGAGAGAAAAGGGGAACACTGGGGTGGCCATGAGGCAAGGGTCTGAGAGGCCTGAGAGGCCGAATCTAGCTGGGGATGGGGGTGGTCTGTCCCTCCCATTGGATTCCAGTCTCCTGCAAAAGTGAAAGCTTCCCATGGGTCCCTATCCCCTGATGGATAGCAACTCACCTCCCCTCTCCCACTGCAGCTGCATATGGTCTATTATAACTCGGACCTGTACCCCAATGCCAGCATCGCCAGTGACAAGCCAGAAGGCCTCGCGGTCCTAGCTGTTCTCATAGAGGTAAGAGATGTTGAGAGGCATTTTACGTGAAATTTGAGGTCAGGATGACATCAGACTTGGCATGTGGTTCCATGCACACCTGTCTGTTCCGTTTCGGCTGTGTCTTGACTCTAGAACAGGGGGTATTTCCCCATAGGGTTCCTGCTCTCTTGGCCTGGAGGCAGCACTTTCTGTGGCTGGACAGCAGAAATGGGCATGTCCTAGGTGACACTGGAAAAATGAGTCCTAGTCCCCAGCCCTATTGCATAATCAAGGAATTGCCAAGTTGGATAGGACCTGTCGTGGGTGGGGGAATCATTCACTGCTGCCCCATCAGATGCCTGATACAATTTCCAGTATCCAAGCTCCATCCTTTATAAGAACCCCAGCATAAGTTCTTTCCTTAGCCCCAGAAAATGGGAACATCTCCTGATTTGCTTGCATTTTTCCCCCTAAGGAGACAGCACGTATGTCGTTTCTCAACAGGCTTACTTGCCTGATTTGGCTTGCATGAACTCAAGCTCCCTTAAGTTCTGGTTAGAGAACATGCTATTTGTGGCCTTCAAGCTCACAGCCAGATAATCAGGAGCACAAGCTATACCTATTGCTCGGGGACACCCCAGCCCCAGTGCCTTGAGCTGGAAATAGGATGTCCTGAGATGCAAGAGGGCAGGACCATTCCGCCAACCCCCTAACAGCCTAGTGATGCATCATAACTGTCCTAGTAAAGTGGATCCTTTGGGGAGGATCTCAGCAGTGGTGATTACACACCCTCAGCAGAGCCCTTCCATTCACAATTGTCAAGCCAAGCTCAGCCTATCGAATTCTGTCCCTGTTCAACCTGCCCCATCTCTATTGCAGATGGGCTCCTTCAATCCATCATATGACAAGATCTTCAGTCACCTTAAAGATGTAAAGTACAAAGGTGAGAGGTCCTTGGATGCTTATTCACCCTCTGTTGGAGAAGAGTGTATTCACCCTTGTGTGATCTGAAGAAGAACACATGCAGGGGGCCGGGTACTGTCTGTGACCAAGTCCTAGGATCAGATGGCTCAGAATGGAGCTAGTTCACCTTCCTAGTCTGTCATATGCTCAGCTGCACCTCTGCCTTGGGGAGCAAGGTGACATCATCCCCCAACATGTCTCTCCAGGCCAAGAAGTGTCCATTCCGGGTTTCAGCATTGAAGAGCTGCTGCCGAAGAGGCCTGAGGAGTACTACCGCTACCGAGGGTCCCTGACCACACCTCCTTGCTACCCGACCGTGATCTGGACGGTTTTCCGGAACCCTGTGCAAATTTCCCAGCAGCAGGTAACTGTCGTGCTCTTCCTTGTCAGAGAGCACGTGGCATCTCGGACCCTACCACCACCCATATCATAATCAACGGCTTGATTTCCTCACTTAGAGTTTCATGGGCAGCTATTCAAAACCTCTCCAAATATCACAGGGGCTTGGAAGCACTTCAGAAATTACAGGCTGAGCTTCAAAAGTGGAGCTATCAAGTCAAGTGGGGAAAATGAATCTGTCTCCACAGTGCTTTAAATAAGAGCTGTTAAGCTGCGTTTCCTAATATATCCCTCAGTGGATAGTGTCTACCTCCCAGACAGGAAAGAGCATGGCTCCTTTACAGGGGCAGAATAAAGATAGGATCAGGTTAGACTGTTTAACAAGCCCGGGGGGATGGGGATTACAGCAATGAGGAAGTGAGGATCTCTGCCCTCAAGAAGCTCACAGTCTAGTGCAAAACTGGGGGGGACAGAGTCCTTAGGAATCATCTCTAACCCTCTCATTTCTTAGGTGATGAAAGCAAGGGTTAGAGAGTTGAGGAAACTTGGGGATCACCAGCTGGTTAGTGACAGAGCTAAGACCCAAAGATAGAGCTGAGTTCCAGGTCACTGCCGGTCTCTCTAGTCTGCAGCTGAATTTCATCAGAAGGAAGCATGGCCGCCCAGGAGACGGGGCCAGCGGGCCACTGCACACTGGCTCATGGCCCCCACACACTGGCTCATGGCCCCCACCCGCTTCATGAGCCAGCACAGCTCTCACTGCTGCTCCTTCCTTTCTACTATGAGCTACTGATCTGAGTAGCCTCGATAAATGGCAGCAAGTAAGCTGACAGGAATAAAGACATGATGAATCAAGAGATAAAATGATCAGAAAGGCAGTAATATGTCCTAACCCAGAAACTGCCTTGGAAACAGTTACAAGATCTATGTGGGTGTATGAAAATACCATGGAACTAGAAGTCAGATGACCTGTGAGACTCTTGCCTCCCTCTTTTTGTTCCTTTTGACGGGACCATCAGACTAAGCCCCAGGCCCCTCTGATTCAGAGCTGGGCTCTGAATGAGGCTCAGGAGAGGAATGCAGTCTCCGTGGGAGACTGAGGAGCCCCTCACCACCCCAGGTTTCCCTCCCTGCAGGGCAGATTTCAGGCTCAATCAGGAGCTGACAGCACGAACCCTTCCGGCAGCCCCGGGAGGTGGGAAGACAGTGGGAAGACACACGGGCTCGCCCGAGCCCCATCACTCAGACACCCGCAGGGGAGGGGCAGCTTCTGGCTTCCCCACTGCTTTCTCAAGGGTCTCCCGCCGGGCCTCGGAGGTGAGATCTGGTGGTCCTCTCCCTCGAGGTCAGGCAAGGGGGCGTCACTCTGCCTGTGGCGGGTGTTTCTGCTCTTCCCCCGCAGCTGGTGGATTTGGAGACAGCCCTGTACTGCACACGGGTGGATGACCCGTCCCCTAGAGAGATGATCAACAACTTCCGGCCGGTCCAGAAATTTGATGAGAGGCTGGTGTATGTCTCCTTCCGACAAGGTGAGGAGATGCAGCGTGTGGCGAGTGTGGTGCCGAGACGCCTGTTTTGTATGAAATCGGGTGCCCTGCTCTTGGGCACTGTCACTGACACCCTTAGGAGATGGGTTAAGAGCACTCTGGCTGCCAAGGGAACCAGATGCATGAGGAGCCACTGTGTGTGGGCTTACTGAGGTCTCCCTCCACTGACCTTGACTTCCCTGAGCCTTGGTAGAGAAGCACGAGCCAGGGCCTCCAGGCGCACGGACCAGAACCCTCATTAAGTCTGGGAGTCTCCCACAGATGGGGAAGAGAGGATGGTCTGGGGGCCTCTCTGCCCTGAAGAACTACCTACGCCTTCTCCTAAGATACATGATGGGGCCCTTTTCATGAGATCAAACCTTCTAACTTCTTACAGGCTTTCTTGGCATCAAGGCCCATCTTTGGCCTTGCCAGGTGATTCCTGGCACCACTAGCACCACCAAGGTCCAGGGATGCTCCTTTGTAAGGTTTTAGAAAGTGGGCATAACCCACATCCGAGCCAAAAGCAGCTCAGGGTCTAATGTAGCAGGGCCCGTTAGACAAGAAAGTATCTTCAGAACTGCCTTTTGTCTCATCTCCTTGAAGCTTGCACAGGCATCCGAGATCTATATGGAATGAAGCTTAATAGTTTGGTTTCTTCCTGAGCTATGGAAGCTCAGTTCTTCCTTTTAAATCCGTAACCAATAACTCCCCAGATGGACAGTTAACATCTTGACTTGCTCGGTATCTACATCAAGACAGCCGGAAGCTGGGGGTCCGGGGAAAGGGGTGAGGGGCCCACACTCTTCAAATCGCTAAGTTCACTTTCTCACATCACTTGTGGCCAAGCTGGGCCAAGGGTTCATATTTAAGGATGACCATTAACCCACTTGTCAGAGAATCAGCTCTCCTCGTCTCACATGGGGCACTTTGTTCTGTTGTTGTTCCTTTCACAGCGTGTGAGATTATAACTATCACCTGCTAAGCTTAGTGGACCACATGAAGACTGAATTTCAAGGCCCTTGCCAGAAAGCTTTAGAAACATGCCCTTCTGAACTGACCCACACATATGAATTAGAATTATGTCCTTCTCTGTCAGTTACTTAATCAAGAACCGTCCAAGAATTTATCTTTTGGGTTCTCCTCTCCAGATGTCACTAGTTAAGGTCATTTTCCTCTTTTCACCTGTTTCTTGGTCTGAAAACTGAATCTATAAACAATGGCCCCTCCTAAAAATTGAGGATGTACATGAGGATAACTATAGCAGCTTCTTTTCCAGGAAATACCTCAAATGCATAGAATTATCCCCTGGTGCTCTATTCTGGATATAACATTCTCTTTTCCTATTTTTCTAAATGAAGTATGTAGTAGTCAAGGGTTAAACGGAAATACTTCAACTCTTAAATAAAATAAAATTCCTCCTGGAGATAAGGGACACTGCCCACATAGATCAGGTAGAATTTTACTTGTGATTCAAGGATAACAGTCAGCTCTGTTCTCTGGGCTAAGTCTCTACAAGTCACCAGGGATAGTGTGACAGATACTCCCCAACAGTCAGGAGACGCGGGTTCAAGGCCTCACCTTGTTTCCTCCTGGCTATATGACGCAGGCAAATCATGTCCCTTCTTTGGCCTTGGTTTCCTCAGCCATAAAATGATGGGTTGGACTAGGTGAGTTAAGGTCCTTTCGGTGCTAACATGTTCTGATTCTAAGTGGACATTAACAACCGTCCATCCCGACTTCACGTGGCAGGGACAGCGTGTGAGGGCAGTTACAGAGGAGCAGAAGAAAGCACGCAGGAACTTGACATCCAGAAGTAACCCCCACGCGTACAATGAACTGTAGCCTCGGGGATAACTAGGCATCTTCGTAGACCAGTGCAGGTATGAGCTGGCGCCTGCAGAGCAGGCAGTGCAGTCAGGCTGGTAACAGAGCGCTTCAGGAGACCCTCCCAGTCTGGCTGGGGGAGCTTGAGGGGCCTCTAAGCAGAAGCGCCCGGACCGGCTCCAGCTCAGGACGTGGAGATCACAGCCCAAATGCAGCTTTGCCGCTGCCCCTCCTGCACGGCTTACCCAGAGCTGCTGCTTCCAAAGGCTGGGCTGGGCTGGGCTTTCTCCCTGGAGTAAGAATCTGTGGCAGTCCAAGGCAAACCTGTTCATTTGGAGGCTGATTATAGAAACTTGGCCAGAATTCTCCTCTTCCCCTCATTTCCCAAAGACTCGGGCAGCAAATGGGGCTGTCCCCTAAGAAACAAGGATGAGGCAGCCCCAAAGGAGTGAAGCCCCAAACCTCATCCCCCCAAGGCGTGCCTGCAAGTCACAAGGGCCTTCTCACACCAACGTGGAGCGGGTCTCAGACTGTAACACGCCCTTTCAGGTCGATGGGGTAAGCTTGTTTGTCAGTGGGAACCTTGAGCAATTTGGACTCAATTGTTTGCACGCTCTTCCACTGAGACATGTCTGTAATTAGGGGCTGGTTTAATTCAGGGTCTTCTCTGAAAGTTAACAGGAACTATGGGGTTGGAAAATGAAAACTCTGGAGTTTTCTGCCAGGAAAAAAGTAATGTTAAGGAAATCCTTTATGAAAGAAAGTGCACGGACCTTGAGAGGGGGATCTGAGGTTTAACCAAACTGGAACAACTGGGAGTGAATCACTTAACTGGACCCTGTATTTTCTTCAACTAGAAAAGGAACACAGAGCTTGGTTTCTGTCCTTAAGAGGTGTAGAGTCTATGACGGCCCTAGGGCAGGGTTTCTCAGCCTTGGCATCAGCACGTCAATGCTGACACTTGGAGCGGGATAATTCTCACTGTGAGGGCTGCCCTTTGTACTGCAGGATGTTTAGCAGCGTCCTTGAACTCTACCCTCTAGATGCCGGCAGCATCCCCCCCTTGTGACAGCCAAAACATCTCTAGACATTGTCAAGTGTCTCTGGGGGAGGAGGGGCAAAGTTGCCCCTGACTGAGAACCGATGCCCTACGGATTGTACAGTGACTTTCCTAGGCCCAGAACTTTTTTTTCCCACTCCTATCACAGGATTCTAGGGTTTTATATCACATGCCCTGGTCTTTATTCTATTCTATCCGTTTCCCATCTTCCTTTAGGATTTGAGTAGGTACTCTTCTTGTATAGTTGGGGAGGGCCAAGGCTAAGAGAAGTAGATGAGAGAGAACTAACTATTCACCCTTCAAAGAAGCATACCAATTCCTTCACCACTGAGGTAGCAACTTTCTTCAGAATCCCCTCATCATTCTGTTCCTTCCCTTTTGTATGATTTTTTTTTTTCTCTTGTGTATGTTGTTTCCTGTTGCCTTTGGTTAAAATGCCCTCTCCTTGTGGAGAGATGAAAGTCAGGCCGGGCACTTTTTTTCAGCTCTTAAAAAGTGCCTCTTCCAAGTGGCACAAATGGAAGTCTTGAGCTGAAGAGAGGAAACAAGACTCGCGTCCTCCAGGTGGGGTCTTGGAGAGGAGGAACACACCCTGGGAGCAGTCCAGATCTTGTAGGAGTCAGCTGCCCGATGTGAGGAAGGAGAAAGACAGTAGAGGCACATCTATATAGTTCAGGGGCCCGGTTCTTGGTTCCCCAAAGTTGACCTCTTCCCAGCCAAAGACACCAACACTGGGTCCAGATGGCAAAGGGTAATAAAGCCAGACCAATAAAACCCAAATGCTAATGTTATCAAGTTCTATTTTCAACATGTCAGGGCAAGAAAAACTTGAAGGACAAGAGGAAGCCAAAAAGTTTCTATAATCGTGTCTTCAGTGCGCTTGCTCTGAGCAAGTGCATGTCACATGCCTCAGAGCCTGGAGCCAGCTGAGGCGACACTTAGACAAGAACGCTGGGCAGTCGAGGGGTAGGGCTTTCCCCCTCAGCAGAGCTGTGGAGTAGCCTGATAGAATCTGCTTGACCCTGAGGGACCTGGGTAGTTTCATAAAATGTTTAAAAAAGAGAGAGAAAAAAACCTTACAAAGCTAAGATGGCTAATTACCTAATTTTTTGAGACTAGAATGTATGCTTTGTGGTTATTGACCTTGTCAACTTTCTAAAAGTCCCTATTTATAAATAAACTCTATTAGATGGAAAAAGATTAATTCTTCCAAAGGATCCAAATGAAAGACCAGACGCGTTCCCCTTAAAATCCCCTACCCCGGATACAGGGTCTGAATAGTCAGGAATGATCGTCAAATGTGCTAAGAAGCGGAGTCCTAGTCACACCTAATGCAGCTCAACACACCGCGTGTTACTGAGCACGCCCCACGTTAGCCACTGCGGGGAACAGAAAGCCCCACCAGGGATGTTCTCTTGCTCCCAGCAGTAAGCCTCTGGCCCAGACAGCGGGAGAAGGGGTCAGGCGGAAACCTGGGACCACCCTTCGCGGTTCTGCTCGTCGGCACCAGCTGATCCTCCCAGCATGTCTCCCCTGCTCCCATCCTGCCCTGTGGGGCCTCCTTCAACATGGCAGGTGCTTTCATGTGTGCATGCTATTGACTTTTGCACACACGAGTCCCTTTGTCTGCGATGCCCCTCGCCTCTTCCACCAGGAAAAATTTTCAAGACCCAACTCCAACCATATCCTGCCAAAGTCTTCCCCATCCCCCCGAGGGTGACTTACAGTCTCCTGCTTCAGTGCAGCTGAACTTGTTCATCTGTGTTATAGTTTTTAGCACACCACAGGGTAATGATGCATTGCCACGCAGAAAAAGAAAAAGAAAAAATATGCCTCTATTACCCACACACCACGAGCCCCTTAAAAGCAGGGGCTGTGGGCGTCTTACTAGCCTTTTGTGCCTGGCACCGTGCCTGGTGCTCATTACAAGTCTGAAGGAATGGAGCCGACCCGTCTCCCTTCCCCTCTCCCCACCAGTGTCTTCTCTGCAGAACGATCTAAACAGAAGCCTGACCGGTTGTCAGGTTTTAGTTTTATTAAGTCTTATTTTGCTTTGTTATCAATTTGCCAACAGCATTCAAATCAATCTATTTGTTGAGGAAAACGTAAAGATCAGAACGTAGCTGTCAAGTGTTGAAGGTCTGGGAGGGGGTTGCTGAGGGATGCCGTCAGGCCTTCTGTCATGTGGCCTGACAGGGGTAAGAGCCCCGGTCCCACCACCTGTCATTCCTGCAGCACAAGCAGCCTGACCCCCAAAGGGAACTGAGAGCATGAAGCACCCCGTGCTGCATAATAACCCTCGCCCACTGTCCCAAGGCTTAGGCCCCCTCAGAGCAGCGCGGCTCTCTCTCTGGGCCTGCATTCCTGCAATCTGGAAGGCAAAGCCCTCAGGCCCTAGCACGGTCATAGAAAACCAGTTCCCACGTGTAATCTGGCGGCATCTTTTGGGCAGACTTATTTGTAGAAATTATTTCTTCAACGGGTTCCACAGTGTTAAGAAAAACTCCAGTAAAATATGTCCTCTTAAGATAGTTATGCTCTGTGGTTACGGAGGGCGTCTTCCTTGCTTTTCTTACCAAAGCATCATCCAAAGAGAGGACCAGCATTTCAGTTACTTGAGTCTATGACTTGTATTAAGCATAATAACTAGAGTTTTATCATCTGAAACTGGATTTTATATATTTAAACTCTCAAATCCCTGCTAAACCAAAACTCTCCCTGCCTCTTTTATAAGACTGGAGACTGCTAAAGACATACACCTATACATATACGTATCTAATCACTGTGGAACATGTCACCTACTAAAACAGTCCATACTTTAAAATAATACACTGAAAGGAAAAGGAGTGTATTCCTTTTATTCAAAACTCTGTTTGAATAAACAGAATTGCAAATAGACCTAGAAAATGCTAGACTTGTTTCAGGAACGACAAGCTGTGTAAATCAGCTGCTTGTTCCTCCCGCTGGACTTTTCTGTGTGTGCACCTGAGGCCTCAGAAGACCTCAGACGCAGTTAACCAGCATCCCTCGGTCCAGCAAGATGCCCGTGGAAGACGCAGCACCTGAGCCAGCCAGACAGGTAGCAGTGCCCCGTGGCAAGTGGCTTGCTGATCTTCTCGGGGGTCTGTACCTTCCCGGGTGAGGCATGTGGTACTGGAGTTCTTCTCTATCTGTGTGATTTCCTTCTGTGTGGCGTACCGTCCTACTTCTGCTCACCCTGACTCGTACCGGAGCCTCGTATGGAGAGCAGGCAGCTGTCCCACGTCTGTAATGGCACGTACCCTCGTACCTGCCAGCTCAGGAGCCCCTTCGTTGCGTTCTCACCCCGTGCCTCTCATGGGCCGTCTCTGTCAACCAGCCTGTCTCGTTTCTCCTGTCTGTCCCACTGTTCTTCAGTGGGAACTCCTTGTCTCATTTGCCATTCAGAAACCATTTCTGTGTTTAATCTGCAAGTGAATCTTTGCCCCTCCCTGCACCATCTTTGATGCCTGTTCTCTGCAACATCCCAGAGGCGCTGCAGGGATGCAGGCTTCGGCTTCTCTCTCTGGGCACTAGTTCTCTAGTCGCCCCAACAGTTCTCCTGATGCCTTCTGTGACCTCCCCTCTCCCTTTAGTTAGCAGATGCCCTGGCATCTGCCTCCTGTGGGACCCAAGCCCTGCGCTTTATCCAGCTCAGCAGAGGAGCTCTGCTCCTTGATGCTTGGTGCTGTCTCACCTGGCAGGAGATAGCATCCCAACGTCATCTTTCTGCCCCGGGCTTCCTGGCGGGTAGAATTCCCACGAGGCGCCGCCCTCACTGCCATTCCTCTTCCTAAGGGGCTTATGCTCTTTGCTTGCTCAGTCAAGCTGCTTTGTTTTTTGCTGCATCAAACACTTGGCTGTAAAGCATCTGTCCCAGTCTCTGGGGACTTCCTTGTCTTCATACCTGCTTGGTCTTGTTTCATTGTTTCCAAGGAGAGGCAACTTAGGCCCTAAGAAGTCGTCATCCAGGAGCAAGGAACCCACATTAGCGCCCTGGATTAAATTAGGCTGTTGTTTATAGGGCCTAATACAGCCAAGGACACTGCTCAGTGACACAGGAAAGCCAGACTCTCCCTCCAGATCAGCCACCCAGCTGCGCCACATGCGCATGAGAAAAGTCTCATGCCTGGGGCCTTGCTTCCAAGCCTTCACTCTGCTCCCTAAGACCATGGCCTGAGGGTACCTCCTCCAGCCCCAGAGCGGGGCTGTCAGTTGTCTGGGGGCCTGTGTGGCTCTGCGGATGTTTGAGGTGACTGTGAAAGCGACGACTTTAGAAACCGTCCAGTTTGGACGGCTTAGCCAAGTGGTTAGGCTTACTAGTAACGGTCTTATGTGGCGAGAACTAGTTTAGTACCACAAGCATCTGGAGCTTTAGGAACAAAAAACAAAAGTGTATTTCATCAAAAAGGCTTGGAAAAGAAATCACGACTAGTTGGGTTTTTTTTCAGTGGTTGTTGTTTTTAAGATCCTAGGGGCCTTGGTTACCTCTAGGTACCTTAAAAAAAAAAAAAACAAATTATAGTGTGCAGAGGCCACAGGCCATGCAGGGAACAGAGCATGTGCTGTACAAACACTTGATGCTTTCCCCAGGGGGAGACTCACGTCCTGAGAATCTCCCCAAGCCACAGACTGGTCCCTGTGTTCAGGGCAGGGAATCAGGCAAGGGGAGCCACGCTCTCTGCCAGCTGGGAGGCCGCGGGCTACCAGTGGTGGCCGGCAACAGCCAAGAGAACAGGCCACCCTGCCCTTTGTGGACGGCTCCTATCCATACCTGCCCTGCTTATCCTTTCCACAGTCTGGGGCCACCCGGGAAGCCAGACCAGGGACAACTAGGGCCCAGCCGTGGACCAGGGAGGCTATGGTTCAATATTAGACTGTGGAGGAAGACAGTAGGGAAAGATCTCGGGGCTGATGGCCCCAGGGGAATCAGCCAGACTGGGGCCAGATGGCAGGAGAAGGGGGCGAGCAAAACCTCACCCTGCAGTCTCAGGTCTGGTTCCCCAGGGTATCAAGTGCCCCAAGGGGAGGTGGTCCCTGGCCCTCGGCCTGCATCTCACACTTGATAGGGGCTCTCCCAGGGTCTCCGTCGCCATGGTGGGCTCTATGGGCACAGGCTCTCCTGAGTGTCTGGCTGGGTGGCCACCATCTGCACAACTCTGGCTTCCAGTGTGAACTGGAACCACCCCCAACCCCTCCCCCCCCGCCACAAGCTAGAAGTTTCTACTGAGATCAGAAAACCACCAGACAGGCGTGTGTGTAAGCAGAGACTTTCTTTAGATGGAGAATCTGAGTGGAAGAATGAGGAGTAGCTCTGAGAACCTGGAAGCAGCTGGGGTAACCTGGGGGCTTTGTGACTGGGCGCCTCTGTGCTACTCGAGAGGACAGACTCACTCAGGGCCCTCCCCAGAGAGGTTCCTAGCAGGCTGGCCACGGGGTTTCACCTCAGATCACCGGGCACTATTTCAGCCCCACTGATGACCGCACTAACTCACCCCATCCATCTCCAACAATAACTTGCTGAAGAAGCCACGCTCCTCTGCTTCCACGTAGCAGGGAAGACAGGCTGGTATGGCGGAGGGGCTTCTCCAGTGTGTCCAGTGGGGCCACAGCAAAAGAAGAAAGAAAGGAAGGAAGGAAGGAAGGAAGGGAGGAAGGAAGGAAGGAAAGGAAAGGAAGGAAAGGAAGGAAAGGAAGGGAGGGAGGGAGGGAGGGAGGGAGGGGGAGGGGGGAGAGAGAGAGAGAGAGAGGGAGGGAGGGAGGGAGGGGGAGAGAGAGAGAGAGGGAGAGAGAGAGAGAGAGAGGGAGGGAGGGAGGGAGACAGGGAGAGAGGGGGAGAGGGGGAGGGGGGAGAGAGAGAGAGAGAGAGGGGGAGGGGGGGAGAGAGAGAGGGAGGGAAGGAGGGAGGGAGAGAGAGAGAGAGAGGGAGGGAGGGAGAGAGAGAGAGAGACAGAGAGAGAGAGAGAGGGAGAGAGAGAGAGAGAGAGAGAATAAAAAAAAAAATAAAAAAAAAAATAAAAATAAATATAAATATAAATAGAACCAAACCATGACAACATTACTGGATGGGGATGGGTGTAGAAGGCTGGTGACAGGTTCCAACCAAGCTCTGCTGGCCCCAGCCAGCTAGAACCTGGCAGCTTCCTTGCTGAGGAAGAGAGATAGGTGCCAGAGAAGCAGATGACAGCTCACCAAGGTAGACTCTGATTCTCACCCTTCCTCACCCTCCAAGTTGGCCATATTGTATCAAAACCTGAAGTCTTAGCCGCGCAAAGAGACTGTTGTGATTAAAGGAGCATCAGAGGGAGGGATCACGGTGTGAATTCCCTGGGTGGGCAATTCCCTCTACCCCATCAGGCACCTGAGCCAAGAGTGAACATCCCCAAAAGGGCTGCATCAGCCCTGTACCTCCACCCAAACAAAAGGTAGAGCTTTGCTCAACACACTGGTCAAATCTGCCAGGGTTTGACTCGGTTAATTTCCAGTCTTCTCCTCTCCCCTTTGAAGGGCCAGACCCTACGTACACAGGACTGAGTCTGGGTACGTGGCCAACCGGCCGTGCATGCTGCAGCTGGGTGATCACTGTGATTCTCGGTGTGATCTGGGCCTGTGATTCTTCAAGCCCATCCTCTCTGCTTCTCCGTGCTATCACTCTGACTCCTGACCCCCTCCTCACTGTGTGTCTTACCCTCAAGTCACTCTCTGATTTAAAGATGAGCGGCCAATCAAATGCTCCCCTGATGAACGACCTAATCACTTTATAGCATGTGTACATTCAAAGAGCCTATCCAAGACCTTCTGTTTGCCAGGATGGGAAGCCATTGCCTAAAAACTAGGCCTAAGCCCAGTATGGAGGCTGGGTGACCAGCCAGTTGACCTTGGCAATGGGCCCTGGTTGTTTTGGACTGCTTAGGACTGTGTAATGGAACTTGGGGCCAAAGCTGATAAAGAGGCATCTCAAGGGGCCTTAAATCCAGCAAGCAAAAATGGAATAAGTTCTTATTCTGTAGCCCAGGGTTTCTCAAAGTGTGGTTCATGGACCACATATATCAGCATCAGCTAGAGGTGTTTGGTTAAAATGCAGATTCCTGGGCCTAACTCCAGATTGAATCAGAGTCTCTGAGGGTTGGGCTCAAAAAAAGTCTACATTAGACACAAGCTCTTCAGATGATGCTGGTGCAAGTTTGAGAAACCCTGCTGGAGAATCGCTACAATTTGCGAATGGCCCCCTGTGAGTACTCCAGCCAATCCTGCTAGGCCAAAGACCAGAACGTGAGAACAGAGATGGGGAAATCACACCTTTCTGTGGATGATTCTGCAGCTGTCACTTGACTGTGCACACATGTGCTATGGGGATGAGATGAAGGGGAAGGGAGGATTGTAATGAGTGTGCACTATTCCTCAACAGGTATCGCCCTTTCTGTGGCCCTGGCTGGCGTTCTGGGCATCAGTATTGTCCTGGCAGTATCCATTTGGCTTTTCAGAAGGAAGAAGAGGTGAGTTGGCTTGGGCCCAAGATGGGAGTGGGTGGCTTTGTGTCCATGAGGATTGATCTGTTTGGAAAGGCGGCCTGCAGAACGAAGAGCCCTGTCACCTGTACCAACACTTATCCTAGGAGTGCCATTTCCCAAACACCACTGATCCAGTGAGACACTGGGTGCTGGTGGTTCAAGAGTCAGTGCGCTCAGAGTTGGAGGTGCGTCTGCCAGCTTTGCTGCCACTGCTGAGACCTTGGACGAGCCTCTCGATTTGGAAGGGAGGCCCCATTTACCTACACACAAGCGCCAAGGCTGTCTTCTTTCTAAGATCTTGACATCTGGTTTTTCTTCTCTGAACCCAGAAGAAAACTGAGGGAAATTTTTTGATTTCTTACTCACATTGATGCCCTTTGCTTGTGTTTTTATTGTCATGTTTAGTTTTTCCTAAAACCTAATTTATTTTTCCTGGTATGAAAAAAAGAGGTTATCAGAAACCCTGTAGGAATCAGAGATTTGAAGCAGGGTGGTAATGAGACCTTCGTCAAAATGCAGGTCTAGTATCGTCAAGCGTTAAAAGGGAACAGTTGAAAAATGAACAGGTTCCCTTTTGGTTAATGCTTTATTGGGGGGCGTTTCCTCCCAAGACCAACAGAACTGGAGAAAGGTCTCCAAGAGAGGAATCTGACTTGCCTCATTCCATAGCTGAGTTGGGCTGCTCTTGCCTCTCTTTCCAGTTTGACTAACAACACTCATGTGTCCTTGCTGTTCCAGCAGCAAAAAAGTTGCCAACAAAGGAGTCATCTACAAACCGGCCATCAAGCAGGAGACGAAGGCCCATGCCTGAGGCCCTGGCATGCCCAGGCGTGTCCAAGGAAGGACTTGGCTTTGGACACAACCTGCTGTGGCTCCCTGGACACTTGAAATACCTGAGGGTTCTCTGGAGTTCCACCCACAAGCACCCCAGACCCTTGGGGGACCCCACCATCCTGATGCCATGCCACCCCCAGTGGGAGCGTGGATGGGGAGAGCTCGCCTCGGAGGTAGGAGGTCTGAGCTGTCTGCTTCGCGAGTGTGAGACCATGAAGTGGTCCGGATTCTGGGAGCACAAACCCCGTCGCCCGCTGCGGGCTATTACTGGTTAGAACACACTCTTATCCGGGGCTTCACCTGAACGTGGTTTCAAGTGTCCCGGGAATTCTGTTTCTCATCCATGCCTTCAGACCAGCACACGGACTCTCTCTGCGCTCAGACTTAGGCTCCGCTCTTGAGACTCAGTTTCCTTCCCCAGGGAAGGGCTTGTTGTCTGCTTTCCTTCTGCTATGACAACACCTTTAGTCTGACCTTACAGCTGGGGGGACGAGGGTAACAGGAAGTGTCAAGGTGTCCGAGACAAAAAGAAAACAAGAGATATTCTTTGTAATATAGTAGAGGCATTTTCCAAGTCCTGCCCTTTGTTTGTTTTGTTTGTCTGTTTAACTTCTTTATTGGAGTATAATTGCTTTACAATTGAATCAGACGCACTGAATGGACCTCAGAGAGAGAGGAGACACGTAAGATCTGGAAGAGTCTCACTTTGGAATGACAACTGGAATCAGAAGTTGCTTGTCAAGTGCGAGGACAGAATATTAAGCCCGACCCAACCTCCTGTCAGGGGTGTCGTTATGTTTCATACTTTACGGATTTTATAAATAATTTGGCTATTCCTTGAAAATGTGTTTTTGCCTTCTCTCTCCTCGAGGAGACATGAACTCTGAGATGACCTAAGCTGCTTTTGCGTCTAAAGGAAACAGAAGCAAAATGGTTGAAGAGTTTTGTCTCTCCTGCCCAAATTTTACCTCTGCCACCTTTGTGGTCTGTGTCCCTACTGTCAACCTGGAATTGGGACCTACCAACTTCTCTGACTTGGAAGAAGATATGGAGCCATGGCTGAGTTAAAGTATATTTTCAAACTATGAAAGCAGCAAGTTATCTGTGCAGGGGCTGGCATCATGGCATTCAGGGACCAGAAGTAATGGAATGTTGCAAAGATCCTTCATGGTCTTCCCTCCAAGTGACAAAGACAGTTTCTGAGATGACATGACTCCTTTGTTCTCCGCCCACCGATGTAAGAGCCCAGCAGAGACCAGTTAGTTCCATGACTGAGAAGGAGGCCCCCACCACCAACCTCTCCTGGCTGGCACCTTGCAGTTCACAGAGAACCTTCTGATTCCCACTCTCATTTTGACAGCATGAGATGTCCTCCTGAAGCATAGGTTTCTTTAGATCATCTTTTTCCCTCTCCTCCTCCCTTGACTTTGAGAAGTCTTCTCTCTTCTCTACTGTCTTAACGTTTTGTAGTGATGGCGAGCCTTATGTCTTTGTAGCTTGTTTGCTAGGCGGAGTTACAGATGGAGACTCGGGGGTGTGTGTGTGTGTGTGTGTGTGTGTGTGTGTGTGTGTGCGTGCGTGCGTGCGCGTGTGTGTGTGTGTGTGCGTGTGTGTGCGTGCGCGCGCGTGCGTGTGCGTGCGCGCGCGCGCGCGTGCATGAGACCTCTGACAGCCCTGGAGCCAGGGGTGGCATCCGGCCTTGCCATTAGCACACCAGCCTGATGCTGATCAAATGACAGCAGCGACAGCCCTCAGGACTGAGCAGCGGGAATTAGACGATGCTTTCTCGGCCTCGTCCCAAAGTTGCCCATCAGAAACCAACAAAAACCACTCCAGAGCTGTGAGGCTGTCTTTCAAAGAGCTCTCTACAGCTTTTAGGGACAGATTTTGTGAGAGCACAGAGAGACCATTGTACCTGGCACAATGGCTGTTCATAAAAAGGGAGAGTTATGGGGGAGGTGAAAACAGTGACAGTTTTCCTGCCCTCTCCCTCCTCAGCACAGGCTGGGCTCTCGGCCCTCCTGGCTCAGACAAAACAAAGCCAGGGAGAGGGCTCCAGGGATCAACAATGTCACCCTCCTTGCTACTCCGTGTGGACTCCTGAGGACCCAGCCCTGCAGCTGGGAAAGCTTTCCTCAGGTTCTCACTCATTCCCTGCCACTGGCTGCCTCTACAGGAAGGCGCTGCTGAAGCTCCTCTGCCTCCCACTGACCACTGGGAGGGCCCAGGTGCTGAGCTGGGCGCACAGCAGGCGAAGGGAACAAAGACGAGGCCCCGGCCGGGGCAGGGACACAGGGAAGGCCCTGGCTTCTTTGCCTCTCACGAAGGGGAGGTCTTCAGTCTCTTTGCTCTGTTTGGTTACTGTCAAATGGTAAAAACCTACACTTATTTCCTTAATAAACATTCTAGGACTTTGCTGCATTGATTATTAATCCCATTTTAGGTTCCACCTTAAATTCTTTTCCCCTTCACTCAACTCTAAATTTTCATTGAAAATATCTGATCTATATTTAGATTTCATAAAAATTTACCTTTGAAAAAGCATATTCACGTACCCAAGTTGCTCCAAACACAAAGTTTTCCAAATAACTGAATCAATTATCAGCTTTTAAATTTAAATTTATTAAAATAAAATAAAATAAATGGAGTTTCTCAGTTTCAGTAGCCACATTCAAAGTACTCAGTAGCCACGCATGGCCAGTGGCCAGTATAGCCACTGTGCAGATATGGAACCCTAACCTCCTTTGACATATCCTTTGGAAGGGTTAAACCTAGATGACTTGCACACAAAATAAACCCTGGAAGAAAGCTCTGGAAGGTGAGGATGGGGGACAGGATACAGAGATGGGGGAATCCAGAGAGGGTGGATATGGAGGATGGGAGAAAAGAGGGCATACGGAAAATCAGGCCCAAGGGAAGCAGGCCAGCAGCCCTTAGGCGTGGCTCCCCTTGTCCTTGCACCCCTTCCCCTCACTCCTTCCGGGGGTCCCCAGCCCTCCCTGCTCTGGCCACACCCTTCAGCCACGCCCTGGGGTCCAGGTGCTCAGCAGTGACCCGGCCTAGGGCGTCCTTGCCTTTGCAGGAGCTCCCGCTGCGGGCATGAGGGCGCCTGGTTAACTTCCGGGGACCTCGCTGCAGGACCCTGGCCAGGTGCCAGGTGCTACCTGACCCCTGTGCCCCCAACACCCCCTCCTGATCTCCTCGGAGTCTGAACATTCCCGTGCCGCGCAACGTGGTGCGAAAGCATTCTCTACTGGAACCTGCCATCCTGAAGGGGGCGAATGCCTGAAACCCGAGTCTCTTGACTTGTTAGCTGTGCCCTGTCCCTCACGTTAGAAGGAGTCACCTTCCTTCGAGATGTGGGGAGAAGCTCGAGACCCACTTACAGGAGGAAATGAGACCTCCGGGGCCACCTGCCGGGCAGCAGAGGTGCCTCCTGGGCAGTGGGTACCATTTTGGCGTCACCATGCATATCCACATTGGACACGGCGGGCAGGCACGCCTGGCCCTACGTGGTCCTCTGGCTGGGATTCAACTGCCGCAGGGTGTAGGGGAAAGGTGCGAGGCCGAGACATCACTGCAGAGGAGAGTCCCTCTGCCCCACCCATATGCCCTTTCACTATAGAATGACGGCAGAAACAAGGGCCAAAGTGCTCTGTGGTATGGAATTATTCACCAAAAAAAATTATTGCAGGTCAGCATATCATCATGACTGCAGGTCAACCGGGGATTCAGTAACGCCTCCCGCTTGTAAACCCTTGACTGTTTCGACGCACCTTCACGCCTTTATGTAACAACCCAGGGAAAGAGGGAGCGCTGCCCCTATATCTTATAAGTGGAAAACGAAACAAGGGCTGGAGCTCTGGGCTGAGCCAAGGCCACGCAGCTCCCGCAGTGCTCTGATCTCCAGCGGCAGCGCAGGGTCCACCCTCCACAGCTCCGGTGCCACGGAAACACCTTCTCGTAATAGAATTTGCCATATGCTTATCATAATCATGCCACAACGTCATAAAACCCCACAGGATAAAGGCCCTAAAGGTATTTGTGCCAACAATTTCTGGAAAATCAACGACAACCTCCCGCCTCCAATCTGCTTCATAACATTAAACTCTGCCATCTGCTCCGGAAAAGTCTGAGCAAGTTCTGCCAACTGCCAGCAGACAAAGGAGTCAGCTTAACTCCCGGGATGTTACCCTCACCTCTAATTCAGCGAACCAAATTCCCAGGGACACGTGCACTGAACTTTCTCTCTTCCTGAAGCTGAACTGGAGACAAGGAATAAATACACACACAAATATAAACAAACACACACATATAAAAATTCCATTTGTATAAAATTCTTAAAAATGCAAACTAAACTATAGTGACAGAAAGCAGATCAGCGGTTGCCTGGGGATGAGGTGGTGGCTGAAGGGATTACGAAGGGGTATGGAAAATTGTTGAGGTGATGGATATGTACGTTATCTTGATTGTGGTGATGGTTTCTCTACATATGTCAAAACGGCTCAAATTTTATACTTTAAATAGGTGTCATTTATCTTACATTAATTATACCTCAATAAAGCCATAAAAGAAGAAGAAGAAGAAGAAGAAAAACCACACAGCCAAATAACATCCTGCCCCATCCTGGCATTTCCATTCAGAGCTTATCCCCTTGGTCCATCAAGAAGGAGAAGCCTGGGGAGGGGGAAGGGTAAGCTGTGACAAAGTGAGAGAGTGGCATGGACATATATACACTACCAAATGTAAAATAGATAGCTAGTGGGAAGCAGCCACATAGCACAGGGAGATCAGCTCAGTGCTTTGTGACCACCTAGAGGGGTGGGGTAGGGAGGGAGGGTGGGAGGGAGGGAGACGCAAGAGGGAAGAGATATGGGAACATATGTATATGTATAACTGATTCACTTTGTTATAAAGCAGAAACTAACACACCATTGTAAAGCAATTATACTCTAATAAAGATGTCAAAAAAAAAAAAAAAAAAGGAGAAGCCTGGCCAGGCCTGGCACACTTCTCTGGGACTTGTCCTGTGGGTGGGAGCCCAAGAAGGAGCGTGATCTCTACTCACAGGGCCACTATGACCTCTCCACACTGTAAGTCAAAGTCATTATTTCTGCTCGAGTTCACTTGTTTCAAATATTAACTTTTAATCACCCGCTATGAAGACAATAAACACAGGGCCTACGGGTTCAAGGGCACACTGAGACCTCTATAGCAACTCTGTGCTGGTGATGACAGAGTTGACCAGCTTCTCTGAAAGCAGCAAAGACTCTTCTGGTGAGGCAGGTAACATAACCAGTTAGTTCATCTGCTGAAACTAGTTTCCCAAGCTACCTAGACATCCAACAGGTCTCATGCATCTTAGTTTCTCTCCTTCCCAACCACTCGACACATAACCATTTGAAAAGTTTTCCATTTGAAAAGTTGAATATGGTACATCCTTTTCATGGAGAACAAGCATGGTCAGGAGCTCATCACTCCCTCTTAGCCACTGGGTGAAATCTGGATTAATCTCCTGTGATACTGGGATATAATACGAAATATGTACTTGGTCTTTGTCTTTGGTTCCTGGCACAAAGCTCCTAAATGTTATTCATAAGAAGCCCTTTTAAGCCACACCTCAGCTGATGCTAAAGAGGTGATGAAGCTTGGAGGATGGGGGCTGGTTTCCAGAGGAACCAACCATGTGACTAGAGGGTTAGAACTTTCAGCCCCACCCCCAGCCTCCAGGGAGGGGAGAGAGGCTGGGAATTGAGCTCAATCACCAGTGTGTGTGTGGGGGGTGGGACTTCCCTGGTGGCGCAGTGGTTAAGAATCTGCCTGCCAATGCAGGGGACACGGGTTCGAGCCCTGGTCTGGGAAGATCCCACATGCCACGGAGCAACTAAGCCCGTGCGCCACAACTACTGAGCCTGCACTCTAGAGCCTGCAAGCCACAACTACTGAGCCCACGTGCCACAACTACTGAAGCCCGCGTGCCTAGAGCCTGTGCTTCGTAACAAAGAGAAGCCACCACAATGAGAAGCCCGCGCACCACAACAAAAAGTAGCCCCCGCTCACCGCAACTAGAGAAAGCCCACACGCAGCAACGAAGACCCAACACAGCCAAAAAATAAATAAATCTATAAAAAAAAAAAAATCACCAATGGGGAATGATTTAATCAATCACATCTGCATAATGGGACCTCCATAAAAACCCTAAACAATGGGATTCAGAATGCTCCCAACACAGAGGCGCTGGGATAGTGGTGCTCCCAGAGAGGGCATGGAAGTCCTGTGCCCTTTCTTCGTACCTTCACCTATGGACCTCTTTATCTGGCTGTTAATATCCTTTGTTAATATCCTTTATAATATCCTTTATAATAATCCCTTGTTAATATATCCCTTGTTAATATCCTTTATAATAAACTGGCAAATGTAGGTAAATGTTTACCTGAGTTTTCTAGCAAATTATCAGACCTGAGGAGGGAGTCATGGGAACCTGTAACTTACAGTCAGAAGTACAAGTGACAACCTGGGACTTGCACTTGATGTCTAAAGTGGGGGCAGGCCTGTGGGATTGAGTCCTTAACCTGTGGGGTCTGCAATATTTCTGGACAGTTAGTGTCAGAATTGAGTTAAATGGTAGAACAGCCAGCTGGTGTCCACCGAGGACTGGAGAATTGCTTGGTGTAGAGAAACCCACACTTCTGGTGTCAAAAGTGTTATAAGGAAACAGCGTTTTCCTTTATCTCTCTTCTATCATTCAAAGTAATTTCCAATTGACTTTCTTTCTCATACCTCCTTATTCAAAAGCAAAGATTTAATGAGCAACCACTGTTTGCTAAGCACAAATTAAGTGCAACCACGATTTAGATAGATAATTGGTATCACAATCTCATTTAGGGAGACAGACAGAAAACATTAACCATAATATATAGAAGAGTAGTATGAAAAGATGCTATGTGTCTATTAACAGAAGAAGGACTAAACAAACTGTACTTCCATAAGATGGAATACCATTCAGCAAAAAGTTACAACTTATTGATATACCCCAAGACATGAATCTCAGAAAATTATGCTGAGGAAAGAAGTCAGATACAAAAGAGTACACTTTGTGTTATTCCGTTTTTATGAAGTTCAAAAGTGAAACTAATCCACGGTGATAGAAGTTGGAACCAGCAGCTGCCTCTGTGGAAGGTACGTGGATTGACTAGGAAGGAAGCAAGGGAACGACCTGGGGAACAGGAAACATTCTATAGCTTGCTGGGGTGGTGGTTACACAGGCGTACACATTTGTCAAGACTCATCCAACTGTATGCTTCAGATCGGTGCATTTTACTGTATGTAAATTATTCCTTGATTTAAAAATATATATGTGTTAAGGAATCACAGTGGAAAAAGCCACTTGTTTTTCTAAGTCTAATCAGGAAAGACTTCACAAAGACTGACACTTGAGCAGGACCTTGCAGGAGGAATACGATGTTTTCTACCTGGAGCGAAAAACAAGAACAAAGATGTGGAGGTTTGAGAGCTCACGGTGCATCGTAAACAGAGGCCTCGGGGATGTGTTTGAAAATGTCTGGGAAGGGAGGACAGGGAATGGTGGGGGGCAGGAAAGTGGCTGGGATCAGAGTGTGAAAGGCCTTTTATGATATACACTTTCTAATAAAGACAACAAGAAATCATAGAAGTGCTTAGATTACGGTTTTGTCTGACTACATAAATAATATATGCTCTGTATGTGGAACCTAGAAAAATGGTACAGATGAACCGGTTTGCAGGGCAGAAGTTGAGACACAGATGTAGAGAACAAACGTATGGACACCAAGGGGGGAAAACCACGGTGGGGTGGGGATGGTGGTGTGCTGAATTGGGCGATTGGGATTGACATGTATACACTGATGTATATAAAACTGATGACTACTAAGAACCTGCAGTATAAAAAAACAAACAAACCAACAAAACAACTAATACTAAACTTTATTTGGGTTATTTGTATGGAAATATGTTAATATAAATGTTTCAGACATTACATGCAATTTCTAAAAATCTTATATGTTCTGGTATAATGTTATAAGTCATAATTCTAGTTATTACTTTAAAATGTATATCTCAGAAATAACTAAATTTCCTTGTCAATTGCATTATTATGAACTTTCATCAAATCTTTAACCGTGGTCATTTTTAAGCCTTGTCATTTACAGACAGTTCTGGGTGTACTCTGATGCTTTTGCAAAAATGTTCCTATAAAAGGGTTTCATCTTCAAGAAATTCATGGAAAAGACTCTGACAAGTACAGGTTTCTGGTAACTGACTGTACTGCTGAACTGAATGAATAAGCCTTTTCAGAACTCTAATGGAAAACTAATGAATTCATAAAAGTGCAAAACAAAAGATCAAGATAAAAAAAATTAATTACATGGGACTGAGTGAACTGATGAGGATGATTATAATTTTTGTGACTTTCTGTTTGAATATAAAAAAAAAAATCCCACAAGGACTCAGAGGCAAAGAATATACAAATCAATTTTCACTGCAAAGTAAAGGAGCTGTTAGAGTGGAGGATTACTGGACTGAATGTCAATATTATGACATAGTATGAGTGTGTTTCGTGTTTGGTAATTGCAATCATTGTTGCTTTTGTTGTGGTCATCCATGTACAATGCTTGGTGTCAGTTTATTTATCTCTTGTAAAAATGAAATACAGTGTGTGTGTGTGAAAAAAAAAAAGGAAACTTGGAAATGCAGAGAAATGGAAAGTGTATTTAAAGTCACCTCTTCTCTAATGCAGATGTTACTAATGTTTTTGTGTTTTTCTCTGATATTTTTTCTATGTATTGACACTTTTAAAAAGTCTTTAAGTAACTAACATGATAGCATATTGTTATTTAATATTTATAAACCTAATTTTTATTAGCTGGATAATGTTTCTTTGGATGGATTTGTTGGTCTAACCTTTTCCTTAGTGTTAAACATTAATATTTTTCTTCTAGCTTTTTGCTACTATAAATAATGCTGTGACCAATATTTTTTTTAAATAAGAGGTTTTCCAAATTTAAAAAAAAATAATATATGCTCATTAAAAAATACAAATATTTAATTATGAATAAAGCCAAAAGTCCCCCATAATCCTAACTCCCAAAATAGTCATAGTTATGTATGTTTGTGTGTTAACATTCACTTTTAAATATTTAATAAACGGATCTTACCTACTTTCACTATTGTATTCTTGGTATCTACCACAATGTCTGGCATAAAAAATATTTACTGAATGGAAGAATGGTCTATACCTTGCTTTTGTTTTCTAACATATTCCAAATATCCTCATTCTTTCTAATGGCTGTAAAGCGTTCTGCAATTGGAGGCCAAGCTCTGTTGAAAGATGTTCATTGCAAATTCCTTACAGTTACAAGACTATTACAAGATCCTATGTATTCAGATGTATTTCTGCAAGATAAATTCCTAGAAAAGGAACTGCTGGCTCAAAAAACGCACATCTCAAAATCTTATAGATATTTTATAAATTTTGCTAAATTACCACCCAAAAGGATTGTACTGATTTGTCTGCTTACAACATGCTAAACATGACAAACAGCAACATGCTGTTTCTACCATATGCTAAACAATTCTTTTTTTTTTTTCATTTTATTGAGATTGACACACAGCACTGTATAAATTTAAGGTGTACGGTATAATGATGTGACTTACATACATCACGAAGTGATTATCACAGTAAGTTTAGTGAACGCCCATCATCTCATATAGACACAAAATTACAGAAACAAAAAAATTTGTGTGTGAGATGAGAACTCTTAGGATTTACTCTCTTAACTTTCATATATAATGTACAGCAACGTTAATTATATTTATCATGTTGTACATTATATCCCTAGCACTTATTTATCTTAAAACTGCAACTCTGTAGTACTTTTTGACTGCTTTCATCCAACTCCCCCTCCCCCCACTGCTCACCTCTGATAACCATATATCTGATCTTTTTCCATTTGTTTGTATGTTTGTTTGCTTGTTTTTGAAGTATAGCTGACCTATAACACTATGTTAGTTCCTGTTATACAATGTAGTGATTTGTTATTTCTATACACTTCAAAATAATCACCACAATAAATCTAGTTACAATGTGTCACCACCCAAAGGTATTACATAGTTATTGACTATATTCCTCACACTGTACATTTCATATCCATGACTCATTTATTTTGCAACTGGAAGTTTATATCTCTTACTCTCCCTCACCTATTTCCTTCCTCTCCCCACCCCCCTCTCCTCTAACCACCTGTTTTGTTCTCTGTATCTATAACTCTGTTATGGCAAGATTTCATTCTTTTTATGGCTGAGTAATATTCCATGGTGTGTGTGTGTGTGTGTGTGTGTGCGTGTGCGTGTGTGTGTATGTATGTATCACATCTTCTTCACCCATTCATCTACTGATAGGCACTTGGGTTGCTTCCATATCTTGGTTATTGTAAATGCTGCAATGAACACAGGGGTGCATATATCTTTTCTAATTAGTGTTTTTGTTTTCTTTGGATAAATACCAAGGAGTAGAACTACTGGATCATATGGTAGTTCTATTTTTAATTTTTTGAGGAACCTCCATCCTGTTTTCCATAGTGGCTGCACCAATTTATACTCACCAACCGTGCAGAAGGGTTCCCTTTTCTCCCCATCTGTGCCAACACTACTTATTTGAGGTCTTTTTGACCACAGCCATTCTGACAGGTGTGAGGTGATATATCACTGTGGTTTTGATTTGCATTTCCCTGGTGATTAGTGATGTTGAGCATCTTTTCATGTGCCTGTTGGCCAGCTGAATGCCTTCTTTGGAAAAATGTCTTTTCAGATCCTCTGCCTGTTTTTTAATTGGATTGTTTGTGGGTTTTTTTTTTCTTTTTTCTTTTTTCATTGCAGCATTTATAATAGCCCAGATATGGAAGCAACCCAAGTGACTATCAGTAGATGAATGGGCAAAGAAGATGTGACACATACATACATACATACACACACACACACATATACATATGTTGATGTTGAGTTTTATGAGTTCTTTATATATTTTGGATATTAACCCTTTATCAGATATATTATTTGCAAATATCTTCTCCCATTAAGCGGCCTTTTCATTCTGTTGATAGTTTCCTTTGCTGTGCAAAAGCTTTTTAGTTTGATGTGGTCCTGTTTATTTTTGCTTTTGTTTCCCTTGAGACATATCCAAAAAAATACTACTAAAACTGATGTCAAAGAGAGTACTGCCTATGTTTTCTTCTAGAAGTTTTATGGTTCTATGTGTCTGTTTTTATGCCAATACCATACTGTTTTGATTACTACAGTTTTATAACATATCTCCTTTTTTGTTTGTTTGTTTTATTAAAGTTTGGTAGAATTCTTCAGTGAAGCCTTCTAGGAATTTCTTTACGTAAACTGCAAATTCGATGCCTTTAATAGATTTTGGGGATTTCTGGTTAGCTCCAACATGTAAAGAGCTTGAAAGCTGTCACTCTCACACTTACAATAAGAAAACACTAAACACATTGTAAAGCAATTATACTCCAATAAAGATGTTTAAAAAAAAAGAAAAGAAAAGGAAAACACTAAACAAACTGAAAATCAGTAATGTTTCTCACCCCCATTAGAGGACTGAGGTCTCAAGACAAGCCATCATCCTGAAATCTGGAGAGGCAGGTGAATCCAGAGAGCCACAGCTGAGATTTGCTTACCTAGAGCAGAAGTTGGTGGAGCCACAAACAGGTAGGGACACTTAAATGCTAATTTTGACAAATTGCTAGAGCCTAAGTATGGAATAGCTTAAAAGTGAGAAATTCCTAAGTCTAGAACAGAGTCTTAAGAGCCCCACACTTTTGAGGGTTTTACCTCCAGGAGACCTGCCAAATTCTCAGTGAAGAGCCCTCTGTGGCTCTGGCAGGGAGAGGGTAAGGATAATCATTGTAAAATATGCCCAGAGGGACTTCCCTGGTGGCACAGTGGTTAAGAATCCTCCTGCAAATGCAGGGGACATGGGTTCGATCCCTGGTCTGGGAAGATCCCACATGCCGCGGAGCAAATAAGCCCATGTGCCACAACTACTGAGCCTGTGCTCTAGAGCCCGTGAGCCACAACTACGGAGCCCACGTGCCACAACTACTGAAGCCTGCACGCTTAGAGCCCGTGCTCCACAACAAGAGAAGCCACCACAGTGAGAAGCCCGCGCACCGCAACGAAGAGTAGTCCCTGCTCGCCGCAACTAGAGAAAGCCTGCACGTAGCAACGAAGACCCAACACAGCCAAAATTAAATAAGTAAATTTATTTTTAAAAAAAGAAAAAAAAAAGTAAAATATGACCAGAGCGTTCTCCATAACAAAGGCCTACTTTCCAGGAGCAAAGACAGTACAAGAGCCTTATCCCACCTAGAAGAAGGGCATTTCTCCCACTCCAGCCCCCTTTAGCCTTCCTGTCTCACCTAAGGGGAGGAAAAGAACTAAGACACACTTAGTTAAGGGATGTAGCCCCACCAAAAAACTGAGATTTAGTCTTAAGATTATAGGACATGGCCCCTCTCCCACACCAACCTTACTGCCACCTCAGTAGGGCTCCAATATAAAAACAGTGGGTTACAGTTCAAAGATACGCAAGACATAGACTTTCTTTGAGAAGGAGCACAGGGGAAGCCCAAAGTCAAGAGGGGAGACAACAACAAGGACACGAGAGGAACTTGAAGCCTCTGGTACTTACAGCTGCAGCAGACATTAAATACAGTCCAGCTCTTGCCCAGACTGACATAAAACTTACACTAAAGGCCTATTTACTTCAGTTCCTATTACCTAATACATGATGTACAGCTTTCAATAAATAATCACAAGGCACATTACAAGGCAAGAAAAAACACTCTGAAGCGATATAGCAATAATCAGATTTTCTATTTCTTCTTGAGTGAGCTTTTTTAAAAAGGAATTTGTCTACTTCATTTAAGTTTTTAATTTACTGCCTTTAAGCTATTCATAATATTCCCTTTTTACTTAATAATGTAGAGGCTGTATTGATGTCTCCATTTATTCCTGATACTCATAATTTGTGCCCTCTTTTTTTCCTTATCAATCTGGACACAGCTTTACCGATTGTATTGATTTTCTCAAAGAACCAGAGTTTCCTTTTATTGATTGCTCCATTGTTTTTTCTGCCTTCTATCTGACTTCTGCTATTCTCTTCACTACTTCCTTTCTTCGGCTTATTCTAGCTTTAGTTTGCTCCTCTGTTTCTAGTTTCTTAAGTAGAAGTTTAAGTTCTTGTTTTTAAACATTTTAACTTATCTAATGTAAGCATTTAATGCTAAAAAGCTTCCCACTCTATTCTCTACTTAGGGACTTTGCTTTGGCAACTATCGTCTCTCCTGCATCAATGTTTCCCTTTCCACTGAATCATCCCCATCTTCATATAAACATGCTGTTACAGTACAACGTTAGAGAGAAAAAAGAAAAGGAAAGAAGAATGCCGTCTCTTGCCCTCACATCCTCCTCAGGCTATCATCCCATTCCCCTACTATAATTATATGGTTATCTGTATTCTACATGCTGTGGCTACTTCCTTATCTCCCAATCTCTATAATCCACTCCATTTAGACATTCACCCCTACACTAAAATTGCTTTTATCAAAGTCACCAGAAAATTCCATCTCTCCACGTGCAGCAATCAGTTCCTACTCCTCATCTTATTCATTGCTCAGCAGCTGTTGACATACTTCCCCCTGGCTCTCAGGCCACCACACTCTCCTGGTTTTCCTTCTTTCCTCAGTGATGACCCCACCTGCCCTTTCCTGTCAAGTGGAGCGCCTCAGAGTTCAGCCCTCAGTCCCCACCTTTTCTTTTTGACATACCTCCATGACCCACCTGCCCTTCATCCACTCCAAAAATTTTAAGTATCATCCTATGTATTCAAGCTATTCTATATTATTTCCTAATTTGTAGTGCATTTGTAGCTGCCTTATATATGTCCTAAAAAACAAAGATCTCCACCATCTTGTTCTTTTCCATCCTTTTAAAGTATCTCTCTCTCTCTCTCTCACACACACACACACACACACACACACACACACACACACACAAGATAAAGTATCTAACACAACGTTCTGTGCATGGTAAGCCCTGACTAAATGCTGTAGACTCTACCTCTGATTTTGCTCAAGCACAGAAAATATGTATGGATTTACTATTAGGTATACGCAGGATTTACAGTGACCCACACTTGAGCAAAAAGTACCACCTACTAATTATTGAACCTTAAAGTCAGGAGCCACTCAGAGCTCATAATCTACTGTCGTCCCCTTAGAATGTGTCAAATCCCCAATTCTTTTACTAAGGCTGAGACCATAAGCCAGGGAGTGGTTCCTTCTATTCAGCATTTTCAATAAGGCGAAGGTAAAATATGTAGTTCTTTCCATTGGGGGTTTCTCATACGTTGAGGCTGGTCACAGGGAAATCCCTGTTCCAACTAAATATCAAACAAATAACAATTAAACTAGAGCCACGATTTCAGTGTGGAACGGCCAAAGAAATTGTACATGAATCTGGGCTGTTACCTGAGGAATGTACACCTTTTCCATTACAAGTTAGACCAAAGAGTCCTTGACTCCTGAGGATATTTCATCTAATAATACAATTAACATAAACCTGGAGCAGCCTCATTTCAAACCAGAGTGAAAAGGCATCACATGGTTTTGCGTTTCAGGCCCTAACAATTCTCTGTGTAGCGTGTCTGATGGTGAAGGCCAAGCTCAGCCCCTTAGCTGCACTGACTCCTCACCAAGGGAAGAAAAAACAAAACGACGCTATAGGCTACTCGGGGTCACTGGGTAGAAACTAAATTGTACTCTCCTAGTCAACCAACTCCCATCTTTAGCCAGTATTCCATGATGTTTTATACATTCACTATTTTACAGTTACTTAGGAGACTTTTCAAGGGCTTTCAGGACCTTTGAGGATTCTCCTCCATTTGGTTTATGACACCTCAGGCAACTCCTCTGCACCAAACTGCTTCTGAACACACAGAAACAAAACAGGCCTTATAAATTTTAAATCAGATAACAAAGATTTCTCTTTGAAAACAGTCTCCGAGTTGACCGGTGACAAATAACATAATGTACAGCCAAGTTTTATAAGAGACAAAAATTATAAAACAAATACTGCAGGATACACTATTCCAAAGAAGAGGAAACGTGAGAAACAAGTAGTGACAAACAATCTTTTTATTGTTTACTGAAAAATACAGCTCTGGAAAGAGTCTATTGCATCGTGTACTGAACACAAGGCCTGACATTGCAAGTATACAGGACATAACAGTGTAACTTATATAAAACGATACGTATTGTACATGCAGACGGTGCCCACCCCTCTAAACACTAAAATTTAACGGAATGAAGTAAAGTCTTTTATTAAATGAGAAATGTAAACATCGCAATCATAAACAAAGTGCTCTAAGCGAAGAACTTTGAGATTGTTTTGTTGTGACATCTATCTACCTGGAGTTAGGAATGGTGCGGCCTAGGAAAAACTTAGCCAAATAGAAAGCTAGCACTCTCAAGGATCCCGTCTCAGGGAGTGGGCTGCTGATGCCTGAGACAGGCTGCCACCCTGGCTTCCGCGGAGCCCTCAGGCCCACTCTGACCATTAATCCATGTCTTGGGGCTAGTTTGAGGCGAGCGGGAAGAGGACCAGGTAAGAGGAAGCTTCTGTCACGACTCCTTATCCTGTACCAACTCTACAGGATAAGAACACCTAGCACTTTTGACGTGTACCTGCCACTCTCAGCAAACAATGAAATGTGCTTGAGAAGAAAAATATTAACATTGGGAACAAAAGCCATCTTCTATACAGTCTTCAGATAGCATTTATTCCTTTCAGCCATGTTTTCACTAAGCTGCTCGAAAAGAGGCTGCTACTATATTGCCAGTCACACAGGCTAGGATCAAGGGTAACAAAACTCCTCCCACTACAACTGCTAATTCAGATGAGTTAAAAATAAACACAAATTTATTGGAGAACCAAAATCGATCTCAATTATTCACATGGCAACAGAGTCAGGTGCTGCAACAGCATTCACATTCCAAGGTCAGCTTTAACTATAGCCACACTTCCCTCCAAACTGAGAAAGCCTCGTGTGGAGGAGAACATACAAGATTACCACCACCAACTCCTCTCCAAGTACTATCAGGGCTCAGAAAGCTCATTAGAGATAACAAACGCAAAAAATAAAAATTAAAAAAATAAAGCACATCTCAATATATACACACAACAGAGGAAGACTACTCTCCCCCGGGCTTCCTTGGCATTAGGCAAATAAGGCTACTTGCAATCACAGTGCCTAAGCTGACTATGGCAATGCTCACAAGAGAAATAAGGAATTACAAAGTTCCTTTATTCATAGGTAATCAAGGATTATTAAATGAACTATTAAATAGAACTAAGACAACAGTCTCACCATCAAAGAAAATTTTCTTCCTGCCCGAGATGCTTTTATAAATGAGATGTCACAATATCCCAGATTCCTTACCTAATATTAAACTATGAATGCACACAGGACATCCTCAGAGCTCAAGCATGAGTATTATTAATATTCTCAGATATTTCTACACTTTACAGATCAGCAAATATTTAACCAGACTATCCGTTAAAGAGATGTGTATGTCAACAGTAATAGCCAACTCTATATTTTTCTTATCCTGTTCATCAAAGAACACCATGCTCCAATAGGAATGAAGCCCAGTTCAGTGGGTATCTTGTTCCCCTCAACTCTGCACAATAGATTTCACTATCCAGTCTCTATGTCCTTGACTCTTCTATGACTCACCTAGTTTAAAGAAAATCTTGTAAAAAGGTGGAAAATTGTAAACCCCAGCAAAAACATTGGTATTAGTGGTGAAGTAAGCTTTAGCGGAATAACTATAATTGCTTATGGGACTGTTTACAGCCTTGCGAGAAACCCTATTGCTCCTGAATCCCTAGATTGAAAAATTCAAATAATTTAAACATGAGAGGGAATTTCTCTGATAAAGGTCTAGTTCACGTGTAAGGTTCTGGTCCCTGGAATGATGTGTGGCTAACCCAAAACACTGGCTGCGTTTCCATTTTAAACATGTCTGTTATTCTTCCCCACCACAGTATTGTCAAATTCTCCCATCGGTCACGTCACTGGTGAGCCCTCTCATTTGCTGCTTCTATTTCTTTTGGCTGTTCTACTGCACATACGGGATTCACTGAGCTTCTCACTTAAATGTGTAGGGAATTTACATTTCACACCATCAGCTTCCTAAAAGCCATCAACTGGGAACAATTACTCTTTACAAAGGAAACCAAAAGCGTTGTTTGGAAGCTGAACAAACATCTTATATATTCCTATAAAGGGAATGCTGTATCTGTCAGCAAAACCCAGAAACATTTACAAGATCTAAAGATTATATGGGCTATGTTAAAAGCGGGAATTTGGCAGTTTAAGTCATATTTCCAATTTTTCACTACACCATTTGGGGAGAAGTATTAGTTAATATCACAGGAGCAAATTATAAGTGTCAACACCACCCTACTGGTTTGTTTTCCTCCTGCTTTTCGTAAACTTCTGCCAGCTCCAGGGAAGCCTGTTCCAGGGTACATCACTCAGCAACTTGCAGAGCTGCTCAGAGACAGAACATGGGCTTCAACTCAACTAGTCCGGCAAGTGCTCAGCTGGTAAACACTGCCTTGGGGCAGAGCCCATGGAAAGCCTTGAGCTCAGGGAAGACTTACAGAAGTTGCACAAAAATTCTTGGTTTTATATCATCTTCCCAGGAAGTTGGAAAATAATTGGTTTTTAGTTAAAGAAACATAATCTATGCTCAAAAATGTAATGTAATGTAATGCTTCAAACAAGCAAAATCGAGAATGAAAAAACTAGAGGAGAATACAGTCCATTAATCAATAGCTTACTTTGGTTAAATGATCATAGTTAGTCAGTGCAATGTATTATTATAGTTAGAAGCACGGCCTACCATGTTCTCATAAAACAGGGTACCAGTGAAGGACGTGAAAACAGTTCACGGAGATGATAGCCCTTTAGCCTTCTGTGACTTCAAAACTTGAAAAGACAAAGGCTAACCAGGATTTGACCTTCAGATGCTTACTTGCCCAATGCAGGCTGAGTTAAGAGACAGCTAAACATCTGATTCTTATTCACTTACGGTGTTCTCAGGAAGTTCCTGTTTGGACACCGATGGTTCTCAACCTGGCTGCACATCGGAGTCATCTGGGAAGCTTTAAAAAGTCACCAAATGCCCAGACCAATTAAATCTGGAGGGTGGAGTCCAGAAATCAGTATTCTTTATGCTTCCCCAGGTAGTTCTTTCTAACGTGCAGCCTGGCTGCACACCACTGATGAATCCCTTTCAGAAAGCTGTTGCATGAAAGCCATGCTGTATCTAGATAGTTTGGTTTTTTTCTAATTCCACCAGGAAAAGGGATTTTTAGAAAAAGGCACCGTTGCGCTTCCTCTAAAGAGGCAGCTTACTGTTTGAGAAGCGCTGGTCCTTGGAGGTTATCTGGAGCGCTGGTTGAAGAGGAGGGAGTCCTTGTCTTGGCAAAGCAGGCAGAGTTTCAGGCTTCGGCAGCTGCCTCCAGAAACAAAGAAGGCCCAGATGCCCGTGAGCACCAGGATGATGTATGCCAACACCAGATTTAATCCAGAATAAGGACTTATGAAGGTCTGCAAGGGGAAAATAACAGCAAGCTTATTAAACATGTGGAGTAACCAAAGAAAAAGGAAAATATGAAATACTTTCAATAGCTGGGGTGTGCTTCACCAAACATGAGATGTATGTCATGCACCCACAAAGACACATAGGACTAACCTAGTCAACAGACACTAGCCCGTAAGTCTGTTTCTGTGTAAGTGAAATGGGACTGAGGTGAAGCTAAAATAACACCAGTAAGGAGCTTATGACAGGTTCTGGCACAGGGTATCTGAGAATAGTCCTGATGACAATCATTGCCACACGGGGCAGAGTCAGTGTTGTCCCAGCTTCCCCAAGTCTTCCGTGTTGGTCTCCATGGCACACGCGGCACGTTGAGGGCAGCAGCAGGAGGGGCCATCGAGCGTGCCCGAGGTGCTGTGCTGTGTACTTATCACCTGGGTCACACATTCCAGTCCCACGATGATAACCTGTGAGCTAAGGGCCCATTTCATAGAAGAACAATCTCAGATTTCAGGACTTGACAGGCTAGGCAGCTAGGAAAAGTGAAGCCAGATCTGGCTCCCACAGTGAAAAGATGCTGCGTGTAGGAGAGCTTTTGACTAGAGTGAGGCAGGGGGCATCTCTGTCTAGCTGAGGATGGGCAGGGAAGTGCCCAGGGCTGGTGAAGATGCAGGAAGGCCGAGATGCAGAGAGTTTATTTGCCTTGAGAAAAAGGACAGCTTTTTAGAGGTGGGAAATGTAACCTGGCTGCCAAGCTTCTCTTTGCGTCTGTGGAGAGAAAATATTGGGTTGGCCAAAGGTTCATTCGTTTTTTTTCCGTAAGGTGGCTCTAGTAGCACTTAGTTGTCTTTAACTTCATTCAAAACAATTTTGTTAGATTGTATGTGACAGCTGTCATATCAGCGTGCATTTAAAAAAAGACTTTTCAAAATTGGTGACTTTTTGTGTAGCCATTTTAATATTGAAGATGGAAGAAAAAAGCAATATTTTCAGCATATTATGCTTTATTATTTCAAGAAAGGTAAAAACGCAACCGAAATGCAAAAAAGATTTGTGCAGTATATGGAAAAGGTGCTGTGACTGATCGAACATGTCAAAAGTGGTTTGCGAAGTTTCGTGCTGGAGATTTCTCGCTGGGCGATGCTCCACGGTCGGGTAGACCAGTTGAAGTCGACAGCAATCAAATCGAGACATTAATTGAGAACAATCAGAGTTATACCATGCAGGAGATAGCCGACATACTCAAAGTATCCAAATCAAGCGTTGAAAATCATTTGCATCAGCTTGGTTATGTTAATCGCTTTGATGTTTGGGTTCCACATAAGTTAAGTGAAAAAAACCTTCTTGACTGTATTTCCACATGCGATTCTCTACTTAAACATAAAGAAAACGTTCTGTTTTTAAAACAAATTGTGATGGGCAATGAAAAGTGGATACTGTACAATAATGTGGAACAGAAGAGACCGTGGGGCAAGCAAAATGGACCACCACCAACCACACCAAAGGCCGGTCTTCATCCAAAGATGGTGATGTTGTGTAGATGGTGGTTTTGGAAGGGAGTCCTCTATTACGAGCTCCTTCCGGAAAGCCAAATGATTAATTCCAACAAGTACTGCTCCCAATTAGACCAACTGAAAGCAGCACTCGACGAAAAGCGTCCAGAATTAGTCAACAGAAAAAGCATAATCTTCCATCAGGATAATGCAAGACAACATGTTTCTTTGATGACCAGGCAAAAAACTGTTACAGCTTGGCTGGGAAGTTCTGATTCTTCCGCTGTATTCACCACACATTGCACCTTCGGATTTCCATTTATTTCAGTCTTCACAAAATTCTCTTAATGGAAAAAATTTCAATTCCCTGGAAGACTGTAAAAGGAACCTGGGACAGTTTTTTGCTCAAAAAGATAATCAGTTTTAGGAAGACAGAATTATGAAGTTGCCTGAAAAATAGCAAAAGGTAGTGGAACAAAGCAGTGAATACGCTGTTCAATAAAGTTCTTGGTGAAAATGAAATATGTGTCTTTTATTTTGACTTAAAAACTGAAGGAACTTTTTGGCCAACCCAATATATTCAAATGGCAACCCTAGAAGGTAATCAGAAGCCAGACCTAATGAAATACCCAACAGAAGATAGATGTTACATAACCAGGGCCCAGTTTTTAACCACTTCTGTGTTAACGGGCTCTTAGAGTTAGCAAGAAAGTGAGACAAGTCCAGGTTACTTTAGTAAAAATCCTTAGTATTAAGGGAACATGAGGGAACAGCATCTTTTTCAGCTGCACAATTGCTGAGGGTTCCAAAAGTTCATTTAAAAACTGCTGATAAGATGTTGTGAGGTATTAGTGAAGACCACAGTGCCTATCCTGATGGAGCTTATATACCAGTAAGGGAGACAAGTAATGAATGAAGAAACAAATAAATAATTCCAAATTGTGGTGAATGCTAGGACAGAATAACTACAACTGAGATGGTGCTAGCATAGGTAAGAACAAGGCGATCTACCTATGGGGGGGGTCAAGGAAGGTGCTGAGGAAGCAGCATTTAATCTGAGACTAGGAGGAGGGAGCCAGCCTGGTGTAGACCAAGGGAGGGAACCAAAGGAGGGCAAGGAGTTCACTGCAGCTGAGAACCTGAGAGGTGATATAAATGATGTGTAGGGATGGAAGGGCAAGCACTGAGATAGGAGAGGAAGGCAGGGGCCAGCTACCCAGCATGTTGGTGAGGAGTGTGAATTTCATCCTCAGTGCAATGGAGGTGCACAGAAGGGTTTTAGGTCGGGGAGCTGAATGATTTTAGATTATTTATTTATTTATTTTTTGGCCGCCCTGCACTTGTGGGATCTTAGTTCCCCAACCAGGGATTGAACCCGGGCCATGGGAGTGAAAGCGCCGAGTCCTAACCACTGGACCACCAAGGAATTCCCATGATTTTAGATTTTTTAAACTGCAGATAATGGATTCAAGGAGGCTATGGTAAAAGTAGGGAGACTAGTTAGGAAGACTCTGCACTGCATGAGGAGAGTACAGGTTGGTGACTTAGTCCAGGGTGATGGTGGTAGAGATGGAGAGAGCAGATGATAGGAAACAATGGGAGTTGCTGGTGGATGGAATGTGAGGGAAAGGGAGAGGCTAGGAATGACTTCCATGTTTCTGGCTTTAGGTAAATGGTGGTGCTATTTAATGAGATACAAAAGACTTGAGGAAGACCAAGCTTAAAAGACTTGGAGTTAATAAGAACCTGCTGTATAAAAAAATGAAGCAGTCTTAGAAGGGTGGTTGAACAGAAGGCAAAATGCACTAGAAGCATGAGAGAAGAAGCGGAGACAGAATTTGTGGAGATAACTCTTTGAGAAATTTTGCTGCAATGGGAACCAGAAAAAAAAAGTCATAGCTAGAAAGAGAACAGGCAATAATGAAGAGTTTTATTTAAGATATGTCTATATGCTGGTGAAGAGAGGGATAGGCTGGTGAGACAGGAGAGAGGGCACAGTCAAAGCAGTAAAGTCCTTAAGTAGGAAGGAATTAGGTCTGGAGCCCAAGTGGAGGGACTGGCCTTTGATAGAAGAAAGGATACTTCCAGTTCTGGGTCCGGGTAAGGTGGGGAGATGGGTTCTTCTTAACAAAGAAGAGGCTCTGATTGGGTCAGTTTGTCACCTCTGCCCAGCAGGGGTAGCGGGGGAGTGCCTCCAAGGCACCTCACTGTCCTCACCCTCACCCTGCCTGCACATGCCCTTGGATTCAGGATACAAAGAGTGACAAGATAAGGTCCCATCAATGATGATCAAACTCTAATTAGAGAGGTAGATGTAAAAACTGTATCAAATAAAATAATGCTGGCCGGGGAGAGGGGTTATAACACAGCTATAAATAAGGGCTAGTGATAGTGCTGAGTCAGAAATGGGCACCTTTTCCAGGGAGGCCTCACATGAAATGCTCAGGAGTTTTCCAAACTGACCTAGGTTAGGAGCCATTGCAGATAAAACAGCATGAACAAAGGCACTCCCTGCTGGGGAGCCACACTGGATCAATTTAGATGGAGTGTATGATGTGAACAATGGAGAGCAGCAAGAGGTAAGTTCTGCACCAGTAAAACCAGTAAGAGGCTTATGTCAAACAAAGAAGTCTGGGTTTTATTCCACTGGCCTCTACTACAGCCCATCCCTCTCTCCTCCTCAGCACACTTGGCTTCAGGACACCTGGCTCCTGGTGCTCTTCTACTTCACTAAGTTGCTCCTTCTCAGTCTCCTTGGCTGGCTCCTCTTCTTGCCCCAATCTCGAGGCTGGAATGCCCCAGGCCTTAGTCCTTGGGCCTCTTCTCTTCTCTGCTTATATTCACTTCTTGTAATCATCTCTTCGAGCCTGGATTTCTCTCCCAAACTCCAGACTTTTTCATCCAACTGCCTAACTGACTTCTCCACTTGAATGTCCAAGAGGCGCCCCCAAGGTAACGTGCCCAAAGAGAACTCCTGATCTCCCTCACAAGCTTCTCCATCCCAGCTGGTGGCAACTCCATCCTTCTAGTTATCCAGGCCAAAAACTGTGACGACATCCTTGGCTCCTCTTCTTTCTCTCCCTTGCCTTATCCAGTCTGTCAGGAAATACTGTTGGCTCTACTTTCAAAAATATGTCCTGAATCTGAACATTTCTCATTATTTCCACTGCTCTCTCACCCAAGTTGTCACCATCCTTCTCCTGATGACTGTAATCCCCTCCCCCATTACAGTCTACTCTGAACACAGCAGTCAAAATGATCCTTTTAAAATGTGATTCAAGTCATGTCCCTGTATTCAACACCCTACAATGACTCCCATTTCATTGACAGTAAAAAGCTCAAGTCTTGCATTATCTAGATGTGGTTCTCATTTCCAACCTCTACTTCCGTCCCCAGCTTCAAATCTGTGACAGTATCTGCTACTAACTTCCCCAGGCTCACGGGTTCTGGCCACCCTCACTTCCATAAAAATGCCAAGCATGTTCTTTAGTCTTAGGACTTTGCCACTGGCTGTTTTAGTCTTGGATGCTCTTTCTCCAGACAGCCACATGGCCAACTTCACTTCTTTGTTCAAATGTCACCTTCACAATAAAGCCTACTTTTGACTATATAGTTCAAAAATTCAACATCCCCAGCCCACACAATCTGGAACCCTTTTAACCTGCTCTACTTTCCCTTTTTTCCCACAGCACCTATCAATTTCTAAAATACTATAAAACTTCTTTTTATTATGTCTATTGCTTACTGTCTCTCTCTCCACTAGATGGTAAAGGCAGGGTCTTTCTTTTTTTCACTAAATTGTTTTGTTCGCCTAGAACAGTGCCTGGAACATAGAAGGCTATTTGTTGAATGAATGAATGGCCAATTGGATCCATAAGAAGAATACTTCCTTTTCCTTGCAACTTCCTTTCTGTTTATTAAAGTGTACACAGTAGAAAATTTGGAACATGCCAAAAACCGTAAAGAATAAAAGAATCTACCCAAAGATGAAAGCTGTTAATATTTTAACGCACTCTCTCGCCAGTGTTTTATCCATTAAGATTTGACTTTACGGCCCTGAACCAAGATGGCGAAGTAGAAGGACGTGCTCTCATTCCCTCTTGCGAGAACACCAAAATCACAACTAGCTGCTGGACAATCATCGACAGGAGGACACTGGAACTCACCAAAAAAGATACCCCACATCCAAAGACGAAGGAGAAGCCACAATGAGATGGCAGGAGGGGCGCAATCACAGTAAAATCAAATCCCATAACTGCTGCGTGGGTGACTCACAGACTGGAGAACACTTATACCACAGAAGTCCACCCACTGGAGTGAAGGTTCTGAGCCCCACGTCAGGCTTCCCAACCTGGGGGTGCAGCAATGGGAGGAGGAATTCCTAGAGAATCAGACTTTGAAGCCTAGTGGGATTTGACTGCAGGACTTTGACAGGACTGGGGGAAACAGAGACTCCACTCTTGGAGGGCACACACAAAGTAGTGTGCACATCGGGACCCAGGGGAAGGAGCAGTGACCCCAGGGGAGACTGAACCAGACCTACCTGCTAGTGTTGGAGGGTCTGCTGCAGAGGCGGGGGGGGGGGCTGTGGCTCACCGTGGGGACAAGGACACTGGCAGCAGAAGTTCTGGCAAGTACTCCTTGGTGTGAGCTCTCCCAGAGTCCGCCATTAGTCCCACCAAAGAGCCCAGGTAGGCTCCAGTGTTGGGTTGCCTCGGGCCAAACAACCAAGAGCCAGGGAACCCAGCCCCACCCTTAAGCAGATTAAAGTTTTACTGAGCTCTGCCCACCAGAGCAACAGTCAGCTCTACCCACCACCAGTCCCTCCCACCAGGAAACTTGCACAAGCCTCTTAGATAGCCACATCCACCAGAGGGCAGACAGCAGAAACAAGAACTACAATCCTGCAGCCTGTGGAACAAAATCCACATTCACAGAAAGATAGACAAGATGAAAAGGCAGACGGCTATGTATCAGATGAAGGAACAAGATAAAACCCCAGAAAAACAACTAAATGAAGTGGAGACAGGCAACCTTCCAGAAAAAGAATTCAGAATAAGGATAGTGAAGATGATCCAGGACCTCGGAAAAAGAATGGAGGCAAAGATCGAGAAGATGCAAGAAATGTTTAACAAAGACCTAGAAGAATTAAAGAACAAACAAACAGAGATGAACAATACAATAACTGAAATGAAAACTACACTAGAAGGAATCAATAGCAGAATAACTGAGGCAGAAGAACGGATAAGTGACCTGGAAGACAGAATGGTGGAATTCACTGCTGCAGAACAGAATAAAGAAAAAAGAATGAAAAGAAATGAAGACAGCCTAAGAGACCTCTGGGACAACATTAAACACAACAACATTCGCATTATAGGGGTCCCAGAAGGAGAAGAGAGAGAGAAAGGACCAGAGAAAATATTTGAAGAGATTATAGTCGGAAACTTCCCTAACATGGGAAAGGAAATAGCCACCCAAGTCCAGGAGGCGCAGAGAGTCCCATACAGGATAAACCCAAGGAGACACACACCGAGACACATAGTAATCAAATTGGCAAAAATTAAAGACAAAGAAAAATTATTGAAAGCAACAAGGGAAAAACGACAAATAACATACAAGGGAACTCCCATAAGGTTAACAGCTGATTTCTCAGCAGAAACTCCACAAACCAGAAGGGAGTGGCATGATATACTTAAAGTGAAGAAAGGGAAGAACCTAAAACCAAGATTACTCTACCTGGCAAGGATCTCATTCAGATTCGATGGAGAAATCAAAAGCTTTACAGACAAGCAAAAGCTAAGAGAATTCAGCACCACCAAACCAGCTCTAAAACAAATGCTAAAGGAACTTCTCTAAGTGGGAAACACAAGAGAAGAAAAGCATCTACACAAACAAACCCAAAACAATTAAGAAAATGGTCATAGGAACATACATATCGATAATTACCTTAAACGTGAATGGATTAAATGGTCCAACCAAAAGACACAGGCTTGCTGAATGGATACAAAAACAAGACCCATCTATATGCTATCTATAAGAGACCCACTTCAGACCTAGGGACACATACAGACTGAAAGTGAGGGGATGGAAAAAGATATTCCATGCAAATGGAAATCAAAAGAAAGCTGGAGTACCTATACTCATATCAGATAAAATAGACTTTAAAATAAAGAATGTTACAAGACACAAGCAAGGACTCTACATAATGATCAAGGGATCAATCCAAGAACAAGATATAACAATTATAAATATATACACACCCAACATAGGAGCACCTCAATACATAAGGCAACTGCTAACAGCTATAAAAGAGGAAATCGACAGTAACACAATAATAGTGGGGGACTTTAACACCTCACTTACACCAATGGACATATCATCCAAAATGAAAATAAATAAGGAAACAGAAGCTTTAAATGACATAATAGACCAGATAGATTTAACTGATATTTATAGGACATTCCATCCAAAAACAGCAGATTACACTTTCTTCTCAAGTGCGCACGGAACATTCTCCAGGATAGATCACATCTTGGGTCACAAATCAAGCCTCAGTAAATATAAGAAAATTGAAATCATATCAAGCATCCTTTCTGATCATAATGCTATGAGATTAGAAATCAATTACAGGGAAAATAACGTAAAAAACACAAACACATGGAGGCTAAACAATATGTTACTAAATAACCGAGAGATCACTGAAGAAATCAAAGAGGAAATCAAAAAATACCTAGAGACAAATGACAATGAAAACATGACAATCCAAAACCTATGGGATGCAGCAAAAGCAGTTCTAAGAGGGAGGTTTATAGCTATACAAGCCCACCTCAGGAAACAAGAAAAATCTCAAAAAAACAATCTAACCTTACACCTGAAGGAACTAGAGAAAGAAGCACAAACAAAACCCAAAGTTAGCAGAAGGAAAGAAATCATACAGATCAGAGCAGAAATAAATGAAACAGAAACAAAGAAAACAATAGCAAAGATCAATAAAACTAAAAGCTGGTTCTTTGAAAAGATAAACAAAATTGATAAGCCATTAGCCAGACTCAACATGAAAAAGAGGGAGAGGACTCAAATCAATAAAATTAGATATGAAAAAGGAAAAGTTACAACAGATACCACAGAAATACAAAGCATACTAAGAGACTACTACAAGAAACTCTACGCCAATAAAATGGACAACCTGGAAGAAATGGACAAATTCTTAGAAAGGTATAACCTTCCAAGACTGAACCAGGAAGAAATAGAAAATATGAACAGACCAATCACAAGTAATGAAATTGAAACTGTGATTAAAAATCTTCCAACAAACAAAAGTCCAGGACCAGATGGCTTCACAGGTGAATTCTATCAAACATTTAGAGAAGAGCTAACACCTATCCTTCTCAAACTCTTCCAAAAACTTGCAGTGGAAAGAACACTCCCAAACTCATTCTATGAGGCCACCATCACCCTGATACCAAAACCAGACAAACATACTACAAAAAAAGAAAATTCCAGACCAATATCACTGATGAATATAGATGCAAAAATCCTCAACAAAATACTAGCAAACAGAATCCAACAACACATTAAAAGTATCATACACCACGATCAAGTGGGATTTATCCCAGGGATGCAAGGATTCTTCAATATACGCAAACGAATCAATGTGATACACCATATTAACAAATTGAAGAAAAACCATATGATCATCTCAATAGATGCAGAAAAAGCTTTTGACAAAATTCAACACCCATTTATGATAAAAACTCTCCAGAAAGTGGGCATAGAGGGAACCTACCTCAACATAATAAAGTCCATATATGACAAACCCACAGCAAACATCATTCTCAATGGTGAAAAACTGAAAGCATTTCCTCTAAAATCAGGAATGAGACAAGGAGGTCCACTCTCACCACTATTATTCAACATAGTTTTGGAAGTCCTAGCCATGGCAATCAGAGAAGAAAGAGAAATAAAAGGAATACAAATTGGAAAAGAAGAAGTAAAACTGTCACTGTTTGCAGATGACATGATACTACACACAGAGAATCCTAAAGATGCCACCAGAAAACTACTAGAGCTAATCAATGAATTTGGTAAAGTAGCAGGATACAAAATTAATGCACAGAAATCTCATGCATTCCTATACACTAATGATGAAAAATCTGAAAGAGAAATTATGGAAACACTCCCATTTACCACTGCAACAAAAAGAATAAAATACCTAGGAATAAACCTACCTAGGGAGACAAAAGACCTGTATGCAGAAAACTATAAGACACTGATGAAAGAAATTAAAGATGATACCAACAGATGGAGAGATATACCATGTTCTTAGATTGGAAGAATCAATACTGTGAAAATGACTATACTACACAAAGCAATCGACAGATTCAATGCAATCCCTATCCAATTACCAATGGCATTTTTTACGGAACTAGAACAAATCATCTTAAAATTTGTATGGAGACACAAAAGACCCCGAATAGCCAAAGCAGTCTTGAGGGAAAAAAACGGAGCTGGAGGAATCAGACTCCCTGACTTCAGACTATACTACAAAGCTACAGTAATCAAGACAATATGGTACTGGCACAAAAACAGAAACATAGATCAATGGAACAAGATAGAAAGCCCAGAGATAAACCCACATACATGTGGTCAACTAATCTATGACAAAGGAGGCAAGGATACACAACGGAGAAAAGACAGTCTCTTCAATAAGTGGTGCTGGGAAAACTGGACAGCTACATGTAAAAGAATGAAATTAGAACACTCCCTAACACCATAAACAAAAATAAACTCAAAATGGATTAGAGACCTAAATGTAAGACCAGACAACACTATAAAGCTCTTAGAGGAAAACAGAGGAAGGACACTCTTTGACATAAATCACAGCAAGATCTTTTTTGATCTACCTCCTAGAGTAATGGAAATAAAAACAAAAATAAACAAATGGGACCTAATGAAACTTAAAAGCTTTTGCACAGCAAAGGAAACCATAAACAAGACAAAAAGACAACCCTCAGAATGGGAGAAAATATTTGCAAATGAATCAACGGACAAAGGGTTAATCTCCAAAATATATAAACAGCTCATGCAGCTCAATATTAAAGAAACAAACAACCCAATCCAAAAATGGGCAGAAGACCTAAACAGACATTTCTCCAAAGAAGACATACAGATGGCCAAGAAGCACGTGAAAAGATGCTCAACATCACTAATTATTAGAGAAATGCAAATCAAAACTACAATGAGGTACCACCTCACACCAGTTAGAATGGGCGTCATCAGAAAATCTACAAACAACAAATGCTGTAGAGGGTGTGGAGAAAAGGGAACCCTCTTGCACTGCTGGTGGGAATGTAAATTGATACAGCCACTATGGAGAACAGTATGGAGGTTCCTTAAAAAACCAAAAACAGAATTACCATATGATCCAGCAATCCCACTACTGGGCATATACCCTGAGAAAACCATAATTCAAAAAGACACATGTACCCCAATGTTCACTGCAGCACTATTTACAACAGCCAGGTCATGGAAGCAACCTAAATGCCCATCGACAGATGAATGGATGAAGAAGATACGGTACATATATACAATGGAATATTATTCAGCCATAAAAGGGAACAAAACTGGGTCATTTGTTGAGACATGGATGGATCTACAGACTGTCATTTAGAGTGAAGTAAGTCAGAAAGAGAAAAACAAATATCATATATTAACACATATATGTTGAACTTAGAAAAATGGTACAGATGAACCAGTTTGCAGGGCAGAAATTGAGACACAGATGTAGAGAACAAACATATGGACACCAAGGGGGGAAAGCGGCGGGGGGTTGGGGGGGTGGTGTGATGAATTGGGCGATTGCGATTGACATGTATACACTGATGTGTATAAAATGTATGATTAATAAGAACCTGCTCTATAAAAAAATAAATAAAATTAAAAAATTAAAAAACAAAAAAAGATTTGACTTTATGTAGCTGCCATCATATTAAGGGTAACTTTAGCATCCTGTATGACTGAAAGGTTTTAGGTAAGAAAGGCAATAAGATTGTTTTTTAGATGGAACAGAGAACAAGAAGCCCAGTATAAGAAAACCTGATATGAACTCTAAATGGATGGAGAGGAGAGAAACATGAGGCAGGACACCATCAAAAGGAAGCTTTTCAATACTGTAGGTGAGAAATGATAAAGGTCTGGACAAAGCAGTGGCTGGGATAATTCTGTTGCAAGTACATGACATGTTACAATTAAACTAAGACCAAAGCATTAAACAGTGCTTAAACAATACATCTAGTCAAGTATTCGTTTTAAATTACTTTTGAAAATCGGCATTATAATGTCAGTGAGGAGAGAGTGAGATGGGCACTCTTGACATTCATCAGAATGCGTAAAAATAGTACAACCCTTGTAGAGAGTATTTTAGCAATTTGCATCAAGGGCTTTAAAAATATTCACACCATTTGACTTCAAAAATCCATTCCTTGGACTCTAAACAATGTATTGAAAAAGTTTCACATACAAAGTTGTTCCAGACAGCATTATAATAACCAAAAGTAGAAAAACAAGTTATCAATCAGTTAAGCAAACTATAACTTTATGTAATGATCTAAAGCCACTAAAACTTAAATATTAAAAGGATTTATAATAACATGGAAATTGTTTAAGATGTGTTACATAACATAAGCATAATGCAAGCCTATTTCAGTTTGACTCTACCCATTAAAAGAAAGACACATACGAAAAAAAAAACCAAAAAACTTTCATGAGATCAACCAACAAATTAATAGTTATCTTTCTATGGTAAGAAATAGATGATTTATCTATCATTCATTCACTCATTCTTTTAAATGACTTTTCTGAATTTCCTCATTTTCCTATGAGCATGTATTTCATTCAGAGTGGAATCTACCACTTTAGATATGCAGACTTGAGCTCCAAAAACCAGTTTGAGCACGGTAGCAATACTCACCAGGGCTGACACCAGCAGATGCGTCAGAAGCACTGCAAGCAGGGTGTACCACTTTTTCTTCTCACAGCCATCAAAAAACACAATGCCCCAGAACATGTGCAGCAATATGATCACCAGCGTCATGAAAGCTGAAAGACAGGCAACCATCACTGCCCAGTCACAGGACAACAAACCCCAAAGCCCACTGAACACCTAGTCCTGGGACAACGCTCTTGGGGTACACACCGCACTACTGGGAGGGTTCAACCCTATCTGACAGAAGCGGGACCCTGACACATATTTGCTCGAATAGTAACTCTGAGAGCAACATTCCTGAACCAGGGGGCCAACTCTGAAGCATCTTCTCATCTAGAACGTGAACTTGTGAAACAAAAAGTCAACTTGGATCTGGCTTTCAAGGAGTTTCTCTTAGGAATGCAATAAAACTACTGTGATATCTAATCAGCTTTTCTCCAAATTACCCTTCTGCACTAATTGCGAAACTCCCACCCTCCCCCAACACCATGCCACACAGCACGTGGGATCTTAGTTCCCCGACCAGGGATCAAACCAGCACGCCCCCAACCCCGCATTGGAAACTCGAAGTCTTAGCCAATGGACTGCCAGGGAGGTCCCTGAGAAACTGTTCTCCATTAAAAGAGGTGTCTTCAATTTAAACAAGTCTTCTCATTAAAGTGGAATTTCTCCTTGGATTTTTTTTTTTAAGGCCAATGGAAGATAAAAGTATTAGAAATTGCAGTAATTATCCAAGATTCTTTCTTTTTTTAACATCTTTATTGGAGTATAAGTGCTTTACAATCGTGTGTTAGTTTCTGCTTTATAACAAAGTGAATCAGCTATACATATACATATATCCCCATATCTCCTCCCTCTTGCGTCTCCCTCCCACCCTCCCTATCCCACCCCTCTAGGTGGACACAAAGCATGAGCTGATCTCCCTGTGCTATGCGGCTGCTTCCCACTAGCTACCTATTTTACAATTGGTAGTATATATAAGTCCATGCCACTCTCTCACTTCATCCCAGCTTACCCTTCCCCCTCCCCGTGTCCTCAAGTCCATTCTTTACATCTGCGTCTTTATTCCTGTCCTGCCCCTAGGTTCTTCAGAACCATTTTTTTTTTTAACTCACTACAAATAACTCAATTTCGTCTATTTTTATGGCTGAGTAATATTCCATTGTATATATGTGCCACATCTTCTTTATCCATTCATCTGTCGATGGACACTTAGGTTGCTTCCATGTCCTGGCTATTGTAAAGAGTGCTGCAATGAACACTGTGGTACATGACTCTTTTTGAATTATGGTTTTCTCAGGGTATATGCCCAGTAGTGGGACTGCTGGGTCGTATGGTAGTTCTATTTTTAGTTTTTTAAGGAACCTCCATACTGTTCCCCATAGTGGCTGTATCAATTTACACTCCCACCAAAAGTGCAGGAGGGTTCCCTTTTCTCCACACCCTCTCCAGCATTTATTGTTTGCAGGTTTTTTGATGATGGCCATTCTGACTGGTGTGAGGTGATACCTCATTGTAGTTTTGATTTGCATTTCTCTAATGATTAGTGATGTTGAGCATCCTTTCATGTGTTTGTTGGCAATCTGTATATCTTCTTTCAAGAAATGTCTGTTTAGGTCTTCTGCCCATTTTTTATCCAAGATTCTTAAGCAACTGAAACTGAACTTGATCGGCACACACAGGTTTTTCTATGGAATACTGTGTGTGTGCATGCGTGTGCGTGTGTGTCCTGCATCCTGGACAACATTCCTTACTTAAAATGAGCAAGTTTCAGAATTCCCTGGCAGTCCAGTAGTTAGGACTCTGCGCTCTCACTGCTGAGGGCCCAGCTTCGATCCCTGGTCGGGGAACTAAAATCCCACAAGCCACAGGTGTGGCCAAAAAAAAAAGAGAAAGATCAAGTTCCACATATTCTGAAAGTTTCAACATGAAAAAAGGCACACAGATTTCCCTTTTCCACCATTAACACCCACCAGTCTGGCAAAAAGTCAAGTCTGACCATTCTCTTTCACACTGCTGGTAGGCAAACAATCTAGCATTACCTAGCAAAGTTGAAAATGTGCATTCTCTATCGCACTCCAGCAATTCCACAGCTAGACCTATACAATTCTCCCTTAGTATTCGTGGAGGATTGCGTCCAGGACCCCCCCATGGATACCAAAACCTGCAGATGCTCAAGTCCCTTATATAAAATGGCATAATATTTGCATATAACCTATGCACAGCACATCCTCCACCGTATACCTTAAATCATCTCTAGATTACTTATAATACCTAATATAATGTAAATGTTAGGAAAATAGTTGTAAACACAGTATAAATTCTATGTAAATAGTTGCTGGAGCCAGGCAAGTACAAGTTTTGCTTTGGGGAATTTTCTCTTCCTGAATTATTTTTGATCCATGGTAGGCTGAATCTGTGAATGCAAAACCCACAGATATGGAGGGCTGACTGTATGGACTCTGAAGCAGTTAGTTTTTGAATCAATAGATCACTAGCACTTGAGCACTTGTTAGAAATGCAAATTCTTGGGACCCACCTCAGACCTCCTGAATCTGACACAGTACACCCAGCAATCTATGTTTAAATAGCCCTCCAGGTGATTCTAATGCATGGTCAAGTTTGAGAACCACTGCTGTAGAGAAACTTTAGTATATTTGTACAAGGAGATATATACAAGAATATTAATAGCAGCACTGTTTGTAATGACCAAAAATGTTCATCATTACCAGAATGGATAAACTGTGGTGTATTCACACAATGGAATACTTACATGTTCTATAATATAAATGGTCTTAAGAATATAATGTTGAGTGAGGGAAAAGAATATTGTGGGAAAATGACCATTATTTCAGTTATACAAAGTCAAAAGCAAACTATTAAAAAGACATAACTGTTGAGGCTGGAGGAAAGCAAGTTGTTACATCTAGTGATAGTGTTTCAGCAAATGATGGTAAATACTTTAAAGTAGAGGAGGAATTTTAAAAAAGAAAAAACTTCGGGACAATGGTAGACGAAACTAAAATGATGCATTTTAATTCCATCGATGATCCCTCAGAGGTCAGTTTCCCTGAAGACAGATGCCTGTTTATGTGATGGTGTAGAGTTGAGACGACTGAAAACACCTAGGAGTTAATTTTATGTCACAAAAGACCAGAGTAGAAATTGTGATCTATAGACACAGATGTTCACACTCTAAGGTTTTTCTAAAGCCTACATGTCAATTACATGTCAAGAGAAAGAAATGACATCATTAATGAGTCATCTGTTCGTGAGCTATGTGAAAGAAAGATCAAAATGGAGTCAGTATTGCTAAGAGAATTCTCCACATGGAGCCGGGTGGCCATTAAGGAAGTGTAACTTAGGCATGGCTCAGCCGAGATGGAATCTGACATTTTGACCTGATGAAGTCATCCAGGACACCTGCCAGAAACTCAAGACACTTATTGAAACTTCACCCTAAAATAACTCATGACAGTCTATCCCCTTATTGGACCCCTACTCTAAAACAACTTGTGATTCCTTAAGGACAAGTATTTTCCGACTTATGTCAATCACAATTCTCACCAGGCAACTTTTAACAACTTCATCGTCTTTTGTCTTAATAAGCCCGAGTCTATTTCTTCCTTGGAACACTCTTTCAAGATTACACAAATCTGTCTCCTGACTTGCAATTCTTTTTTCTTAAATTAATTAATTAATTATAATTGGCTGCATTGGGTCTTCATTGCTGTGCGTGGGCTTTCTCTAGTTGCAGTGAGCGGGGGCTACTCTTCCTCGTGGTATGCGGGCTTCTCATTGCGGTGGCTTCTCTTGCTGTGGAGCACAGGCTCTAGGCACGGGCTTCAGTAGTTGTGGCTCACGGGCTCTAGAGCTCAGCCTCAGTAGTTGTGGCGCACGGGTTTAGTTGCTCTGTGGCATGTGGGATCTTCCCAGACCAGGGCTCGAACCCGTGTGCCCTGCATTGGCAGGCAGATTCTTAACCACTGAGCCACCAGGGAAGTCCCTGACTTGCAATTCTTAAGACCCCAAATAATCTCTTTTCTTACTTGCAGCCTCCTGCATTATCTTTTGTTTGACAGCTATATTTGCCTTTTCTTCTATGCATTGCCACATATACTGAAGCCAGCCAATTATCCTCCTGTGATCAAGTCCTAGAGTTCAGCTACTTGGAAAATGCTCTTACTTATGGACTTTTCAGTTCATTCTCATCCAAAAGAGCATTACTCTGTTTCAGACAAACATTCTCAAGATATCATTAGCCCTCAACTTTCTTTCAAATTCTAGGTAGGACATTTCTGTTTGCAAGCCTCTTTCCTGCTAAAAATTATCTCTGATGGATTGACCCTGTCTCCAAAGTAAAGTCCAAGCATCTCAGGTTAGATCGAAGGCCCTCTACAACCTAGACCCAAATTACTATCCTTTACTAATCTTCAAACATATCCTACATGGAAGAAAACCAGAACTCTTACTTATACTCTGTCTATGCCTCTATGTTTTCACTTTTTGTTTTTTAACTGATTACCCCTTTTGCCTGAATGCTCTACCCCTCACCACCAGCCTACCCATTTCACTCCATCCAAATCTTACTTTTATTTAACATCTAGCTCAGTGCCATCTCCTTGGTAAGCTCATCCTGATACCTACTCTTTTTTTTTTAAACACTCCACACACATTTACTGAGCACCTAGAGAGTCTGGCCTGAAGATGATGCCTATGGGCTCTGGAGTCACACACTCCTGAGCTGGAATCCTAGCTCCATGGTGTGGCTTTGGGCAAGCTCTTCCAACCCCTCTGAGCTTCTGTTTCCTTTATTTCTAAAATGCAAATAATGCCCCTGGGTTGCTGCGCAGGGAAGAACAGTGCTTTGCCAACCACAGTTTTTCAATAAATGACAACTACTATGTGCTACGGTCTCCAGATTCAAAGATGAACATAAGCCAGGACCTTTAATTTAGTGAATTTGTACTAACAGGCGGGAAAGTAAAGCAAAGCAGCAAGCAATTACCACATTCATCCAAGCTTCCTGGGCACTTGACTATGTTTTAAAATGCACTCTTGTTCACTCTTGTAGATTATTTCTTCCTCTGACATTGTATTACTCGCACATTTACTTTCTTCCTCCCCTCTTTTATTAATTCATACAAAGATTTATTAGCACCCACTATGGGCCAGGCAATAGGGCTATCACGGTGAACAAAATACAGTCCCATGGAACTTCCTTTTCAGAAAAGAAGCGCATCGTTTCAGTTTACTGTTTTATTAACACAATATCTAAAAAGGATCTGTCAGACATTTACTAAAACATTGTATATTCCTACTTGACTGCTTATTTATTCAGCTAGCACTACTTTCTGGCTAGCTTCTATAGTCATAAGCCTTTACTATTACAATGTGCTATTTAGATTACTGGGATTTATTGTTTGTTTCCTCTGCAACTGGTTAGAGGTCCAACAGAAACTGAGCCCTGGATATCTAAACTATTCTGTCACATACATGTAGCTAGAGCTACACACATACTATTTTGATACTTCTCTCTAATAAATGGAATTAACTGCAGCTAGAAATGAAGATTTGTTAATAGTATCTCTAGGGTACTATCTTTTAATTACTAAACCTTTCTCATGTCATGTTCCTAAATATATAAAATTCTAAAAGTCCTTCAGTGAGTCTAACCCTAAAATATGCTTTGTTCTTTTTTTTTTTTTTTTTTTTGGCCACGCTGTGCGGCATGCTGGATCTCAGTTCCCCAACGAGGGATCGAACCCATGTGCCCTGCAGTGGAAGCGCGGAGTGCTAACCACTGGACCACCAGGGAATTCCCATTGCTTTGTTCTAATATTCTTAAAAGTAGAAAAAACAAAAACACTTTTCTAAGTTAACCATGAGAATATCAAAATCATATCCTTTTATAATCCAGATTAATAAAAAGAGCTCCCATAATTTTAATGTTTTAGAACATTAATCAGAAAGCTGAAGAGTTCTAACAAGTATTTTACATCTGTTTGTGAAATTGTATTTCAATACTTTGCTAATGCACTTCCTTTTCTAATAATCTTTTACACATTCTCTTGGTAGAGAATGTTTCAATCTAACCTACTTCTAAGCAAAATGTTTCAGTGTTATCTTTAAGATGCTACATTTACTATTTGGTTCTTTAATCCTTCCTGAACATAGCCCAAACACTCTAGCACATGGATTCATAAATATCTTCATTTTCACGCTTGTCCCTCTCTCCCTCATTCTTGATATCTACTTTTCTGTCCTTGCAAAGGCAACGGCCTAATATAGCTATAGATCCTAATACTGGATCCAGCCAGCATGGAAACTGCTATCATCTGGCTTCCCCTGACAACTTCAGAGCATCTCTATAACCAGGCCAGAGAGCTCCAAGGCCTGCTGCTGGATGGTGGCAACAACAGACAGAGGAGGACTTGCCAAAGCCAAGGCTCAGCCTCAGCTGCCCAGAGATAGGATGTGATTACCAAAGGGCTTCTGGATGCTTCTTCCGAGGAAGAGAAGGGTCTGGGACTTCAAGGTTCTGTGAAGTGACAGACTCTCCTCCATCCCTCTTGGCTGCAGAAACTCACCAGATCCTGGACAGATCTCCAATGACCTAGCCCAAGTCAGGACCCAGAACTAAACCAGTGTTTTTGAAAATGCCTTTCCTGCAATAAGGATTTAACTTTACATTTTTGCTTTAAAAAATGTAACAGAATTCTGTGACCTAGTTTATTGTAATGTAGACGTACATATATTACTAAACAAGTAACATTCTCCCAGATAAAAATAAGACACATTTTGAAAACCATCTCATATGACACAGCCATAAGAAAGGCGGAGTACTGTCCCTTAATACCAACCAGATCAAAAAGAAAATGTCCTGAAAGCAATCTGAATATAAACAAATATAATGATACAAAATATCATTTCAGATTTATGAAAATGCTCCTGAAGGATGTTCATGAGCTGAACAGACTGCCAAGGAAACTATGTTACATTTACAGTCCCCCTAGCAGATGGTGAAGAATGATGAAATTCCCTCCCCCAATTAGCCCATCAGTGTGGAGAGTCAGTGTTGGGAAGCCCCTTAGAAGCTGCTGATCTAGTCCCCTGTGCAATGAAAAAGCAGATCCCACAGGGTCCACTTCAAATACTTCCAGTTTAGGAGCTTATTTCACCAAAACAGTCACTGTGGGAAAGTTCCCTCTAAAAGCAAACCCAAATCTGGCCTTTCAACTCAGTGATTCTCAAGTGGGGGGATTTTGCCCCCAGAGGTCACTTGTCAATGTCTGTAGACATTTTTGGTTGCCACACTGGGGGTGGGCTGCTTCTGGCATCTGGTGGACAGAAGCCAGGGACGTTGCTGAACACCCTACAGTACACAAGACAATGCCCTCCCGAAAAAAGAACCCCAAAAGTCAATAGTAACGAGGTTGAGAAACCCTGCTCCAGCTCCTGCTTATTAAGCCTAGGAAGGCCCTTTGAAGAAGCAAAAGTCAACTCTTTTTTTCCATATGTGGCATATTAAAAAATACTTGAAACTCTCTCTATAGGTCAATTATTATCACAAAAATGCTGCATAACAAACCAAGGCAAACTCACTGGCCAGAGCTGCCATTGGGAGCATGGGGTCTAAGGCAGTGCTCACAGGAACCTAGGGTGCAATTCCTTAATTCAGTGAGTGTGGGCTCTCAGGATTCTATTACTTTGTATTAATGCTTCACAGACTTCATGAAATTAACTAGGACCTTCTCATGTCTGTCTCTGCCCTGGAGTAGTTTCAGCACCATCAGGTTTACCTTTTCTTTAAATGTTTGCTCCAAAGCATCTCTCAAACATCCATTCCTGATTCCATATATAAAGCAAAAGCTAGCGCATAAGAACTTGGATGGAGATTTAAATGGCAGTGGGAGGTGAGATTTGCAGTTGGATTAGATGTGAGTAACGAGAAAAACAGAAGAATCAGGAATTACTCCAAGGTTTTGGGCCTGAGCAACAGGAAGGATGGAAGGGCTTCAACTGAGATGAGGGAGACCGCAGAGATACCCCGCTTTAAAGATGCCATCCGTGCCTTCTGTCCTCCAGAAATGCTGGTAAATCAGCAGTACTGCAAATCACTGTTCCACTGAATATAAGGAGAAAGTCTCCTGAGAGATGGAAAAGCAGCCTACCATCTGAAACAAGGCAATTCATTCTCAAGATGGAAATATCCACGTAGATCTTTGTAAATGAAAATATTCAAGTAAATGTTTGGTGAAGAATTTTAGAATGAAAAAGATGAGAAAATCTAATAGATCTATCCCTTAAAACAGGGGTCCCCAACCCCCGGGCCACGGACTGGTACTGGTCCACGGCCTGTTAGAAACCCGGCCGCAGGGCAGGAGGTGAGTGGCGGGCGAGCGAGACAAGCTTCATCTGCCGCTCCCCATCGCTCCCCACCGCTCGCGTTACCGCCTGAACCATCCCCCCACCCCCGGCTCCGGGGAAAAAACTGTCTTCCATGAAACCGGTCCCTGGTGCCAAAAAAGGTTGGGGACCACTGCCTTAAAATAAACCTCAAGCTTGATTAATCCCTTCATAGAACCATGAAGATTTCCAAACTTCTATGCATGTAAGAAAAGTGGTTTTGGGAAATTTAGTTAAAACCTGTTCCAGGAACAGTGTTGGAAAACCTCAGAGCACACCAATGAAACCTGTTACAATGTGAATGATTCCTCCAGAAACTGTGCACAGCAGCAGCACTGACGTGAACATTGTGATTCTCTTTAGCAGAGCTGAGGGGAGGTAGAAGAGTGAACTGGTACAAGCGGTCCCAGTAGTGACGAGCGTCCTTGGTGAGAAGTGCGCATGGAGCAACTCAGTAAATGCCGGGACTCCAGCACATCCTCCCAGCGCAGCCATGGAGCTGCAGAGGATCAAGCTGAGGTTGCTGAGCAAGGCGAGGCTCATCAATAAAGTTGAAGACAGGATTTTTTTTTCTCCTTTCAAATTATAAATATTGGGTATAGTGCGTAAATATATATTCCTATGGGGCTAAATGAAGGAAGATACTATGCTGAATGGTATTCAAAAAATATTACCTTTTCCCAATGCAAATCATCTTTACAGGGTACTATGCTGCTCATCACACTATGAAAAAAATCTCTGTAAGATTCATCGAAGAAAAAGAAACTAAACACACACACACACACACACACACACACACACACACAAAAGAAACCACCAAAAATTAAAGGCAGCAGTGGATGAAGAAAATAAGGACCAATTCACATGTGAAGATGACACAAGGCCTGAAGAGAGAGAGAAGCACAAGGCATTAGGCTGCCTGAACTGCAAAGGGGTCAGCACGGGCTCTCCACCCAGCCATGTGGGCAAAGAGATGTCAGTGTCACAGAAGGTGACCTAGAACACATGTGGAAGAGCCACAGCCTGTGTCATTCTTTCAGTCACTCTGCGAAGCAATTCACTGAGCTGCCTGTTTGCACTCTGCCTAAAGATGGCTACCTGGGCTCTGCATACTTGATAATGTATCATAGGCTACTAGAGCCTATAACAGGCCAAGGTTTGGGGAAAAGACATTCCAAAAGTATAATTTTCGATTCTCAGTTATTTGAGAAGCTTGAAGGAAAGACTATTACACTACTGATGTAATGAAAACATATAATGAAAATATGTATTTGGTGACAAAACCAATGACACGTTACAGTATATGGAGCATCCTTGTGTCATAAGCGGTGACAGTTGTGATAATTTATTATAAGAAATTAAGAGTCTAACAAATTCAGAAAAGGATAAGAATTGCAGATTAAGCTCTACTGCAGATCATTTTCTCTGTATCATTAACAATGCTATACTTTCTCTACCTCTCTGGAATTGGTAGCTATTTGAGACAGGCTTGCATGAAAAGTGCTTTCGCTTAAAAGTTTAAACATTTAACAAACTGCCACATTGTATTATAGAAATTATATCAATACTTAAAATACTATGGGAAAAAAGTGAATGAATGAAAAAAACTCACTGGGTTACAACAACAAGGATTTATTCTCATGCTCACTGGTCTAGAGGTTGACTGTGCTTTGGCTGATTAAGTGAGGCTGGGGTCAGCTGGACAGCTCTTCTGCAGCCTGCTGGTACAGCTGGGTTTGCCTTGTCATTTCAGGTTGGGCCCAGGTCTGCTCTATACTTGTTCATCCTGTGGTCCAGGCTAAGGGGGCATTAACTATGGGGGCATGTTCTCTGGCACATGATCAGAGCCCAAGAGGGCAGAACCAGCCATGCAAGTGCTTTTTATGTCTCTGACTTACATCCACTTACATCCAATTAGGGACTTACGTTCACTATTTGGCCAATTCGTGTCACAGGGCTGAGCTCACAGTCAGGGGTAGGCAAGTACGTTCTAGTCACCATGAGGTCAATGCAAGGGTGTGGATGTATAGTTCTATTACAGCAGAATGACAAATTTGGACACAAATGAAATCTCCCACATTCCCCTTACTTTTATTTTTCTTCAAGCTCAATATTCCTCTTCCCTTCAATAATACAGCTTCTAGATCTTTCACCATACTAATGATGTTCTTCTATACCAACTTTAGTTCTTCAGTATTCCTATTAAATCACAATGCTCAGAATTGAACACGATACTCTACATGTGATCTGACCCATACTGATTTCTCCTAGTAAAAGGTTTAGCGGCTGAAAAGTTGAAAACCCTACCTAGATAAGAGCACTGCTAAGAAAATAAAATACTGGGTTAGCCAAAAAGTTCGTTCAGTTTCAAGTAAAAATAAAAGACACATTTTTCATTTTCACCAAGAACTTCATTGAACAATGTATTCATTAACCAAGTGAACTTTTTGGCCAACCCAATACAAATGAAATGGTTTGGGAAAGTTTTAAAAATAAAATATCGGCTATCCTTACTGAGTACTAAAGACATTTTTCTTCTAAAGCATAAGGGAGGCAATTCAGAGTGATAAATCCAGATACCACATAAATTAGAGAAATTATCCTTTCTCTAAATTCTATTCTTCATTTCGAGAACCAAGTTCTCTACCCTTGGGCTATTTTACAGTTTATAGAGCACTTAAATATATACTCTCTAATTTCATTTCATTCTCTACGACCTTGAGCTAGGTATTATTTTTGCCTCTGCTGAAAGATGAGGAAATTGAGGGGTTAGATGGAAGTCCAGTATTTCCTGTGCCCCGTGAACAATGTCTTTCTAACCTCCAGGACTACAAGGGAGACTGCTTCCCTCCACCTGGAACATTCTTCCCTGACAACCACCTTGCTTTGCCTGCCACCTACCATTCATCCTTTAAATCTCTACTCAGATAGCCCTTCCTCCATAAGCATTGCCTTTCATTTTTTTTCAATAAATATTTATGAGTTCATCTAGAAACAAAGAACTCCACAAGGTGCTGGGGATACTGCAGTGAACAAGACAGACAGTCCTTGCACTTATATGGCTGAGCATCCAGCTGGGGAGAAAGACATAAACAAATAACTACACAGTTGATTAATTAATTACAAATGCGGTAAGTACTACAAAGGAGAAGTACGATACCACCCGAGGGGGTTACAGCTTTTTCGCGCACTCATGGCTCTTCCTCACCATAGTATTTATCACACTTTGCTGTAATCAGCTGTTTGTCTTTATTCCCTGCTAAACATTATATAAACATTAACTGGGCTGTTAAATAAAAATACTTAATTATTTGTGGAATGAGTGATTAAATGATCAAATGGACTTGCCCAAAATACTAAATTAATGAGCCAGGGTAAGACTTGAACTTAAAACTCCAATTCCTATACCTTGACTCTATACAGAATAACCAAGATACGGTAATGATTCTAATAAAAGTTAATGTTAGCCTACTATACAACTACAAACAAAAATAATTAACTTATAATACATTTAATTTGTAAACTATGCTGACTTGTCACATGAAAACCTATGTACATATAGGTATCATATAGTGTACATCTTGTACTAACGTAGACATACTAATTATACCCCATATTCCTGATTATTACTTAGGCATTTATAATGGAGTATGTTAAACTATTTAACTGAAAAATTAAAAAGGAGCTCATGCCTAAATACATGGTAACAGCAGCACTTACAAATAATATATGCAATAAACACAAATACATGCAAATTTGGGGTTATTATTTTTAAATGCAATAAGTAGTTTCTTAACTGTTTAATTCAAAGGTTATGCTCCAAAGAATGATGTTATAACAAATAAACTCTAGCACATGATAAAAGTAACAGCTATTCTTGACTCTATAGGTACACATCCACAGCATGGTCAGCCTGCCGTCCTAACTTAGCTAAAGATATTAAAACACTTTATTCTCTTTGAATTTATAGAAATCACAAATACAATCCCCAAATTGCTAGCACATGTTTTATTTTCTTCCAAAAGAATCATTTTAAGCCAATCTTACGAAAACAGCCTAGTTCACAAAAGGGAATTAGCGCCATCTAGTGAGAGAATCTGGTAGAAAAATAAGTTCCATTAGGAGACTGCTACTTGAGAACCAAAAAAAAAAAAATGCGTATGTAGCAGTTTAATAGACTGATTTAAGAAAATATAGAAAACTGCAGCAGTAACACCCCCTCCTGATTATGTTTTATTAACTTATATTGGACGCTAACAGATTTTAGCATTAATATTACAGTTGTTCTAAAAATCTAATACTCATTTATTATGTTCATTTTTTAAGACTGTCAGAAATATTCTAATTATGGAATGTTTAAAAGGAAGATAATTTGCTATGTTGGGGGCGCAACTAAATAAGTAGGACCCATTCCACTGACATACTTTCCTGTCCTCTAACTTGTAGCCGGATGTGAAGGGTCCTGAATAACTTGTAGGCCTTGAAAAGCCCTTACACATTTTTGTACAGGGACGAGTCATTTGGGGGGCTGTATACAGGATGGATTCCCATGGAAAATGTGTTGAGGAAAGACTAACCGGGTGGGAGTTAATGGTAGTAATCTAGACAGGAGATACCAAGGTCTGAACTGAAATGATGAACAAGGGTCCACTGGGTTTGGGGATCACTATAACGTGCAGCATGTCTCTCAATTTTTTACTGCAGCAATTTGTTTGTTTAATTTGGTCATACCTCCTTATATCTTTTCTATTATTATGTTAAACTGCATTGAAACGCTTTCTCACTTTTTTGGTCTTATTCCCTCTACAAGATGATAAGCTCCTTGAAGACAGAAATTACTTTAGTACAGATGATAAATTAACAATGATTTAATTAAAAGAATCTGTGCATAGGGTCACTTATTTCAACGATACAACTTGTGAAGACAAAAAAATACAGTGGGGTTTTTAAAAACTATTTTTTAAAAGATTCTTCTTGTGTAATTTAGGAGAGATCTTATATTAATTATGTATATTACCAACTCTCAAATGTGTGACCACTGCATCATGGGGACAATTTTCAGCTGGTGGATGAAAAGCGGTTTGAAATGGGTTGGTCCTTTTACCTGCATCTTTGGATAAAGGTCAACTCATCTATTATTTTTTTCCTCTCAATTTCTTTTTTTTAAAGAATATAGTACAATTTATTTTTAAATGTTCAAAAGCAAGAAAACTAAACTTTTTTTTTTTTTTTCAGATACACACACGAAGGTAAAACTTTCAGGTTTTACCTTCAAAGTAAAACATCGATACATGTTAAAAACCTAACTTTCAGACCTGGCTAACCCAGGGACTTAACAACACAAAATCAGGGCAACAGTTACCTGTCGGGCAGAGTGAGGAGGAACAAGGGACTCTAAGTTCCCGCTGGTGTCCCAGTTCTTAAGGAACAGGGAAGATGGAATGTTACAGTTAAAATTAAATATATATATGTTTAAATATACGTTTTTAGATATATGACATTACCTCACATTAAATAAGAACTATTTTCTCTCCTCTCAATTTCAAGATTAAATTATACTTCCCATTCCAAAAAGCGGCCAAGATGACAAATGAATTAAGATTAGGGCTACAGTGAAGAGAAATATAAACTAATAAAAACAAAAACAAAAAAAGCATATAGCCTATAAAAGTTCACTTACAATATATCAGCTATACAGCAACACTGTTAGTATAGTAACAGAAAAATAAATTTTATGCAAGCTTAGTTCCACTCTAAGATTCTACAATACTCTAACTGTAATTTTTATTTTCCTAGGTCCTTTCCATCACAGTGTCTAACAGTATCTTGCCTTTAGAAGGTATAACATAAATTTCTATTCACTTCATTTCCTAAGCCAGGGAACTCCACTAAGGACGATCATTTAGATCATAAATCTGAACATTCACAGCTACCAGACACATACCTGAATTCAGGAAGAACTGGGGAGGGTCTCCATGAATGCCCACCGTGCCCGGTCCCAAGGAGTCAGACAGGGTATTTACAAAGGAAAATACTCCACTCATGATTCCAAAGCCCAAGCCAGAAACTAAAGAGGAAGGAAAACACTGTTAAACCTTACTCACGCTGTGATTTCTCTTCAAATCAAATTCCCAAGGACTAAGGAACGCTATTTTGTTGAAGGAAAAAGGGTGCACATGCTGTTGGAGGAGCAGTGGAAAGCTGGCTCAGAAAAGGCAAGCGCTTGGCTAAATGATGAACCGAGAGAGAAGTGGGGAGAAAAGAGGAAAGGAAATGGTCAGTGAAATGTAGCAGAGAAATGAAAAAGGAGAGAAAGAGATCCAGAAAGGCTCCAAAGGGATAGGAGAGACAGAAGAATACGATACTGAAGCTCTGACTTTAATTCGTGACAACAGAATCTGTAGAATTAAGTTTGATGGAACTGAGCTTGAGGGGTGACTGTATTGTAAAGAGGGATCCCTGGGTCAAGCTGGGTGACTCAATTTAGGGACCCGGATCCAACCTTTAAACCATAATTCTGAAAGAAAAATACAAAGAGGTATTAACTGTATTAATATGAAGAGTCCTCTCAGTACAGACAAAGTCATGGAAACAACCCAGAGAAGGTAACAATAACATCCCTTAGAAATTGTTAACTAGAGTGTATGCATGTTAAAAAACGTAACTGTCAAATCTGGTTAATATTTAATGGACACACAGATAATGGTCACCTGCAATCACTTTCCTTTACATAAGGGCCCTGGAAAGCTAGAAAAATAAACAATGTACACCAATAGGCCAATGCGGTAGTAAAATACTACTTGAAACCTACAAAGATTTAAAAGATAAAAATGGCTTTTATGTCAAGTCTGATCTTTTATCTTTAGGACGCTATGCAGTTCTAACTTACCATAAGCCAGCAATCGCATAGAGGGTGCTTTCTCACCTGGGTTTATACTCTTCAAACCCTCACTGGATTTTCTGAAATAAAACCACACAGATAATTTTTTTTAAGTAGTATATCAGAAAAATACATACGATATTTTGAAATCCAGATACTTAATGAGGTTTTTGATCACATTATACTCTAAATCTAAAATCCATTTAAACGAACACAGCAAGTTTTCAATTAACTAAAGTCAACCAAAATTTCCAACCAACTTTTGCCTTTTATCTGACATTCACAAAGAGGAGGAAAAAGAAGAAGAATATAAGTAAATAAGCCATCAGGGATTGAGTTTAATAATACAAAAAAAAAGTAATACTTATGACTAAGCTTAGGAAGTATTTAATTCAATATCTTATGGCATCTACCACTCTGAATTTCTCCTCTTCCCAAAGTACTGTATCTTCTACTCCACTTCTTTGGTACTTTGTTGTATTTCCGCCTGGGTTAGACTTATTCTGCCACTCTCCCTTCTACCCTCCACTCCGTAGAACGTAAGTGGTACTCACTCTTCGAAGTCTAGTTCGTGCAACAATTGCTCAAAGAAGCCATCTTTACCAATGATTGATAATTATTCACCCCATCTCTCCTTACTCTTAAATCCTACAACACTGACAGTGTGAACTCTCATATGGATACCTAATCAAATGGTCTTTTGATTCGAAAACATTGTTTCATAACCCCAGTCAGGCCTCAGGGGAGAAGTAATCAGGGGAGAATAAAATGCTACCCTCAGAAAAGAAGATAAATGAATACCTGAATGAAACATTAGACTACTGCGCAATAAGAAATGATCTTCAGAGTGATCATATCCATGCTTCTGTCATGGACAATTTGCAAACTGACCATAAGCCCCTGCACCCCACACAAATGTGTGAGGACTGCGGCAGGTCGGCTCCACTCTTGTCACTATTGCTACCCCTTGTTGGGTAGAAAGTCTGCAACAACAATCCTGATGCAAAGGATATTTAAATTATATTTAAAGTATACTTATTAAAGCAATGAAGAAACCAAACATTTTACAACGATTTTTCAACAAGTGCTGAAACAAAAAGGAGTTCAGTTAACTGCAAGAGTAGAAAATTAACTAGAACATGGAAATTATATTCTGGGTATTGTGTTAATTAAATTTTAAGGTATGTATATTCACTACAGTGAGCCTACCTCATGACATAAATATATCGACTACATTAAGGCAACACAGAATTCAACCAGAATTGTAATAAGCATAAAGAAGAAGGTCTTTGGGACTTCCCTGGCGGTCCAGTGGTTAAGACTCCACGCTTCCAATGCAGGGGGCACAGATTCAATCCCTTGGTCAGGGAACTAAGATCCCAGATGCGGCCAAAAAAAAAAAAGGCCTTTTTCTTTTCTAGACTCAAAAGAAACAATTTGCCATTTCAGTGCTCTCCATTTGGAAGCATCATTTGGTAGCAGGGACATGAGCCAAAATTTAGTGACTGTCATCTTCTTTCTCTGGAGCAGTAACCACCTGAAATGTGCAATTTTCCTAAATAAACTTACCTATCACAGGAATGTTGTTAAAGGCTACTGAATGCTTAGAGACCTATACAATAGCAATAACTTCCATCAACAAACAGACATAATGGTATAATAGAATCAATAAATTTTGGAGGATTTCTGTTTTATGTAAATTGCTCAGCAATGAATAAAAGATTTTTGCTATTTAGTAAAACAAAGTACAGCTATCACAAATATATTAAAGATATAAATTTAAAAGTTTAGTAAACATCCTTGTTCAATGAGGAAGGAAAGGTCTAGGGCCAACATCAGGAAGTGAAAAAGTACAAAACACCATCAGTTTCCGTGTTCCTGACGGATACATCACACAACTGATGATGTAAGTGATGGTGATTTTAATTTGACCATTTTACTGAAGTGGAAAATTCTTTGTTTGCGTTTATTATTGTTTCCAAGAACAAAAAAGAAAAAGCTCAATTTTTTAAATATAAACTTTGAAAAACAAATGATAAATCATACCAGCTTTCTTGTTTCTTCTGATTCACTTTATACGTGTGTGTAAGAGAGGGAAAGTACCAAGGAATATGCATATAAATACACCATTTTAGAAAATTTTTTAAATAGACTTATGCCTTTTAAGACATTATAGCAATGATTATCTTATTATTTTGTCTATAAATGATTTTCTCAAATTACCAAATATTTATGGTATCAGCATTATAAGACAATTGAACTAAATTACAAAAGCTTCAATCCAAGCCAAAGAATTCTAAGGTATGTTTTAGGCAATGTGCAGGACCATAACTTGGGTTTTTCTTTTTCCTTCTGATTAAGGTAGAAAGGGCTATCACATGTGGCCACATGTCAATTTCTCACAGTGCAACTCTTTGCTAGGCTGAAAGTGTCAATTCATTCATTCAAGATGAAGTACTGGTCCTAAGACCTAAGCCATGAAATAAATTTATATTGGACTACAATGATAAATACTTTGATTCAATTCCATATATGTAAAAAAAAAAAACTGGTGCAAGCTCTCCACATTTTAATCTTGGCACCAAATTCAGATAGAGAAAATGTGATTGAGGCAGTACTTTAAACTTAAAAGTTCAAAACCTACTTTGGCAGTGGAGATAGTTAGAATACTGATTAAACTGAAGTTCCTATATTTGAATGTAGTAAAGCCTAAGAGAGCAACTTAAGTGCATCTATATAAATGTTAGTCATGAATAAAGTATCATAATAATTCTCAAACTTGTTTTAACACGTAACTACATAACATCCAACATTTCTAAAATGTGCTAGGAAAATACTGTACCATATTCCAAAGGTTTGTAGCAGATGCCTTTTGTAAAGGCAAACAAAGGCACCTGTTAATACAGGTTTGTCCTATTATTTGTTTGCAAATCTCCAAAGGTCCTTTCAGAGGAGCAAACACGGTTTCCCCAGAAGGCCAAAGAGGCTTCTGTGAATTTCCTGGCATGAGAGCCTGCAGACTGACAGCCATAATTCCTTCTGCATGTGGCCCTCATTAAAAATGGCAACTCTGGCACTTCCCTGGCGGTCCAGTGGTTAAGACTCCAAGAGGCGCAGGTTCGATCCCTGGTCGGGGAACTAAGATCCCACACGCCTCCCGGCGCAGCCAAAAAAAAAGGCAACCCATGGGGAATTCCCAGGTGGTCCAGTGGTTAGGACTTTGCGCTTTCACTGCCGAAGGCACGGGTTCAATCCCTGGTGGAGGAACTAAGATCCCACAAGCCACACAGCCATGGCCAAAAAAAAAAAAAAAAAAAAAAAAGGCAACCCATGTTCAGCTTGTAGTCCTTTGGAACCTTAGGTTAGTGCCAATAAAGGGTTGCTTTTCAGGTGGAAACCGTGAAGAAACACAATAGCGAAGAACAGCAGATACCCATTTAGCCACTCCAGGTAAGTGAGGTTTTAGAACCTCAAGTCCTAAGGGGTTATTAAAGCCATGTCCTGATCTATGAAAATCTACTGAAATTAGTAAATGCAAAACCAACATGAGCCAGTGATGTTGGAGACAGGAAAATCCAGTGCAACCCGAGGCTGAGTTAAGAGAACAGTGCCCTGTCAAGGGTGGGAAGGGCCCTGCTCTCTGCACTGCTTCGACCACAGCAGGGTACTGTGCTGGGTTCCGGGCACAGGTAAATCCCAGGCACCGACAAAAAGGGGTGTGTCCACTGACATAAAAGAACAGAGATGGGAAAAGGTTTGGAAGCCACATCCATGTCTCCTGAGGGCCAGCTGAAGAAATGAGGAATGTTTAGCCTTAAAAGAGACAAGATGATAACCATGTGACAGAGACTGCATTTGCCTGTGTAAGGCAGAGGTCAGAAAGAAGGAGATTTTTATTACCTTAATATATTCTACAGTTAAAATTAAATTTTGGAATAGTAGTAACTGCTGCATACCAGAAACATTCAACCACAGCTGAATGTCCATCTGTTAAGGGTACTGTATTCCCATGGAACCTGAACTGTTATGTTTGATTTTTATTGGTTGTTCTTTAATATTTCCAGGAACTAATGGAAATTTCATTTTTAAACTTTTTCTCAGATATGACTTTTGCTTCTAAGCAATGGCTTCCTGGTTTTCTACTTGTGATTTAAATTGCTTCGTTATTAAATTTCAATATCTGTTATAAAAAGCAACAAGTAAAAAATACAAAAGGACTGGCATATTGGCAAGAACAAATTATCAGAAGCCTATTATAAGAGATGTTCTTGAGGTTCTGTCTTGGTTGCATCCATAAAATTCATAAAGTGCTTTAATTATCTCATTTGCAGAGATGAGAAGACATAGCACATTTATCACTCTACTAACTAAGCCTTACTACATAATCAAAGCCAACCTCATGACTACCTGAAAGAAAATATGGTTCCAAGTTCAAGCTGTGTTTCAAAACAGTGGTTTCATGTGAGATCCTCATGGATCCTACAGATGACCTACTTTCTGGCCTAAAAAGGGAACTCATGCCCACGGCTTTTTTTTTTTTTTTTTTAATGTATTTTTCTATTCTGGACATGAAATCAAATGACATATCACAAAATGAACCCCTGTTCCTCCCTAATACAGTAAAAATAATGGCAGGCATAATCACCATAAGAATTACCTATTTTAGGTGATGTTAAAGAGAAGTGCATATAAATTCTGATCTGGTACAGTTTTTGTTCTTCTTGTTTCAATGACTATTTCTCTAGCTTATTTTTCTCCATGGCACTTATTATCTTTTAATATACAATGTCTTTTCTTGTTTATTCATGTGTTGTCTATCTCTTCCCACTAAAATATTACCACCATGAGACTGTCTTTTAATCATGATGTATCCCCAGTACCTAGGGTATGCACGGCATTGAGCAAATTCTCAAGACATATTTTTTGAACGAGTGAAGGAAGGAATGAATGTCCACGAGTTAAAATACTCAATATTTTCAGGCTGGAAATGTACAATCCCTTGGCTTGGAACTATGTAGGAAGACATGGACCTTCAAATACAACAATACATTAATGTTTCAAACTACTAAATCATAATTCAAATAAAACTGGGAAAAAAAGGTAAAGCATTTAACTTACTTTAAAAGTTTATAATATGCAAACCGGAACATTTCTTGGATAAGGACTGAGATTAACACTCCAAAGATCAGCAGATCTCTCTGTCTTGGTTCATCTTTGTTATCAGTAAGGGTTGCTGCCATGAACCAAATGAAGGAAGAAAGCAGCAGAGACACCAGCCAGAAGAAAGCTCTGAAAATTAGGGGTTGGGGGGAGTTACAAGTGAACAGGGCTAATAATGATTTAAAAGCAGAAAAAACCCTGCTTAAGAAGGAAGAGATTTCCTGACAAAAAAAGTGTTCATGAAGTGATGCTCTTAACCAACTGGTCCTAATCAATGGGGCAGTTTCCCCCGTGAAATAAACATGCAGGCCAAGAGGAATTTGAGATTTTTCCTAAAAATCACTTTTTTCAGTGACCCTGCTATTTGTAAGTAAATCTGCAGACTAACTGCCAAGGACTGTCTGTCTGGAAACTTGGTTATTTGCTAAGCTTCCTAATTAAAGCTTTGCCCATTGATGTGCAAATGTCTTTTCCAGGAAAATGTCTACATCTCTATTAACAGAGCGATTGGTTTAAAATCCAGAGGTTGAAAGCCTGTGCTCTGATCTACATCAGTCTTCCAGGCCTGGTTTTTACAACATTCCTGTGGATTTTAATGATTATAACAAGCTTTACAGACCTCTTGCCCAAATCTCTATTGTTTTTTAAACGACACGTGTGATGCAGCATTTTCAATACAGTTGTGAGAGGTGAGAAAGCTCAGAAAAGGTGGGATTCACTGGCCTCGCCTGGCTGTTTCTCCTGGTACCAAGTGAGACTCAGTGGCGGAGAGGGTCGTAGGGGAGCTCCAGTAAGAGCTGCCAGACAGGTGAAAACTGGGATGATGATTACATTCGCCACCAGAGTTCGGTATTGACCAAGCTCCTGCAAGGAGACGTACTACAGGTGCTGCGGAGTTTTCACAGGTTTCTACCCTTTGGCCGCACACCTGAATCACCTGGGACGCTTTTAAAAAGTCCGAATTCCACCCCCTAGACATTCCTATTCAGTTGATTCAGGGAGGGATAGGTGTTGTGCATCCGTATGTTTTAAAGCACCCGATCCCCAGGTGCTTAAGGGCTCTTAACTCGCTTGGGATTACAGATGCCTGTCAGAATCTGAGGGAAACTAGGGACCTCCCCCTCCAAAAAAATAAAAGATGCATATTTGAAGTTATCCACAATTTTTTAAATACAGTTTTAATGTATGACTCACTAACGCCCACCCACGGACCCTAGGCAAAAACTCGGGAGCCAAGCGTCAGGGTTTTCTGAGACCCACGGTGTGATCTCCTTCCCTAGAGCTCGCCCTCTGGGGTCGCGGGGCTCTTGCTCTTTTCTCGCCGACCCTCGGAGGAGGGCGAGGAGTCCCAGGAGTGGGGTCTCCGCTCTCCCCCCTCCTAACCCTTCTCCGCTCCAAAGCCCAACGAGGACGAGCCGTTTGGTGGGGACGCCAGGGATCGCCGGTACCCCCGGCGGGGGAGGGGAGCCCCAGGTCCGGGTTTCCCGGCGCAACCGCCTTACCCGATGATGAGGAAGATGATGCGCAACGGCTCGGTGGCGATGGTGAAGATGTAGAGGGCGAGGGCAGGCCCGAAGGCAACGAAGGCGCAGCCGAAGAACACGGCCGCCGTCATGGCGACCGCAGAAGCCCGCCCGGGGGCCTAGCGGGGACGCGGGGGCGCAGAACGCCAACGGTGAAGAGCGAGCGGCGAGGGCGGGGCAGGCCGAGGGGCTGGAGGCGGGGCGCGGCGGAGGAGGCGGGGCGCGGCGCGGCGGAGGAGGCGGGGCGCGGCGGAGGAGGCGGGGCGCGGCGGAGGAGGCGGGGCGCGGCGGAGGAGGCGGGGCGCGGCGGAGGAGGCGGGGCGCGGCGGAGGAGGCGGGGCGCGGCGGAGGAGGCGGGGCGCGGCGGAGGAGGCGGGGCGCGGCGGAGGAGGCGGGGCGCGGCGGAGGAGGCGGGGCGCGGCGGAGGAGGCGGGGCGGGGCTCACCTCCGGCTTTCAGCCCGGGAGACTTAGCAGCTTCTGATGCAGAAGCGGCGGTATCTGGAGACTTTAGCGTAGGAGCTTTGGCACCGCCCCCCGCCACCACCACTGGTACGCATCCATCAGGCCAACGACACCGCCCACGACGTGGCTAAGAGAAGGGGAGGTCCCCAACCCGCTTTGGAGCCAGAACTGGGGAAGAGTCCAGATCAGCTAACGAAAAACTCCGCGCAGGACATAGGCAGGATTCCATTTATAAACAAAGGAGTCTTTTTTTGAAGCACATTAAGCCATTTGTATAGTTGCGGGAACTTCGTGAAACTACGTACAAAACTCTAGCTGGGAGGGCAGTGACCCAGGCGATAACTCACAGTAGAAGCTGTCCATCTCGGGGTTGTTTTGGCGAGCTGGTTTTATTTGTACCCCACTCCCGGCAAGTCTTAAAAAAGTTGTTTTTGAAGGCATTCTTTGACCACCCCGTAATAACAGTAACATCTCCCTGCTCAGTTTTTACTTGCTCATTTGTCTCCCCGATTAAAATGTAAACTTCTGGAGGGCAGGGTCTTTGTTTTGTTCTTTGTTGCTTTTGCAGCAGCAAGAAGGTGCTGAAGTAAATATCTGTTCAATGAGTGAAATAATTTAAAAAGTGGAACTTAAAAACATTTGCTATTTTGTATTAATTAAACAATTTCTGAGAGGTTTACAAATTAAAACCAGAAGGTTAATTTCCGTAATCATTCACATCTAAGATTTACCTCCATGCCTAATGGGGATAATAATACGTCATGGGTTATTTTGAGGATTGTGCCTGCACAGTTAAGTGCTATGTAAGTGTTAGCCATTCCTACTCATTCTTTAATGTCTATCGTGAATAAAGCTCTTGGAAATCAACACTGAAAAGACAAAAGTTGGGACCTGGCTGAAGATGTTTTCGCAGCTCACCTCTGAAAAATGGGCCTTCAAATAATACAAGTATTTAATTTTTGTGGTAAAATGTTACCTTTGTCCATTTAAAACAGACATACATATTTTCCTATTACTCCACAGAATTTTTCTTCATTTTGAAATGTCTTGTCCAGCACCTGTTAAAACTCAGGTTGAGACAACAGTTGAAATTGATAGAGTGACTCACCATTAGATAGATTCTTTTGGTTCTATTCTGAATCAAATTTGTCAAATACAATTACATTACTTCAGCTTCATGCAGAAGTGCCATCACAGAGGCATATCCTACTCACATCCTTGGTGTAAATTAAGCTTTTTTAATACAAGAAATTGTAAGCAGATAGGATAGGGGGTCCCCGGAGAAAGAGAACCAGGCACGGCTTCATTGACATAAGAAAATCTGTTTTTGGCCTAAGCTATATTGTCATCTAAGCCTAGACACAATGCTTGTCCTTGAACAGGCCTTAGTAATTAATAGTCTTAAGGGAACAAAAGAATGTAGGACTGTTATTGGGCAAGAGAAGTAACAATAGCAAAGATAATATATCAGTAATAAAGACTCCCAGCTCTGTTTCAATGGTAAAGATTAGCCTGAAGCCTCAACCACCAGATCAACTGGAACCTAAGGGGTGATGATGTTGACCTTTTCTGACCCTTGTGACTTCAATCAACTAAAGCTTGGACTCTGTCGACCTTTGCCTCAATTCTATGCTGAATTCTCCTCTGCTCAAGCGTCTACATAAATATGCATGTACCCTTAGCTTAAAACTTCCCCAGTTTTGCCATTTGGGGAGACACTTCTTTGGGAAAGATCCCCAGTGTGCTCCTTACTTGCTGCAAGTAATAAATCCTTCCTTCTCCTGATCTTTGGCTTGGTTGTGTCTTCTGGCTCGACACCCACCAAGAGGCGAACCCCATTTTTTGGGTAGCAAAATGGCCATCTACATTTTTTCTTGCATATTTCATAAAACTATTTCATTATCATTATTCAATATCTCTAATTTACTGTTTGAGTTCAGGGCTAGAAAAAAGTTTTGTTTCTCCTGACAAATGCATATGCTCAGCTTGAGAGCTAACTCATCATATTCAGGCTTTATCTTAATTCCCAGGAAGCTTGGAGCTAAATTTAATAGTCAATTGTAGCAACTCTTCTTCTTTTTTTTAATTACAATTACTGCCATGACTTCAGAATATGGCTTATTCTTTTATCCCTATTTTGATTTGACTATCCTGATTTTAACCAAGATCTGTGTCTCTGTTAAAGGTGCCTCAAATACTTTGGAAGTAGGCAACTCAACATGCAGAGCTATAAATTGGGGGAATTTGCACTTTACGTTATCTTGACCATATCTCAGTTCAATTTTAGTCCCCAAGTCCAGTTAAAAAATGGGAAGGCAATGCAAAATGTAATGACTCTGCCCCCCCTATCTATGAAGACATCTTTAACTGATGTCTGTTGGAATAAAATAGGAAAGGAAGTAACTAGACCAAACTGTCAAAATCACCAATAAGATAGACTTCTTCAGCATTCATGGTTATTTACTAGAAACACTTATTTCAAGTATTCTCTGAATTACATTTATATGATGCATGGCTGTTTAAAAAGCACTTTTACACTGATTTCCACAATTCTTTTACAAGTGAGGAATGTGAGGCTAAGAAGCAGTGCTATTGACTCCTTAAGTTTTTACGAACATACTATGAGTTTTCTCCAAAGACTTGAAAACATACTAACTGATGTTGAGAGTTAAATCTCTAAAAGGTGCCTGGGGGAAAGAGGCTGACACACACTATGGATAAGGATATCCACTGCTGGGTAAAAAGCAATACCACATTTTAGCAATTTATCCAATAAGGCTTGGACATACCCACCAGTAATTCACAATATACTAATGAATTCACTTGAGCTTTATTTTCTGATAGTGCTGATAGATTTATACTCAACCATTTATTCATTCATTCAAAATGCATGCTGCGTGAGCATGAAGTATCAGGCAAAACGCTAGGGATTGGGAGGACACCAATGAAACAGTTGTGCTCCTGTCTCCACTGAGCTTACAGTCTAGTGGAGAAGCCAGACAGGCAAGTAGAGGGGTTATGAGGATATACAGGACGGGGGAAGGACAGCCAATCCAAACTTGGGAGCTGTTGCTAAAGAAGATGACACCCACTCATTCAGGTCTCAGCTTTGGAGTCAGCAAAGCTAGGAAGTAGGGGAGAAATGGAAGGACAAGTGGAAAGGCCTCAAAGTGAAAGAAAGCAGGGCATTTCTGAGGGACAGAAAGTAGTTCAGGATGTCCTCTCAGTGTGAGGAGAGATAAGACAGAAAAGGCCAGCAGGTTAGAGTTTACCTCAAGTCCGGAGTTTATCCAAGCTCGGAGTGACAGGCTCAGATCTCCTTTGTAAAGATAATGGAAAATGGGATTTCAGATAAGAGGTCTTTGGCATCTGCAGATGAATCAGGGAAACAGCAGGAGTCTGGAGAGAAGCAGAAAGACTGAAGAGATTTAGGAACTGTGCAAACACAATTTAATGACCTGATGAGCTACATGGAGTGAAGGAGGGGAAAAAATCAAGGGTGATGACTTCTGGAAAGGTATACATATTTTTAAATTAATTAATATTAATTAATTTTACTTGTACTGACTGAAAAAAAAATGCACAACCTAAAAGTTGAGAATTATGTTTTATTCAGCCGACTTGCTGAGGGCTCGGGACTGCTCTAAATAAAGAGCCAAAGAGAGGAACCAGATATATAGGAGTTTTGAAAACAAAAACAAAACCTGGTGGTTAGAGCAGCTGATGATTACTGTTAATTAAAGAAAAACCAGACATCTCAAGTTAATGAATTTAGCACTTTTCTATGTGTGGGAAGACGCAAGAGTCTTGGCTCATTGAAAACATTCCTTTGATATGCACCTTAGCTATCTAGGGTCAGTATCCTGCTTTTCTTCATCCTGAGTCCCCTCTGGGTGCAGTTTTGGGGGGCAGCTGCAGTGGCTGAGGGCTTGATGGTCGCAGCATCCTTTGTTTACTGATATGGCATGCGACATTTTTCATCCACACTTGCTATGGGGGCATTCTCATATATCCCTGGAACTAATATTGGAAAACCTAAATTTTGAGAGTAGAAAACATGAAGAAAGGGGAAGAGAGGGTTTACTCAATTTATCAATACATAGAGAGCATTCTGGGTGATTTATCTCATTAAAAGAAAATTCTTCTATATTTAATAAAGGATAAAAGAGTGTAAGATATTTAACAAAGATTAAAATAGTGTAAGATGAGGGCCAGAATAAAAACCAGATAATGAAGCTTCTCTTTTTATTGCCAAACTTATTGAGGCACTGATGAATTTACTTCCATTCTTCCTTCAAATTAAAAGTAAATGGAGAACCAAACAGCTCCTAAATTACACTTAGCTTTCTTCAGCAACGTGTTGATTGTGATGACTACTGAAGTTCACTGATTCTTTCAACATTTATTAAACACATACTATGTGCCAGGCTCTTTGCCTGATACTGTGATTACAAAAACCAAACAAAGACTCGGTCCCCACCTTACAAGAGCTTAGAGTCTAGTGGGGAAGGAAAGTAAACAGATGATTCGAATCCAGGGTAGTGAGTGACACTTTGGGCAGACACAGCAGGGAGTTCCTAACCAGGGATGGGTTGTGGCTGAAGTCTTCCCAGAGAAACCCTTACTGAATGAAGATAAGTAGAAGTTACTGAAGGAGGAGTTAGACAAGGGGCAGGGAGTCAGCAGAAGGAAGAGCATAAGGAAAGGAATGACAAAGCATGTTATGTTCGGGGAAATGCAATTACTGATGCGGTTCAAAAAGTACATATGAGTTAAAGAGTGACAAAATCTAAGGCGGGAAAGAAAGATGTGGGGATCGCAAAGGACTTTGTTTGCCAGGCTACAGAGTTTAGTTTTTTTTTTTTCCCAAGGTTATGAGGATTAAATTTGGCAGGGGTGTAAGACTTGTTTTAAAAACCTGTCAGCACTGTGAAAACTGGATTGGAGGAAAATAAGATTAGAGACTGGAAGACTGGTTAGGAGAGGTTGCAGAAATCTAGGCAAAAGATAAGGAGGCCTGAACGAAGAGGCAAAAATAATGGGCAAGGAGATAGATTAGAGAGTAAGGAGTTAGTACATGTAAGGCTCGGAGGTTGATTAACTGTTTGGGGATCTGGGTAGATGACGGTGCTATCAAGATGGAGAGAAGAGGAGAAAGAATAGGTTTCTCCTCTTGGGATTTAGAGTTGTTGGTGGGAATTGCTGGAGAAGGAGGAAAGATGGAGAGTTGAGTTGGAATTTCAGACATGTTGTTTGATGTACCTGTAGCAGATTCAAGAGGAGGTGTCCAGTAGGCGGATCAACTTTGAAGTCTGGCCCTCTGGAAAGAGGCTGGAGTTAGAGATACAAATGTGAAAACTGTATTAGTTTCCTATCGTTGCTGTAAACAAATTACCACAAATTTAATGGCTTAATGCAACACAAATTTACTCTCTTATAGTTCTGGAGGTCAGAATTATGAAATGAGTCTTACCAGGCTAAAATCAAGGTGTCAGGGCCAGGATAGTTTCCTTCTAGAGGCTTTAGGGGAAAATCTCTAACCTCACCTTTTCAAGATCCTAGAGGCTGGACTTCCCTGGCCGTGCAGTGGTTAAGAATCCGCCTGCCAATGCAGGGGACACGGGTTCGAGCCCTGGTCCAGGAGGATCCCACATGCCGCGGAGCAACTAAGCCCGTGCGCCACAACTACTGAGCCTGTGCTCTAGAGCCCGCGAGCCACAACTACTGAGCCCACGTGCCACAACTACTGAAGCCCGCGCGCCTAGAGCCCGTGCTCCGCAACAAGAGAAGCCACCGCAATGAGAAGCCCGTGCACCGCAACAAAGAGTAGCCTCCGCTCACCGCAACTAGAGGAAGCCCATGCACAGCAACAAAGACCCAACGCAGCCAAAAATAAATAAATAAAAGACTTGACCTTTAAGAAAAAAAAAAAAGAGTGAAAGGAAAATAAGCTTGAGAGGAATAGTGAAGGTTCAAAATGGTTCTGGGGATGAACGGCAAAAGCTACTGGGAACATGCACCAGCCCAGGGGTAGAACGTTGGCAGAACATCGACATCCAATTGTGCTGTTTGAAAGTGAAAACAACAGAAACTAAACTGGCAAGGACTAAGAAGGGAAGCACGATCAATTTAAGGCTGCAGTTCTATAACAGAATAACCTCAATGTATGCTGAATTAAGAATAAGCAGGAGCTCTGGCCATTTTTCTGTCTTTAAGGAACTCTAGGGCGGGGGGGAGGGATAAATTAGGAGGTTGGCATTAACACATACACACTAAAATATATAAAATAGATAACCAACAAGGACCTACTGTACAGCACAGGGGACTATACTCAACATCTTGTAATAACCTGTAAGGGAAAAGAATCTGAAAAATATATATATATATCACTGAATCACTGTGCTGTATACCTGAAACTAACATGACATTGTAAATCAACTACACTTCAGTTTAAAAATAAATAAATAAATAAAATTTCCCTCCAAAAAAACAAAAAGAACTCGAAGATGTAAAGTTTGCTAAAATATCTCAAGTCTACCATGGTTTGAGACACACACCTAGCAAATTAGAAGAAACATTTAAAAACTGTGCAATCCACTTCAGAGAGACATAAGTATTTTCATTATGTAGTTTTTATTTTAGACGAACATTATTGTAAAAAAAAGTTCACCTGGAATAAAATCCATTTTTTCTTAAAAAAAACACAGCATCATTATCAGTACACAGTTAATGAATTGGCTTAAACAAGATTAACAACATGACAGGTCCACTTTATCTGCAGGAGCTTTTTCACATTAAGCCATTGGAGCAAAAGTAAAATATGCTGAAACTTACAGTAGGATGATTCTATGGAAAAAACGGATATTTCCCATTAGGGGCATGATTTTAGTCAAATAGTTTACAGTATTTTGCTTTAAAGGGACAGTGTCAGCTGCAAATAAACAAAACCCATCTGTAAGGCCATAGGAATGAATTATAATTAAATTCACATTTTAAAAAAAGGTAAGAAATAAAACAAGAAGTTCTATTAGTTCTTGGCAATAAGAAATGCAATTGCGTATGGCACAAGCATTTCAAAAAATGAAGTAAAATTTGAAAATATCCCTAAAATAATTGTTTGCTAATTTTCATTTCTGTAAATTTCATTTAGATTTTTTTCATAGTGAACATGACACCCATTAATTTTATTAGTCTGAAAAAAGACCAATTCTACTGTAAAATTGTGCTAGCATTTGAAATTTTATTAGTATATCCTGTCCATCTAGGTCCCTCTAGGACAAGGAATTTCATTTTTAGACATTCCCCCACCCCCTTCTTTGGATATAACAAGAAGGAAAAAGGAATGTCCTTTCTGTTAAAAGAAAAATTATTAAAAATCTGAGAGCAGAAATGAGTGCTTAAAATCAGAGAAAAGTAAACCAACATAATGAAATGCTATTTTAAAATTTTAAGCTTAGAAGCTCATCTTTAAAGATTAAGAACTAAATTTATAAAGAAATCTAAGTCATGAACTAGGAAAGGAAGTCTGCTTACACGTATCACTTACTGTTCACAGGAAAAACTATAAGCCTTAATACAGATTCTCAGCATTCAGAACCTGTAAAATGGAGTTATAATCTCTTATTTAGAAATTTCTGCAAACATTTATCTATATTGCACAGCTAAATTTATTAATGGAGACAGGAAGATAATACTTTTTTTGCGCTACTGGATATGACATGTATGTTCTATCCTAAACTACCTGCTACTTTTTCCAATGATGCCTTTAGTTCAAAACAAAACATATAGTCTAAATTGTGTTGGATACTTAAAGACTGGCTCACTGTTTTTCTACTAGGTATTAGAATACTAGTTAGCTAAATGAGGTATAATTAAAAAATAGTCCTTCAAAGTAAAGAGTATAGTCTTCTGAAAATTTATAACAAAGACTGCACAAAATGTTCATGTAAATAGTAAGAAACCCTGCAGCACCTCCTAACTGATGCACAGGTGGATTATTTTCTCATAATCTGTCTGAAGTAAAATATAGCTAAAATAAGTTCCCAGCGAAACGCTTTACAATCAACTGATTTACATGCTACTTAGTTACAGCACGTTTTCATTGTCTGATACCCTCAGACTCTATTTGAAAAGGTCTAGCCAATCATCGTCAAAAATTAGCACACTGATAATAAAATGCAGCCACTGAACCACTAATACTGCTGCAATAAACCTTCATGTACCTTTATCCATAAAACCACAAAAATGTTCACACAAAACTAGATTTCAGCAGGGAACAGACAATTATCTGTCACTAAATTCATCTACAAATAGAAAAAATAATGCACTATATGTACATTATTAAGCAAAGTGGAGTATTTATTGGGGCATTTTACCATGCAGAAAGTGAATCTCCTATGGTCTTAGCTCAAATTATATACAATTTAGCAAAGCTAAATGTAAGAAAATAGCAAGGACAATTTATTTCTATATAACAGAGTATATACCCCCAGTTTGCTGCTACTTCAAAGAACACTTTTAGACTCATCTAACTTTCATAGGCTCTTTCAAAGGGAAGTTCATGGAGACTAGTTATTAACCCATATGAGACAACAGAAGAGAGAAGGAAAAAAAAAACAAAAGCAAAGCATTCTGTTTAAAAAAAAAGGCTAACCACAGAATATGTCAGTTTTGGTTTGCAGACAACCCCTGAGATATAAACCAAAGTGTTAAGACACCAAAGAGTTGGAGGTAAATTACTAAGAGAGTTACATTCATACATGGTGTCATAGCACTTGCCTTTTAGAAATTACCTTGTTACCATCCAGAAAGCTTAACTGCTGGGATCTTTTTCTGAAAATCAGTGAATACAAAATGTTTCTAAGAAATTGTCTTTTTTGTTCCAGAAACCTATCTAATTTTCAGATGGTAGACTTACAGTCAACTTGTGATCAAGGAACTACTGATTTTACTGGGACACCAACTGGTGCCTTTAAGCCTATAAGTAAGTCCAAAAAAAAAAAAAAAAAAGAAAAAATCAAGGAGACTGAAATTTGTGAACAATAAATCTAGTGAACCCATCAAAAATAGCTCTGGTATATATTTCCTGCCACTAAATTGTGCATAAGTTTTCAAACAAGTAGTAAAGGTTGACTGGTCCACGTATTCTAATGATACATCTTAATTTGAAGCAGAATTCTCTGCGGTAACAAGCAATCCATTCCCACTTTCAACTCCCGGACTTAACTATAAAGCATGATGGTAACCTTTGTGAAACAAAACAGGCCTAACAGGAAGAATAATTATTATTTCCTAATCACCTCTTTATTACTCCCTTCTGTGTTATGACACTGAAGGCTAGAATAACAACAATGAATTTGGCACATTAAGTTAACACTAAATACCTTTTTTTCTCATGTGACGGTTTCATCTACAAAAGGCATACCAGTACCAGTGTTTGGTGAGAAAGGCAGCTAAGTTTTTTGGTTGGCTTTGGTCCAAATGGCTGGACCAAGTTCTATAGCAATGCACCTGAACAGATGGAACTGGGTTCTACACATTCAACAACAGCTGTTGTAAAACTGAAACCATGCTCATATTTGCTCTAATGAAAAGGCAAGACTTTTCCTAGAGGCTGCACTAGGTCTAATTAATCTTATTTAAAAAAAAAAAAAGCCCAAATTAAAAAAAAATCATTATTTTCACCATTACCAAGAGCTATCTCTATGAAATTTATATCCACAAATTAATCTCTATCCCTATAGGTAAGCATTCTGTGAACTAAGTCTAAATCTAACTCTTGTTAATTCTTGCAGACAGGGATTATGATAAGAATTGGGCATTACTACTAAACCAACAGCTAAGGAGTGAATCTAAGAAAAAATATATTATGTTTGCTGATGTGACAGAACAACAATTAGATGCTGAAATAAAACCCTAAGTAGTGTGTCTGTCTATGTAAAATTTCAGTTTAAGAAGCTTACACTTAGAAACAGACAACAATGTTCAAATATGTTATGTTTTAGGTGAGTGATTATAATAGGTCAAACATAGGAAAGAAGAGCAAATACAAACTCAAGAAAAGCGACATTAAAGTGATTTCCAAATGCAGTGTCAATAGATTAGGCAGAGGTAATCAATAAATCACCTGAAAAAGTGATTTATTCAGCTACCCGGACTCTGGCAAAAAAGTCAGGAATGAAGCAAAACTCTAAACAATCTGAAGAAATAAAGAAACTGTGGCCTTTGATGAACAGATGGGCATTTTTATGAATTTTTAAGATAAATTTTATCAGAATTTAATGACTCTTTTATTTAAGAAAATCAGAGCCCTTAAATAAATGCTATCAATGCAATAACATTTGCCCATATGAACCTGACCAGCTATGCTGTAATTTTCGTACATTAACCTCTGCTTTAAATGTTCTACTCTTTTTTTAAACATTCCCGAATGCAAATTTGTCTAGAACCTCATCAGACAGAAGTGTGCAGATATGAATCTCAGATTGTGCTGTAACAAGGAAAGGCTAACAACTGATGTGCAAAGTGAAAAAGAAAAAGATAGCAGCTTCCGCAACACGCAATAAAACAGAGGAAAAACAAGTTAAGTCCTGCACGTGTCTCCACTTCATTGCTTCCACGTTTGAAAGAAGAAGCCTGTTATCTTGATGGGCCATGAGGCTGGAATCCACTGCACATTCTGCGTGCAGAATCTAGGTCTAGGTTCAGCGGTGCTCTCAGTAGCAGCCAGGCAGGATGATTCTGAGGCTGGGTGACCTGTGCTTTCAGAGAAGCAGGAAAGGGTCCTCTAGGTGAGCTGCAGTCTCTCAGAAAGAGTTCATCAAAGTAGCGAACAACGGAAGAAACTGGTCTTCTTTGATCGGTTTTCTGTTATTTTCACTGGTCCACCTGCCCCTGATGAATTGCTGTCATTCTAAAAAAACAGAAGATGGAGTTAGCAAGGAAATAAAAGTTTCATGGTTTGAGCCCAATTATCTAAGAAATAAAAAAATATCTAACCATGCCATAAATGTGTCCTCAGTAGTGTGGTTAATTAGGAAGGGAACTAGTTAAGCTCTGATGTTGTCTGTTTCTTTGGAAACGGTGGGTTAATATAGGAAAAATATTTTAAGGCTAGCACCTAATATATTAACCACATATTAGGAAGTTCCTAAGTCCAGTTCAAAAAAATTATAACCAAAAGAGTGTAAAGTTTCAAGGGTAATAATGTAAACAATGTTAAGATACTGGTACAGGCAACCCCTTTGTTGGAGGTAAGAAGAGTTGGTAACATAAGGTATACAATTATATGCAAGATTCAGGTTAAAGCAAACTTTCCGGGATGTCGGGATGTCGTAATGATTCATCACTGAGATTGTTTCAAATTTAAGCAAACTTCAGCGACTTTGAGATCATAATTATATACTGATATAGAGAAAGATAAAAAATTTAATTTTGCCATTATTACTTTAATTATTCTGATCAAAATTCAATTAAAGACCACTTAATGGGGATATATGTATATGTATAGCTGATTCGCTTTGTTATAAAGCAGAAACTAACACACCATTGTAAAGCAATTATACTCCAATAAAGATGTTAAAAAAAAAATAAAAATAAAGACCACTTAAAGAGCCAGAGGAAAGAACTGAAACCGCTGCAGCTCAGAAATAAGAAATTTGAAGAAACAGAAATAAGAATCAAAGTTTAAGCAGGTGAAAATGTAAGGCAGGGAAAAAAAATGGGTTAATCTGAATATATTATAATCAGGCCTATCCCTTTAATTAAATAAATAAACAACACAAGTAAGAAAACAAATTTAAAAACAGCATAAGGAAAATAAAAATTATATGTCATACAAACCATTTTTCTGTTGAGTTTTGTCATTATATCCCGTGCAAGTGTAAAAAATGCCTAAAGGTAAACCAAAGGTTTCATTATTATATGTTTATATTATCTTTTAAAATAGAACTGTAGCCTTTTTTATTATTTCATTATAAAATATATTACTTTGAGGTTTTTAATTGAGAAAAGAACATAATTGCCATCACAGTAGACACATGACTATTGTAACTTATTTTTCATTTATCATATCATAAAGGTTTTCCAGTGTAATCAAACTGTCATTCATCGAATATTTTCTGCACATAACATCTGGCACAAGTTCCTAGTATGACACTTGTTGAGTTATGGGTATAATAAGATCACTTGGGAGGCGGAGGCTCTAAAGCTCCTGGGCATCCCCAGAGTGGGGCACAGTTTCTGGTCTAGGAGATGCTGAATATCTGTTTAATAACTGAAGGAATAATTATGAATTACCCTATAGCTCTAAAATTTGTTTTCACAAAAATCTCCACCTTTTATTCCCCACCTCCTCTCTTTCAAATTGCTTTCCCTCTTATACCTGAGAATATATAACCTCCCGTGTCGCAACACTCCAAAATCCCAACAGTTCCTACAGCTCAGCTAAATTCCCCACCGTGGAAATCAGTGAAATAGAAGCAGGACAAATCTCAGTGGCATTTTATGCCTAGTGCCTCTTGACCCAAACCCAAGCCAAACGTTTTTAAAACCTATCATCCCTGGTGGTCCAGTGGTTAAGAATCCGCCTTCCAGAGAATTCCCTGATGGCGCAGTGGTTAAGAATCTGCCTGCCAATGCAGGGGACACGGGTTTGAGGCCTGGTTCCCAGTCTGGGAAGATCCCACATGCCGCGGAGCAACTAAGCCCGTGTGCCACAACTACTGAGCCTGAGCTCTAGAGCCCACAAGCCACAACTACTGAAGCCCGAGCACCTAGAGCCCATGCTCTGCAACGAGAAGCCACCGCAGTGAGAAGCCCGTGCACCGCAACGAAGAGTAACCCCCGCTCACAGCAACTAGAGAAAGCCCACGCTCAGCAACGAGGACCCAATGCAGCCAAAAATAAATAAATTTATAAAAAAAAAAAAAAAAAGAATCCACCTTCCAATGCAGAGGACAGGGGTTCGATCCCTGGTCGGGGAACTAAGATCCCATATGCCGCAGGGCAACTAAGCCCATGTGCCACAACTAGAGAGCCCAAGTGCCACAACTACAGAGCCCATGAGCCGCAACTATTGAGCCTGTGCACTCTAGAGCCCGTGTGCCACAACTAGAGAGAAGCCCAACTGCCGCACTGAAGAGCCTGCCCGCTGCAACGAAAGATCCCCTGTGCTGCAACTAAGACCCAACACAGCCAAAAATAAATAAATTAATTAATAATTTAAAAAAAACTATCATCCCTACTTTGTTTCTACATGACTCTTAAGGCTTCCTCAGTTGTCTCCATGCTAAACCACTGGTATGTCAGTCTGTTCCCAATCACTCCTAATGCCCAAAAATGTTCAGCAAAAGGATTATTATTAAACCAGTCAAAAAGAAGCAATATGATAACTACTATTATCACTCATTGTCAGTGTCTCACTGTCACACTGGTCACCTGTGAGTCAAAGTTTCTAAGTAAGCCCATCTCAGTTTTTGAGGCTAAGTTAAAGCTCTGGGAAAACTGCTAACTTCTGCAGAATACCTGGCCAGAATAAGCAGCTCGGGCAATCCCCAGGTCTATATTTCCATAGCTCAATGCTCTCTTCTCTTTTTTTTTTTTTGGCCACACCGAGCGGCTTGCGGGATTTTAGTTCCCTGACCAGGGAATTCCCAGCTCAATACTCTCTCTAAATCACAGGTATGATCAGGGCACAGGACTAACAGAGACTGAAGCCTGCTCCATTAAGCCAGGGCACAGAGCTCACTCCGTGGCAGCAATCCTACGTGGGCCATCTCAGTGAGCAAGCTTTTCTCCTGTCTCCACCATTAAACCTGACTGAAGAGGCTCCCCTCTTTCTGATGAAAGGAAATCCTTTTGTAGCAAGCAGAAGGAAGCATTTTTCTGCGTATCTATGCTTGAGTAAATAAATCAGTAGAGGCTTCCTGTTTCCTAACACCCATTAGCCAACCTGAAGAAATGACTGTTAGTTATTTAAAAGAAAGAAAAAGTTCTGATCAGCGTCCACTAGTCGAGTCACTTAAGTCTCAATTTTTAGCCATATGTCATGGTGAAGAGTGAACAGCTTGAGAAATTAAATGTTTATGAAACCATCAGTTTTATTGTTAAATAAATTACATGTATTAACACATAGTACATGTATTATTTTTATGATCAGTTTTAAAAATGTTTTTAAAAAAGGAAATATTATCAACAACTCTGCGCTTGGCAAAGAAAATCTATTCTTAGAAGACCTTAGATAATTTGGTCTTAACAGTTAACTTACTGAAAACTTATTAAAACTACTCTCTGATAAACACTTTCTTATTTCTACTTAATGCCATAGTGTTAAAATGTATCATGCTTAATCGACTTCAAACATGGACACTAAGGGAATCTGTTCAATAAGCTAACAGTTTAATTCTCTCTTGAGAGAGTGCAGGCATGCAAGTAATTAAGACTGTGCTACACGCTACTGTAGGATGACATGGACGATGATAAATGAGCAGAGGACACTGTGCTTGGTCGGCCAGAGCAGGATTTCCAGCTTCCCAAACAAAGGGCAAAACTGAACTTAACCTGAACTTCCATCTTCTGTTCAGTGACCCTTTTTTGGTTTTTTTTGGGTGTGTTGGGTCTTCGTTGCTGCACGCGGGCTTTCTCTAGTTGCAGTGAGCGGGGGTTACTCTTTGCAGGCTTCTCATTGCAGTGGCTTCTCCTGTTGAGGAGCATGGGCTCTAGGCACGCGGGCTTCAGTAATTGTGGCCCGCGGGCTCAGTAATTGTGGCCCAAGGGCTCAGTAGTTACTCCACAGCACATGGGATCTTCCCAGACCAGGGCTCGAACCCATGTTCCCTGCACTGGCAGACAGATTCTTAACCACTGTGCCACCAGGGAAGCCCTGTTCAGTGACTCTTAATTGAGCAATCTAATATATCCCATGTGGAGGACGGGTGGTAGAAATCCAACAACCAGGATCCACATAAAAGTCAGAAGCATAAACATTTACAGAATGGAAGTGGAGTTCCCACAAGGCATTCACTAAGTCAGAAAATATCAAGGCTTGGAGAGTTGCTTGAACACAGGCACCTAAGACACTAATGCTACTACATAACAAGTCACCAAACAATTCCTTCTCACCTCTTCTACATTCGTACTGGATTTTGCGCTTGTCTCCAAGAATTTAATCCCATAGTCAATTGCTAACTGAAAGACAAGAGAAACATTTAAATTCAGTGCAAGTTTCTTGAACATATAGAGCATTTATATTTTTTTAGGTTTTTCAGAGTCCTAAAGGGAGAGTACCTAGTTCAGAACTCCTGTGGTTCTCAAATTTCTTTGCTTTCTTCTACTGTATCATGTTTGAAATTTAGATATCTAACTTCATCACCACAAGTAAGTAAAATGGCACCACTTCCACTCAAAACATAACTTAAGTACTTCCCTTTTTTTTTTTATTATACCTGTAGTTCTCTAATAAAATCACTAGCAAACCTATGAGACATTCACCCCTATCATTAATTTGGGATACATTTACCCCTTTTATCTGCTGCCAAAGTACAAACCTCCAACAGTTACTATTGTAACTTTTCATTATTTTTTAATAAATTGGTGCATAAAAGAACAAATGCTTAAAATACTAAGTACTCACTGCTTGGGTTTCTATTGATTGTGGCAAATTGTGAACTCTTCTACATTTCCATCTATTTCCAAAGAGTTCCCAGTTCATGTGCAACACCAAGATTAAGTGAATGTTTTTAGGGGAAAAAACTTCGCAGTCAGATTGAAAAACAAAATGCATTTTGCGCGTATCACTAAAAAAAAGTCTAAAGCAAAATTCCAAGACTTAAAAAATTGAAGCCTCTAAAGTCAATTTGGAAAATGTCATAGAAATGAATACGTACATGTAATAAACTCTTGTTTTGCAGGACATAAAATAGAGAAATGCCTATAAATGATATCCATAGCTTAATGAAGAGTCTAAAACTCCATAATGACCTAAATCTAATGTGTAGTAAAATATTCCTGAAAAAAAAAATGAATTGAAAAATGATTACTGTTGAAACTTCACCTATCCTGCTACTTTTTTTTCAAAGAGAATGAACTGGTTTAACTTCAAAACTGGGTACTTATACACAGATATGGAAGAAACAGCCTGAACTCTAAGCTGCAGGAATCTGAAAAAGGACCAATTTGTATCTCCCAGAAAACAGCAAATTCTTTAGGAATGAGTCATGACTACACAGTATATGGAGTTGGAGCTCGAATACTAATTCATACCATTCAAGTATGGATTACAACCCTTTTGTTGTTTTTTTAACAGATTAAAATATAGATGTTTTTAAACCTTAAATCAATAATTAAATAATAGTAAGAAAATGAATGCTTAACGTGAGTAGATTCCAATCTTTATGCATTCAGTTCAAATTTACCTTCTCCCCTCTTTCTTTTGACACTTGTCTTTTGTCATTCATATCACATTTGTTGCCCAGGATCATTCTTTCAACATCTGAAGAGGCATGCTGCAGGGAGAAAACAGTATATGTTAGACTAACAACCTGAGAAAAACACAGTTACTCAACAGGCAAATCTTAACCTGTCAGAAACAGATCCAGAAATTTAATTAAGACAAATAACCTTTCACTCAACACAAGGCCTGATTCACAGAAAAATTTTAAAGGTGAGAGGAGGGGAAAGCTACAGCATAAGAGTCCATGCGAACTTTTTTCCCAAAGGCTTGCAGTCATTCTCATGTCTTTTTTGGTACATGAACAAACAAAAATAAAAGTTAAAGTTATCTAACAAAAAAACTTCCAAATGTTAGTTTGCGTCAAAGAAGGGAGAAAACCTCAGTACTAAGTGAGCCAATGCGGAAGGTATTCTGGATTCTGAACTACTTAAACAATAAATTCACGCAGGTTAATATAAATGTGTATGAAATTATTTCAGAGTCAGATTTCTTTCTGAAATGTCAAAGACATTTAAAAAAATCTTCATACCAATCAAACTGGAACTAAACCAAATTTTAAATATCTAAGATGAAGAAAATGTTAGAAGGGCAAAATGATAAACTGCCGGAATAAAGATATATTTTTGCCCGTCAAACAGCCTGGTGGAACAGACAGAACCTGAGAACCAAGGTTTTAATCCTCGCTCTCCTTTTTAAAGGCTCTATGAGCACATGCAAGTCACCTCTTTCTGGCCTCAGTCTTCTCATGTGTAAAATGGGGGCTTGGATTAAATTATTTTCAAGATCAGGGCCAAGTTTAAAATTCTGTGAAACTGCTCCTCTGTCTGCACCCCCCAAGTCCAGCAGAGAAGTCAGACTGGCGGTACCAGAGATGTCACCCTCCCTGGCACTCCTCAGAGCAGAGGGCCTGACCTGCCCGCGCCCTACTTCCTAGCAGCTCAGCTGAGTGATAGGGAGACAGAGAAGCCCTTTATAAGCACCCAGCAGGACTCTTCTCTAGTATCCATCCTCTTTCTATACATACCTCTTCAATGTTTCTTATCCAATTTTTAATATTGTCAAAGGACTTTTCATTTGTGATGTCATAGACCAGCATAATTCCCTATAAGAGGAAAAAAGACCGTTATTTAGTACTTTATACATTTAAAGTTAAAGAATATAATGTCAATGTACTCTTCTCCTCCAGAAACCTTGCGTTTGTCCTTTTTCTGTCTTTATAAAAGGAATTTATAATAAAAATTTGAAGTACAGAGAAACAGAAATAAATAAAATCTTCCATTGTCTCACCATGTAAATAAATACTCTGTTAACATTTTTTTCACTTTTAACCTTTAATGAATTAGTAATTATGGTAAAGGTGATACACCCTTTCTACCTGACCTCATATAATAAAACTGGCACCAACTGAAGCTAAAAGGATGTTTAAGTTAAAATAGAGGTAACATTGAGAGTAAGAGGTAATTGCTTCTGTTGTGCACTTGTTTAGTCTAAGTAGAAATTATCTTGTTTCTGACTCTTATACTAAGATTGTAACCATATGGCTTTAGATTTATTTCTTTTTACATGAACTGATTGAAATGTTACTAAACTAAAAAAAGTTACTATTTGTCTAAGTAAATCACAGACACTTAAAATATAATGCATTTGTTACACAGTTTGATGAAAAGCATCCTCATCATATTTTAGAAGACCCCATGTCTGGTATTTTTAAACGGTTTATCTTCTAAATGTTTCAACTGACACCTGTACGTTACCTATTCCAAAATCTGTATCACAAGACCACACTTGTGTACTAAGTGCTAGATCCACCCCCCGTCCATCCCTTTCAACAAATATTTAGTGAGCACCTACTATGTGCCTGATAGTATACCAAATGCTACTAGTAGTGAATAAGATAGACAAGGCCCCTTCTTCTCATGGACGGCTAGCAAAGAAAACAATGAACCAATAATTATATAATTAATTATAATTTAGACAATCGCTATGAAGAAGCATGAGGAGCTCTGAGTAAAAATGCTAATCTAATCTGGCTGAGGGGCTGGGGTGGCTCACGGAAGGTTTCCATGAGAAAATGACATTAAAGCCAAGGCCTGAGGACTGAGTAGACTTGAACTGGGCAAAGGGGTAGAGGCTGGAGTGAAGAGGGAAAGCCCTCAGTGCCTGGGACATAGCAGAAATGTGATAAATATCTTGCTCACCAGGAAGGCCCAGAACCTACTAGGTTGAGTAAAAGACTGTCAGCTTGGCAAGAGTGCCCAGATCCACCGGGAGAAGGGCACAAGATGAGGCCGAAGACATAGACAGGGGTCAGGTGTGCCTTGGAGAACACTGGCAGGGCATCGGCTCCCAGATGGCCCCTGTGGTCACCGAAAACTCAACTAAGTGAAATAGGAAGTTGTCTTTGTCCCCTTCAAATCTTCTCTTCCTCCTTGTACTCTCGTTTTGAAGGAGGGCAATACATCCCTGCCAGCAAGCCCAAGCAGACCCCTGGGAGTAATCTGCTCCACCACTAGTCAGTCACTAAGTCCTGTAGACTCAACAACCTCCACATTTCCACAGTCTGATACCCCACATGCAAGGCCTTACTCACATTCTCATCAATTAGCCTTTAGATGGATGACTTACGTCTCCCTGCTTTCATTCTTAACCTCCTCTAATCCACTCTCCATAAGGGTACCAGAGTTATCACTTCATTGCTTAAAATCCTTTGGCATCTCGCCATCGTACTCATAATTAAAATTCCTTAAATAGCAGGCAAAATCTTTCAGGCTCTGGCTTCCAACTTTGTAAATAAATACAAAATATAAATGTAAATAAATATAAATCAAATACACATAGATAAAATACACATAGATAAAAGAATCCAGGAAACATAGCAAAATGTTAACAGAAGCTATCTCTTATGGTGGTGGGATTTTAGATGATTTCTTAGGATTTTCAAAGCTTTCTATACTACATGTAACCTTCTGACAACCAGAAAAATATACATTATTATTTAAATTTAAATGACAAACAACATTCTTCTCTATCCTCCCTCCTCCTAGCCTCAAATGCAAATGTTTAACTTTGGCTACACTGTAAAGCAGATTTTACAATTACCAAGGTAATTAAAAAAAAAAAAATCAAAGTGGAGAACTGTACACTTAAATGTTAAATTTTATGTTACATATATTTTATCATAATTTTTAAAAGCCTCAAAATGCAATCTGAATAATTCCTGATTCAAACAGCTTAGCTACCTACAATAGTAAAATAAAGCAAAAAATTGCCAGAGCTTTACTTCCCTTTGGGCTATGTGGACAACCTTGATCTTTACTGCTGTCTGTCAAGTAGCACTCTGGGTGGTTAGCACAGGAAGTGTGAACACAGTGTAGTGGTTAAAGGCACAGATTCTGGAGTCAGAGGCATCAAGTCTGGGCTCCACCACATGCTACCTGGGAGATCCTGGAGAAGTTATTTTATCCCTCGCAGTCTGTGTTTGGGAAATGAGGACAGCACATCTTCCACACTGGATTTTTGAGGATCTACGGAGATATTATCTGTAAAGTACTTTACCTAGAATCCAGGACACAGCTTGGACTCAAAAATTGGCAACAATTATTAATTTATATCTTTGGTTTCAGTAGCAGAAACCCTTTGACTATTCCCTATGTTTGTAAGCTAATTGATATTATGAATCAGCTGGAAATACAAGTTCCGGTATACCATGTAAAAACTTTATATATCTAGTATACATACCTTTAACAACAACGGCCTCCTAAGAGTTCACAAGACAGTACTGAGAAATGGCGATAATGCAATGATATGGTCCCTTTTCCCCCCAAAGCCCGATTGTCCATCAGGGTTACTGCTATGCCTACAAATGTTGCTGAATAGTTTGAAATAGACCAAAGGACTCTGCCACGGTGTCAGACTCAGTACTGTGCTTACCAAAACGCTGCATACCTGAGCCAACCAAACTAAACCTGCCAGAACCACCACCTGTTGAAATGAGAACACAACGGCCCCACATCCCACTGGAACAGATGACATGCAAGATCCAAGACTCAAGCAGAGCAGGATTTCCTGAACACGTATCTAAGACTGTTTCTAGGTCTGAAACTGTTCACTGATTCACTCCTTCAGCAAGATTTTATTGAGCATCTACTATGTGTAAGGCACTGGCATTCATAGCAAAACAAGAGACAAAAATCCCTACCTTCAAAATGAAAAGGACAAGATATCTTAGAAGAGCAACAATTTCTAATTATTTGCAGTAATGTGAAAAAAGGCTAGGCAGTAGATAAATAAAATCTAAATTAAAGAACACATTTCAATGATCTCTTTCCTTATACCATGAACTAGAGCTACACAGCCAAGGAAGGCACTTGCTCCACATTCTAAGTGTTCTTGCCCACTCTGTAGTGAAAACAAGCTTGCAAGTGGTATCAATACATCATTCCTAGAAAATAAAAAAATTGGTCAATATAAAGGCCTGTGTTTATAAGATGCTTCTAATCAAAATTACCTATAAACTATTCTAAATCATCCCTGTTAAGATGTTCTTATTTACCCCCAAAATCCTTCCTGGAGGAAATCAAAAACAAACGAACTTCTCCACACAAGGTAAGTCCCTTCCCTTTGATTCCAATCTAAGCAAAGTAGAGAGTAGCTGACAACTGCCCTTCTTAAAAGGATGACCTTTTACAACCTTCAAAGTATTATAGGGTGGAGAACACATACATATAAAATGGTTAGTGGTATAGAGTCCCAAGGTGGTAGAGTTTCAAAAAGGAATTCCCAAAAGGAATCCCCAACTTCTGTGTGGGGATGCCACTGGCACTCAAATACTGGAGGGTGAGTGGCAGTGGAGGAGGAAGGGAGAGCAGCATGATAATAGAGGGATCTGTGGATTCAGAGCGCACCTTCCTGCGGCAAAGGGACAGCTAAGACCCCTACAGCTCCGTCACGTCCACACCACTCTCAGGAGCACAACGGTCTTTTATGCAATGAGTTGGGTAAGTTGGCAGCTGGCACCCCAGAGTCTACTAGGCTGGGCTTACATGATCTCAACTGTTCAACCTTCCAAGACTCTCTGAGCATATTGGGTTTCATCATCATTTAAAGCTCCAAGTTATACCTGGCTTAGGCCTAAAAGCCAGAGATAAAGCCCTGTTCTGGGTCAGACGTTTTAGGCTTGGTTCAGTAGAGCTCAGCTTCTAAGCTGCCTTATTCACCACTGTACTCACAGCACCACACAGAATCTACCCTGAGCCAACAATATAATGGGTTGTAGAGATGAAGCATCTTAGGACGTAAAAGAGCCAAGTGACGAGGTTATGATAACAAGGATAAGACTAGGATATAGCACAGAAGGACCTGCTAGTCAAGATTCACTAGATTCTAAGCCTCAGAGAGTCACAGATCATTTGGCTACTTCCTGGCCAGCTGGCAGAATGCTGGTGGAGGAGACTCCAGAGGGATGAGCCAATAGGAGTGGACGTTGTGGACCTGGTGAGAGATAAGGGATGATGGTGGCAGGGCTGAATGGGGAGAGGGTGCAAGAAATGCATATTTAGTCACAGAGCTTGTGGTCTGCTAAGATTTGGCAAAGGTATTAATAAAAGGACAAAGCACAAAACTATACGATCACTCAGAATGTGTGGAGGAGTTCTAAGACATCTCCAAGCTAATTACGTGATTAATATAATGAAGACCAATGGCAGAGTACACAGCTACTAAACACAAAACGTAAAATCCCCTTTAAATGTCTTGTTTGCACATCAAAAAATCTATTTTCTCCAATGTACTAGACTCTAGCTTGAATCCTACAAACTTGACGAATGAACATTCATGTTTTACTTCCACAAAAGCCTAAAACACACTCACCATAGCTCCTCTATAGTATGCTGTCGTGATGGTTCGAAATCTTTCCTGACCCGCCGTGTCCCTAAAATGTGAAACAAAGGAGAGAGTGGTTTGCAAAGTCATCACCAGTATCGCTGAGGAGACACTCGAAGCTGTAGGAGATACAATTGTGGTCTGCTCACAAATGCAGTGGTTTCAGGGAGATGGGGAACAAGACACAAAGGGAGCCTGTTGTGCCTCTGGAAGCCTGTCGGGAGCTCAAAATGACTTGGGTGAAAAACTTGGACCTTGATGACAAAAGCAGCCACAGGAAAATGCATGGTCCTGCTAGGAACTGGCAATGTTGTGTTCGCCAGTCAGATGAGGAACAGAATAGAGAATAGTTCTAACTTCTTGGACTACTAGAGGCAGTTCTAATCCTTTTTATAAATGCCCAATGATTCAGGCATTCTGCTCTCTTGACTGAAAGTCTGATTTCTGTACAAAGCAAGCAGTTGGACTGGACTTACTACCATGTGAATTTGCTCAGCAGAGCACACTAAAATGGGTCTCCTCAAGAACTTTTTCAGCTCTAGAGCCCGTGATTAAATGAGACCGCGGAGTTCAACACATAATTGTTGACAAAGACTTCAAAATATGAACAATACCTCAAAATTACATCAACTTGCATTTATTCTTGCTTTTTTGGAGGATGACGTACCATCTAAATACATTCTGAAAAATGCCAACATTTCGAATTACATTACCAAAGCAACCCCTATAAAGGAAGTCAAATTTCCTTGATACCTGGGAAAAATAAATATTCTTAAAAGAAAAAAAAAGCATTTGTGGAAATACACTAAAAAAGAAGCATTTGTGGAAATATACTAAAAATCTAACACATACCAAACCCAAATGAGATAAAGGCCTAAGGGAAATATAGTAAATTTAAAACATTAATAAATACCTTACCATTTATGTATACCTTAAATAAAATGTATACCTTACATAAAATACTTTCACATGGTGCTCAAATGATGCCCACCACAGCCCAGTGTGGTGGTATTACCATCATCCTTGTTCTACAGAAGAGGAAACAGGCTCAGGTGGGCTGTGGTCCCAGTTCTGCCACTAAATAGCTCATACCCTTGAATGCGACTCAAGCATTCTAGGCCTTGGCTGTTCAGTGCAGGCCCTGGCCTCACACTACCATCATCTTATCCTGCCATCCTCTCACTGATCAGGATTAGATACACAGGCACTTGTTTAGGACTCAGCAAACAAATCATGAGGAAAACAGGAGCCAAACACTGTTGAGCAGACTAACCATATTTTATTTATTTATTTATTTATTTTTGGCTGCATTGGGTCTTCGTTGCTGCGCGCGGGCTTCTCTAGCTGCGGCGAGCGGGAGCTACTCTTCGCGCTCTACAACAAGAGAAGCCACCCCAACGAGAAGCCCGCGCACCACAGCAAAAAATAAATTTTTTAATTAATTAATTTATTTATTTTATTTTTGGCTGTGTTGGGTCTTCGTTTCTGTGCAAGGGCTTTCTCTAGTTGCGGCAAGCGGGGGCCACTCTTCATCGCGGTGCGCGGGCCTCTCACTATCGTGGCCTCTCTTGTTGGGAGCACAGGCTCCAGACGCGCAGGCTCAGTAGTTGTGGCTCACGGGCCTAGTTGCTCCGCGGCATGTGGGATCTTCCCGGACCAGGGCTCGAACCCATGTCCCCTGCATTGGCAGGCAGATTCTCAATCACTGCGCCACCAGGGAAGCCCAGAATAACCATATTTTGATTCTAACATGCTACTTGATTTAGAACCAGCTCTGCAGCAAGGATGGAGGAGAAACCCTACCATCCTAAATGCAGGCCATGAAGATTGAATGGAGACTACTTTGCTGCCAAGAGGACTGATAAATAGTGCCATGGGGTTCTAATTAGCTGATTACCCACAGGCTCCTAGAAACATTCCTTATTGCTATGATCAGGACTGTACAGCACAGAGTCAGAGATTCTCTTTGCTTCCCCCTTAAAAAAATTTTTTTTTCTTTAAAATATTTGACTCTTATTAAATACCAATAGATGAGAAGAGTAGCTTGTGGTGACCTACACAATGTTTTCCAGTGAAGTATACGGGGAACCTCTATACAAGGCTAATACATGAAGCTGACACAAGGTTCCAGGAGATTTGGGTAGTTGTCCCAGCTCCATCACTATCCCAGACATATGCCTTCAGATGAACTTAACCACTCTAAGTCCCAGTTTCCTATCAAAGAAAGGCTGGCGGATTTCAATATAAAGTTCTAGTTCTATCCCGGTTCTGAAATTCAAAGAAGAAAAACAGCCTATGGAAAAAGCTGATATATATGTATTACTTTATTATTTTGCCCTGCTTCCTTCTTAAGTCTATGATGCTCTAAATTTCTAAGCTTTGTTTCCTGCTGTTATTGTCACACATTAGGTCAGTAAACATCATCAAAAACCTTCCTCAAGGCTCCAAATCTATGTGGCTCCATGGAAGGCCCTACACTGAAAGCAATTAAGGAGGTTAAAAAAAAAAAAAATCTAAGAGTTTGAGTTCAAGCCAAAAATATTCAACCAGGCAATCTGCAGGAACCCTGTTTATTCATTGTAGTGTGACAAATTTTTGAGGAATTACCAGTCGGAGTTGGCTGATCATAAAGAGATCTTTGCCTCGCATATTATAACATGAGAGATGACAGGCATGCCCTTTCCCTTCCTTATTCCCCAGTGCAGTGCTCCCCATTTTTTATTTAAGGAGAAGAAATATGCAAATAAATGAGAAAATATCAGAGCTGAAAGGGAACTCAGATGTCATCAGTCTGACCAATCAATTTACAAATGAGGACAAGTAGTCCCTAAGGAGGGAAGCAAATAACTCCAAGTCTTTAATTTAGAGGCCGGACTCCAGATCAGCACTTTGGGGTAGGAACTTTGGGGTTCCTACCACTTGACTACTTTGCCTTATCTGATTTCACAGCTGCAACAACTACAATGGAAAAATAACTGACACGCTTTAGAATTTAGTTTCCTCCCCTATAAAATTAGCATTTTGGAAGAATGAGCTCTCAAATTTCCCCTGCTTGTGAGACTTAGTGATATCATGCTCACCATCCCACTCCTGGTGAAGATACCTTTGAATACCTACCCATTTCCCCTTGGTTCTGATAAAGAAGTTTTAGCTACCGAACGATACCTCTAATTTACCACAATTCACCTTTTAATTCCCACTTTCAATTCCTGATTAAGGTAGAAATGCTGTGTGCATATATTTTTTTTTACTTACCATATCTGAAGCTTGATTTTCTTTCCATCTAGTTCTATCGTTCTGATTTTAAAATCAATTCCTGCCAGAAAAAGAAAGAAAGACATGCTAAATTTCTTCAAATATAATCCAAGTCTTATTAGGAAAAGGACAAAGATTTCTTTTGAAAAAAAGCTCTCCAACGCACTGGAAAATGTGAACACAGAGAGGGTGTGAACGGTATGTTTCCTCTGAATACAGGCTGAAGAAAGAAATGCTAATTACTCTGCAAAGAATTCCCACACATGTTAAATGAAATGTATTATATGCCTCATTATTTTGACACAAATGGAACACATCCCTCAAAGGTACATAATTTAGATAGATGGAGAACATGCCATATTGTCCACTTCCTGAAATACAGATAAACAAAGCTTCCTACCCACCCCTCGTGCCCCGTCCTTCCCTAAAGAAGGCCGTGAGGCCTCTTTTTGTTTTATTTCCACCTCCTTCCATTTGCTTCTTTAGAATCTGCAACTGGCTAAAAGAAAGAAAAAACAAAACAAAACCCACCTATCTGAAGGCAGGGATGAGAAAGCCTGCATATTTATTTTACACAGTTAGCAAGTACTTTACATACGTGTTAATAAATGTTCCCTGCATCTTTCTGGCTAGTGCTAAAATAGCTAAAAGGGCTTTTAGCCCTGGCTGCACTTTAGAATTACCTCAAGAACTTAAAAGAAAAATAAAACTACTCATGACTAGGCCTGCTCCCTTCCCCAAATTCTGAGATTCTGACTTAATTGGTCAAGGATGGGATCTGCACACTAGTAATTTCAAAAGCTCCCCAAGTGATTCCAACCTGAAGCCAAAGCTAAGAAGCACTCAACCAGCCTGACAGGTAGCATGTGAAAGTCATTTGTGGCTCCAGCACTCAACAGTTCAACCCCTCCCTCACCTATTTCCCCCCACTATGGTAGCTCAAAACTTACTCAGCAATTTCAGCTACAAAGAACCACAAAGTCCCTGACAAATATAAGCGTCCTCTACCATTTAACAGGAACAGGCTGCTGCTCTTTGTGAAGGGACCAGTTAGTGAATACAGCTCGGTTGCAATTTGCTAAATCCTCATCATCTGGCTACTCAGCTTTGTTTCAGATGTTTCTACTCCTTCACATTCTCTACAGAACCCCTTAAAGTGGTTTCTAAGACATTTCAAGAAAACGTCAATTATGCATCCTCTAAAGTGACTGAAACATTAACTGCAGCTATTTCGAGGGAGAAAAGCCTTCAACGGCTACATTATTACAGTATTTCTACATATTAACATTGACAACGCCCAAAAAGGCTGCTTGCCGCTCCAGCTTCATATATGGCAAAGGCATAAACCAAGTGGATTTGCCCCTTCTTCTCTGCGTGGCACTTTTCCCCCAGGGAACCTTTTCACGTATGCTTGTGAATCTTGAAATACGCAACAATCACACCCAAGCTAATCCAGCAGAACAGCTTCTTATTCTTTCCCTTCACTAATAACCATGTAATGTTAACAAATACAATCTCATACCCAATACCCCCAGGTTATCTGGCTCACATTTCCTCCTCTAAGGTACCTCAGTATTGCAGGGTCTGCAGTCACTGAAGCAAAACTGAGCAACACAGCACAAATATTATTGTCAGCATCACACAGAATTCACTGTGGCCATCATTCATTTAAGATTTAACACACATTGATTTTTATTGTGATTTATCTTTTTATATATCTCCAAATCCAGTGTAACAAAGACCCTCCAGGGATTCTCTCTAGCCTTTATCTCTTTTTGCTCTTCACATCAAGAACAATGCCCAACACGCGGTAAGCAAGAAATAAATGTTTCTTGATGTTAACATTTTTTAAAAATTCACAATTTTCCAAATTCATAGAAACAGAAAATAGAATGGTGGTTATGAAGGGCTGAAGGGAAGGGGTGGGGAAGGAGAGCTGTTGTTTAATGGGCATAAAGTTTCAGATTTGCAAGATGAAAAAGTTCTGGAGATCTATTTCACAACAATGTGAATATACTTAATACTACTGCACTGATCACTGAAAAAACGGTTAAGATGGTAAACTTTATTTTATGTGTGTGTATGGGTTTTTTTTAGCACAGTAAAAAAGAAGAAAAATTCATGACTTTCAAAACACTTACTGTATCTCCAGAAAATAACTTTCTTAACTGGAAGACTAAAGTCATCCAACATTCCATCTTTTAATAGTTCATTCACATTTTAAGTAAAAGATGATGTCTATCAAAACGCCTGCCAAATGAATACTTTTCCTTATTCTATTTTATTAAGATGTAACTCCGGTTCTTTCAAGGTTGTTTTTACCTGTAGTCAGGAGTCATGGGCAACTTTTCCACCTTCATTCAACAAAGCCATTTTGAGGCGCCCTTAAGTCTCAGTTACTCTCCATTCATGTGAAACATTGAGGAAACTTTCTACTGACCCAGCCTTTTGTTTTTTGTATTTGTTAGAAGGATTACCTTTCTGTTATTGGAGGAGGTTCTACCATTATCTGTGATACTTAACCGTCTGTTCACTATTCAGAGGTTTTCAACATTTTATAAGAGCTGTGAACTGGTATTTAGCTTTGGTTGATGCTGCTATCAGGAGCCAGCTGACAGACAAATGCTGTAGAGCACAGTCAAATTAGCACAACTTGAATTTCACTAAAAATGGGAAATATCACTTATGTTATTATTGAAAAGCCCTGGCCCTGGAAGTCAAAAGACCTAGATTGCAGGTTGGGTTCTGTCATTAACAACTTTTAGGAGGTTGCCTATCTGTTCTGAACCTCCACATTCCCATCCATAGAAAAGGTTGAGAGAATCTCATTAGATAAATTAAATAATGTGCTTGATTGTGCTGTGGGAACTCTGAAATTCCACACAGATGTAAGGTATTACACATTCAGATGTTGTTATCCGGCAGATCTCGTCACCTCATGCATGGATTATGGTAATAGCCTCCCAGGGCGCTGTGCCAACATCTCTTGCTGGTCTAAATCCCCTGCATGCAACTGTGAGAACAGCTTTCAACAATCCCTGTGGTAATGTCACCTCCCTATTCAAGAAGCCATGGATCCAACCTCCTCGGCCTGGCAATCCAGCCTTCCCCACAAGTGCACCGCTCTCCCGACGCCGCCACCCTCCCAGCCTCTCTCCAACTTTGGCCTCTGTTTCTCTCACTGGGCCCCGCACCTCCTCCCCTCTGCCCGTGCATGGCTACCTCACTCGGCAGCCTTCTCTGAGGGTGCCGCCCTACCCCACGGTCCTCTCCACTCAGGCCTGTCCATCCCTACCTCCAGGCCTGGCTTTTGCACAGCAATTCAATACTGTGTTACTGGGTTTATTAACATACTGTCCTGAATTGCTCTCACATCAAGCAAGGGTTCCATCCTCTCTTTGCCAGTTAGGTTGCACACAGAAACATGTATGCAGTAGATCCTAAATGAAAGGTTAAATACCCCTGTGTAATTAAGTAAAGGTTAAATTCTACTAAGTGTGGAGAGAGCTAAGAAAACCTTGGAAGTTCAAAGTTTTGTCAGCATACTCTAGTGAGAATAGTAGGGGTGCTGAGAAATCTTATGACACTAAGAAAATGAAGATCTCTACATTACAATTAGTTTTGACAATAATATCAGTAGAATATATAGTGCATTAATACTTACTATAAAGGAAAGACAACTTTCTGAGGCTACTCCAGGATTAAAAGAATAACCAGTCATAAGAATGATAATATAGGACTTCCCTGGCCGTGCAGTGGTTAAGAATCCTCCTGCCAATGCAGGGGACACGGGTTCGAGCCCTGGTCCGGGAGGATCCCACGTGCCGCGGAGCAACTAAGCCCGTACGCCACAACTACTGAGCCTGTGCTCTAGAGCCCGCGAGCCACAACTACTGAGCCCACGTGCCACAACTACTGAAGCCCGCGCACCTACAGCCCGTGCTCCACAAGAGAAGCCACAGCAATGAGAAGCCCGCGCACCACAATGAAGAGTAGCCCCCACTCACGGCAACTAGAGAAAGCCCGCGCGTAGCAACAAAGACCCAACACAGCCATAAATAAATAAATAAATAAATAAATTTATTTAAAAAAAAAAAGAATGATAATATAATTATATCAGTTAGGATGCTTTCTGCTGCAAATAACAGAAACTCCAAATCAAACTAGCTTAAGGTAATTTGTTGACTCATATGACAAGCCCAGTGGTGAGCTGGGGTTCAGAGACGGCTCAGTCCAGGAGTTCTGGCTCATTTCTCTGCACCTCCTTTGGCTCTGCCCTTATGGGAGTATCAATTTCATCCTCTGACTGATAGCAGCTCCTGACTACAACAGCAATACTGAGAAGAAAAGAGATCATCTTCCTGTGCCTCTCTCTTAAAAGTGAGGAAATGTTTCCCCAAAGCCTCCAGCAACCTTTCCTTCATGTCTCATTTCTGGATTTATAACCAAGGGAATGTCATGTTCTGGGGGCCAAGACTGAGCTCCTGAACTAATCACTGCCCCGGGCAGTTACCAAGATTGGATGAATCTAAACCCATCCCTAAATTCAGATTAATCAAGGCCCATCCCTGGAGCTGGGTCACTCCCCCGATCCTGGTAAAAATAGGAGAGAGGGGAAAGCTGTTGGATCAATCATAATATCTGTTAGAATAATACAAGTTTATTTAATAAAATTTTATATTCATAGCTACATGAAACAGAGAGATGCTAACAGCTATCACTACTACTCTGGCATGAATGTTATTAAATTTCACGATAACTACAGTACTTCTCTGAAGGTAATTTCTCCTCATGTTCAGCCATGAACAAGAAAGAAAACATGAAGGAAAAAAAGGACAACGAGCAACCCAAGTAGCTGCCACAACATCTCTGGGTTAAACCATGATCTTCACTGTTAGGAGAGTTCCCAAGCCCACAGCTCCAAAGACCTGACTTGTGCTCTAGCCCCAGATGATTAGAGAGCAGCAAGAACCAAAGCTCATCCTAGCAGTAAGGGACCAATTTTTTTTTTTCCTCCCTTTAAAAGGACTATGCAATCTCAAAAAACATAGCTCCCGAAGAGGATTACATTTAGGGTCACAAAAAGCCCCGTGTATTTCTTTTTTCTTAATAAATTTATTTATTTATCTTTGGCTGCGTTGGGTCTTCATTGCTACGCACGGGCTTTCTCTAGTTGTGGCGAGCGGGGGCTACTCTTCATTGTGGTGCAAGGGCTTCTCATTGTGGTGGCTTCTCTTGTTGCAGAGCAGGGCTCTAGGTACATGGGCTTCAGTAGTTGTGGCATGTGGGCTCAGTAGTTGTGGCTCGCGGGCTCTAGAGCGCAGGCTCAGTAGTTGTGGCGCACGGGCTTAGTTGCTCTGCGGCATGTGGGATCTTCCCGGACCAGGGCTCGAACCTGTGTCCCCTGCGTTGGCAGGCGGATTCTTAACCACTGCGCCACCAGGGAAGTCCAAAGCCCCCTGTATTTCAATAGTCTTTTAGAAAGCATCATTTTTTGGCAGCACATAATACAATAATTCATGTTCAAAATGACAACCCTGAGTCATCCCACCTCATGAGCAATCCATGAGCCACCAGGCTGCATGCAGCCTACCTGGCTGGCAGCACAGCCAACATCTATGCTCAAGAGAAGACTCCATCATTGCTTCCATGTTGCTTGAATATGCCCTGACATTAATTTTTTGATGGCTTTAAAGAAGCGCCAGTTTTCTCAATATTTATCTAGTCAATAAAACAGGAAATCTAAATTTCTAAGAAAACATTTGCAAGGGACACAAAACCATTTTTCATTCTGAATTTAAATACATACATACACGCACACACACAACACACACACACACACACACACACACACACACACACACTAATAGATTTTTATTTTTTCTGAATTGATTCTCATGCTAAACGGTTGCTCATCACTGATACATATTATGCAGCATAAGGAGGCACCGAGGGAAAGATGAAAGGAACCACAGAATTCTAGTGACCATTTAGTCCAGTCCTCCCCCTGTGCTGAAGAAAACTGAGGCTCAGGGAGACGCAGCAACTTACCCAGATTCACAGAGGCCAATTCAAAACGGGGTTAACGTCAAATTTTGGCATTTAAAGATCAGGCCTTCCTGAAGAGATGCATACAAGAATGTCCACATCTCCCTGAGGAGGCCTCCTCTTTACGGGTCGTAGCAAAGCACTAGCAACAACAGGAATGCCCTGGTATACAAGGCCAAGAATACCTTGGTATATATCAAAACAACGTCCAGGGAAAAGAGCAACTGCAGACATGCACACAGAGTCAAACCATTTCTGTAAAATTTCAATACCAAAAACAACAGTATGGATCATTTATACATCTATCCACGTGTAATTAAAATATAAAAAAATATGCAAGAATGGTTATCAACAAAATCCGGATAGCTGTTACCTCTGGAGAGAAACGGAAGAGGAGGGATTAGACAGGGGTTCACAGGGACTTCAACTCTTCTTGTTATTTATTATTTCTAAAAGTGAGGGGTGGTACATGAACGTGGGAGTGTTTTCTATTAGGTATACTTTTGTATGCCTAAATCTGTTCATCATTTTTTAAAAGCAATGGCTAATTACTAGAAAAATGACATAAGGAGGCACACATTTATTCATGGCAGGAGAAAAATCAAACCAAATTTGAGAGATGAAAGGCACCCGAGAAGATTTAGGCCAGGGAAAAACAGGCACCACCCCCTCCCCAACTTGCTCAATACCAAGAGGGCCTTGGTGCTCAGTTCAATAGACTGAGCCCTTGGTGACCAGTTACGGGGTGACAGAAAGACGGGATCAAGCTCAGAAAGTGAGGGGGCAGATGAGTGGCTTGGGGCTGCAAGGAGTGCTGGCCACTCAGATTTCCAGTAAGGGTATCAAGGACATTTCCTTCCCCAACTGGAGGAAAAGGAGCTTCCATGTGGGCCAAGGACAAGGGAGGAATACACATGTGGTCACCGTTGGGAATGGTACCGTGGGAGAGGAACAAAGGAGCTCTGATTTTCCATCTCTAATGCGACAGGGAAGAGGCTTCGGCTGCGGGGAGCAGGGGTCTGCCCTGCACCTCTGAGGAGAAGGTGGAGTATACTTGAGGCTTCTGCATTGTTCAGGGCGACCCACAGGAACAAGACCTGGCAGAGGCTGGCAGTGAGGCTCTAGCGAGGGATATGAACCAAGCACATGCCCAAAGCACTGCTTATCAATCACAGTTCTCAGAAACCAGTGGTGGGCCTGGAGGGAGGGCTTGACCAGCAAAAGAAAGGGACAGAAACTTTGAACTTGGCCCAAGTCCACAGTTAACAGACCTTAGAGGGAAAAGGAGTTTGGAATGAGCAGTCTTGGGCCTCCTTTCATTCCGCAAGTTAGATACGATTTAACATGGAGAGCGAACAGATGGACAAAATTCTTTTACACCAAAGTCACATTAGTCAGCCAACAGATATAATAACAAAACCTTTTCTGTTTCAAGAGAACAGGGAGGTTGCCCAGGTTTGTGAATGGGTAAAAGGATACCATTGCTGAAGTGTGGGAAAAGAGTACGAAGAAGGACTTTTCCTGGCCTTCAGAACTAACTCTGGGGGGCCAGGGAGTTGTCTCGACCTTCAGCCTAAGCTGTGACTTGATTTATTTTTGCTCTGTGGGTGCTGGAGGTTAGAACACACACACACACAGCTCTCTCTTCTATCTTGGGTCACATGGTCACTTTTCCTTGCCTGGCCCAGGAAAATCAGGGGTGGAGAAACAGTAGGGACCTTCCTTCAACTGAAGTTTTAGACATGTGGTTCCCACTGATGTTCTTCTAAAAGTCCAATTTGGCTGAAGTCAAGAGAGCCATAAAAAAAAAAAAATCACGATTTCTGGGATATTGAGCCTTTCAATGAATGATAGCAATGTAAGATTCCAATGCTGCGTTTACCCCAGTGCTGCACAAGGAGGGGAAAAAACACGGGTCATCTATCCCCTTTGACCCACTTTAAGAAGTATAAGTTTAACACTGCACTTTTACAATTAAAAAGAAAAAAATGTACTTTGTTTCAAAAGTACATTTGGGAACAAAAAACATCTGTGATTTTAGGCTATCTGAATATGAGTTTTATGGTTTCTCTATTTACATTTCAGAGATACTCCAGGAATAGAAAAAAAGTTTCTCAAATATTGAAATCCACTTTAAAGAAATGGTACATTCACTTCCTTACTCAAGACTTTTATTATTAATAACGAAGATACAGTATAGATGGATCCTGTCAGTTTTGAAACTTTGACAACCATATTTTGCTTGTTTTTTCTGTGGACTTTTAAACATGGAGAATAATAAAATTTTAGAGTAGCTGATTTCAGGATAATTAGCTAAAAGCTCTAATTAGAAAAACAGATTAATGAAATAGGATAAAATATGAGTCATAGATTGAAGCTTTAAACTACTTTCTTTTTTCCAAAATAAAGAAGGGACTTGGAAAAAATGTGTAAAAGTAGAAATAAAGTTAAGAATGTTACTTAGATTGAAAGAGAGGCATTCAAGGCATTGTTCTTTTTTAAAAACACACTCTATAAGTTCATAAAAGCACATTTCCACCAAGTGCCAACTTTACTGCATATATTTAGAACTATTTTTTATTTTATTCACTTATATTCAAATTTACTATCTGTTTTCTTATTTGAGAACTAGAAAATCTAAAGTTCAAAAGAGGGGACTTCCCTGGTGGCGCAGTGGTTGAGAATCTGCCTGCTAATGCAGGAAACACCGGTTCAAGCCCTGGTCTGGGAAGATCCCACATGCCGCGGAGCGGCTAGGCCCGTGTGCCACAACTACTGAGCCGGCGCGTCTGGAGCCTGTGCTCCGCAACAAGAGAGGCCGCGATTCACGTGAGAGGCCCGCGCACCGCAACGAAGAGTGGCCCCCGCTTGCCACAACTAGAGAAAGCCCTTGCACAGAAACGAAGACCCAACACAGCCAAAAATAAATAAATAAACATTAAAAATGCTAAAGATAAAACATTATAAAGTTCAAAAGGAAAAACACATTAAAAGTAAATTAAAAAAAAAAAAAAAAGTAAATTTAGAAGACGTTTTGACAACAGTGTGAAATGAGCACTGGCAGCCAAATATGTTAATTTTGTTAAATCCAATATTAGAAAAGGGGGATTTTTTATTTTTAAAGGTGGACTAACAAGTGGTCTGCGAATATTATTTGCCCTTAAAGGAAAGGACACCTGATATACTAAAAAGAAGACAGACTAGAAGTTTTCAGATTTCTTTGGTTCTTCTACTCTGTGAATAGGAAGTGGTAAATGAAACCCCATTTATGGTGTAAATCAACAGTGACACATCACCACTTCCTGCTGAAAAAGCTGCACATCTTTACACTGTTTTGGAATTTCCTACTTGTTACTGAATTAAATTCAATTCTTGGCATTCTTCATTAGACAGCTGAACCCATAAAATCTAATCATGACGACAAAAGATAAATTCATAAACTAATTCTAGAAATTATGAAGGATTTACTAATTTTTCTTTGAGCCATAAACATATGCCTGACAGATATAAAAACAGTGCATTTAAGAACAGCTTCTGAGGGACTTCCTTGGTGGTCCAGTGGTAAAGAATCCATCCACCTTCCAATGCAGGGGACATGGGTTCAATCCCTGGTCAGGGAACTAATATCCCACATGCCGCGGGGCAACAAAGCCCGCTCACCACAACTACTGAGCTCGCGCACCTCAACAAGTTGCAACTACAGAGCCCACGCGCTCTGGACACCGCACGCCACAACTAGAGAGAGAAAACCTGCACATCACAACTAGAGAGAAAGCCCGTGCGCCACAACTTGAGAGAAGCCTGCGCGCCTCAACGAAAGATCCTGCATGCCTCAACGAAGACCCTGCGTGCCACAACTAAGACCCGACGCAGCCAAAAAAATAAATAAAATAAATATTTTTAAAAATTCTTAAAACAAAAAAAAAGAATAGCTTTAGGGACTTCCCTGGTGACGCAGTAGTTGAGAATCCGCCTGCCAACGCAGGGGACACGGGTTCAAGCCCTGGTCTGGGAAGATCCCACATGCGGCGGAGCAACTAAGCCCATGCACCACAACTACTGAGCCTGTGCTCTAGAGCCAGAGAGCCACAACTACTGAAGCCCGCATGCCTAGAACCCGTGCTCCACAACAAGAGAAGCCACTGCAATGAGAAGCCCGCACACTGCAACAAAGAGTAGCCCCCGCTCACCGCAACTAGAGAAAGCCCGCATGCAGCAATGAAGACCCAGTGCAGTCAAAAATAAATAAATAAATTTATTAAAAAAAAAAAAAAAAGAATAGCTTTAAGGAATCTCTATATTGGAGAGTCTCAAAGGGCTTTATAGATTAAAATATAAAGATTTAATTAACCCTTAAAATGTCTTTGGGCAATGAAAGGGCAAAATAACGAATCACTATAATACCATCACTTTCATACCAGTGTAAAGAAAAACAAAACAAAACAAAACAAATCACTATAATACCAAATGATAACTACTAAAATATAACTGAATTACAAATGAAAGGGTTTTAATGCTAGAGCTGCCAAAATGTCAAGAGAGAAAAACAGAACTGGCAAATAAGGTGTAATAACACAGCTACAACAACTCAGATAAAGTATGCAGAAACACCTAGGAAGGATTGAGAATTTTAAATCTGATTTAGGAGCCAGCAGCGATTACCCAGCATTCAACTCACAATTTGAGAATGGCCAAAGAATGCACAAGTCTCTTTTGCAAATCTTGCACTTTCAAAAGGAAATGTGTTTTAAGTGTTACTCAATCTGGAAGTAGCAATGTGCTTGAAGTTGTCAAAATGTGGATTTTAAAGGCTTTCAATGAACAGATGTTTTCCCTTCAATAAAATCTCTTTTCATAAAAAGCCTAATTTATGAACTAGACTTCCTTGAAGAGTAAAAGTTCAGAATGCCTCTGAGATTTCCATCTCTTTTCCCGTTATTAATTCATGACCACTCCAAGAACCAAACTGCTCCCCAGTGAAACCAGCTGCATCTCCTCTGCTCTATCCACTGTTTCTGAAAAACTGTACCTTTGTAACAGGCAAAGCCCTCCAGTTACAAGTCCTAAACCTGGAATTTCTTTGTTTGTACTTTGACAACTCAGGGTCAGGTCTGCTTCATTTAAGGGTGAAGGGAATACTGTGGTTATGCAAAAGATGAAGATAAAAAAGCAAATCCCAGATTTTACATATTATTGCCATGGGAAAACCATACTGCCAAATCACTGGAATTACCACTGGAAAAAATTACAACTACATTCCAATGATGTTGCACCAAAAATGCAGCAAAACTGATCCTTTAAATCTTTCCAAGTACTGACTATGTATCATATTTTCCATTCGTTTGGAGGTAAATGAAAGCTAAAAAGAAAAAAATAACTAAGCAACAATATTACATGGTACAACTAACTAAAAGCAAATGATATATATTTTCCCTTTGAGAATGAGTTCTTAAAAGAGGAAAACCAAAAAAGATTGTTATCAATGTAATATACCAGTTAGCAACTAGGGCTGAAATAAACTTTAGCTACAATTTTATTATTTTCCTGGAAAATATCCATATCACTTGTTTAAGACTTCAGCTTATATTGGTGCACAATGTGAAAATTCAGTAATTTTCCTCAGCCAGTTAATACAGATCAGCTTATAATGGGGGAGGAGGTAAGGGTCTGAACCAAATTACTGGAGGCTGGAAGAGAAGAATCATCTAAAGTCATACAGTACCCACCTCACCCCTCCCATCCTCTTCCCCCACTGACTTTTCTCCAGATAAAAGGAAGATGATCAGAGATTATAAAATAAACAAACATAACTGCAAACTCACACTGCTCTGAATCTAGTTAGCAAAAAAGGCTTTTCTTGATCAAAACCAACATCAATGCCACAAAAAGTACAGTAAAATTAAGCACTTACAGCTCATTGGAGCCAGGGTAGCAGATGGATAATTATAATAAGCTATTGCTAATGAGTAGGATTTAAAAAGACAGATGGGGTATATGCAAGCAAAAGGATGAGACAAAAATCAACAAAAATGGCACAAACAGAATACAGTTTTCCCAATCAAAAATGAAAACCTTTTTCAGGTGATTATATCATTCTGATTTGTAAACACACTTCCCTACAAGACAAAAGTTTAAAGTTGACAACACCCTATAACCTTCATGCATGTAATAAACACTTCTACCAGCCTATTATGCATATCTCATAGACATACAGCCAGACACCTCTAAATACTTGAGACATTTTTGTAACTTTACAGGGTGACAAAGGATTATGCCGCCTACTACTTCCTTGGCTTGACTTTTAAAACAGAATACAATGTTACAACTGGGCTGGTAAATCCAAGATCTTCTCTGACCTATAGTCTGGACCAGTGAAGCAGCTAGAACACGTCATATTTTTTTTCTCCCTTGTCCCCCGGGCTAATTGCCACTTTAAACTTCAAATATGCAAAGAATGAGTAATAACTATATTTAAAGCATAAAATGAGTGGGTTGTCAAGATACGCTACAGTGGATTCACATTCAGTCATTATTCTCCCTACTTCCAAAGCCCTGTGTTTTGGTGAGGCGGGGAGTGGGGAGAAGTGGTAGAGGGGCCTGGGGAGAAGGAAACCTAGACAATATTGACAAGAGACCGTTTTTTAGAAGCCATCCTGATACTTTAATGGCTGGGAGATTCATTTAGTGCCACATAAAATAACTTTTCTAAAATTGACAAAAAATCTATTTCAAATTATATTTTTATCAGCATGTTTTTATAAAACCAACTTCAAAGTGGAATATCCCATTCAAGATACCCCACCCCCATCCCCAATAACTAAGGCCTTGAGCGTTCTAGCAAGAAACTACCTGCACAGTTTCCTCTGACTGGTCCTCAATCTTGGATAAGAGAATTATTTACCTTATGCTTCTTTTTACCCATTTCTTTCAAAATAGACAGCTCTTTCCAAATCCTGGAGAAGCACGTTAAGGATCAAAGAATGTCTGTTAGCACCTGTCTTTCTCAGGCAAGTGTTTCAAAGTTACAAATCCAAGAATGTTCTTTAAACAGGTCATAAACAGGCAGTTGCCCCAACCAACAGACATGTAAGATACAAACGACTCATCGGAAGTCTCCTTGGGTCCTGGAGGGCAATGCCCCTTATTTCCCACAACAGAACATCAGGAGTCAGTGACCAGGAGTAGTGAGGGACCAAGAGCTACATCTTCTCTTAGACAGGTACAAACACAGACACACTTCCTTGAAAACAGCATCTGCCTGCTGCCCATCCCCCCACCGACAGTTCCTCCCCTATTTCCTATGCTAGAGTAGCCACTGAAGTCTTTGCATCTTTTTCACCAAGAGGGAGTATTTTAAGTCTATTAAAAGTAATCCTTGATCATTATCAAGATTACACAGAAACTTGGAAAGTATTTATGTTATAATTTGATAAAAGTAGCAAAATATAAAAGGCACTATGTCTATGACTATGAAGAAAATATATATGGAAAGGAACATATAAAGCAATAAAGCAGTTATGTTAGGGTATGTTACCATGAGATGATTTTCACATTTATGAACTTAAAATGTTCACATACTCCTGTATTACCTTTGTATTAAGCAATTTTGAAGAAAATGTTACTTATGCTATAGATGAAATAGTACTCACTACAACTATACTTCAAATTCTGGATTAAAGAAGCTTTGAGAGACTGCTCTTACAAAATCTTACCAATGAATATAATACTGTTTCTATGGGGGGAAAAAAAGCATAAAAAGGCACACCAAATAAGTAATTCATACGCTCCTGAAAGAGTCTTTAACTGAAGCACTGCAATCATTATCTACCAAACAGCCTGGACAAATGTGTCCCTTGTCCCCTAATTCCTTCAGTTGCAGTTTATTTGCTGTCACCTGCAAGAGAACGTGTGGCAAGACAAAGAAAGGGATACAGAAATGTGAGCTTGCTTTCACATGATGCTTCTTAGTGGCATCGGCAGAACAAAACCAGGAGGAAAGGCATCACCGGCAGATTTCATTTTCCCATGCTATCCCTGTCTCTAATTAACAACATAATTCTGAGTGTGCCATACTATAATTTATTAATTTTATTCAATTGATCTAAGCAGCTGTAAAACAGGAGAAGGCAACAGTGCAAGCTATTTTTAAAAAATAAATTTATTTATTTATTTATTTATGGCTGTGTTGGCTCTTCATTGCTGCGCATGGGCTTTTTCTAGTTGCAGCGACTGGGGGCTACTCTTTGTTGTGGTGCGCGGGCTTCTCATTGCGGTGGCTTCTCCTGTTGTGGAGCACGGGCTCTAGGCACGCGGCTTCAGTAGTTGTGGCTCGCGGGCTCTAGAGCGCAGGCTCAGTAGTTGTGACGCACGGGCTTAGTTGCTCCGCGGCATGTGGGATCTTCCCGGACCAGGGCTCAAACCCGTGTCCCCTGCACTGGCAGGCAGATTCTTAACCACTGGGCCACCAGGGAAGTCCAACAGTGCAAGCTTTAATAAAGGGAGCGCCTTTAAAACCTGCTCAGCTGAGGCTCACAGTGAATTCCCTCCCACACACAAAGGGCAGGAGTGGCCTTGGTGAATAATCTGCTTTGTATATTTTTAACTCATCTTTCTACTTAAGGCTCCATATTACAATGTGGTTTAGAAAAAAGAAACAGCAGATATATACAGATTATTTTAAAAGTAAACTCAGGGGTAAAGAGGGTAGATAATTCCAGGTTCTTGGGTGTGTAGGGGTGGATCAAGCCAGAGTGTTGCTACATATAAACGGTTGAGAAAAAACTAAACAAAACAAACTTGATCATCAAGCTGAAAATTTTACTTCTGCAATTGAAAAGGTGGTATTGTACAATGTTAAATTCATCTACCCAGTTTCTGAGTGATCCAAAAGTACACTGGCAACACCCTAACTGTAACCCTCAGTTACTAAAGTGGAAAACAAAAACAGAACTCTCCACGCATGTGATCATTTTATAGACACACTGTCATTTCAATGATGTCCTCGGGCAAGCCTGGGGCAGGATTTCCACATCTGGTGGTCACAACGTCAGTGCTCCCAGTTTGGACAGTGTAGTCATTAGGTCAGGAAATGCATACGACAGTGATGCAAAGAAGTTAAGAAACATGATACACAATGACTGTGTATTTTTAACCCCAAATGGTCTGTCAGCAGAATTGAGGAGGGTAAAGAATAATGTCACTGGCCACTCTGGGAACAGAAGAGATCACACCCATTGGACTGCAGTTCTTTGAATGAATTTCTGAAAGTGACAGAAGAAACCAGAAAAAAGTCATGCATTCAGAAAAACTGATATTTCATCCACTTCAGATAAGTCTTTGTGGACCTCAAGGTTGCAGTCTGTGTGTGGAAATTATGATACTGAGGCAAAGAAGTGGCAGACATGGCCCCCTTTTTGACTGTGAAACCAGTTCCTCAGCCTGTCTGTAAGTATAATCCACGACGCAAATTATAAAACAGAAAACTGACTGAGACTGCTTCATTTTGGCTGCATAAAAGACATGGCTAAAGAGTGCTCAACCACATATGATAGATACAATGACGTTTAGCTTAGTCAGACGTTAAGTCACACTTAATGAAAATCAAGTTGACTAATGAAAGGGCAAATTTCAATATTGAATTTGACAAGAAGTCCTGAGCCTGACATGACGCTACGTGCTGAGGAATACAAAGATGAAAATTTATGGGTCTCAGGGAGCTCACAGGCCAGTAGGCACTAAAATCTCCTAACGTGAAAATCCCACGTCATACTTACATCTTTTGTTAAAGATAATATTATAAGGTTTGCTCTTCGGGAGCAGGAACTAACAACAGATGATAAACCAACAGAAAACATGATTTCCTAAGACATGAAACTGCCTGCTTTAATTCGTCTTTTCTACAAGCAAGCATACAATTATCTCCCAAAGGCTGAGAGTAAACAAGTGGCATTTGTCTATCACAAATGGCAAAAATGGTAACAGCAATTTTTCACTGTTGTTTAGAAGCCAATTTGGCTTAGGATTTAAAACAGTCTAAAAAAAAAAGGACTCATTCTACCATCACCTTCACATTCCCTCCCAGCACTCCAATATATAAACGATAGTCTTGGTCAAGTTTGACATTTTCTCTGAACTCTAAGAGCTTTGATGACCAGCTAGAAGTCAAAATGAGCAAACATCACATTTACGAAGAATGGTAATATTAAAAACTGTCAGTTTTTGCTAGACAGCAGAAACTAACACAACATTGTAAATCAACTATACTCCAATTTAAAAAATTAATTTAAAATTTAAAAATTTTTTTTAAATAAAAACTGTCAGTTTTTAAGTTATATTAGCAAAGGCTAGGGGGCTCAGCTACCCTCTGTAGCTCAGTTGTAGTCTTGAGCCCCTGACTCAAAAGTCTTTTATCTGATAAGTATGATGATATGATATTAAAGAGCTACCATTTACTGTGTACCTACTATGTGCCAGGTATAACCATAAGAAATACCCACGATTATCCCCCACTTCACCACCAAAGAGCCTGAGGCTCAAAGAGGTAACTTGTCCGAGATGACAAGCTAGTAAGAGCAGAGCTGGGATATTTATGTGTGCCTGCCTAGCTCCCTTCACTGGGCTATATGCTATGAGAATTCTGGGACTCAAGTGGCACTAATAGGGGAATCACCCTTCAGAGTCAGCCTTGAAGGTACCAACTCAGATTACAAAGGATTTGGGAGGAACCAGTTTCCAACAGAGCACTGAAAGTTGAACCTAGCTCTAGGTCATCTCTAGATCACAAAAGGAGAATGGGTCCACTCTGGGTGGACCTGAATACTAGGTATTAGTTCTTTGAGCTCTCTCAGTATGTTTAGTATAGCCATTCCATAAAGAATTCTTATTCTATAGATAGATTAACACAAAATAGATCTGATCATCCTGGCATCTTTCAAACTGGAAAAGACTCCATCACAGCAAGTCTGTTTCGAATCAAAGCAAACCTCTCCCCTCGAGCAAGTCCCCAAATAGGGGATGTTAAGGAGAAGGGGCAAGAGGCAACTTTTGCTCCTGAGATGGAAATCCATCTCAAGTCGGCCTGCAAGACAGGGATTGTGACACTCATGCTGCCCCAGGAAACATGCTTTTGGTTCCACAGGAAAGCTAGGAAGAACCAAAAAATTTGGAATACCTAGGGTATCATCAGTGGCCAAATGTATTTCCTGGCCATTTAGAGAATATCCTTTAAATGCACATAAATTTCTTCCAATATGACATGAATGCTTTATATAACTTTATAACTGTAGGTGCATCTTCCAATTCTGAATTTATAATGAGAAAGAAACTGTGCTGGAAATAACTACAAATGATCACAAAAAATTAAAATGTGACCAGCTGATAGACTGTTCTGTGACATCAGTTAGGCTCCAAACCCAGTGCTCTTTTCGCATTACACTGCTTTATTAGGAGGTGTTTTATGGGATAATAAAATGGGTTGTTTGATACCTATTTCTGAGGCTGCACTATAGAAAAAAAAACATAAAAGACAAAAGAAATACTCCTTTTTTTGAAAAATGTATCAGTCAGGATCTAATCAGAAAAAAGAAACCACTTCAAGTATCTACACAGGAGGAATTTAATATAGGGAATTGGTTACACAAGCCATGAAGTTGCGGAGCACCAAAGAAGGGATGGTAAAAGGTTTAGCAACAGCAGGGAGCCACTACCACCCCCAAGCCAGACAGACAAAAGAAGGAGATAATGTTACTGGAGCTGAAGGCCTATAATAACAAGAGGGTGGAACCATGGTGGCCCTGTCCAGTGGGAGCTGGAGCCCCAGAGAAACAGTCTCTGCTGAAGAAGCCATCTGAGGCAGAAGGGAGGAGAAGTACCCTGATTGCTCCCCTTCTCTTCCCGTCCAACCTCCCTCCAGTGTCTCTAGTTGGCTGAACTCAGTCTAAAGCCAGTTGACTCATGAGCCTGGGCAGGGGAAGAGGGAGGAAATGGATTTGATGGAAAACTGACCAAGGATATGATCAGCCTTTAGCTACAAGAATTAAATGTGTGTTACTGTTCTAAGCCACTGAGATTTGGGGGCTGTGTAACAGCAAAAGTTGATTGATGGATACCTCCACAAACAACACTAGGTAGGTAAATAAATAAGCAGACAGAAACGTCAGATAAATGGAGACTCAAACGTGGAATCATATGAATAATTATTTTCAAGAATTGCTTTAAGGAAAACATCTCCACCATTAATGTGTGAGCCTGAGGCAGAGGGCAAGCACCTGTACAGATCCCCAGCCACGCCCTGGTCCTGAAAGAAAAGCACATTCGGGATCTCCAGCTGGAAGTAGAAAGCAGCCCTGGCTATTACTACCTGACTTTTACTATCTTGCAGCTTCACAATCAACTGGGCAGTTCGGGACAGGAAGACCTGGTGAACTTACAGTGTCATATGCTGGCAAGTCAGGAGCCAGGCTTCCAAAAAGGAAGTTTGTCACTGAGTCAGCAACGCTGCTAAGCCCTAAGCCAGAGCAGTACCAATATAGCTCAAGGGTAGCCACCGACATGGTGGCTCCAAGTTTTTTCCTTATACTGTTTCCATCATGGTACCAGCCTCCATCACAGTACTCACAGGACATCCTGGTTAGTTATTTATAATCCCTTCTCCCAAAGTAGACTGTACACACCCACAGTATGTGGAGTGCCTTTTGAGCTTATGAATCTCTACAATTACCCACATTAAAGTACACAGCCTCACCCAACATATCCAACCCTAGTTTTCACAGTGCCTCAGTACACACCCTCAGAAACGTCTCCCTCATGTTCCACTCTGATATTCCCTGCCTCGAAGCATTTTCCAGGATTCCCCCACTGTCTGGAACATTCTCCATCCTTCCCACTGGAATCCTGACAGTGACTTAAGACTCAGTAACTCCACTTCCTCTGTCCTCCAGATATCCCAGCCAGCCCTGCTTACTCTCTACCTTAAATTCCTACTGAATTTAGAATACCACTAGCAGTGGCATTTAATTTTTCTTGTTTCATATGATGTTTTGCCTTCCCGATTAGTTTTAGGCACAGCATCTAGCACAGTATGCAGCTGATTAAGTAGGTGGCTCAATACATGTTTAAAGAGATGAATGAAAGTTAAGCTTCGTCTTTTACAAGCTATTCTCTTTGCAAACTTCCCTCCCACGCCAAGCACATCACAGGCACTCAATAAATACTTCTTGACATTGATTAATCACTTCTGAAAACAATTAGGGTCACATATCTCCAAACTGATCCTATTGGAATGCATCTTAATGGGTAACAATTAGGTTACATATTTGGAAAACTTTAGGTGATAAAGAAAGAGAGAGAGAAGGAGGGAGGGAGGGAGAGGGGGAGAGAGAGAGAGAGGGAAAGAAAGAAAGACAGAGGTGGAGGGAGGGAAGGAAGAAGAAAGGAGAGAGACACACAAACACTAAATTATTGAGAAAATAACAAATCAAAAACACAGTACTGAGCTTCCCTGGTGGCGCAGTGGTTGAGAATCTGCCTGCCAATGCAGGGCACACGGGTTCAAGCCCTGGTCTGGGAAGATCCCACATGCCGCGAAGCAACTGGGCCCGTGAGCCACAACTACTGAGCCTGCGCGTCTGGAGCTTGTGCTCCGCAACAAGAGAGGCCGCGACAGTGAGAGGCCCGCGCACTGCGATGAAGAGTGGCCCCCGCTCACCGCAACTAGAGAAAGCCCTCGCGTAGAAACGAAGACCCAACACAGCCATAAATAAATAAATAAATAAATAAATAATAAAAACCAAAAAGAAAAAACACAGTACTAAGCACACATAAAACAGATGTCTTTTCTTTTTAGAATGAAGAAGAGACAGCAATGCAGTCTCTTCTAGAGAAGCAGAATTGAATTAAAGGTTCTGTTACCATGCACAATGGTTAAGAGCCCGCCTGCCAATGTACGGGACATGGGTTCGAGCCCTGGTCCAGGAAGATCCCACATGCCGCAGAGCAACTAAGCCCGTGTGCCACAACTACTGAGCCTGCGCTCTAGAGCCCGCGAGCCACAACTACTGAGCCCACGTGCCACAACTACTGAAGCCCACGCGCCTAGAGCCCGTGCTCCGCAACAAGAGAAGCCACCGCAATGAGAAGCCCACACACCGGAACGAAGAGTAGCCCCCGCTCACCGCAACGAAGAGTTGCCCCCGCTCGCCACAACTAGAGAAAGCCCACGTGCAGCAACGAAGACCCAATGCAGCCAAAAATAAATAAATGAATAAATAAACTTATTAAAAAAAAAAAAGGTTCTCTTACCATGGTCTCAATTCTAACCCTTAAAATCACATGTCACTTTAGATAGGCTTAGGAATCTAGGTGATTTTTAAAAATACACACACAGTGAAATAAATACCAATTCTGCAGTTATATTAGGAGGACCAATATACCACCCAGTGGGGGTGTGGGGGGAAGGGGGAAGAACTGGATATTTCATGTTGGTTAGAGAGTTTTACTTTCTTCAGAAACCATAATTTTCTTAAAACTTTGGCAACAACCACAAAACCATATGTTACAGATGTCTCTGCTGTGTGGGAACTTCTGCCACTGCTCCAACAATTAGAATGGCTTCCACAGTCCACTTAGAGAGAGAAAAAGCAGAAAGCCAAGAAAAGGAGAGAGACAATAGGTTGATTACCCAAAAGACCCTAACAGAGACACAGCAGGTCAAACCATCAGTGGAAGCCCTCCATCAATAAAAGCTTGACAGTTAAAAGGCCCAATTTTCTTTCACGGGGAAAAAAAAGGATTTATCCAATTAAATACAGCCTCCATAGAGTTGGCTTAAATTTTTTTTTAAAGTCTTCAGTGGCAAAAGCAGCCACACCACTGGCTTTCTAGCTTTTCTGACCCACAGTTTAGAAATACTTTTTATATCACAGTACATTACACATCTGTACATACTTACATAACTAAAACAAAAGTTTCATAAAATTGGGACTTCCCTGGTGGCACCGTGGTTAAGACTCTGCGCTCCCAATGCAGGGAGCCTGGGTTCGATCCCAGGTCAGGGAACTAGATCCCACATGCATGCTGCAACTAAGAGTTTGCATGCTGCAACTAAGGAGCCCACCTGCCGCAACTAAGACCCAGCGCAACCAAATAAAAATAAATAAATATTTTTTAAAAATATTTAAAAGAAAAGGTTTCATAAAATCACATTTGACCCTTACCCCTGCTTACTCTTGTATATGCAGTGGACTCTGTACTTTCTTTTCCTTCCTTCCTTCCTTTCTTTCTTTTTCTTTCTTTTAAATTTTATTGAAGTATAGTTGACTTACCATATTGTGTTAATTTCTTCTGAACAGTAAAGTTACTCAGTTTTGTATATATGTGTGTGTGTGTGTATATATATATATATATATATATATATATATATTCTTTTTCATATTCTTTTCCATTATCGTTTGTCACATGATACTGAATAGAGTTCCCTGTGCTATACAGTTGGACCTTGTTGTTTATCCATCCTATATATAATAGTTTGCCTCTGCTAGGCCCAGACTCCCATTTCTTCCCTCCTCTACCACCCAACCCCTGCCGGCAACCACAAGTCTGTTCTCTATATCTGTGAGTCTGTTTCTGTTCCGTAGATACGTTGATATGTATCATATTTAGTTTCCACATATAAGTGATATCATATGGTATTTGTCTTTCTCTTTCTGACTTACTTCACTTAGTATGATAATATCTAGGTCTATCCATGTTGCTCAATGGCATTATTTCGTTCTTTTTGATGGCTGAATAATATTCCATTGTATATATATACCACATCATCTTTATCCATTCATCTGTCAGTAGACATTTAGGTTCTTTCCATGTCTTGGCTCTTGTAAATAGTGCTGCTGTGAACATAGGGGTGCATGTATCTTTTCGAATTATAGTTTTGTCTGGGTATAGGCCCAGGAGTGGGATTGCTTGATCATATAGTAACTCTATTTTTAATTTTTTGAGGAACCTCCATACTGTTTTCCATAGTGGCTGCACCAATTTACATTCCCACCAACAGTGTAAGACGGTTCCCTTTTCTCTACACCCTCTCCAGCATTTGTTATTTGTAGACTTTTTAATGACGGCCATTCTGACTGGTGTGAGGTGATACCTCATTGTAGTTTTGATCTGTAGTTCTCTAATAATAAGTGATGTTGAGCATCTTTTCATGTGCCTATTGGCCATCTGTACGTCTTCTTTGGAGAAATGTCTGTTTAGGTCTTCTGCCCATTTTTTGATTGGGTTGTTTGTTTTTTTGTTGTTGTTGAGTTGTATGAGCTGTTTGTATATTTTGGAAACTATCTTTCTTTTCTATTCTTTTGTACTTTCTTTTCTATGTACTTTCTTTTCTATTCTTATGTTATGATCTATTCTTTTCCCTTCCATCAAAAAAAAAAAAAGTAGGTCTGGACACACTCAACAGACTCCATGACCCAATACTGGGTTGCAATCCACACTGAAAAACACTGGCCTAAAGAAGATTCTGGAAGTCGACCAAAGGTCACATGCCATTTCTTTCCTTTTAAAAAATCCTTTGCTGATAAGGAAAAGCCACTCCAGCTTCACTTTTTAATGAGAGAGAGAGGAGGGAAAAATATGACAACTTCAGGACTGTGCTAAGTCCTTAATATACCTTATCACTAGTCTCAAAACAAGCCTGCATGGGGGCTGTTATTCCCATTTTACACAAGAGGGAACTGAGGTCCAGATGGAGGAAGGCAGAAGTCTAAATCAGAGAGTGGAAGAGGGATGGGTATGAGAGAGGAAGGGCCCTGGGACTGAATTATGCAGACATCAGTCTTCAACTTCCAGACTCCCTGAGCCCCAGTTGGTGGTTTGGGACCAACATGGTATTTGGTCACAAACAGGAACAGTAGGTATGTGGCCCGTCTGGAATGGGGAAGCAGCTCAGAATCCTATAGAGACTGCTGACACCTGACTCTACACTAATGAGGTGGAAGGTATGAGGACATAAGAGCTCTTCAATTTTAAAGACCTTAGTAAACAAGAAAAATAAATACTATATGTATTCCACAGAAAATATATTTTTCTTTAGAAATAAAAAAATGCAGTTTTTAAGTTAGGAGGGAAAAAAAGGAAATGTGAACTCTCAAAAGCAGAAACTCGAATCTTGATGGTTATGTAAGAAAAGAGAAATGACATGCTGCTGAAATTGGAGGCGGGAAATGCCCGCCCTGGTCACATCCATTGTCAAATGCACAAGCTTTGGAAAGTGTTAGCAGCTGAGCACACCCATTTCCAAGGAATTCAACACCATCGCAGAATTCTTTTCCAAACTGGAATTAAGCTCTCAGATGACTACATTAAACAGACCCTTTACGCCCACACTGTAATGCTTTGAAAGGAATGACTACTTTGACTTTTTAAGCACTGGAAATTTCTACATTATACAAAACTGGTGGAGAGAAGGAAGCCACATTTTTTTGTTCTTGAGAACAGATATGAGAGATAGGAATAAATGGAAAATGTAGAATGTTATTTGGAAGACAATTTACTCATTTTAAGTTTCAGTACTCATAAACAAAAGTGGTTGGAAAGAGACCTCGTGTAAGAATTCCCCTTAATCAGAGGAAGATTGTTTTGTTTCCTCGTTTTTTTTTTAAGTGTCCTTATTACAACGTAAGCTGTTATCATCATTTTTTAAATGAAGATTGCTTTATCGGTGGTCATAAATGCACAGCCTACTGAATTTAAAAGAGGCACACATTAATTTTAAGCGTAAGTACGAGTTACTAAGTGAACAAGACATTCTTCAGGCGGTACAGTGGCTTTTCTGGGCATGTGGCACTATTTGGAGGAAAAAGATTTACCACACACTGATCCACTGACCTAAGTCATATTATGATTGCTTCCCTAACCTAACCTGTGCCTCCCTTCCCAAGCCCATCTCCCTACGTATCCACCTGTCTGGGGCAGCGAAATAGTGTCTAGCAGACATTTATCCTTCAGATTTTATTTGAAGAAAGACGTCAGAGTGCAATTATCTAGTATAACTCAGCTACAATTTCAGGTACTAGTTAGGAAACAGAGAAATGAAAATTAATTTAATCTGTGTACAGGTTGGAATTGTCCCTAGTTTTGAAAAGAGATTAGTCAGAACGTACGAGAGTTTCCTTTTGATTCCAAAGCGGAGGAAGGGAAGGAGGAAGGAAGGGAGGGAGGAAGGGAGGGAAGGAGAGAGGGGAGAGGGAAGACTCTGATACTAAAACATGCTTTAGGTTTCTGACAAAGTCTTATAAAAACTTAACGTGAAAAAAAAAAAAAAAACTTAACGCAAACCTCACAGTTAACTACTGACAGTGGCATGTGCTTTCAATCATATTCTGAAAATGTGCAAGAAAGCGAGGCAAAATTTTATCATGGTTCTCATTTACATTTATCATTCCCTCACTACGGGAATATATAATCACACACAGACATCTGTGGATGATTATATATGAAGATGGGCCTTTCAAGATAAAGTGTGAGAAAAATTAATGCACAGAAATCTCTTGCATTCCTATACACTAATGATGAAAAATCTGAAAGTGAAATTAAGAAAACACTCCCATTTACCATTGCAACAAAAAGAATAAAATACCTAGGAATAAACCTACCTAAGGAGACAAAACACCTGTATGCAGAAAACTATAAGACACTGATGAAAGAAATTAAAGACGATACAAACAGATGGAGAGATATACCATGTTCTTGGACTGGAAGAATCAACATTGTGAAAATGACTTTACTACCCAAAGCAATCTACAGATTCAATGCAATCCCTATCAAACTACCAATGACATTTTTCATAGAACTAGAACAAAATATTTCACAATTTGTATGGAAACACAAAAGACCCCGAATAGCCAAAGCAATCTTGAGAAAGAAAAACGGAGCCGGAGGAATCAGGCTCCCGGACTTCAGACTATACTACAAAGCTACAGTAATCAACACAGTATGGTACTGGCACAAAAACAGAAATATAGATCAATGGAACAGGATAGAAAGCCCAGAGATAAACCCACGCACATATGGTCACCTTATTTTTGATAAAGGAGGCAAGAATATACAGTGGAGAAAAGACAGCCTCTTCAATAAGTGGTGCTGGGAAAACTGGACAGCTACATGTAAAAGAATGAAATCAGAACACTCCCTAACACCACACACAAAAATAAACTCAAAATGGATTAAAGACCTAAATGTAAGGCCAGACACTATCAAACTCTTAGAGGAAAACATAGGCAGAACACTCTATGACATAAATCACAGCAAGATCCTTTTTGACCCACCTCCTAGAGCAATGGAAATAAAAACAAAAATAAACAAATGGGACCTAATGAAACTTCAAAGCTTTTGCACAGCAAAGGAAACCATAAACAAGACGAAAAGACAACCCTCAGAATGGGAGAAAATATTTGCAAATGAAGCAACTGACAAAGGATTAATCTCCAAAATTTACAAGCAGCTCATGCAGCTCAATATCAAAAAAACAAACAACCCAATCCAAAAATGGGCAGAAGACCTAAACAGACATTTCTCCAAAGAAGATATACAGATTGCCAACAAACACATGAAAGAATTCTCAACATCATTAATCATTAGAGAAATGCAAATCAAAACTACAATGAGGGCTTCCCTGGTGGCGCAGTGGTTGAGAATCTGCCTGTCAATGCAGGGGACACGGGTTCGTGCCCTGGTCTGGGAAGATCCCACATGCCGCGGAGCAACTAGGCCCGTGAGCCACAACTACTGAGCCTGCACGTCTGGAGCCTGTGCTTCGCAACAAGAGAGGCCGCGATAGTGAGAGGCCCGCGCACCGCGATGAAGAGTGGCCCCCACTTGCCGCAATTAGAGAAAGCCCTTGCACAGAAACGAAGACCCAACACAGCCAAAAATAAAAAAATAAAAAAATAAAAAAAACTACAATGAGATATCATCTCACACCAGTCAGAATGGACATCATCAAAAAATCTACAAACAATAATTGCTGGAGAGGGTGTGGAGAAAAGGGAACCCTCTTGCACTGTTGGTGGGAATGTAAATTGATACAGCCACTATGGAGAACAGTATGGAGGTTCCTTAAAAAACTAAAAATAGAACTACCATACGACCCAACAATCCCACTACTGGGCATATACCCTGAGAAAACCATAATTCAAAAAGAGTCATGTACCACAATGTTTACTGCAGCTCTATTTACAATAGCCAGGACATGGAAGCAACCTAAGTGTCCATCAACAGATGAATGGATAAAGAAGATGTGGCACATATATACAATGGAATATTACTCAGCCATAAAAAGAAACGAAATTGAGTTATTTGTAGTGAGGTGGATGGACCTAGAGTCTGTCATACAGAGTGAAGTAAGTCAGAAAGAGAAAAACAAATACCGTATGCTAACACATATATATGGAATCTAAAAAAAAAAAAAAAAAAAAAAATGGTCATGAAGAACCTAAGGGCAAGATGGGAATAAAGACACAGACCTACTGGAGAATGGACTTGAGGACACGGGGAGGGGGAAGGGTAAGCTGGGACAAAGCGAGAGAGTGGTATGGACATATATACACTACCAAACGTAAAATAGATAGCTAGTGGGAAGCAGCCGTATAGCACAGGGAGATCAGCTAGGTGCTTTGTGACCACCTAGAGGGGTGGGATAGGGAGGGTGGGAGGGAGGGAGACACAAGAGGGAAGAGATATGGGGACATATGTATATGTATACCTGATTCACTTTGTCATAAAGCAGAAACTAACACACCATTGTAAAGCAATTATACTCCAATAAAGATGTTTACAAAAAAAAAAAAAAAAAAAGATCAAGTGTGAGAGTTCCAGTGTCTTTCTCTATATTCATACACCAATCGTGAGGCAATTCACTACAGCTGGCTTAGTGAACGGGGCAACACGCGGGGAAGTCCAAAGGCTCTTTCCCCGCCACATATAAAAATTCTATAGTAATTTCCCTGACCCGCACCCCCGCTCCTTCCCACAGTAAAGCTCAGAGGTGACTTTCCTTTCCCCTATCTGTTTATAAGAATCACTGTGTACTTTTCAACACTCTCTTTTGTAAGGGTTCTCTATTTTTTCCTCAAGTCAAAAGTGATGCCAGGGTTTCCCTGGTGGCGCAGTGGTGAGAATCTGCCTGCTAATGCAGGGGACATGGGTTCGAGCCCTGGTCTTGGAAGATCCCACATGCCGCGGAGGAACTGGGCCCGTGAGCCACAACTACTGAGCCTGCGCATCTGGAGCCTGTGCTCCACAACAAGAGAGGCCGCGACAGTGAGAGGCCCGCGCACCATGATGAAGAGTGGCCCTCGCTTGCCACAACTAGAGAAAGCCCTCACACAGAAACGAAGACCCAACACAGCCAAAAACAAAAATAAATAAATAATTAATTAATTAAAAAAAACAAAACAAAACAGTGATGCCAAATTATCACTACAGTATCTTGGCTCTTCTGATCCCCAATCAGAATTTCCCCTCCCCTGGTTGAAAGTGACATTTTCTACTACAAAAAAATTTCCAAGCAAAAATTGGGTTAGACTAGAATAAATATGAGTCACAGCTGAACATGAACTGAAACAGCAAATGTGCTGGTGAAATCCCTCCCTTAAAAACTATCCTTAAAAATGATAAACATGGTGACCTATGCAACAACCTGGATATCAACTTTTTGTTGCGTTTGCTTTTTGCTGTGAACTAGTTCAGCAGGCTCTGCTTGTCCTGCACCAAGGATGCTTCCACGACAACTTAGAAGGCAGGACCACAGTGCATTGTCCTAGGAAGACAGGGCTCCGAATGATGTAGAACAATCAACTAGGGGCATTTCATCTTCAGATCTGGTACGTATGAGATGCACTGGTCAGTCGATATGTGGTGAGACTAAGGAAAATGTAGGTGCCTGGCAAAAAATCCACCAAAGCCATAACTGGATTTAAGTGGAAGTTAATTTTGAACTCTACCAGACTCACTTTTACTTTTAACAAGATATATTTAAAGGAAGTATTTGCTAAGTACAATATCAAGAAGCTTTATAAGGAAATTTTCAAACTATGACTCTAAAGTCTTACACATTCTTTCCTGTTCAAAAGGCCATCAACTGTTAAGGTATGACGGGGTTACGTAAGCCTGTCAATGAGAGACAGTGAGTGAATGCAGCCTGGAGCACAGCACAGTTATAATAGCCCAGTAAGTGAGACAGTACTCTCCAAGCTCCCAACACGTAAAGGGGCAAGAATTCACTCAATTTGGCTGTAGTTTCAGGAACATCTGTAAAACATTTCCCCCTAATCCCAGTAATTTCTATACTTGTGATCTACCAATAATATTCTATTCATTTCTTCCCCTGTCAGAAAAGTTAGGCCAAAAAAGCCAAAAGAGATTTAAATGTAAAACACTTAAGCCAATGAGAGCAGAGTTGATCATTCACTTTTATCTGGGCTTTTGCAGATAAGACACACATCTCAAACAAAGCACAGAATGCTCCCCAAACTCTACTCCTGCTTTTATCTTTTGATGTTGCAAGAACTCCAGTGGGTCACTATGCAGTGGTATCTTTCGGAAAAAAAAAAAAAAATTCCTTGGGAGGAGTTAAGTCCCGGCTCTTCAAAGCTAATTAGAACCACACCACATAGCACTGTTTAGCACGCTGCTAGAACAGGCCTGTCGTATGATGTTAAGCTTTCATCCTCTTCAAGAGACAATTCAATTTATCATCTTCTATTTACACACCAGTCACTCAGAACACAAATCCAGCCGCCAGTTTAGAAAAAGAAGGCCAAGAACTACCCATAGCTGCAGTCACCACCATTACCATCACTATTCACCATCCGCTCCGGCCCTTTTTCAGTAGAAAAGACAAGATAGAAGAGGCAGTGGCTTCCTCTTCCTTCTCCTTTCAGGGTCTTCCATGTTAGAAACCCTGCCATTTTCCCCAACTCCAAAATAATCTCAGTGCTTCTGTGGAAAAAGTTGAAAAATGGCTCCAGCACAGGAGGTCAAGGTAGAAGGTACTTTGCACAGAAGGTTGTCTCGGGCGTGTATACTAGGAGGTCCAGCTGTGGTGCTACCTATCTATGTCCCAGCCAGGTTTACTTTCCACAATCCAAATTCAGTAACAAAAGATTTGGTGGGAGAGTGTAGACGTAGACAAAGTGGGAAGAAAAACGAAGTTCCTTACAAAAAAATTTTTTTTAAAGAAGAATAAAAGTGACAGGCCTGTATATAGTTCAAAGATGGCTTTCGCACAGACACAGGGAAAGCCTCATTGTCTAGATCAGGCCAATTGCTGACAGCTCTAGAGAAAGCCAGAGGCAAACAAATTGCAGCCTATCACCTGGGAGAAAGAAGATTTTCAGGGCCTCCTCTGTCAAAATGAAATCAAAATCAACGTTCCAAAACAAGTTTCACAGAAAAAGGCCAAATGAAATGTGTAATTTCTCAACTCAACCACAGCAAACCTTCACTCCACACTGAGATATCTAGAGTTGCAGTCTAAGATTATTTTATCTTTAAAAGATAAACGGACAATCATTCTTAACGTGTTTTAGTTAAGTGACTAATTCTAATTTCAGAATTATCAAGAAAAAACTTCTGAACTAGTACCTTTAGGGGACCCCTATCCCCAAAGATGAGAGCTTTACTTAATCACTTCATCAGTATCATCCTGAAATTTCAGTTTGATGACAATTTTTCCAAGCACCAAATATGTGCCAAGTACAATGTCTGGCAATGCAGAGAACACCAAGATAAAACAAGCTTCTGCCCCAAACAAGGTTATCATGGGAGTGGGGAGTTGGGAAAGTGGAGAAGGAAGCCGGCTCTACTTTTAACACAGGAAGAACACGGGAAGTGCCATGTAAAAGTCCAAAGTACTACAGGGCATAAAGTACCACCGAGGAAAGAGAAAGCATCTTCCAGTGCAGGGAGGGGGCAGGGAGAAGGCTCTGACATGGCAGCATAAAGAAAGTAACACCTGAGGAGCATCAGGAAGGAAAGGTAGGATGACAACAGGCAGAACGGGGTGTGTTCGTGGAACCACCCATTCTGGTAGAGCGGTGATTCTTAGACTCTTTAATTTTGTGAATTAGTAAAATCTCCAGGAAAAAAAAAAAAAAAGGGTAGTGGTGGGGAGAATGAAAGAAATTAAAAGACGGAACATACTAAGCTAGGAACTGTGTATTCCATAAAATTTGCTTGGGGAGGGCTTCCCTGGTCGCGCAGTGGTTGAGAATCTGCCTGCCAATTCAGGGGACGCGGGTTCGAGCCCTGGTCTGGGAAGATCCCACATGCCGCGGAGCAACTAGGCCCGTGAGCCACAACTACTGAGCCTGCGCGTCTGGAGCCTGTGCTCCGCAACAAGAGAGGCCACGGTAGTGAGAGGCCCGCGCACCGTGATGAAGAGTGGCCCCCGCTTGCCACAACTAGAGAAAGCCCTCGCACAGAAACGAAGACCCAACACAGCCATAAATAAATAAAATAAAAATTAAAAAGAATGTAAGCAGACAAGAATAGCATTAAAAAAATAAAAAAAAAATTAAAAAATTTGCTTGGGGAGAAAACTGGACTGGAAAGATTTTTCCCCCTCAGAGAAACAAAACAGCAAGAATTCTATTGCATTTTTTATTTTGCAAATGATAATGAAATAAATAATGGCTATCTATTAGCCTTGTCATTTTATAAGTAAAGGAGCATTTTCATTCCAAAAATGTAGGAAGCACATCACCTCAGAAACTTAAAAATGGCATTCCTTCTCATGCAAGGGCAGCTAGTAAACCTTACACTGGTCAGGTGAAAACTTGGTCACTGCCCACCGGGTACCTCTGTTTAGTAGGAGTCTGTGGGTTAGAGTCTAGGACTCCTGTAAGGAGCTGAAGGAAATACAGGTGAAGCCACATGGTAGGGATTTGGAATGGTAGACTGAGGAAGATATATTCAATTCGGCAAAGTGAAGAATAAGATTTTTCGGGAAGGGGTAAGGGATTAACATGATGTATAATCAGGGCTATGCTCCACAATTAATTTGATCAAAATGTGTGGGATGGAATGGGAGGGGTAGGGGGGCGCTGCTGCCCAAGTGAGACTGGAGGTGCTCAGGCCACCTAGGAGAATATTGCAAAGTCCAGGTGAGAGGCGTTGAGGGCCTAAAGCAGGGCGCTGGAAGAATGGAAAGGACTTAGCAACAGATTACATATATTGAATAGGACTTGAGGAAAAGGACAGAGTCAAAGAGATTTCCAGATTTTGAACCTACATACAAGAAAAAAAAAAAAATGACAGTAGCGTCAACAGATATATGAAAATTCATGAAAGGGTACTAGATCTAGGGGACTAGATAAGAGGAGGAAATGAATTCATGCTGGGGTGGGACATGCCGGGCAGGAGTTTGGGAAAGGGTGGGGACATGAGACAGGACGTTGGAGAGTCAGACATGGAAGGCTTGGAAGGGGGCAAGCTTACCTCCTTCATCACTTGGGCATGTCTGAACCCTCACTACATGCTAGGCACTGTACTAGGTGCTACAGATATGCTGAAGACCAGCAGACCTGGGACCTGCACTCATGGACCTCCAATCTGGCAGGAAAGACAGACGTTCATGCAGTAATCACACAGGCAGTTGTCATTACAACTTGCATTAGAATGCCTAATTTCCAAAAGAGGAAAAAGGAAAAAAAAAATAGAGAACAGATACTTGGAAAATGACTTCAATTAAAAGGCAAAATGAGACTGCCACTGGAACCAGAAGGCAGTTAGTAGGAAACAAATTGAGCAGACAATTCCTGGAAGCTGGTGGAGGAAGCGTTTCAAGGAACAAGTGACAAATGGTGCCAAGTGCTGCTGAGAGGCCAAGAGGGATGAGGAAAGAGCAAAGGCCACTGGCCTGTTCACTGAGGACAGGACAACCTGAGCACAGCGTGGAAGCAGGCGGGGCCGGATTTCAAGGCGTTAATGAGTGAGGAGATGGTAGAAAAGTGCAAGTGACAAAACTTCTCTTTCAAGAAGTTAAACGACAAAAGGAAAGGCGATGGGGAGAAAGGTGACTTGAGGAAGGGGTGAGTTTAAGCGATCTCCTTATCAAAATGGGAATGATTTCAACAGGATTGAGAGCAGAGCAGAAAGGGCCAGCAGAGAAAGAGGAGAGAGAAGATGTAAGAGAGGAGGAGGAGGACTGCCGGGGCCCAGCCCCAGGAGCAGGAGGGTATTACATCAAGAACATCAACCAACAGGTCAGCACCGGCTCCTTGGAGAGAAGGGGAAAGGAAACAACGGGAAGGTGAAAATATGCAGAAATTATAATGGCAAGAAAGGACGTTGAGGAAGCTCTTGTTATGGGGTCATGGGGTCTTTGCTGGAAAACAGGGGAAAGGGGGAGACATTTGCTGTGATTTGAGTGAGACATGAACAGCTGGAAAGTGCCATTGGCCACCAACTGTACATTCACGCTACAAGCATTTACGGAGGGCCTTCCAGGCACCAAAAACTGTGCATTTACACATGGGCATAAGTGAAGTCAGCAGGCATTTATTACTATAGGCAAATACTCTGGGTAAAAGAGAAACAGGTTGATTTTATCATTCTCACATCTAGAAAAAGACCATAAGCAGTAACAGGTGATAATTACATATCCTTTGAAGCTTATGTATGTGCTAATGGATGAGATTCTCACTATTACAGGAGCCCAAATCCATTCATCAGAAGGAAATATATGGTGTTAGTTCATTTATTCCACAGATACTGCATGCCTGAACATCAGACAAATGAGCTCTGAAGAGGCAAGCCATGGTTCCTGTCCTCCAGAAGGTCACCATCAGATGGGATGTCCTGAAAGCTTCCGCTCATTCCAACATTTTGGCACATTTGAGTGCTCAGAACATTAACTGAACCAACCCTCAAAATCTCTATGCTTCATTAGGAGGTAAGACTGGCTATCTGAACATTTTTAACAAATACTTTTCTGGATGCAACATGATTTTAGGGAATGCACTGGACCAGAAAGTTCCATGGCATGGTTTTTCAGTGCCATTAAACCCCAAGATGAACTCTCTTCACCGCAGCTTTTCAAATTATAAATTAAATGTGTCACTTCCCTGCACATAACGCTACATATGTATTTTCAACTACAGTCACAATAAAAGCTATCCTCCTTACCCCTTCATGACTTGTTCCCTGTCACCTCTTGTACCATCCTTGTGTGTGGGGGGGGTGTAATTTTTTTTTAATGTTTAAAAACATTTTTATGCTAGTAAAGAGCATCTCACTTCACCTTCCTGGTCCAAGCAAGCACTGTACAAAACCAAACCCAGTTCTGGCTTTATTCCTACCATGTACATTTAACCATTCAGTATGTACTAAATATCACAGGGGGGAAAAGGGTTAAAAGGGGGGAAGATCATGCTTTACACTCACACTGACACATTTATTTCCCTAATTCTCTTGATGAGACACTTTAATGATTAAAAAGAAATTAATAGCATGTATCAATATTGCAAAAATATGATTAATGACTTTTTTGAGATGAAAGTATCATCATCCTGATTATTAGGTAAAGAAAAGCCTATTAACTAACTTTCAAGTAGGGTAATTTACTCCATTAAAATCAGCTACGATGTTTCAAGATTTAATGTATTGTTCAAATTCATGTATGCAAACAAACTCATTAAAATTCAGGTGACCTCACTCAGAAACTCACTGCACTTAAAATTCAGGGCCCTAACAGAGGACATTGAGCTGGAATATTTAAATTGAAACATTTGTCCTTTCTAGACAGGGCATTCGACACTGATTTTGTTTTTGTTTTTGTTTTCACCAGAAGGAGGAATTCAAGATGCCTGAGAGTTTGCAGCAGCTAAAAGGTTCTGAAGAACTTGCTGCTTATATCATACCGACATCCTGCACCCAAGGTCAAGGGCTGTGTTGGACACCTCCTTACACCAGCTGAGGCCAAGGACAATCACCTTCACTTTGGAAATGGGCTTAAAGAAATACTTCTCACTCTAGCTTAGTAAAACGCATGTAGTCCTAAACTTTAAGGATTAATTTTCTAGAAAACTAAAGCACACCCCATTAAGCAACCAAAATGTCCCCGTTCAAATTTTTTATGGAACTTGTGCTAGCAGGTGTTTCTCAAGTTACCTGGAGAAAAACCAAACCCTCACCACCTACTGACCCTGGCTGCGTGCGAGGCCCTATGCTAAATGCTTCCCTACAGGACTTCATTGAACTGCCTCACGCCAATTCTCTGCAGAAGAAGGGACAGGGACCAAGGAGGTTTAAAGGATGTGATGATGTCACCCAGCTGGTAAGGAGTAGCGCCCACAGTGCACCTTGCGCCACATCACCTCCTTAAAGATAGCTAATCTTTTTTTTTGTTTCTTTTTTAACATTTCTGAGTCACTGTTGGGGCAGAAAGGCATAGTGGTTAAAAACACAGACTCTGGAACCAGACTGCCTGGATTCAGATCGGGGCTGGTTCCACCACTTACCAGCTGTGTGACACTAAGATGTTATTCAACCACTCTGTGCATCAATTACCTCATCTGGAAAAAGTGGAAATAATAACAGAATGTACCTGAGAGGTTGTTGTGAGAATTAAATGGGTCAATCCATGAAAAATGTTAATTCATGTAAAATGCCTAGAACTGTACCTGATATATAGTAAACACTAGGTAAATGTTAGCTCTTATCATTAAAAGCAAGTGTTAGAACAATGAAACCCCACGGATCACCAAGGTTCTCATAGCGAACCCACCCTCAGGGAACCAAGACTGAGTTCACCCACACACAGTCACACACACACACACACCTTTTTGTGTATCTCCCATGTGCCAAAGACATTATGCACACAACAATGCATTTCAGTCTCGAAATAAAACATAACAAAATTCCTGCAAGAGAGTCAGTACCCTTCCTTTATCAATAAGGAAAATGGTTAAATAATTCGCCCAAGGCTCTCAAGTAGGAAGTAGCAGAATCAGGATTGGAATTTGAGAGTTTCTGTCTCAAAAGCCCAAGTTCTTTTATCTACACAATGTTATCTTCAGTTCTTACGTCTACTTTTCCCATTGTGTTGGTGAGTCCACTGCTATCACTTAGGATCGGAGTTTTGGAAGGGACTTTTGAGTGTATCTAGCACAACATTCCCTGTTTGCTTATGAAGAAAAATGGAAGCCTGGGAGGCTCGCTACTGGCTTGCCCGAAGTCACATAATGAATGCCACTGCCACGGTGCCACGCTGCCGCTTTTTCCTCTTGGATGCTGGTGGCCTGTCTCTAGGAGGCCCCCAGCCCTGCTCCAATGACCACTGTATAAATCAAGAATGCAAAGGCTAAGTTTGGACCCAGGGGCTCCCCAGTGAGGCAAGTTCATTAGCAAATGGACTTGGTTATATGCAGTTTCGCTGCTTAGACCTTTCCGCTTTCTGGCTCACAGCAGCGTTCTGGAGACTCAGGGTTAGCAAACAAATCAGGTGTCGGTCTGGTCTACAATGTCACTGTGAATCTGAGGAAAACTGCTGAACGAGGCTTTACAAACAAAACCCAGAGTAGAGACAATTTCACCCTGGAAGAAAAGAAAGGACAGGCTAACGAGAAGTTTAATTTGTCAAAGGAAGGAAGCTCACAATTAAAGCAGCTGTTCCTAGCACACTACAGTCTATCTGAGGCCAACAACGTACGTACAAGCATAACAAACCATCGGCCCCATGTGGAGAAGCAATGCTGAGATTCCTGACATAATTAGTTTCCTTTCCACAAAAGAGCTGGATCCATAATTAAACTCTGTCTCCTCCTGCCCCCGTCCTGCTGTGTATATATTTGATTGCTTCCTAAGGGACTGGGTTAGAGACCAGGAGACAACCCGAAACCACAGTTCACTGACGTCCCAGGGCCAACAGGCGACACGATGCATGTTTGTAGTAGCTGTTACTGGGCCTTGTCCAGGGAGAGGCTGATTTCAGCCCTCCACTCAACACACTTCTCAAGGGTTTGCTGGTCAGTTTACACAGTTCTTACAGACCACTGGAAGTGACCGCTAAGACAGGCTAAGTGCCAGGGCACTGAGTCCCACGGAAAACTTCAGGGCCCATTCTGAGAGGAACAGGTTGTTGTCGACAGACTACAGTCCAGAACTGAAGTTCAAGACTCAAGTCTTGGCTCCTCCACCTACCTACTTGATTGATCAAGAGTCTGTCCCCCTCTCAGAACCTTAGCTTCCTTGCCTAGAACATGAAGACAATCTCTGTCCATGGACATGATTACTGAGGAGTTTAAACAGGGACGTAAGTGAAAGTACTCTGTAAACAGTAAAGGTCCAAGCGAAGCGAAGGGGCAGCCGAGGAAGTCTGCTTATCTCCTAACTGGTCTCTGTGTGGAAAATCCCCAGTGACTCCCCACTGCTCTCAGGATAACAGTCCAGACTCCTGAACAGGTGTAAAGTCCCTTCACAATCTGCCCTCTAATTACCCTTCAACTTGACCTCTTGTCACACGCCCGTCACTTGAGGAGTTCCTCCAGGGGCTGTGACTCCCACACCTGCAGGGGACAGCCCCCCCTCCTGACACTCCACATTCTACCCAACTAGCCCGTCCTGGGGGCCTGATTTTAACTTCCACGTCATTCCCCCCTCGACGTCCTCCTCTACCTCTCCTCCATGCTTTCTTAACATCTTACATTAATCCCTTTGAAGCCCTTTTAATCATTGTGTTCAAACTGCCTGGATACTCACTACTCTTTTCTCCTCTCAATATTTTGTGGACTAAAGAACATTGTTCACTGAATGAGTGAATTTAGTGAAAATAACTTAGTGTCTGACACTAGTAGCCTACTAACAAATCACTACAGTTCCCAACCCCAGCCTCTCCTTTTTACTGATAAGAAAAGAAAGGCCAAAAAAAAAAAAAAAAAAAAGACAAAAGAAAACAAAGGCCACGAGAAGCTAAAAGAACTTGCCCGAAAGCAAATGACTAATCACCCTACGTCTCCTAGTTCAATCTCTGACTTTTCTCCCACAAAATACTTACTATGTCCAGGTTTTATGCTATACCATCAATGTCTTTCCATAGCAAGAGAACTGAAGGTAGAGGAGTTGTAAGAGAAAAGAGACTTGAAATCAGAAAACTACTGCTCAAGGCCAGGCTCTGTGTGACCCTGAACAATCTCCATGCCTCTGGGTCTCAGGCCCCCCAACTGTCAAACAGAAATTTAGCATCAGCATACCTAAGAAGCAAAAGGCTTCCTGTTGTTTGTTTATTTTTCACCCACTTCGCCATGTTTTATGTGACAAAAATGAGGTAATCTGAAAATACTTTATACATCTCAAAGAAGTATTTTTACAGCTTTCAAGTACAGTTATCCCTGGGTACCTGTGGGGGACTGGTTCTAGGACACCCCCGCCCCGAAGAGTATGCATACCAAAATCTGCAGATGCTCAAGTCCCTTATATAAAATGGCACAGTATTTGGCATATAACCTATGCACATCCTCCCATATACTTTAAATCATCTCTGTATTACTTACAATACCTAACACAATGTAAATGCTATGTAAATAGATGCTGGCACGTGGCAAATGCAAGTTTTGCTTTTAAGAACTTCCTGGAGTTTTTTTTCCTGAGTATTTTCAATCCAAGTTTGGTTCAATCCTCAGATGTAGAATCTGTGGATGTGGAACCCATGGATACAAAGGGCTGACTATAGTTATTTTTCTGGTGACATTTAGCTTTATTGTTTAAACCAAGACATTTTTAAGGACAGGATTCAAAAACATTAAGCAGTCTCTTTGGTACTATAAAAAGTTTAATCAAATTACAAGATCAACACAGGCTCTGCTTGGATTAACTAATGCTACTTCTTCTTCCTTCTGTCTTCATGCCATCAAAACCCTAGTGTCTACCTGCAAAAAGAAACCTCCCCACAATCATTAACTGAAAAAGGACAAACCCTTTTTTTCTTTACAGACACTACTTGATTTCATAGACTCACAGAATGCTGCAGCCAGAAGAGACTGAAGACCATCGAAGCCTGAACTTGCCTTTCACAATGAGAAAACAGGCCTGGTCTAATGTCCTTAGGAAGGACTTGTGCCATCACTGATTGGAAACGTGCAACAATTGTTTTTCAGCGTACTATATACTTTATTTTGCAATAACAAGGAGACGACCTGACCAAAAAAATGTGGTAAATCATATAATGAGATTCCAACAGAAAATAAAATACAATGGTGTTTATCGAAGCTGAAGGCTGAAGGGCCAAGACAGAGACACACCTCTGATGATATTTATATATACATGTTTTTAAATGTAATTGTTATGGAATTTTGTGGATGTGAAAGAAATTATTTTGCTTGTTTCGTTAATTTTTCATGCTTCTATAAGACTGGAAATTTTCAAAACAATAGTAAGTAGACAAAATAGGAAATGCACTCACTCAAATTATTTTGTTTATGGACAACATCCTAATCTGTTCATTGCTGGTTATGACTGAGACATGGTTATGACGATTTTTTATTATTTAGTTTTAAACAATGTAAGAAAGCAATGCAGTCAAAAGTCACCATATCTTAGGCAGAAGTTTCTAACTCCTCACCCAACAGTTTATTCCAAGTGTTAACAAAAGCAAAAGAGACTGAACAAGTAGTCAAAGAAACTGATACAGGAGAAGGGTGGAATGCTGTTTTCATTCTTCTCTTCCCAATCCAATCCCCTCTCCCCAAACCCTGATAGGGGTGAGGTGTTAATGGAGAGTGAAATGATTAAGTGGTCTGAATCATCCCAAAAATGGAATAGTTAACTCTCAATAAAGAATTGTTTTCCATGCCATCTCAAGATTTTATTCAGAGACCTTAAGAAAAGAAAAAATAAAAAAATTCCTTGTTGAAAAACATAAACAGCTATCCCATCCAAATTCATAAGCAACCAATTACAGTAGGGTTAGTCACTGACATCTCACAATGCAAACTTTCTTTTTTTTTCGTAATGGATTTCGTGTATGAGATTTGCATGAGATTAAACTATTTTGCGAGACCTATTCCAGCTAAACAAATATTGCATAGGGTCATAAGAAATGAACTCTTATAATTCAACTTTTAAGTAGATCACCCTATATTTCAGGTCAAAAGTTGATCATACATTTTAGAGACTGCCCTTCTACTTTATACATCAGGAAAATATCTATGAATTATTAAAAGAATTACTGCCAAGTTCTTCCCTCAAATATGCAAAATTACGACATGATGTGGGTAAGTCACGCCAGTCCCAACTTTGCCAGCAGGAAGCTGTGAAACACGACATACTGCTTAACGACTTTGTGGTTGGTTTTTATCACGATGAGGTGGGATTCCATACCTAACCGAGCTTCTGCTAAGCGCTTTGAAACCCTGCAATGCCGTCATGGGACTGCAAGCAGCACTGTCACCCAGCCTGTCTTAGTGACAGCAAGCCTAATCTAATGAACATGAGGACATGCAGAGCTTTCTCACTTTCTCCTGGGAGCCAAGAATTAAAATTCTGGGCTGAGGAAGATGAGAGCTCCGTAGAAAACGTCCAAAGTTTCAGCAACAGGTAAATACCAAAGTGCCTAATTAAACTGATGCTGGATGCTACAGGCAAGACAGCAAGAAAATACTTTGTCACAGTCAAGAAACAGGGCTGCTGCAAGAACTGTTTCCAGGTTGTTTCCATCACTTTATGTGGCTTCCCTAAGGAAGTCCTAAGTAACTAAGTAACTTTTTAAAAAAAAGCAGTGCAGACATTTCTTCCTCTAAGGACAATCAGGCACCTACTTCCTTTAAGGTTCTTAATAATTCAACGCAAAATAAGGAAAATCCCAAAAGTCAAAACTGAACACAGGAAAAGGACACATCTCCAGACACAATGTATCCAATAGGGACTTCCCTGGTGGCTCAGTGGTTAAGAATACACCTGCCAGTGCAGGGGACACTGGTCCGGGAAGATCCCACATGCCGTAGAGCAACTAAGCCCATGCACCACAACTACTGAGCCTCTGCTCTACAGCCCATGCTCTAGAGCCCACGAGCCACAACTACTGAGCCCGTGTGCCACAACTACTGAAGCCCGCATGCCTAGAGCCAGTGCTCCGCAACAAGAGAAGCCACCGCAATGAGAAGCCCGCGCACCACAACAAAGACCCAATGCAACCAAAAATAAATAAATTTATTTTAAAAAAGAAATATATATATATATATGCAATAGTCATTGACAGATAATGTTTTAATACTGAAATTTAACCATGACACACTGCACAGCAGACACTACATATTCACTTTAGAAAATAGATAGCAGGGACTTCCCTGGTGGTCCAGTGGTAAAAAATCTGCCTTCCAACACAGGGGACACGGGTTCGATCCCTGGTCAGGGAACTAAGATCCCACATGTTGCGGGGCAACTAAGCCCGTGCACCACAACTAGAGAGAAGCCAGAGAGCTGCAACAAAAGATCCTGCATGCCTCATGAAAGATCCCGCATGCCTCAACGAAGATCCCGTGTGCCGCGACTAAGACCGACACAGCCAAAAAAAAAAAAAAAGAAAATAAATAAAGAAAAGAAAAAGAAAAAGAAAATAGATAGCAAATGTGTAGGATGTTGCCATCCACTCTCTCCATCCATTGCCCATGGCCCACATCAGGAATCTATCACAGCCCTCGGTCTTGCTGAGCTCAGACAGGACCTCAGAACTCTATACAACACAGCATGCTGGGAGGCAGCTACCAACCCATCAGCATCGACATTCATGCTGAAGCCCATTTCGTCCCAGCTTTGCATAGTCCTCAACCCACTATACCAAAATACTGAAACAGATCTTCAGAGAAAGCCACTACATGACAGCTTCAAGACAACCCAAAAACCATCATTTAAGCCATAAAAAGGTATTTTTTCATATTATGTAATTTCTAAAGGATAATAAGAGCAGAAAACATAACTGCAAACATTAGTTTTACTCTAGACACTATGCTGTTCCACTGAGATACACAAGCGGTTCTATATAATAAATGTTTATATCCATCTTTTTAAAAATAGAATTTGGCTTTATTCAACCCAAACGCCCAGCCCAATTCCAAACCACTCACTACCCTGTCACTCAAACAGTGCTGGGCAGAACACAGACACAAACATAGCTCCATCTGCTAATTAAAACCGGGCATGAAACTGTTAATAGGCATCTGTTGCATTGTTTGAAGCTAATGGGCAAAGACAAAGCTGAAATGGCTCTTCTAAAGCAAACCCAGTGATTTCACTCATTTTCTATTTGGTATTTATGTTAGTGGGGGGTTGGAAGCAGGGTGTTAAACAGCTTATTATGGAGACTGAAAGACAAGTGAAATATCTTTCAGAGTCTAAAATATCCCTTTAAAACTGATTATAGAAAGACAGCATTTTATAGTGGGGGAAATACCATTCTTGTATTAAGAATTCAAATTAAGCACTATTAATCTTGCCTCAGACATCGTCTAATTATCTAGAATATTATGAAAGATAATAACTAAAATTTAAGCAATGCTTTATAGCTCATATAGTGCTTTCATAATTCATTCATCCAATTGATTAGTCATTTAATAGAGGCCTTGGAGACTTAAAAGGTGAATAAGATTTGATTCCTGCCCTAGGGAACTCACATCAACCCTGAAAAGTTGGTATAGTATTAGTATACTCTAGTACAGATAAAGGAACTAAGGCCTTAGAAGGACGACTGACTCACTAAAGGCAAGAAATGTAGGAATGGCAGATGTCAGGACATGAACCCTGATCTGACCCCAGACCTATTGCTCTTAATTGACCACGCAATCTCCCTAACAGCAAACATGAACCAAGCCGCTACATCGGCTACTTAAGTTTCAGAAGATCCATGTTATGTTATGTTCCACGATATTACTCACCATCTAACAGCTACTTCCCCATTCCCCACTCCCACCCTCTTCTCATCCTGCTATGAAAACTCTTTCCTGCAGAATTTTCCCACGTACTCATTCTAACACACACCAGAGAGCGGGTCTCCAGAATGGTCCTGTGTGCAGGCAGGCAGATCTGACCTACAGCCAGCCTCAGGCCATGCCGGCAGCTCCCTGGTCTCCCACTTCTGGTTCCATGGTTCCTTCTAGATTCAGTTATCAGATTCCACTAAAATATCAACTGCTGAATTTTGCCTTGTCTTCAAAGACAATATCCAAACCTATCTCCCTCCAGCTTTTCTTAGAGGATCCAAACAATCTTGGTGCTGTTGCCAAGAGAACCTCCTCCCTGGTTTGCTGCCATGCGGAACAGCTGGTGAAGCTCTTTGTGAAAGTACGCTTATTCTTAAGACACATCCAGGTCTGTCTCCAAGACTCAGTTTCCCACTCCCATCCTTGATTTGTTGAATGGCTTTTTGCATTCGCTAGAACACTAACTGAGGAGATGAGTTTAACCCTTTATGATCAAGCATTAAAATCCTGAAACAGTGTTCTTTTCAAAGCTATCACCTAGATGGGAAGTCTATCGACAGCTTTGAAAGAAAGGGCCATGGGGCTCTCTCCCTTTCTCCTCTTAGCAGAAGTCCAGGTTCCCAAGCAGACTTTCTGCTGACCCCTCTGTCACCCACCACCAGTCAGGGCAGTTCTTCATTCTGCGTTGGGAGTCTGGAGGAAGACTCTCCCTTCCCTTCCTTTGCCCAGATGCTGAGAATTGGAAAAGCAAAAGCAGATGTGTGGCCCAAAACTGCTCCAAAGAAAGATGAAAAGAGCTCAGGTCCTCCTGCCCCTGTGGACACCGATGGGGAGAGTGATAACGCAGACGGTGTTCCTGTGCCCAGTTTCCAGAATTCCTTCAGCCAAGCTATTGAAGCAGCCTTCACGAAACTGGACACGCCAGCTACTTCAGATCCCCTCTCTGAAGAGAAAGGAGGAAGAAAAGAAAAAACAAACAGAAGCTCCTGTTCAGCACCTCCGTCATCCACACCAAGCGACACTACTGGCCTGGCTACCTTCTCCATCCGGTTTTCTTTTTTCAGTGCTTTTGTTTTGTTGCTGTAATTTTTAAGTATTTGAGTTTGAACAGATTAGCTCTGGGAGGAGGGGGTTTCCACAATGTGAGGAGGAACCAAGAAAATTTTAAATACAGTGTATTTTCCAGCTTCCCGTCTTCATGCCAAAATAAAGTACTGACACTCACAAGAGGAAAAAAAAAAAAAAGACAGTGACATTAAAATAAGGCTTTATGTACAAAATGTTCAATTTGAAGTTGCCTGTCCCTTACATATTTTTGTTTGAGAGGTTGAAACCACGGAAAACAACTATGAAAATTAAAATAGACTTGCACTACATATCTGGATTATGCTCAGCCAAATGTTGATATCATCTTGGATAAAAATGTAAATATGACAAAGTTTGTTTTTCAGTCAATCAGTCTTGATAAAAACTTTGAATTGCTACCAACCAAAAACAGTTTTTCATTTTAAGCTGGGGTCAGCAAACTCTTTCTGTAAAGGAACAGTTAGTAAATATTTTTAAGCTTTGTGGGACCCATATGGTGTCTGTTGCATATTCTTTGTTTTGTGTTACTTTTTAATAACCCTTTAAAAATGTAAAAACCATTCTTCGCTTGTGGACTGCACAAAAACAGGCTGCAGGCCGCAGGCCACATTTGGCCTGTGGGCCATAGTTTGCCAACCCCTAAACGAAAGTAAGTGAATCCAAGAAAAAAATGTTAGGGAATAAAAATGTTAGGCACTAGGCTGCAACGATTATCAGCACACATTAATATGACATCATTAGTTACTTTGCACATGGAAGGAATTTTCATGGCAGGATACACTTTGATCTCCTAACGTGAAACTCCAGACATAGAAAGGGCAAAGGACAGTTAGAACGTGCTGAGTTAGCCCATATAAACTCCTACAGGACTCTGAGTTGTATTAGCATTTACTGTTTTCCCTGAAGTGATACAGCTAATCCAAATGGGAACACCTTAACTTTCCTCACATAAAAGCAAATGTGCAAAAGCGAATTCCTCCCTGGAAAAGATGGTGACTTGAATCTATGGTGGTGATCATACTGATCAGAAATAGCAGCAGCTCAGCTGTGAAAAGTGATCCAGACTTGAATCTGGGGTTTCACTAGAGGCTCTTCTACAACCAGCTGTGTGATCTTGACAGTATCAACCTAAGCTCAGTTTTCTTACTTATAAAACTGGGCCACGGGCATAAGGTAGATAATTTCTAAGACTCTGCTGTCAAACTATGACTATACTAAATAATAAAACCACTCAGGAAATACCCTAACAGGAAGAAGGGGGCAGGGCAGGGGAGAGACAGTTAAGGGAGGAAGCTTAGACTGTCCTGTTAGAGGACAGGGCTGGGTTTTCTCTTTCTGTTCTCCCAGCACCTTGTTCGGTACAGTCCATTCCAAGACATCGATACGACCCTCGCATCAATATTAAAATGTACCCACATCCCATAGGAAATATAATTCAGAGCTACTGTATTACCGTTTCCTAGTTGTCTTAATGCTACATTTTACATACATTTAATTAATCGTTATTAATGATCATGTAAGGGGCTTGGGGAGTCAATCAAAAAAATTTTTTTTCAGTTCTTAAATGTTTGAACTGAAACGCTAGTTGGTTGTTGGTCCTAGACACTGGGTCTACAACTTCAAATGGATAAAACATCCCTACTCAAAAGTTAAATATTATCTGACTGATATACGAAAAGCGTCCCAACAAGTCAGTTGAAAAACTGTATCCTCTACCACCCCCAAGAGCAGAAAGGAAATGAGGGGAGCTGGGACATCAGAGAAGATACCAGAACCTTAGATACATGAAAGAAGAAAGCATCTGTGAGACAACTGTTTCTGTAATCAAAATGACTAATTGTCTCCTTCCTTTCATGAATGCAGAACCCCTATCAAAACAGTGTCTAGAGGTGGCAGATGTCCTTTTTTAAAACTACTTAAATTTTAACAAAGCAAAATTAAGACTGTAAATGTATCTCCAAGGGAAGAAAGAGGCATCCATACGTATCTCCCAGAACACACACACACACACACACACACAAACCTCATGTGTTAAGAAATGCCCATTAAAGAATGGACATTTCCTGGGACGCAGACCTCATCAAGTTTTGTCAGCAATGATGTGGCAGTCAGAAAAGCCCTGGAAACTTCCACACTGAGGTGCTTCAAGAAATAATTATGACTGGGAGGAGATGGACCACCAACTCTCCCCTCAGCAACCTCAGATCACCTGGAAACAGGGGTGACGGTTGGAGGGGGGTAGATATTGCTGCCAGAGATGTGTACACTCCAAGCCTATGCTTGTGATCAGTGTGTGTGGAACTTTTCACTAGAATGATGTTAACATTCACCTTATTTTCCTAGCTTAACTTCAACTCCAAAGCATTAGGTTGCAGGTATGTACAGTTTTTGTGCTGTTTGAAGGCAGTGGGCCACCACTTCCTGTCAGAGCTCTGGGGCTAAATAAGAGGCATGGGATTTCCCCTCCTCCATGTCAACTGAAGACACAGCTCAGAGCCTCTCTTTACCACATCCACCCTACGGAAAATACAAAGGCCAGCATCACACATGAGATTCACCCCATTTAACGTCTACCTCCAGTTCTAAGCTCTTTCAGGACACTTGTTTTCCTGCCTTAATAACTGCAACCCTCCACAAAACCAAATTTCAATCATTAAAAAAAAAAATTTAAAAATCCACGGAAGAAAGATTGTACTCCTTCAGAATGAAAGGTAACTTTTCAAAGCTACTATTGTAAAAGGAAGCAGGCACCCTCACAGAAAAGGTGGGACAAAAATTAAGACCAAAAAAGAGGAAACTAATAAAACTATTACAAACAAGCAAAAGTCATTTAAGGAGCTTAATGGAAACAGCATCAGTGAGATTCAGTCACTTTCGACGCAGGGGAATACTTCTGGGAGGGTCACTCGTAGAACGGACAAAAGGCGACCCACTCGACTTGTTAGAAACCGTCCTTTACCATCTGGACTGCAGTGTGCATTCAACAATGAAAAAGGGTTATGGGGTTTTGAAATGAGTACCAGCATCAAAAATTAACGCCTTTTGGTTGCTGCAACCGCTCCCATCAAATCTCTTAGGAATATACTTGAGACATGACATTTAAAATCTGCTTCCTCTGAAGAGAAAAAGTCCCACTCAAGAATGACTGCCAAGAACTTGCAACTCAAACTTCCCTAAGCCCAGACATCATAACACCCGGGAGGTTTCAGACCACTCAACCCACATGAAAGACGCCAGAACAAACAAACCATAGCCCTTCCTAGTGCTTGGCTGAAGAGTGCTCTATACCCCAATATTCTTCTTTTATAAATGATAAATTATCCTTAAAACATAACTCATTACCATAGCACTAGCCCCCTAATAATCCCAGCAATTCTTGGCGAAATATGCTGTAAGAACCATTTGAAAGATGCTTAAGTGAGCCGCTATGAGAAGCCATGACATTATCCAGACAACCAAGAGCTAAGATCCTTAAGGTACTTAATTAACCACAGCTATTTAACAAGGGAAATGATGTTAAGGTCACTTGTACAGGCAGCTTAAAACCAGCTCTGATTTGCTCTTCTTCAGGTTTACGTTAAGTTAGAGATCTTGTTACCTGACCAGAGTCTTCCAAAAGTAGGAAGGACAGCTCCCAGCCAAGACCAGAAAAATCAGAATCAATTGAAAGTAACTGAGGGGTATATTGCATGTTGTGATTCGTTTAGCAAGTAATAATTAAAACCAAAGGAAAATATACAGGGAGGCAGGCAGAATGTAAGATCAATTCCCCAGCTGAGAATTATTAAACCTTCAAGGCTAAGAACTTTAAAAATTGAGAAGTGCTGTGGCACAGGAGATAGTAAAGGAATGAACCACATTTTCCTGACCACACCATTCCCAAAGTCACCCATCCTCTTAACACCCTTAACACTCACAGAACAATTTAATGCTCCATAGACAGCATCTCATTATCAGTCACTTTTTGCTCTTTCTCCTGCACTTGATCCAAAGGGAGTAAAGAGAGAGAAAATGGTAACCAGTGCTCCCAGTTACTGGAGAAAGTCCTACTTTCCATTTCCTCTCCCTTTCCCATCTTCTCTCTTCTCTGCTCAACCTCTCTACTGTATATTCTGCTTCCCTTTTTCCTTTCTATTTCACAGCCAGCTCTCCTTTACTTTCTCCACCAAGTATCCTCATTCCATCCTCTGGCCCCCTGAACTCATCTTCTACCTGCAATTTTCTTCTGCCCCCTCCCATGATATCTATGACCAGACTTCTTGTAGCCAGTGCCCCTCATCCCTTACCTCCTGATCACTCATTCCTCCGAACTCCTTCCGGATTCCCGAGTTCTCACCTCTCTTGTCCCTTGTGTCCTCTGTCCTCTACTTCACGGACCTCCCATTCCCATTCCCCCAACCCTTCATTTCCCCCTTCACATTTCCTTCCTCTTTCCTGTCTTTTAATCCATTTCACACCCACTATTCCCTTCTCTCTCTCCATGAGATTTCCTGTGTCCCCCCCCACTCTGTCCCTCTAAGACCCCTCCCTGTCACACCCCCAACCCTCTCATTTCTCTCAACACCCCTAGTCCTTGTTCTTCTGGTTCCTCCTCCCCTTCCTTTGCCCCCAAGTTCCTCCTTTCAACCGCCCGCCCCCCCAGCCTCACGTCCCCACCGGCCCCCCTCCCTCATGCCTTCACCCTCTCCCCCTGTCCTCGCAGCCCTGCTGTCCCCGGGGTCCCTTCCCTGGGGCTCCCAAGCCCTCCAACCGCTCTCTCCCGGCCCCCTCGCACCCGCTCCCCATTTCTCACTCCCCGTCCCCGGCCGCGGCCCCTCCCTCACCGATGGTGGAGATGAAGGTGGTGTTGAAGGCGTCCTCGGAAAAGCGGAATAGGAGGCAGGTCTTGCCCACCCCCGAGTCGCCGATCAGCAGCAGCTTGAACAGATAATCATATGTCTTCGCCATCTTCTCGCTCCGGCCCTCTGACCGCGGAGCGAGAGGAGCGGCGGAGAGAGGCGGGGAGGGGGCCGCGGGCGAGGGGGCGTGCCCGCTGAGCCGCCGCCGCTCGCCCCGCCCCGCGCCCCGCCCCTTTCCTCGGAGAAGGCCTGCGCGCCCCGCCCCGCATGGCCAATCCGCAGAGGCTTCGTCATCACCGCCCGCGCCCCAGTGTTTGGTGGGGCTTGTAGTTCCTTTGAGGAGCTTCGGGCGTGCCCGGGGCGGCCTGTCCCCGCGGCCCCAAAGGATTAAAGAAGAGCCGCTCTGGGCTGGGTGATCGGGGATTAGGCGTTTCCACTCGAGGTAGGCAGGGAGGGCCGGTTTCCAGCTCTGCGTGTCCTACCACCGGAACTTAACTTCGTCGTTTCTTTGTGTGCTGGTGCCTTTCAAATCCAGGACCTCGGAATCTGTGTCCAGCCGATCCCGCATCTCTTCCACCGCGACCCGCAGCTGAGATGCTTTCTTTCCTTCCCGCTGCCCTGGCGCAGGCTGTGGATTATCTGCAGAGTGCCTTATCTGGCTTCTCCTCCAGCTGCTGCCCAGAACCACGTCTGAGCCCCCTCCCGCAGTCCGTCAGTTACGGAGCTCGAAAAGAATGATTGCGGTTCTCACTTGAACCCCACTCCTGTTCTCTTCTTCACGCCTCCAGAGCAGAGCGAAGTACAGTGGATATTTTAGAGGATCTGCTATGCAGACCGCTTACCTCCTCCCGCAGGAAGATGGACAAAAAATCTGGGAATTGAAATTTTCAAGGCTTGTGCTGCAGGCCTGTGCCCTATAAAACTGCAATCATTCATGCGAGGCAGGAACTATGACCGTGGGGATCTGGAGGATAAGATTTGGATTTTGTCTTGGCTCAGCTGCTTAACAGCACAGAGGCTTTCTGCACCTCAGTTTTCTCATCTGTAAAATGGGTATAAAACAAGCTGTTTCATAGGGTTGTAGGAAAAATTAAGTGAAATACTGAATGTGAAAGCACTTTGAAATCCTTAAGGCAATGTAGAAATGTTAGTGGTGACGGTTACCTTCTTCAACCCTCTGTAGGCTCTCACTTTTACGGATAACAAATGGGGGGAAAGCAGCATTCTGTTAAACTCAATTTAATCCTTTATTTCTTGTCTTAGACTATTCTTTGTGGATGTATGATTCAGGCCTCTTTCAGTCGCTAGGGGCAGAAACCCAACCAGATCACGCTCTCATGAAAGGGGGATTTAATGGCTCAGGTAAAGCAGAAGGGCAAGCGAATAGCTAAGGAGGTCTGGGACCAGAAGCTCTATCCATTCAGGGCTCTCTGTCTCTCATCCCTTCTCCCTTCTAATTTCTAACATGTCAAATACCAACAAAAACTTTTTAGAGTCCTCAATAATTTTTAAGAGGATAAAGGGTTCCTGAGGCCAAAATATACGAGAACCACAGTCTATGATTCTTAGGTCTAAGGAAACACCTTTTGGAAAGTTAGAGAAGGTTATTAAGGGAACCAGTGGACTCAACCATTAGTAGACTAAGGAGAAAACTTGGACAGTTAGTTGAACAAGACAGCAGGCTTTTCTAAAACACATCTTGTGTGCCTTGTGACTTTATGTTCAATGCCAGTGATATTCCATTCTTCGTCTTGTTGCGAGACAAGAAAGACGAGAAAATTCAGTTGGGCCTAGTAGCTGCTTTCACCTTCTATGTGAAAAAAGAAAAAAAGATAAAATGTGTCATTAACTCACACATCTTAATCATACAGTACCCAGAGGGTTGCTGCTAATCTAATGTGTAATTTCTAGAGTCCACTTGATGGGAACAGATCTCTAAGAAGGCCAAAGTCACAGTTTCTATCCCCTAATGAGGAGGGATTCTGTCCTCTGGCACAGGCTGAGCCTCCTTGTCCCAGCCAGTTCTTGGGCAAGTCTGTGAACTTGGCCTCAGCCAGGGATGAACAAATGTGGACAGCACCTTCCTCTTCATTTGGAAAAGAAGTGAAAAAAATCTTCAAAGACCACTGGAATCCTCTTTCTTCTGTAAAACGTGTCCTGATTAAAATAACTTTTATTTCCACTACCTGCATGCAACTATTGGCATTCTCTCTCTGTATGAATAAGAACACACTGATGTGGCAAAGAACTTAAGTTCATAAGAGAAGCTAGGGTTAGGAATTTTAAAGTCCCTAAGTTTCCTTAGGGGAATTTTGTTAATTGATGGGAATTAAAAATTTTTTTGTCTTGTTTTCACTTCCCTGGCTTTTCTCTATTAGCAAGTGTGTATAACATTTGGGACTTTCTAGCTGATAAGTCTGTATACCACTGTTGAACCATTCAAGCATTTTGAAATACTGACACTACTTCAAGAAGAATCCAATTTTTTTCCTTTTGTGAATTGTGAATTTTCATATTTTGTATAACAACATGTTACTTAGAGATCAGATTTGGGTGGTAGTAACTACTATTGAATCAAGGCACTTTGCTCAAAAGACTGGACAATAAGTGTATTTGTAGACCTAAGGGTCCCACAGATAACAGGTTGCTGGCTGCCACTTTCTTTTCTTTCTACAAGTGGCACGTTACTATGTTCTGAGAAAACCACATCAATACTTTTTTGCCAGTTGCCCAAACCCACCCTTAAAATGCTATGTCACTGCAGATACTAGGCAGACCAGCACTTTCAATTTGATTCTGTAAATGTTTATTGAAGCCTTTGATAAGTTTAACATGTACATGGCAGCTTGACTTAACAGGAATCTAGCTGTCCAAGGAGTTTACCCTCTGTGGTTTTTGTCAGGCCAGTACTCTTTTCCTCCTGCTTTTGGGCAGCCGCTCCTCCCCCTCTGGTGGCTGTGAATCATGGTACTTTATTCCTTCAGCCACAGAGGTGGGCATATGGCCAGGCTAGGTCAAACTGAGTTCTTACCCGTGAATTTTCTAGGAAGGTGGGGTGATGATGATGAAAGGAGGTCTCGCTGATGTGAGGTCTTCGTGAGCTTCAGGCTGGTTGATCAGAATGTAGTTCATTTTCCTGTATTCTCTTGTTGCTGCCCTCCTCTATATGGTTACTTTGTCCTCAGTCTGGCTTTCCTCATGGTAGCAAGCAGGACTGCCATGTTGCACAATTCCAAGAGCCATTATTCACTTCTTACAGTAGTTTATTCATCCTGGGGGTCTTTAACCCCCAAGAATCTACAAACACATTCTTGAGGGTCTGTGTGTTCTCTAGGCAAATTTTCAAATTAATTCAAGCATTCCTTAACTGGTTTAAATTGTTCCATGACACTTGAATGCGAGAAATGTCACCTTTCTTAATTGCTTAAGTGAAATTAAACTTGGCTGAGACCCCTACTCATCAAGGGCTGGCAAAACTGGTACCAAACATTATTGGGACTTTTCCTTCCCTTAACTGTATCCTACAAGAATCCAGGTGCTTACATGGTCCTGAAAAATGAGGGACAAAGCAACCTCTGGTTGTCAGTCTGTACCCATCAGTGCTGATGCTTCTGTCCAGCCACCCTTGGGTTCTGGTCTTCTGCCATCTGTTGAGCACAGCTGTCCTGGTGGGCTACAGAGATGTCCTTCATGGTGATTATTTTCAATGACAGATGACTCAGTCATCGAATAAGTTCTCTCTCTGTTTTCTAAAGTCTGTGTACTTCTCTGTCTTCTCCCTTAAAACTTGAGCCTTTTGAGGAAAGGGACATTGCTGATTTCTGTGTCGCCAGCATGCCTAGAATGATGCCTTACACATAGTAGGTACTCAGTTAAGTTGCTGAATGAATGAATGAACATCTGACTATCATGCCAGAAGTCTAGGTTGTTTTTTTTTTTTTGCCACACCGCATGGCATGCGGGATCTTAGTTCCCTGACCAGGGATAGAACCTGTGACCCCTGCAATGGAAGCGCGGAGTCTTAACCACTGGACCACCAGGGAAGTCCCCAGTCTAGGTATTTATAAAACATCTGGGACACCTTCAGTTTATTATTTGCTATAAGACCTAGGTATTTTTAGCCTCACCAATACCTTTCTGGTTGTACTTTACCTTGTATTTATATGTTATTCATTTTGAAAGTATACTATTTATTGTTGTGTTTAAAAAATCAGTGTGATTATATATTATTTCTCTAGCTTGTCAAGATCATATTGAATGATAACTCCTCAAAAATACCAATTTCTCTTATCAACTGTCTGTCATCCCAAACCATGCTATTTGTTTAGTGATAATCCAGTGGGATAATTCTACAATTTTCTTCATCAGAGAGGGACACACTGTACTCTTTCCACCCACTGATGTTTCCTGAGCAATCACTGGTTGAATAATATCTACTCAAACAAGCTCACCCTGTGAAACCAGCTCAGCAAGGCCTACCTGGAGGATACAAAGGTATCTATCATGTGGTCCCTGCCCTCAGTTTGCTTCCCAGGTAATTAAGGGGAGATCCCACAAGCGAAAAGTTCAGTGATAAATGGGAGGCAGATATCTGGCAGACACACACTTCATCTATTCTGATGGGTCAGGTGTCTGTTCTGATTGATTGGCTTTTAATTCGGATTGGTCAGACCTCCAATCTGATTGGTCAAGTGCTTATGTCAAACTGATTGTTAAATATTTTGCATATCTCCACTGAATGTAAAAATTAAATAAAAATGACATGATAATACCAAAAAATGGCTACATGAAATTTACTCTACTATAGGGTGGATTGGAAAGAATCTATTCTAATACACTTGTATTATTTCTTTCTCTAATAATAAAGTTTTTGACAATAAAATATGTTAGTGAAATTCATTCCTTTCATTAGCCTGGGCATTGCTATGTAGGATTTTGTGTCAAATAAGGCACATACACAGTAAGTACTATGTGTTTTGGGTAGAGTTTCTTGTTAGAATGAGTGATTAAAGAAAGCCTTTTGGAACCAACTTTAAAATGGACTTTGATCCAATGGCAAAGTCAAGATGTTGTGAAACTCACAATCAGCATCATAAGAGGTATTGAGATACGTGTGGCAGTAAAAAATAGAATAATAAATGGTTTAAATAATAAAAATATTTACTTAATCATATACTAAAATAATCAGATCTAGAACTAGTGACAGGTGAGTGATCCAGCAGCTCAAATGACATGCCCAGGACCTGGTTTCTCTCTCTTGGTTTCTTAGCAATGCTTCCTCAAAGTAACACTGATTTCAACAGACCAGCCTCATGTGGTTGCAAAATGACTTGCTGAAACTCCTGGGACACCTAGATTCAAAGAGAGCAGAATGTAAAGAATCCTCTTTCTCAGGAGTTCAAATTAATACCCTAGAATTCAGTTCCATGGGCCCTGACTGCCCTTCCGTGAACAAATCCTAGGGTCCAAGAGAACGGCGTAACCCAACTGGCTTAAGTCATTCAAGCTGAATATGGGGTCAAACTCACCCTAAATCATAGGGTCCTGTTAGAAATAGAGAAGACAGGAGGCAACAAGGCTGTAGAAGCAACCATTGAAAACTACTACCTGGGGCTTCCCTGGTGGCACAGTGGTTGAGAATCTGCCTGCCAATGCAGAGCACACGGGTTCGAGCCCTGGTCTGGGAAGATCCCACATGCCGCGGAGCAACTAGGCCCATGAGCCACGACTACTGAGCCTGCGCGTCTGGAGCCTGTGCTCCGCAACAAGAGAGGCCGCGACAGTGAGAGGCCCGCGCATCGCGATGAAGAGTGGCCCCCACTTGCCACAACTAGAGAAAGCCCTCGCACAGAAACGAGACCCAACGCAGCCAAAAATAAATTAATTAATTAATTAAAAAAAAAAAACTTCTCAAAAAAAAAACCAAAAACTACTACCTGTTTCAGTGTCAAATGCATATAGATATTCATATCGTGTTCAGTTATGTTGGAATGTCTGGAGAGGTCATGGGGCTGAATCCAGGAAAATTCTGACTTGTCTTTCTCTTAAACAGATGGATTGATGTTGAACTGGAAAGAAGAGGCAAGAGAGAAATACTGTTTCCTTGAGGAGGGGATGGGTGGTCCAAAGCTAGAATTAACACAGGCACTTAGACACCTGGTCCCTTTTCTACCCCACTTCAGCAACCAGCTAAGGTTAAACACTTTGATAGCCTTGAACTTTCTAAATTCTCTGTCAGGCCCTGACAAGCCTGTCCTGGGATTTTGTAATGGAAGGAAGATTGGACAAAGCATCAGGTGACCTGGGTTCCGTTCCTAGCTCTGCCCCTAACTAGCTCTGTGACCTAAAAGAAGGACAACAACCCTTCTGTGCCTCAGTTTCCTCATTTGTAAAATGAAAGAGGCTGGACTAGAGAATCCATTTCTGTCTATAAAATCCTTTGGCTCTTGAACCCAAGCTCCTAACAGATGTCCTGAGATCTGCCTTAGGGGTTCTGGTCTTACAGACTTTGGTCTCCAAGGCCAACTAAACACCGTAGTGAATTGAGGAGATTCATCAACAGGCCTAGGAGGCCTTGGAGGCCAGGCAGAGTGTGGGGCTGGAAAGGAGCCCAAGACACCTAGTTCCTTATTTTAAAAAGCATTCAGTTCACCCTATGACTCAGTTATCAGTACTTCTCTCTTTCCAAGGAGTGCAAAGTTTCAGTCCTTTCTGTGACGAGAACAAGTTACTGGGTTGCCAACAACTTATTGGATTGCCAATCTACAGGATGAAGAGAAAAATGAAATTCTCCTTTGTATTTTGAGCCATATTCAATCAGATTCCTGCCTCCAATTCCTACTTAATATGGAGAATCATTTCCTGAATAACCTTAAACATAGATTTCGCCCCCACCACCAATGTAACAGCAGCAAAAGGGCTTATAAAACGGAGTTTATCAGGGAGCACGTTGAATGCTCCCAAACCTGTGATAAAACACCCTATCTCTCTTGAAATTTTTGCTCTTGCTGTTCAGGCAGAACTGAAGAGTTAACATGAAATCAAGCAGATCTCTTTGATTACTCATTTTTAAGATTTACATTGATAAATTATGGTACAATCTAATAGCATGCTGAAGAAATAAGGCTGAATAGGTAATTCTTTGGGGCCAGGATGAATATTCAGATTAAGAAGAACTGTTAATGAAATCCCAATCACATAGTAATTTCCCTCCTATTACTTTCTGAAACTCAAGTAGCTGTATGGCCTAATTAGGCCTGTTTGGGGGATTATCACAACATTTTATTTCTGCAGTGAGTGACATCACTCGGCGTTTAATATTCATTGAGGCTTTTACGAAACAGAGAGGTTTCCATATGTCTCTAGAGCAAATCATTTGTGTTTGCCATCTGCTACTCAAGAGTAGTTTTATAGAAAAAGAATGCAAATCGCTTGGTTCTTTAATTACTTTGGGGTTAGGCTATACTACAGTTGGGATTGTGGGACAGCCAATTCACTGCTAGAATACTGTTGTTTACTTAGCCACCAACTTAAAGAATTCTTTTCAAGCAAATGGCATGAAAAGAAATTGAAGCCTAAAATTATCTTCGTCCTTTTAAGTAGAGGCAAAGACCATTGTGAAGTGACGTGTGAGGGTTTTTCGAGTTGGCATTAAGGAGACACTATCCAGAGCACAGGACATTGAGGTCAGTGTAGCAAGCATCGGTTCTCTTTTCTTAGTTCTGACACCAAAGGAATATATGACTCAGTACTTAAAAAAAAAAAAAAAAAAAAGCCAAGGATCTCCTTGAGCTCAGTATCAAAAAAAAAAAGGTAATTTACTCTTAGTCACCCAGGAGCTAATTACCCTGGCTTTGGACTCAGTGCCATTTGTTTCTCCTTCCCCCATTCTCATTAGCTTCTTGAATTCTGGATAATTCTCTGCTCAGTAGCATCTCCACCAGTCTGTGGACACACACCATTAGTTTTGCTTCATCAGGAGTAACTTCAAACGACAGAGTTTTACCAAAAGTGGAAACCCTGGAGCTTTAAGATTATCTGTAGATTTCAATTACTGACGCTTTTTCTAAACTTCCTCACAGTAAAATTTCATTCACTGCGATTGTTAGCGCATAGAATGTGAAAAATTGGCAACTGAAAGGGACCTAGTTTGGCCATTGACTAGCTATGAGATCTTAACCTCATGGCCCTCTGATTTCTAAGACTATTTTCTGCTTTAAGATGCTATAAAATCAATGCGTTTAAGAGATCGTTTATTCTAATGTTTCCAAAGTTTGTACCTCAGAATACTAAGTGAATCAGCAGATGTTAGTAGGTGAAACTAGAAGAGAGGGTTTCATGGTCAAACTCGTTTGAGAAATGCTGCTGTCAAAGTGTTTTGAAGGTACAGCTTCTCAGAACCCTTCATATGCTGCTGTGCCTTGTGACTCTCCACCACTGGGTGTGGTGGGCAGCTTTTCCTACACTGCTGCCCCAGGCTGCTTTCTGAAGAAATGTCTTTAAAAAGGACCTGTGTTTTGCAGAATATAATTTGGGAAACTCTGATGTAACCTAAACCCTTAGTTTTAGACATGAAGATCTAAGCTGTAAAGTCCTCCTGTCACGATGAGAATCAGCATGTTTACAAGAAGTTGTCCAGAAGCAAGGCAGCATCCGTTAGCAGAGTGCCTGACACACTGGACTCAGAGCACCTGTCTCTGCCTCCTGGTTTCTCCTGACTCCCAGGGCAGGGCTCCCTCATGCTGCCTCTGTCACCATCACACCCACAGAAAGGCCAGCCAAGGGGTGGGGGCAATGTGATGGCTGTTCCCTTCCCGCCTGGGGCTTTACCGTCAAGTCCTGGGGGACTGGCAGATATTGTACTAACTGAAATGAAAATCATTTTATGTGCAGAAGCAAATTCACCCAGAATTCTGAAAGTGCAAAAGACTAGATCCTTAAAGGAACATTCTGGATGCTGTGTTTTTCAGAAAAAAAGGCGAATGTTAAGTAATTAAGCTAACATTCGCGTTCTTTCTTTTCTATTATTCTATATTTTGAGTGAGTTATAGGATGTGTTAGACAGTCCCATCACGCCCAGGCTAATTTCTTACAGTGACATCTAAAGTTCTGTAAAATGAACTGCACAATAAAATGGTTTTAAAGGTGAATTACTTAAATTTCTTGAGGGCATGAATTATATTTACATTGTATCCCTAATGACTAACACAGGGCTTGGCATATATCAGGCACATAATGATAAATACGTTTGCATTAATTAGTAGATTATAATCTGATGATTAGGCTTTAATAAAATAATGTTAATAACATATTTTTTGTTTGTTTCAAACTAGTATATTTTGAGGTTCCATTTTCACTCCTCAATAGATTTTATGTATTTCTCATATGCTTCTTCACTCATTAGTTCATCTAGTTCTGAAGGGGTACTGAGTGTCATCTTGATCAGCCAACCATCTTCATAACAAGATCTGTTGACAAGTCCTGGATTTTCTGCTAGAGCTTCATTATTTTAGTTACTTCTCCTGATAAGAGAATAGAGTCCACTAGCAGCTTTCACAATTTCCAAAGCACCAAATTCCTCGTTTGTTCAATTTTGTCCCAACTTCAGGCAGACTACAGTAAACAACATCTCCCAAAGCTTCCTGTGCAAAATTGCTGATTCGCACTAGTCCAACACTGTTTTCTGTTGTTACCCATTCATGTTTGTGAATTTACGCACCGACAGCAGATTGGGGCCGGTGCGCAGCGCCCAAAGGGCGCCAGCCCGCAGTACCCAAGGTAGCGGCGAGCAGGGTGCGTCGGGCACAGAGATGGCGCGCAGGCTGCAGACCGCGGCCTGCACGCTCGCAGCGCCATGTTCGCAGGGGCACAGGGGGTCTCCGCGCAGGAGCTAGAGCACCCCGGCTGACGGGGGCGGAGGCGGCCCCTGGTAATAACATATTAATGGTACTAATTAATGATAGCCTACCTTTTCAAAAATCTCTAAGATACATTCCTTGCCCTGGTTAAGGTTTATAATCAGAAGCTGGTTAACACTCCTTATTTGTAACCTATTTTCATAAACAATTGCACTGTGATGTGGTGTTTCTTTTAGGTAGTAATAAATGGGATCACTTCTATATTTGACTTTGAGACACATGCACATAGACTTAGAATTGGAATGAGTCAGTGGACATCAAGTTCTGTCTTCCAGTCATTACAGAATTCTGCTTTCGTCACTTGGCCTATATTAAACATCCCCAGAGATAAAACACATAATAATAAGCCTGAAGAAATGTGTGATCCTGGAGGGCCTTCTGAGTCATCAAAGAAGGATTAAGTCATGTTGGTAAATTATAGTATGTGTTCTATACAGTTGACCCTTGAACAACATGGGCTTGAACTGCATGGGTCCACTTACATGCAGATTTTTTTTTCAATAAATATCCAAAAATATACATATGGAACATCCTGTGCAAGACTTGAAGTAGATAGCCTATCCTTACGTAAGCATGAGGTGAGTGATATTTAATACGAAATTAATATGTTAGTTTTCTTACTGTTTTATAGCTTTGCTTTCAAAGAATTACATGACCATATAGTATGCCTCTCTCTCCCTCCCTCTCTCTCTGTCTCTCTATCTGTCTCTCTCTCGTAACTGGAGAAACTGCATATATGCCTATCATCACAGGTACGTGGTTTTTGAAAAAAATATAACAATGTTTCTAATACTGTAGTATGAATATGACTGTAATACTGTATGCCGTAAAAATGGTATAACCATTCATGTGGGTATATGCTAAGTTACAGTGAAGTAATAGTATCAATTACACTAGGCTACCGTAAAGCAATCATATTGCTCCTTTGTTATTAATGCATGAATCATTTTATCTGTAAATAAATATGAATTTCTTTTTCACATTATCTTTTCATTTTTGATGCCTAGTGTTGTAAGAAGATAGGGTAGGGGGTCCCTGGAGAAAGACAGCCAAGCATGGCTCCTCTTGACATAAGAGAAGCCATTTTTGGCCTAAGCCATTTTGTGATCTAAGCCTGGACACAATGCTTGTCCTTGAACTGGTCTCAGTAATTAATGATCTTAAGGGAACAAAAGAATGCAGGAGCAAATGACTGTTATCAGGCAAGAGAAGTAACAATAGCAAAGGTAACATGTCAGTTGTAAAGACTCCCATTTCTGCTTCAATGGTAAAGATTAGCCTGAAGCACTTTCTTGGGCTGTTTTGTAGAATTTAAAGCCCCCTGGAGCACTCAACCACCAGATCAACTGGAACCTAAGGGATGATGCTGTTGACGTTTTCTGACCCTGGTGACTTCAATTAACTAAAGCTTGGACTCTGTCAACCCCCAATTGTATGCTGAATTCTCCTCTGCTCAAGCCCCTTCATGAATTAATATGCATGTACCCTCAGCTTAAAATGTCACCAATTTTGGGACTTTCCTGGTGGTCCAGTGGTTAAGAATCTGCCTTCCAATGCAGGGGATGTGGGTTTGATCCTTGGTCAGGGAATTAAGATTCCCATATGCTGCAGGGCAACTAAGCCTGCGTGCTCTAGAACCCGCAAGCCACAACTGGAGAGAAGCCCACATGCCTCAACGAGGAGCCTGCGCGCTGCAACGAAAGATCCCGCATGCCACAACAAAGATCCCGCATGCTGCAACTAAGACCCGATACAGCCAAAATAAATAAATATTAAAACAAACAAACAAACAACACCAACAACAAAAACTTTGCCAATTTTGCTGTTCAGGGAGACACTGCTTTGGGAAAGATCCCCAGTGTTCTCCTTACTTGCTGCAAGTAACAAATCCTTCCTTCTCCTGATCTTTGGCTTGGTTGTATCTGTTGGCTTGACCCCCACCAAGAGGCCAACACAGTTTTTTGGTAAAAATTTTTGGCGACCACGAAGGGACATCTCGTCTAGCCCCTTTGGGTTCTCCCAGCTCTATGTTGCTGGGGACCTGCAGGCAACGGCATAGGAGAATCCCTCTTGGTGCCTGAGTTGTCAGGTCCATGCACCTCAACTCACTTATCAGACTCAGAGGCTACTCCAGACATCTTGATCTGGAGGGTCCCTTTGAAGAAGTGAGTGGCATTCACCCAGCAAATCAGCTTCTGTCCCCATCTCAACAGGGGAGGAGGAATGACTCAAGAACTGTGCAGTTAATCTTGTCCAGTAAGCAGATAGGGTAGGGGATCCCTGGAGAAAGAGAACCAGGCATGGCTTTCTTGACATAAGAGAAGCCATTTTTGGCCTAAGGCATTTTGTTATCTGAGCCTGGCAACAGTACTTGTCCTTGAACAGGTCTCAGTAATAATGATCTTAAGAGAACAAAAGGACAAATTTAGGCAAGAGAAGTAACAATAGCAAAGATAACAAATTGTAAAGACTCCCAGTTCTATTTCAATGGTAAAGACTAGCCTGAAGCACCATCTTGAGCTATTTTGCAAAATTTAAATCTGCTCCGAGGGCAGAGCATTAGGCCTGGGAGGCCGTGGTGCCTAAGTGGACAGGGAAAGCACTGGCCGAGTTCCCTTCCGGCCCTTTGCACCCCTCCCCCATTATCTCCCCCAGGGTCTCCCCCGACGCCGCTGTGGGTGGGTCCCGCTGGCTGTAGGAATTCCTTCCCTCCCCCAGCTAACCCTCAGGGATGCTGGTCCCGAGGTCCGGCCTTTACTTTTGTTCCCCCTTCCCTCCCTCCCACTCCCTCAGGACCCGCAGCTGGAGGGGGCCTCGGCGGGCAGAGGATCAGGCCCCAGATCTCAGCAGGCTCCTGGGGGCCCAAGTGGGCAGGGGAAGTGTGGCCACGCTCCCTTTTGATCCTCTGCCCTCCCAGTGGTCCCCCAATTTCCCCCTTTGGGTGTGGGATCCCTTCCCCTCCCCCAGCCGCCCCTCAGGGGCGCCAGTCCCATCCCACCTCCCCTTCTCCCCCACTTCACTCCCCTCACGCCCCACGTACTACCCGGTCGCTGGGGGCTCCTCCTGTCCCCTTAGGTGTCTGTGGTCCCCCACCGGTGCCTGGTAGGTGACCTAGTTGTGAGGAGAAGGAGACGCGAATTCTGCATTCTCCTAGTATGCCATCTTGACTCCACCCCCTCCTTTTGATATTTTTGACAAAATTCCCAAATATCATATTCTTTTTAAAAAAATTTTTGGCCATGCCACACGGTTTGTGGGATCTTAGTTCCCCAACCAGGGACTGAACCTGTGCCCCCTGCAGTGGAAGTGCAGAGTCTTAACCAGTGGACCACCAGGGAAGTCCCCCAAATATCAAATTCTAACTGAAGTTCTTTTGACCTCCAGCTATAACTATGATGCTTCAGAGGACCCCTGAAGCACCTCAGAGAGAGATATTAAATTAACTAGGATTATTTGGTATGTTAAATTACATGGGAAGCATTGTCAAATGAGTGATAAGCTTTCTCAGGTTATACTGTAGGGATAAATGTTATTATTGTTAATATAGATACTCTAGAATTATATGAAATTTCTAAAATTTGGATATGTCCTGGTATATAATGTTATCTGTCATAATTCTAGGTATTATCTTAAAATGTTGTATGTCACAGCAGTAACCAACATTCTTTGTCAATTACATTGTAATCAGGTGTTAATCACGCCTTTTTAAGTCTTTTGTCATTTACAGACAGTTATTGTTATACTCTGATGTTTTGCAAAAGTGCTTCATCTTCAAGAAGATTCTTAGGAAGGATGTTTTGATAAGTACAGGTCTCTGATAAATTTCTGATCATACCACTGAACTGGGTAAGAAATTAAAGAATCTTAATGAAAACCTGATGGCTTCATAAAACTGTTAACAAAAAGGATTAGCTATTGAGTGAACTAATGAATCAGTGGATACTAAAATCAAGTTTTGTTAATTGAGGTCTGTATTTACTGCCTGAAACTCACCTCCCAGATAGCTACGTATTGTTACGTTACATAATTGTAAATTTTAAATGAATTGCTAAAAATACACTCTAAATTTGTTTCTGAAGCTTATCACAACAATGTGTCTCTAGAAGAAGATCAGATGCCCCATGTCAAGGCCCTATCAAAATTGAATGTTATTGTGTTAGCCATATGTTTGCCCTGATGTTCAGGAGGAAAAGAAAATTATCTAGTGAAGTTATCACAGAGCGTAACTACTCATGACATGTATCACTGCTTGCTTTAAGTCCACTGCTATAAGCACATGCACAATGTTTGTGTTACAATTTGGTATAATGGATAAACGTATATATAACCTACAAAATGTTTCCCCATTAACATACCTCTGAGCCTGTTCACAATATTGATTAACTTCCCCCAATGTGGATAACTAGAAGAATAGCTATATATTAACAAAAAGTAGGCTTAGCACCAAGAGACATGATGAACCCAGGGCAGGCAGCAACCACCCTGGCATCAAGGGAAAAATATTTTTGTCTGTTGAAAGACTTTCAATCAAGAGGGGAAATGATGAAAAAAAATCTTCATATTGAGATATGGGGAAGTCATGCTGGCTTATACATGGTTTAACTTAAACTTTACTGACCAGAATGGCCTGTTTTGTGGCCTATAGAACATGCATTGTACATCTGCTTTGGCCATTGAGGAGAGGAATGCTTTTAGAAATCAAACATAGAGGGGAATTCCCTGGTGGTCCAGTGGTTAGGACTTGGTGCTTTCAGCTTTCACTGCAGTGGGCCTGGGGTTCAACCCCTGGTCAGGGAACTAAGATCCTGCAAGCTGCATGGTGTGGCCAAAAAAAAAAAAAAAAAAAAAAAATAGAAAGAAAGAAATCAAACAGAGAGGACGTCATCATCACTCACATAGAGGCTTTAACAAAATTTATCCAGCAAGCCTTAACAACAGTAATCAGGCTGTCAGTCTAATGAACTCAGAAGTTTCTATGATGAAAAAGCGGTCCTACAAAACTGCATGGCCCTTGATATTTTAACAGCCTCTCAAGGAGGAACTTATGCTATAATATATACCAAATGCTGTTTTTAATACCTGATGAGTCTTCTAATATAACTCACCTTATGATGCACATAAAAAATCAAATCTCCTCTCTGAATGATCCCCTCCCAGTTTAGGGAAAATATTAGAAAAATGGTTTGGTTTAGGGGGCTCTTGGCTCAAGTCTGTGCTAATGATGTTGCAAAGTTGCTGTTAACTGTCTCTCCCACTGTGCCTCTTCTACACCTGCTAGAATAATGCTATTCAAGCAAGGTTCAGACACTACTTTGGTGGACCCCAAAACTTACCTAGCTCTAGCAGCAAGAGAGTTTCACTTCTCTAACTAGGGAGACTAAGACATCCATTCTCAGCAGGAAGCAGTTACAGAAGACTTACCTTCAGTCCAGTACCCCTCAGGATTGAAGAATGAAATATCTCAAGGGGGGATTTTGGAAGCAGACTGGGTAGAGGGTCCCCAGAGAAAGTGAACCAGGCATGGCTTTCTTGACAAAGAGAAGCCACTTTTGGCCTAAGTCATTTTGTGATCTAAGCCTGGCCACAGTGCTTGTCCTCGAACAGATCTCAGTAATTAATAATCTTAAGGGAACAAAAGAAGCAGGAACAAATGACTGTTACCAGGCAAGAGAAGTAAGTAACAATAGCAAAGAGAGCAAATCAGCTGTAAAGACTCCCAGTTCTATTTCAGTGGTAAAGATGAGCCTGAAGCACTCAATCACCAGATCAACCAGAACCTAAAGGATGATGATGTTGACCTTTTCTGACTCTTGTGACTTCAATCAACTAAAGCTTGGACTCTTGTCGACCTTTGCCCAATTCTATGCTGAATTCTCCTCTGCTCAAGCCCCTACATAAATATGCATGTACCTTTAGCTTAAGCGGAGACACTTCTTTGGGAAAGATCCCCAGTGTTCTCCTTACTTGCTTAAGTCCTTCCTTCTCCTGCTCTTTGGCTTGGTTGTGTCTTTTGGCTCAACATCCACCAAGAGGTGAACCCAGTTTTTGGGTAATAGTGTTAGTTACTTGGATAACATCTACAGTGTTTTGTATTATATAAGATAATATTGATGTAGGTACTGACAGAAGATTCATCTTGTAAACAGACAACATAAACTTACAGTATAAGTACAGTATAGTACTGTAAATTTTTTTCTACTTTATGATTTTCTTAATAAAATTTTCTCTTCTGTAGCTTACTTCATTATAAGAATAGAGTATACATTACATATAGCATACAAAATATATATTAGTGGACTGTTTATGTCATCGGTAAGGCTTCCAGTCAACAGTAGGCTTTTAGCAGTATGTTTCGGGGGAGTGAAAAGTTATATGCAGATTTTTGACCGTGTTGGGTAGGCACCCCAAGCCCCCACATTGTTCAAGGGTCAACTATATTTTTATTTAATAAAAAAAATTTTTAGTACCTACAATATATAAAGCAACTCTCCAGGTACTATAAGTGTAATAAAGATGAAACTGATCCAGACCATCTCTTCAGAAGCCAATGGTGGTCGACAGATGAATGGATAAAGAAGATGTGGCACATATATACAATGGAATATTACTCAGCCATAAAGAGAAATGAAATTGAGTTATTTGTAGTGAGATGGATGGACCTAGAGTCTGTCATACAAAGTGAAGTAACTCAGAAAGAGAAAAACAAATACCATATGCTAACACATATATATGGAATCTAAAAAAAAAAAAAAAAAATGGTCATGAAGAACCTAGGGGCAAAATGGGAATAAAGACACAGACCTACTAGAGAATGGACTTGAGGATACAGGCAGGGGGAAGGGTAAGCTGGGACAAAGTGAGAGAGTGGCAGGGACATATATACACTACCAAAAGTAAAATAGATAGCTAGTGGGAAGCAGCCGCATAGCACAGGGAGATCAGCTCGGTGCTTTGTGACTACCTAGAGGGGTGGGGTAGGGAGGGTGGGAGGGAGGGAGACGCAAGAGATATGGGGACATATGTATATGTATAACTGATTCACTTTGTTATAAAGCAGAAACTGACACACCATTGTAAAGCAATTATAATCTAATAAAGATGTTAAAAAAGAAAAAAAAAAGATGTGGCACATATATGCAATGGAATATTACTCAGCCATAAAAAGAAATGAAATTGAGTTATTTGTAGTGAGGTGGACGGACCTAGAGTCTGTCATACAAAGTGAAGTAAGTCAGAAAGAGAAAAACAAACACCATATGCTAACACATATATATGGAATCTAAAAAAAAAAAAAAGGTTCTGATAAACCTATGGGCAGGACAGGAATAAAGACACAGACATAGAGAATGGACTTGAGGACACGGGGAGGGGGAAGGGTAAGCTGGGACGAAGTGAGAGAGTAGCATGGACATATATACACTACCAAATGTAAAATAGATAGCTAGTGGGAAGCAGCTGCACCACATGGGGAGATCAGCTCGGTGCTCTGTGACCACCTAGAGGGGTGGGATAGGGAGGGTGGGAGGGAGGGAGATGCAAGAGGGCAGGGGTATGGGGATATATGTATGCATATAGCTGATTCACTTTGTTGTACAGCAGAAACTAACACAACATTGTAAAGCAATTATACTCCAATAAAGATGGTAAAAAAAAAAAAAAAAAAGAAGCCAAAGGTAGGACTTCCCTGGTGGTCCAGTGGTTAAGACTCTGCACTCCCAATGCAGGCGGTGCAGGTTCGATCCCTGGTTGGGGAACTAAGATCCTGCATGCCACACAGTGGGGCCAAAAAAACAAAAAAAGAAAGAAGCTGATGGCCTTGCAGGGGAGGTGGAGCACACTGGTAAATAATTACAATGCCAGGTAAAGTTATGATCTGCCAGTAAAGTGCTGTTGTGTTATTTATAGTTCTTTCCAAATTAGTTTATTTTTCTTTCAAAACTGGTAGTCTATAGTTAAGCGGATTATCCAGTATATTAGAACTCCCTGTTCCCTGACTATTCTGGATAAATGAAAGGTTACATTCCTCGATATCAGTGACATCAGGTGTTACTAGCAGCCATCAACATTGTCTGAGAGTCATTCATCTCATTCGATGACAGGACTGTACCGTTCCAGCAAGGTCTTATTGACAGCACCACATCACCTTCTTTGGACATACAATTCACCTGAACTGGATGGGCGAGGAGGATGGATCAGATAATGTGGGAACTTGAACTGTGGTGGGGAGGCTGAGGGCATGCCTTCAGGAAGTTGGATACTTGTGTGGGTGGCAACACAAAAGTAGATGGGCCATGTTATCAAGTGACAACCAGAGATGGGGTCAGTATAGGCACGCAGATTGTCCCTGGCTCTACAGAATGGGTGTCTGAACAGATAGTGGATCTGTGGGGGTGAAGGCTGTAGGGGCAGGAAGAGGACCTGTCTGTTCACTCCACAGATGTGACCACTATGTGATGGTGTGAATTGACTCTTTTATTCTGATTTGGGTTCTGTTTTTATCTCCATTTTAAAAGCAAAAAAAAAAAAAAAATTTAAATGTATTAATTTATATAACCACCATCGAAAGATCATTAAGGAAATATGTCCTTCATATATTAGGAACAATGCTGTCAGAGAAGGTAGGACTAAAGCCTTTGAATCAAGAATCCAGAATTCAATGCTGTTACCATTGACATACAGCACAGTCACAAATTAGCATCAGAATATACATCTTACACATTTCCTTATTTACATCTTTGGCCTTGAGAATTTGATGATAAAAGTACTTTTTAGATGTGGACATGGTTCCCCTAAAATTAAATGTTGTAAATCATTAATTTAAACAAAGTTGATCTGTGAGTTAATACGGGAGCTGGTAATGTTAACCTCTTTGCATCTCAAGCCCCAGGACTGGGAGCATGACTCTGACTCTAAGGGAAATGATGTGGGCAGAGGGATCTGTTTTGTCCCATGGCTCCTTGAAACCTCGGCTGACCCAAGGACCCCTCCACAAAGAGCAAGGCGGCACACGCCCAGGGGCCCGGGGAATCTCTCCTTCTACCCACTTGGTCCATTTTGGGGAGGCAATAGTAGGGGTACCCAACCTAGGGTCACCACCTAGAGCTTTGGTATCTGTTTTTTTATGGGAGCTCAGCCTCTTGAGTAAAATATTTAATTACAGAGCTTATTCATTAGGTTTCTGGCCTTGACACCTACTGGAGACCACGCCTACTGCCCAGAGTAAGTAAGTTATTTGTGGGAGGCAGCAGACATAGTACTTGAAACAGCTCATGCCTCTGTGCCTTGTAGTTGAAGTGAAATTATTTACGGTATCCAGATTTGTGCCGTCTCCAGTATTAACTCACGCTTTTGGCTGATTTATTATTTGGCCAGAGAGCATTTGCTCTTAGGTCTTGGCAAGAGGCCCCTCCCTGGGGCCCACTCTTTAGAGAGCCCTACTCTTGCTCTCTTCTGCTCATTCCTCTTCACTGGGTGAGGAATCCACAGGCCAAGTGATTTATTCACTCAGAGCCTTGCCCTGCTTTTAGGTCCAGAATTCCCTGCCAAAGTCCCTGCTTCCAGGACTGGTATGAACCTCTTTTCCCGATCTACCCTTCCAAAGCGAGACCGTGCCATTGGTGTGGTACCACAGGCCCAAAGCGGTGGCTGTGAGGGGGTGCCGATGTGGCAGGAGCTTGAACGTATGTGGGGTGGGATCATCGTCGTGTGTATATAAGGCCCTTTATGATATGGGCCAGGGTGGCGGGTGGGAAATGACATCAGGCCAGAACTGCTTTCTTGGAACCACCACATTCTGGTGTGGAGCTCTGAGGAGTTTTGCATCAATCAAACTGATTTTATAGGTCATTATAAACATCTATCAAGGTAGGAAAGGCGAACTGGCCTGTCAAGGCTAACTTGTTAGCTTCAGCTATAATTTTTTAATATTTAGACACATGATAGGTGGGCCTCCATTTTTCCTGTTCCCCACATCCCACAAATATGGGACTAGGTCTGCTCTTGGAATAGGTTCAATTCTGAGTTCATTTAAAATTTTAATATAAAGGATCTGGTAAGAGACGGGTGAAGTGTGGGTAGTGGGTAGGCGGCTTTCCACCAGGTCAAATGTGACATTGCTACAATTGCCCACATTTCCTGGCCTGCTCTCTGGCCTGGCAGGAGAAACCTTATGTGCATGTGTGTTTAACATCCACTGAGAGCCAGAAAAATATGACTTGGCTGTTTTCAAAGAATTCAAGCCCCACACTGTGCTCTGGTTGTGACAGCTGCCGTTCCCCTGCCAAGCAGCTCTTCCCAGCTGACTTCCTTAAGCTGTTTGGAGTTAAGAGCTGGGCACTTTGAAGGCCTCTTCCAGGCCAAAAAGAATGAACTAGAAAGGGAATTGGGGCAGGCTTCCTTGGTTGCACACCACTTCACTTCAGCAAACCCCTAAGCCTTGCTATCTGTTTTGTCAGCTGTAAAATGAGCAGACTATTTCAGCCCTGCCTCAGAGGGCACCAAGCGGCGGGTTTAATTAATGATGATTGTGATGGGCTTTGTCATGTAAAGTCATATATAAATGAAAAGGAGCATTGGAGCTATTTTATCCAAAATCTGGAGTGCATCCTGCTTTCCACTGCCATCGATAAGACTTTACGTCCTGATCACAGACCGCTGCAGACTTCAGGAAAACAGAGAAACAGAGAAACTTCAGAAAAACACAGCTGGGCTCGCCTTACCTGAACAGAAAGCAGGGTTCGGTCATGGAAGTGGAGCACAGAGCAAGCAATCGGTGCATGGTTCAGATTTCTGATGGCAGGCAGCACTGAGATCCACTGGGTCCAGCTGGCGGCAGATGATGGACTGGTTTCTGCAATCAAAGTACAAAGAACAGGTGTACCCATTTATTCCTGGGACTGCTCTGGAAAGATCCTTGAGATTGAAAGTGTCACGTTGAGGGGACAGCTCTTTCCAAAGATCTCCCCTGCCCTTCTCCCTGTTGTCCCTGCCTCGGTTTGCCGGCTGACAGCTCACAGCAGAGGTGTTTTCTTCAGGGACAGTGTTTACTGAGAACAGGCCACAAGGATCAATCCTGTCTAGGATCCATTTCTTCCTTTAGTCTTGTGTCTTATTCATAAGGGTCACAACCCACAGTTCACTTAAAGACACGGGTACATGATTAACCAGAAGTTGTACTGGTCCTGCTGAGAATCACACCTGAGAATTGTTGATTACTTTGGCCAACAGGGGATTTCTGTCTCTCTGACATGATTCAGCTAACAGCAGCAAATCGTAACTTTTATATACTTAGTAGACATGATCATTCCTTCCCTTCATCTCCTAGAGCTAGGATGTTACTGGGATGAGACACTATATTCAGCGTTCTAACTATTTTGTACAGCCTCTTGTTAAGTATTAGATGACCTTGAGCTCCTTGAGAAACCCAAGAGGGTCTTAATCATTTTTGCATTACCCTTGACATCAGTGCCTTCCTTATAGGAGACAAAAACAAAAAACAAAAACAAAACCCCCAACAACTTGTTTAGATGCATTGAAAATGAAAACTCCTCATGAGATAAAAAAATGATAGGAACTCCCACTGTCCATTAGGGAGCTTCGTTTTCAATTTTTTACAAAAATTTCTTGTTGGACGATCTAAGTATTTTATATTGGTTAAGGTCTTCAGCTTCAGCCAGACTTGGGCTTATATGCTTGTTCTGCAAATTACCATTCATGGGACCTTAACTAGCATGCTGCCTTAGTTTCTTCATCCGTAAAGTGGGGAAAATAATACTATCTATCACAGCGGTCCCCAACCTTTTTGGCACCAGGGACCGGTTTCGTGGAAGACAATTTTTCCACAGAGTGGGGTGTGGGGCGGAGGGCGGGGGGAAGGTTTCGGGATGATTCAACCACATTCCATTTATTATGTACTTTATTTCTATTATTATTACATTGTAACATATAATGAAATAATTATACAGCTCACCATAATGCAGAATCAGTGGGAGCCCTGAGCGTGTTTTCACTTGCCACTCCCTGATAGGGTTTTGATATGCGTCTGCAAGCAATTCATTTATTATGGTCTCTGTGCAGTCAAACCCTTTGCTAATGAAAATCTGTATTTGCAGCCTCTCCCCGGCGCTAGCATCACCTCCGCCTCAGCTCCACCTCAGATCATTAGGCGTTAGATTCTCATAAGGAACGCGCAACCTAGATCCCTCGCATGCACAGTTCACAGTAGGGCTCATGCTCCTATGAGAATGCAGTGCTGCCGCTGATCTGACAGGAGGCGGAGCTCAGGCGGTAATGCGAGCGATGCGGAGCGGCTGTAAATACAGATGAAGCTTCGCTCACTCGCCCCGCCGCTCACCTCCTGCTGTGAGGCCCGGTTCCTAACAGGGTTGGGGACCCCTAATCTATCTCATAGAGAAGTTATAAAGATTAAATGTGATAATCTATGCAAAGTGCTTAGCACAGTGGCTGGCACAAAATCAGTGCTCAGATAATACCATCATCATCATCATCATCATCGTTAGAGATTATAGGGGAAGGAGTCTTGGTTGCTCTCAGAGCCTAAGAGTACAGCCTTCAGATTTAGTAACCTGCCCCATGGTTCCATTAATGTTACCTTATTAATCTGAAGCAGGAAGCCATGTAAGTCAGAACCTCCAGATTTTCTGCTTCTAGTCTCTGATTTCAGGTTTTATTCTTTGGATACCTAGAGAAGTATGAATAAGATAGTTTTCATTCAGACATAATTTGAGGGCTGTTTAAAAAGGCACTTTGCAAATTAACTACTTGTACATATGCCTAAGTAATTCTGTTGGTTGTAAAATATATTGTTAGGCAATGTAGATCCTTGTAAACAGGCTCATTTCCAATGTACTTGGTGGGTCTTTTGCTTAAACTGGTTTCTCCCCTTAATGTGTGGTCCCTAGATTTGATTATTCTACATGAAAAAAAAAAGTTTTTGTTGCAGACATTCATCATCAATGAAGTTCATGATGAAGGCCTTTTCAGTTAACAAACTATGTTTAGGTATTGTTCAGTGTTTCAGGGAGAAGGCAGAGCTACAGTGAGGCAGCATGAACGGGAGGACTTAGAGCCACTGGCTGCCTTGACAACAGTTTGGAGAGAGTAGGCACCTTAGGGGGTCTTAGTTCAGTCTGTGCCTCCTTTTTAAAGAGCTTCTGTGTATCCGCTTCCACAGGGGTGGGCCCCAGGAGTCACTACCACCCCAAGCGCTTACAGCTGATTGGAGGAGACGCTCCTGACCCAAGCTGAGACTCTGTCTGCAGGACATCTGGAATGCGGACACAGCCCTTCTGGTCAGTCACTATTGGCCCTAGATTTAGGACAGCATACAATAAGGGGCTGGCATGGCCATTTTCACGATGTACTCTGGGAGGCAGAAAAAACTGGAATGTAGCAAAAGATGACTAAAAACGTCAGGGAGAAGTAGAGATGAGAAACCAGGTCGCCCCTGGGAGAAAAGGGGAGGTGGCAAGAGAATAGCTGTCTGCATTCCCATGGGCCTCTCAGGGCTTTGTTCTAACCCCCTTGAGGCCCAGCTGCCCTTCTGGCTCTGGCCCATGTCCAGTCCACTCTCTGTTTTAGCTCAGGCAAGCTTGAACTGTATCTGTTACGTGAAACCCAAGGAGCCTTGGCTGAGTGAGGGAGCTGGCACAGAAAGAGAGGCCACGCCAGGCGGGGTCCACATGGGGATGCCCACCCAGGGGGGTCCCATCACACAGGCCTGCCAAAATCAGACATGCATACAAGTAATTTTTGCTGATGATAAAACTGAATAGAACAGATTCATAGTTATTCCAAAACAGTGCTCTCTCCTAGTCACTTCCTGAAACGCTTTTTTGTGTAGTAGGAAGCAGCTGGCATTATAGATGGCACACCCAGAATTGTGTCTATCCCTGAATTATTTTTAAAGGGGTACGTGTACCTAGAGCTGTCATTGGTCATGCGTGTTGCAGGAAACAAAGCAAAACACAATGCGATAGGCACTGGTCTCTCCTAAGGAGCTATCAGTCCCCATCACCGTGCCACTTGACACTCATCTATAGCTTTGGCCCTCCCCCAGATTCAGGGCCCAATCCTGTCTCTAGCTGAAGGCTTTAAGGAGCCCTGCTTCAGTAGTTCAGGGGACAAAGTTAGGTTATCCTGTGACTTGTCCTGCTCTGATCAAATGCCCTGGTTCTGGCCTCTGGGCTTTTGCCTTCAACCAGGCATCGAGTCCCTATTCTAATTCCTTGTTGTAAAGCATGAGTCCTTGATTCCTCAGGCTTTAGCTCCTGCCTCCATAACCTGACCAGGACCCTGGTCTCTTCAAAATCAGGACCCTAACTTGCTTACGTCTATTTTCTCCAGGTAACACCCATGAAAGGCAGACCAGGCTGGGAGCTTGCTAACTGCCACTTGTCCTGTCTGTCCCACACTGCCAGTCTGGGTCACTCCCACTGTTTCTCCTATTCCCCCACCCCCACTTTCACCACTGCCAATAATCTTATTTGCTCCACGTATGGGACACCTACCTTTTGTTACCTTCTAGGTCTTTCTAACACTGAATCTCTCTCAATTATCATGTCACCTGTTACTACTCTCAGGACCCATGTGGTCCTGCAGCTCTGCCTGCCTGGCAGACCTCCTCCACTGACTTCAGTTGGGCACCAATCACAAAGCCTTGCACACAGCAAGGTGACAGGGAGGCGGGATGGCATGGTGGAATGAGCATGACATGAACGTGGGCATCCCGAGCAGACCTGGGTTCAAATCCTTGCTCCTCCACTTGCACCTGTTCCTTAATGTCTGTAGGACTCAAGGGTATAAGGTATTGTTGAAAGAATTATGAGATAATGTGCCTGTCAAAATATAGTAGTTATTTAATAAAACACCAAATTTAGCTTTTTTTTTTTTTTTTTTTTTGGGCGGGGGCTGCACCGCGCAGCATGTGGGATCTTAGTTCCCCGACCAGGGATCAAACCTGCATCCCCTGCATTGGAGGTGTGTAGTCTTCACCACTGGACCACCAGGGAAGTCCCCACCAAATTTAGCATTTAATAAAACACATCTGTCTTTCTTTCTTGAACTTATATTTCTAACAGCTTTATTGAGATATCCACATATCATTCAACCCACTGATTTAAAGGGTACAATTCAATGGTTTTTAGTATATTCATTGGACTTAGATTTCTTAAAATGTAATTATAGCATAAGGGATATGAGGATTAATAACAGTTAAAAAGACGTAGGATTGGCTTACCTGGTGGCGCAGTGGTTGAGAATCTGCCTGCTAGTGCAGGGAACATGGGTTCGAGCCCTGGTCCGGGAAGATCCCACATGCCGCAGAGCAGCTGGGCCCGTGAGCCACAACTACTGAGCCTGCGCGTCTGGAGCTTGTGCTCCACAACAAGAGAGGCCGCGGTAGTGAGAGGCCGGTGCACCGCGATGAAGAGTGGCCCCCGCTTGCCACAACTAGAGAAAGCCCTCGCACAGAAACGAGGACCCAACACAGCCAAAAATAAATAAATAAATAAACTAATTAAAAAAAAAAAAGACGTAGGATTTTAGTCAGCTATAATTTTATATAAATCAAGAGTGTGGTGCCATTGCATTGCCAAAAAATCTTATGCGATTTTGGGCTGTACAGATACACATGTGATGATAAGAACAAGATGGAGAGTGGTTCCCTGTCATTCTGAGCTGGACATGTGTTCAGACCTTGGGCCTAGTTTAAGAGGGATATGGGCAAATTGGAGCATGTCCAGAGAAACATGAAAAGGGTGACGAGAAACAGCAAATACTGTTTGTAGGAGCCTGTGATATTCACCCTGGAGAAGTAAACCCAAAGAGGAAATGAAACCCCATCCTCAAGTAGCTCTGGGTTGTCATTTGGAAAATGAATGACATGTATTTCCTATGTTCTTTCGCTAGGCCAGAACTCAATAAGTGAATTTACGTTAAAAGCAAGCAGATTTTTGCTTTTTAACATCTTTATTGGAGTATAATTGCTTTACAATGTTGTGTTAGTTTCTGCTGTATAACAAAGTGAATCAGCTCTATGTATACATCTATCTCCATATCCTCTCCCTCTTGTGCCTCCCTGACACCTTCCTTATCCCACCCCTCTAGGTGGTCACAAAGCACCTAGCTGATCTCCCTGTGCTATGCAGCTGCTTCCCACTAGCTATCTATTTTACATTTGGTAGTGTAAATATGTCCATGCCACTCTCTCACTTCGTCCCAGCTTACCCTTCCCCCACTGTGTCCTCAAGTCCATTCTCTACGTCTGCGTCTTTATTCCTGTTCTGCCCATAGGTTCAGCAGAACCATTTTTTTTTAATTCCATATATATATGTTAGCATACAGTATCTGTTTTTCTCTTTCTGACTTACTTCACTCTGTATGACAGACTCTAGGTCCATCCACCTCACTACAGATAACTCAGTTTCATATCTCTTTATGGCTGAGTAATATTCCATTGTATATATGTGCCACATCTTCTTTATCCATTCATCTGTCGATGGACACTTAGGTTGCTTCCATGTCCTGGCTATTGCAAATAGAAGCAAGCAGATTTTGACATGATATAAAGGAACAATCAGAGCTGTCTAAAATTGGAGTGGATTGTCCCTTCCTAACCTGAAATTCTGTATTTAATATATTACCTCTTTAATAGCAAGTCAGAGAGCTACGCCTTATAGAGCTTTGACTCTGTTATGTGTCGAGCTCAGGTGGGTGAAACAATCAAGTAGGTGACCCCTTCTTTACTTAAGGCCAATCATTCAGTTTGGGTGAGTCTAGTAGTCCATTCTTCCTCCCATTTTTCATTCCCACTCTCTGCTTTTTGATCAGAGGACAGAGAAAAGGAAGCCTCAAATCATCAACATGGGTATTTTAGTAGCACTTCTGATGATAATGGAAATATTTCTAAAATAAGACTTTGGCATTACCTGATCAGGATATTGTGCTCATCTCTTCCCTACTCTGTGTAAGGGAGTTCATCTTAGCACTTGAAACTGGCCATGGTGGAAACATCTACAGAAATTAGCAAATACGGCAGACCATCTTCCCCCACTCCCCCAGCTCATCGACCAGTGCCCACTGCTTTAGCATCCACACCACCCAGTGATGACAGAGCTGGCACTGTTAATAATGATGACAGACCTTCTACTAGATTTTTGGACCATGTGTCTCTATAAGAAATACATTTACAGACAACGGTATTTAACTTTCATATAAGGGCAATTTCGAATTTAAGTAGTTTAGTGCAATTAACTAGTTTCAGATGAGCGGAATATTTAGGGGAAAGTATTTGGGAAAAACTGGACTCATTCTCAACTGCTTTCTAGACTACATCTCTTTTTTCTTTAAGGAAAACCCATAATAACCATGGTCTGTATATTTGAAGAGTCTATTATGCACAGCTACTTATGGAGTGACCATGTGACAGACTAGGAAGACATGTCCAAGATGAAGGCCCTCTGGAAGTGGGAAGATAAAGCTCTCTGCTGGCCAGTACTCCTTGTGCCACCTATTGGATTTTGAAAGAACAATCTCTCAGCTTTTGATTCAAAGGTTAAGACTCCAGCAAGTATTTTCTGCAGATGGAATATATTCGTAATCTTCCTTAAGGCAGAACTATTGTAAAAACTTTGCATTGTACGCGTTGTTATGAGGGAAATCACCATCAGCCCAAGATTCCCAGGGCCAACTGGTTTCTTTATCATCAACAAGCTCCGGGAATTACAGTCGGCATTTATTGAACACTCTCAGTATACTATGTACCTTACAAGCATTGTCTCATTTTATCTTCGTATAACCTTATGTAATAGGTATAAATATTTTCATTTTACAGATGGGGAAACAACTTCAAGTGGTTAAGTGGCTATTAGAGTTAAAAAGTTTCTGTGCTCCTAGGAAACAGGGTTTACATTGCCTACTGCTTTGTATATAGCAGACATTCCATAAATAGTTGAATCAGTTTTTTAATGTGAATAAATAGAGCACCATTCTTCTTAATACTTTGAGCCCTTTGACCTATTAGCCTTTTAAGCAGCTTTTATCTAATGGAAAATCAGAATGATTTTCATTTATTTTGCTTCTACATACATTCCAAGGGCAGAGCTCCCTGTAATATCTCATTAACCCTACAATGACATAGAATTACTTTCCCAATTTTAGCAACAAGTTAATGGAGGCTTAGCTGGAATTAGGTTGTCTTTTGATGTTTTCATCACACCAAGTCAAGGCAGAGGAAAGACCAAAGGCATGCATTAAGAAGAACTTAGTTCCTACTGTATAACACAGGGAACTATATTCAGTATTCTGTGATAAGCCATAATGGAAAAAAATAGGAAAAAGAATGGATATATATGTATAACTGAATCGCTTTGCTATACAGTAGAAATTAACACAACATTGTAAATCAACTATACTTCAATAAAATAAAATAAAAAAAAAAAGAAATGAGCTTGAACATAAAGGGAAAAAAAAAAAAGAACCTAGTAAAGTTATGACAAGAAAAAAGGGTTCTAGATAAACCCGGAGGGAAACAGTCCTCAAAGAGTGACCACAAGTCAGTTCTGCTGAGTATGTCACTCAATGGACAGGGTTCTGTGCTTACTAAGCACTGGAGTGGGCATGGGGGAGATAAGACCAAAACCTGATTTTGAGAAGCCTATGGGCTTTTAGGGAAGAGAAGACATAGACACATACACATAGGGAAAGTGAATTTGCAGTACGAGAGTGTAAAAATGAAAAGCAGACAAGACAGCGGTGGTTATTGAGAAATGATTAACGCAGGCAATAAGCATTGCAGGAGTTCAGAAAAGGGAGCGATTATATTTGCATAAATTTATGCTGACCTCAGCATCTTCACTATGAGCTGTGGGAAGACAATGACGTTTGAGAGAGCACCTGGCTTCCAAGGAGCTCACTTTCTTCCCTGGAGACTTGAGCAGATCATGAGGGGGTTTGCAGGAAGTAATAGAGAGATGAGGAGAAGACCAGAGACCTGATCATCAAGACCAGCAAGATGGTGCTGGGACAGCTCATGTGGCTACTGAGCCTGGATGTTCTGAATTATTAATTAATGATGTTTCTCTCTCTGTATTTTTCCCTCTTTCTACCTTTAAGCAAAAGTAGCCTGGAGTTCTTCCTGGACTTCGCTTTTTTTTTTTTTTTTTTTTAATTTATTTATTTTATTTATTTGTATTTGGCTGCGTTGGGTCTTCGTTGCTGCGCGCGGGCTTTCTCTAGTTGCGGCGAGGGGGGGCTATTCTTCTTTGCGGTGCACGGGCTTCTCATTGCGGTGGCTTCTCTTGTTGAGGTGCACAGGCTCTAGGCGGGTGGGCTTCAGTGGTTGTGGCACGTGGGCTTTAGAGCGCAGGCTCAGTAATTGTGGCTCACGGGCCCAGTTGCTAAGCGGCATGTGGGATCTTCCTGGACCAGGGCTCGAACCCGTGTCCCCTGCATTGGCAGGCGGATTCTTAACCACTACGCCACCAGGGAAGTCCTGGACTTCGCTTTTGAAATTTTTAAGCCCTCCAGAGAACTCTCAACCTTGGCTCCTCTTGGAATCACCTGGGGAGTTTTTAAAACACTGCCACCTGGGTCCCACGCCCAAATACTCTAATTGACCTAGGGGGCTCCTTTGGTGATTCTAATGAGCAATCAAGTTTGAGTATCATTGACTTAAAGGGTTCCTTGACATGATAAGAGAGAATGAAATTTGCTAGAATGAACAAAGTATCTTGGAGAAACAGGAGAGGTGGGGAACTTCCCTGCTGCCATCTAGAGAAATAGCCTTGATTTGCTACCCTGGAGTAGTAGGAATCTGGGTCTGGCTTCCGCACAGCCCCATGGGGGAGGTAGGAAGACTCCAGAGAGAATGGCTGTGTGGTGGCCAGGGCTTCTCACACTGGGATATACACACGGATCACAGGGGATCTTGTTAAAATGTAGATTCTGACTCAGTAGGTCTGGATGGGGCCTGAGAGTCTGCATTTCCAAAAAGTTCCTAGGTGATCCCAATGCTGCTGGTCCACAAACTGGCAAAGATCTGCATAGCCAAGGCCTAGGCCGTCTCCCTTAAGATTCTCCTATCCATCTAAAGCAACGAATAGGAGGAGCCATGACCTGTCAAACCTGAAGGGTTCCACAGACAGGGACAGTAGACATCTGTGCAGTGACCTGGTTAGACTGACAACTGAAAAGCCGATGGACCCCATCTGCAAAGCCTTCTAGACTAAAAGGGGAGCATATCCTGTCAGGGGATACTGGCAGATCACAGATGACCCACTCAAAAGGGGTCTAGAAACCAGAGGGCAAGAGAAGCCAGCTGATACGGCCCATCAAAGTCAGCCTCCCGGGCACAGAGCAGGGTGAAGGATGGGCACAGAGCTGGTGGGGGACACATACAGGAAACTTAGCACAATCCTCAAGAATGAGGTGAAGTGTTCGCCAGGCCAGCTATCTTAGTCTGTTTGGGCTGCTATAACAAAATACTATGGACTGGGTAGTTTAAACACTAGACATTTATTTCTTACAGTTCTGGAGGCTGGGAAGTCCAAGATCCAGGCATCAACAGACTTGGTGTCTAGTGAGAGCCTGCTTCTTGGTTTATAGATGGCATATTTCTGTGTCCTTACACGACAGAAGGAGTGAGGGAGCTCTCTGGGGCCTCTTTTTTAATGGCACGAATTCTATAATGGAGTAGGACCCTATGGGGCCTTCCCGGAACAGACCGCCCCCCCCCCACCGCCGCAATGTCCTCCCCCTGCCTCTTGTTTGTAGAAAAGCTGTAGTCTCCCAGGCCTCCCCTGAGTCACAAAAGCCTGCCTCAAGAATTAATGATTGAAAGGATGTGAACATGTAGTGACAAAAATAGCAGTTGGGCCAGGAGAACTGCTAAGAATTTAAACAGTCAAACAGCTATATGGCAGTCACAGGATTTTTAGTTCCTGCCTGAAGTACCTGGATAACAATATCTGATGCACATTTCCTGAGTTGTTTTACAGATGCTAAAACTGCCACCAAATGGAAGAAGTTAACTACTTGATGACCATGAGCACTTAGCCCCCAGACCTACTGGAGCCTAAGGATTGATAATGTTGATCCCTGTGACCCCACCCTGTTACCTCACCATCAACCACAATTCTTCGATTCACACACCCTGTGACTCCCCTCCCTCACCTTGTCTTTAAAAATGCTTCCTTGAAACCCATTGGGGAGTTCAGGTCTTTTGAGCACAAGCTGCCTGTTCTTGCTCAGCCCTGCAATAAACCTTTCTTTGCTCCCAACTCCAACATTTCAGTTTGTTTGGCCTCACTGCGTGTCAGGCACACGAACTTGGGTTTGACAACAATTCCAACATGAGGGCTCCATCCTAATGACCTAATCACCTCCCAAAGGCCCCACCCTCCAATACCATCACATTGGGGGTTAGGATTCAACATATGAATTTTGCGGGGGACACAAACATTTTGTCTATAGTACCAGTCCAACGGGGGCTCAGCCTCAGTCAGAAATTAAGTTGGTATGGAAAATAAAGAAAATGACACCAGCGTTTGTATCTGAGACTCTTACCCCTTAAGATTGGAGCTTACCTGAAGTGTCAAGGATCCTCATGCGCGGCAGATGAATCGCAACCCGAACAGCAGAGCTTTGGGGATAATGTTTGTGACCCTGTTGGAGAACTGATATGCAGAGAAGAGGTCGGTTTCAGAAGTTGCTGCTGCTTTCAGGAATGTGTTGAGAATAAGCCACACGTGCTTTGCAACCTGCCAACAGGTGGACAATAGAAGGAAGAGAAAAAGAATGCTGCCTTGTTAAAGTTTTGCTGACAACATGGATTTCTTTGAGCTTCTCAGAAAAATACTTAGAAAGGCAGGGGTAAGAAAAGTTAACTTTAGGGCCCCACCTCACACCCTGAATTTCTTAAAGTCAAGACTAAACTAAACCTCTGACCATCTTTCTGGGAAAAGAAGGGCACAAGCCTGAGGAACTCCAACCCAGGGGAAAGTGGGTAACTGACCTATTTAGAACTGGTTTGGGCCGGCTTGAAGTTTAGCATCAGTGGGTTCCTGGCTTACCCTGAACACCTGTGAGTTTTCCCAGCATCTGAAGTTTGGCAAAGGAAGAAGGGGGTGAAAATGGCCGCACACTTCTAAGGTGAAGGGGGCCGGGTGCTGAAAAGGAGGGTTCAGCAGCACCTTCTCAGACCTGGCCAGATAGAACAGCTGGAAAGTTTTCAGGCAGCACACAGAATTTCTTTCTTTTTAATTAATTAATTAATTAATTTATTTATTTATTTATTTTTGGCTGTGTTGGGTCTTCGTTGCTGTGCACAGGCTTTCTCTAGTTGCAGAGAGCGGGGGCTACTCTTCGTTAAGGTGCGTGGGCTTCTCATTGCGGTGGCTTCTCTTGTTGCTGAGCACGGGCTCCAGGTGCGTGGGCTTCAGTAGTTGTGGCACACGGGCTCAGTAGTTGTGGCTCGAGGGCTGTAGAGCGCAGGCTCAATAGCTGTGGTGCACGGGCTTAGTTGCTCTTTGGCATGTGGGAGCTTCCCAGACCAGGGCTCGAACCCATGTCCCCTGCATTGGCGGGCGGATTCTTAACCACTGCACCACCAGGGAAGTCCCCAGCACACAGAATTTCAACTGGCACTTCTCAGTCCTTTGGGAAGCCAGGCAGGAGCTCCTTGTGCAGGCCCTGAGTGTAGGCTGCCAAGGCAAAGGGACTCTGTGTCCCTGCACCTGCCTGCATGTCCCTTTATCTGCCATCAGTGCAAGGGCGTGGGGACATGTTAGGAGAAACTGAGCTTTGGACGAGGAGGCAGAGTTATAAATAGAGTCCAGGTCTTCTTGACCTTGAGTTTTATTTCTCACACTATTACAGTGTCTCAGAAGTTGAAGGCTTTTGACAATGTGACTGTACTGGGCATTGGTTAAGTAACTGAAGCAATAACTAGGCCTGATGATTAGAAATTGTTCTGAGACCTACTACACATCAAGTGCCAAAATAAATTCCAGGTTAGGGAGTTCCCTGGTGGGCTGGTGGTTAGGATTCTGGGCTTTCACTTCCATGGCCCGGGTTCTATCCCTAACCAGGGGTTCAATTCCTAGTTGGGGAACTGAAATCCTGCAAGCTGAGCTGCACAGCAAGAAAAAAAAAAAATTCCAGGTTAATTAAAAAGTTAAAGAATAAATGCTACAATAAAAGAATTAAAAGAAAGCATAGGCAAATATTTAGCTGATCCTAAGGGGGCCAAGGCCTGTCTAAACACAATAGCAAAAAGGAAAAAAATTATAGATTTGAAATATATATAAATTCCTCTATGATTAAAAAATTGCCAAAATATTAATAGGAAAAAAGTTGAGAAAAATATTTGCAGTATCTATGATCAGTGGTTAATATCCTTAATCTAAAAGGATACATAGAGAAGAAATAGATGATCATCTCACTTTGTAAGTGCTAATGGCCAATGAGCATTTGAAAAATATTAATGAAGACAACAGTGAAATATGATAAAAAATGTTTTGCGATGGTTAATTTTACGTGTATTTTACTACAATAAAAAATGGGAGGGAAAAGGATATAAGTTATGTGCAAAGAATTGAAATCTTAGGTAGGGAGAAGAGATTAAAGAGCTTACAGGAAAATGAATTTCCTTTAATACTCAGTCTTATCCCTGCATGTGTTTGGAGACTTTCCAGAGAGTAGTTCCCAAACTCTAGTAGATGGTGAAGTTTTTTTGCTAGTCTATGGGGAAATGAGAGGAGAGCATAGTCAGCTTTTCCAAAAGTTAAACATTTTCAGTGTTTACCATGAGCGTAGTCTTTCACACCTGTTTCTTATTACAGGTTTTTGGTTTTTTTTTTGTAATTTGTAGTGATAGTGGAAGATAATTTTTTGAGAAAGAGAATATGCATGGGTCTCTAAAATGTCTGCATCTGGCTCACAAGAGAGCTGACAACACAATGTTCTCCTTCAAATTAGGGGAAGACAGTGACAAGTCCAGACACTTGCAAACAACTGCTCTCAATTTTCATGGAAGACTTACAGCAAAGTTTCATTTACTATTCCATAATACATGATATTATGACAAAATACCATTTACTTCTCTTGGATTGACTGAGATAGGGAAAAACATAATATCCAGTATTGTCAACGTTGCAAAGAAAGGGGCATTCTCAGACATTTACATCTGGATTGTAAATTGGTTTGACTTTTCTGGAGGGTAATTTGGCAGTTTATATTATAAATCTTAAAATGTGCATAACTTTTGACTCAGCAGTTCCTTTTTAGGAATATCCTAAGGAAATGATCAAGGATGGACACCCAGACTTATCTACAAGAATGTTTACTACAGCATTATTTTAATAGTGAAAAATTGGGGGGATGGAGTATTGAGTGTTAGATTTGACAGAGCTGGGCGGTGGGTAGAGGGGTCTTCATTATTGTATTCATTTTCTATTGTTGCTGTAACAAATTACTACATAAAGTTAGTGGCTTAAAACAACACAAATTTATTTGCAACATCACGGATGGCCCTTGAGCACCTTATGCTAAGTGAGATAAGCCAGACAGAGAAAGACAAGTACTGTACATTATATGTGGAATCTAAAAAAATCAAACTTGTAAAAAATACCCCAAGAAACAGAGTAAAATGGTGGTTACCAAGGAATGGGGAGTGGGGGGATAAGATTCATGGTGTTTAAGGGTACAAACTTGTAACAAGTACTAAAATAGCCATAAAGATTTTTTTAACATCTTTATTGGAATATAATTGTTTACAATGTTGTGTTAGTTTCTGCTGTATAACAAAGTGAATCAGCTATATGTATACATATATCCCGATATCCCCTCCCTCTTGGGCTTCCCTCCCACCCTCCTTATCCCACCCCTCTAGGTGGTCACAAAGCACCGAGCTGATCTCCCCGTATGAAGCAGCTGCTTCCCACTAGCTACCTATTTTACATTTGGTAGTATATATAAGTCCATGCCACTCTCTCACTTCATCCCAGCTTATCCTTCCCCCTCCCCGTGTCCTCAAGTCCATTCTCTATGTCTGTGTCTTTATTCCTGTCCTGCCCCTAGGTTCATCAGAACCATTTTTTTTTAGATTCAATATATATGAGTTAGCATATAGTATTTGTTTGTCTCTTTCTGACTTACTTCACTGTGTATGACAGACTCTAGGTCCATCCACCTCACTACAAATAACTCAATTTCATTTCTTTTTATGGCTGAGTAATATTCCATTGTATATACGTGCCACATCTTTTTTCCATTCATCTGTCGATGGACACTTAGGTTGCTTCCATGTCCTGGCTATTGTAAATAGAGCTGCAATGAACATTGTGGTACATGACTCTTTTTTTTTTTTTTTCATGACTCTTTTTGAATTATGGTTTTCTCAGGGTATATGCCCAGTAGTGGGATTGCTGGGTCATACGGTAGTTCTAGTCTTAGTTTTTTAAGGAACCTCCATACTGTTCTCCATAGTGGCTGTATCAGTTTACATTCCCACCAACAGTGCCAGAGGGTTCCCTTTTCTCCACACCCTCTCCAGAATTTATTGTTTGTAGGTTTTTTGATGATGGCCATTCTGACTGGTGTGAGGTGATACCTCATTGTAGTTTTGATTTGCATTTCTCTAATGATTAGTGATGTTGAGCTTCTTTTCATGTGTTTGTTGGCAATCTGTGTATCTTCTTTGGAGAAATGTCTATTTAGGTCTTCTGCCCATTTTTGGATTGGGTTGTTTGTTTTCCTGATATTGAGCTGCATGAGCTGCTTGTATATTTTGGAGATTAATCCTTTGTCAGTTGCTTCATTTGCAAATATTTTCTCCTATTCTGAGGGTTGTCTTTTCGTCTTTTTTATGGTTTCCTTTGTCGTGCAAAAGCTTTTGTTTCATTAGGTCCTATTTGTTTATTTTTGTTTTTACTTCCATTTCTCTAGGAGGTGGGTCAAAAAGGATTTTACTGTGATTTATGTCATAGAGTGTTCTGCCTATGTTTTCCTCTAATAGTTTTATAGTGCCTGGCCTTACATTTAGGTTTTTAATCCATTTTGAGTTTATTTTTGTGTGTGGTATTAGGGAGTGTTCTAATTTCATTCTTTTACATGTAGCTGTCCAGTTTTCCCAGCACCACTTATGGAAGAGGCTGTCTTTTCTCCATTGTATATTCTTGCCTCCTTTATCAAAAATAAGGTGACCACATGTGCGTGGGTTTATCTCTGGGCTTTCTATCCTGTTCCATTGATCTATATTTCTGTTTTTGTGCCAATACCATACTTACTATACTGTCTTGATTACTGTAGCTTTGTAGTATATATAGTCTGAAGTCCAGGAGCCTGATTCCTCCAGCTCCATTTTTCTTTCTCAAGATTGCTTTGGCTATTTGGGGTCTTTTGTATTTCCATACAAATTGTGCAAATTTTTGTTCTACTTCTGTGAAAAATGCCATTAGTAGTTTGATAGGGATTGCCTTGAATCTGTAGATTCCTTTGGGTAGTATAGTCATTTTCACAATGTTGATTCTTCCAATCCAAGAACATGGTATATCTCCCCATCTGTTTGGATCATCTTTAATTTCTTTCATCAGTGTCTTATAGTTTTCTGCATACAGGTCTTTTGTCTCCTTAGGTAGGTTTATTCCTAGGTATTTTATTCTTTTTGTTGCAGTGGTAAATGGGAGTGTTTCCTTAATTTCTCTTTCAGATTTTTCATCATTAGTGTATAAAGAGTTAATGTACAGTTTATTGAACATAGAATATTGTAAGAATGTAATGTGATAATTATTGTTACAATGGCAACCATATTACATAAATATATCAGAGTAACACATGTATACCTTAAATTTATACAATGTGACATGTCAACTGTATCCAAAAAAATAAATAAATAAATGATAAAAATAGATAAAACAACACAAATTTGTTATCTTACAGTTCTGTAGTTCAAAGTCTGACCTGGGTCTCACTGGGAGAAAAATTGAGGCCTGGCAGGGCTGTGTTCCTTCTGGAGGTTCTAGGGGAGAGTCCATTTCCTTGTCTTTTCCAGCTTCTAAGAGGCTGCCTGCAATCCTTGGCTCACCACCCCCTTCTTCCATCTTCAAAGCCAACAACATGGCATCTCTCAGGCTCTTCTTTCATCACCACATCTCTCTTTCTTTCTCTTCCACTTTTAAGGATAATCCAGGATAATTTTCCTAGTTTAAAGCCAGCTAATTAGCAATCTTATTCCCACCTGCCATATAACTACAGGTCCTGGGGATTAAGAAGTCTTTGGGGGCCATGATTCTGCGTACACAATTGTATTATTCCATATACTTATCTGTCTGAAAGTATTTAATATTAATTAATATTTTAAATATTAAGTATTTAAAACCCAGCCCTAATGTCTATTTTACTTTATTTTTTTTCCAGACAGAATTTTTATTTTATTTATTTATTATTTTTGTGGCATGGGGGCTCAGTAGTTTTGGCTCGCAGGCTCTAGAGCTCAGGCTCAGTAATTGTGGCACACGGGCTTAGTTGCTCCACGGCAGGTGGGATCTTCCAGGACCGGGGCTCGAACCTGTGTCCCCTGCATTGGCAGGTAGGTTCTTAACCACTGCACCACCAGGGAAGTCCCCCTAATGTCTATTTTAGTGTATGGATGAAATAAGGATATATATTCACAGGATGAATGCTATGTGCCCATTAAAAGTCATAATGTAGGAGAACATGTAGTAACATCGAGTAATGTTCATTACACAGTAAGTTGTGGGGGGAGGGGATCAAGTCTATAAAAGAATATATACAAGATGATACCAATTATGTAATACCAAAACCCAAAACAAACATACATGCAAGTGAATAAAAAAATGTCTGGAATGATAAAGGAAAAAATATGAACAATGCTTATCTCTGGATGGTGATTTAAATTTTCTTCTGTTTTTCTGCATTTTCCAAAATGTACATTACACATGTACTATCTTTTCGAAGAGAAATAAAAGTTGATCGAGAACGTCTATCTAGGACAATTTTCTGATGAAGCGTCTCCCTGGTTTCTTAGCTTTTGACCACACGCGCTCACAGGATGGTCCTCTTCATCAAAAATATTTCAAGTCTGGCCATCGGTGACACTCGCTGTTTTTTTCAGGCTCCAGCTGTCTGCTCTGGAAAGTGTGACCCACGGAGGACAGGAAGGAGCCACACGGTGAACTAAGCACGGCAGCGAATCGGTGCTTCTTAAAAACTTTTTTCAAGGCCAAGCAAACCCAAGGCACAGCTACATCCCGCAAAGAACTTAATAACCGGTACCGGTACCTTGGAAGCAGGATGAGCAAGTAAACGAGCCTCTTTCATAATCTCGCTGGGACGTGTTAACGGTTTTAATTAATAATATTGTTTTTAATACATAAAAGAACAGAACAGAGGCACCGCCCGTGTGCTCGCCCGCAGGGCAGCCGAGGGCGGAAGGCTTGGCGGCGGGACCTATGACAAGTGACCCAGCGTGCCCAGCCGGGTCCGCTCTGCAGCGGTGCCGGCGCTCCCGAAGCTCGAGGGGGCTTCCCATTCGGGCGTGCACCGCCTGAGCCTGGCCCCAGGCACCACTTGCCCAGGGCGAAGCGGCCTTAGCCCAGGAGCCCGTTAGGATCGCGGGCTTTGGGAGCTCGAATGGGCGAGCGCCTCAGCACCTCCCCTCGCCCGCCGCCCGCGGATCCCGGCCGGAGCCAGCCCTCACCACCGAGAGGAGCGCCTAGAGTCGACGGGGCCGCCGCTCCGCTCCTCCCAGTCTCCTCTATCGCGGAAGTTGACGCCGCGCTCCCGGTCGCGTGCTGCTCGCTAGGGGTGTCGCCTTAGAGATCTGCACGGGCTGGGCTTGCGAAAGGATCGACATGCCTGTGAGTTGTTTACTTTCGGGCTTCGCGTTTGTGTCTGCCTTCTCGGTCGGCCGAGGGGCCCCAGGGGCGGGCTAGCTCGATGGCTCCGCGGGCCCCCGGGGCTCCCTGCCGAACACGGCTCGGCGGCTCGGATCCCGCGGCTCTTTCGCGCGTGGCGGACTTGTTGGGACTTGCCCGGCGGCGCGGCGAGTCGGGCCCTGCCTGGGCGTGGAGTTGGGAGGACCCGGCGCCGCCCTGGGTGCAGTCTGGAGTCGATGGCTGGGAGGGGACAGCTCCCCGGCTACCCTACTCAGCCCTCCTGGGTTTCGGTGGGAACCCGCGAGGCTGTGATCGTTGAAGTCTTCTTGCTCTCCTTTTGCTTCGTGGGTCTTGCCCCCCGTGCCTTCTCTCGGAAGCGATTTCCTACTTGTTTCCTTTTTAAAAACTGTCTTCGCAGTTGCCTTACAAATTAACTCTATCAAGGACCGTCTCGCGTCAGCCACTTAAGAGTTCTTATCAGATGTTGAACCCTGGGGGCAGAAATCACCTCGGCGTTGGTATTCGCTGGGTCTACCTCAGCGACTACTACTCTCAGCGGGTCCAGGGTCCAGATCACGTTCTTACTTAGCACCACAGTTTTATTTTCACTGGCGACTGTTATTAGTTAAAAAGAACGGAGCTAACCTTACCACATGTTTCCTGATCGTTCCCCTTAACCGGAACTTGGAGAACACAAGCATTATAAAAAGTGTTGATGAAAGTTAACAGGCTTTAAAATAAGTAACATCTAAAGTGTTGTCTCTGCTGAATATGACCGTTATTCCTGTTTTTTGCATGTATATTTCACATATGGTTAAATCGGCCAGAGTTGTGGTGTCATTCTAGTAGTAATAATATGCTTTTTTATTCAGTTGGCTAGAGATTTACTGCATCCTTCCTTGGAAGAGGAGAAGAAAAAACATAAAAAGAAACGGCTGGTCCAAAGTCCAAATTCTTATTTTATGGATGTAAAATGTCCAGGTAAAATTTCAAACTTTAACTCCTTTCCTAAGGAAAATTTCTGTAAGGATTACTTACAGAATTTCTATAAGGGTTGCTCATAGTGTGTTGTGTATGTTTTGATATTAGGACCCAAAGTGGGATTACAGAATTAGAATGTCATAAGGGTTATTTCCATAATAAACCACTTTAGAAACATTTCGGGGGTGGGGTGTGTGAAGATGGGACTCCAGAGGGGACATGACACTGAACTTAAGTCTTTAAGCTGTTCAGATGATAAGTTTTCTTTTTCACGATGCAATGAAAAGTATATTGATTCTTCAGTGTAAAGCTGCGGGGTCCGGTATGGTGGCCATTAGCCATATGTGGCTACTGAGCACTTGAAATGTGGCTAGTCAAAATGGAAAAATTCTTTCTCATTCTTTTTTTCTTGAGGTATAATTGACATAAACCATTATATTAGTTTCAGGTGTGTGACCTCATGATTCCGTATTTGTATATATTGGTAAATGATCACCACAATAAGTCTAGTTAATATCTGTCACCATACATAGTTACAGAATTTTTTTTTCTTGTGATAAGAACTTTTAAGATATACTCTCTTAGCAACTTTCAAATATTCAGTAGGGTATTATTAACTATGGTCACCATACTGTATCTTGTTTTTTTTTTTCATGCTGTATCTTTAAGTGTGAAATGTACACCAGATTTTGAAGATGTAGCATTGAAAAAAAAAGGCTTTGTTTATATGGTGAAATGATAATATTTTGGAAATACTGAGTTCAATAGAATATATTATTAATTTCACCTTTAAAAAAAACTTGTTTTTAATGTGGCTACTAGAAAAGTTTGTTACATATGTGGCTTGCTACTGCACAGCACTGAAGTTCCTAATCTTTTACAAGTCTTTACTAGAAATATGTTGAACAGGTACTGTGTTTTTTTCTGCTTTTCACTTTTAACACTTCCCTTTTTCAGGCTGCTACAAGATTACCACGGTTTTCAGCCATGCTCAGACTGTGGTGCTTTGTGTAGGTTGTTCAACCGTGTTGTGCCAGCCGACAGGAGGAAAGGCCAGACTCACAGAAGGTAAATCATTTGGCATTTTCTAACCCAGTGATCAGATTTTATGATTTTAAAATCTCTCTCTTTACTAAAAATCAGTTTTAAAGAAATCTTAAATTCATAATTACCAAAATATCTTTATCTTTCATTGCTCTTTTAGTAAAGAGTGCCCTGTTCAATGAGATAAGTTTGTACTCTTGACCTTGCAAAGAATTGCTTTATTATTTTTCTTAGTTTAGAGCACCTGATTCTGTTGTATTTAGTCAGTTTGCTGAACTTGGAATGTTAGACATAAATCAGAATGGAGCAAAAGAATAAATACATAAGATATCTAAAAACATAGGATTTAAAAATTTCTCCTGTAAATATTTTGTTTCAAATGTATTTGGTACATATGATTTAAGATAGTTTTAATCATTGCTAGCTGAGCAACAGATAATTAAAATGTCAGAGGTTTGATTTCTCTGAGCAACTACTTATGATTAATATAGTCTAATTTTAATTCTTTCACTTTTGTGAAGAAAAAATAATACATATGTATATAATTTTCCATAGTAGTACTTAGAGATTTACAGCTCAATAGTGATATTTGAAGTTTGCTTGTGGTATTTTGGGGAGCTGTGAATTCCATGTTATTCTCATTGGAAGAGTTATAAGTGGATTGGCAATAAATCCAAGATCTATCTGGTGTGACTTCATGAGATCTAACTGTGAAATTAGCACAATATTTAAATGCAGTATCGCTCTTAAAAAATGTACTTGCAAGATTGCCAAAACCTTTATATCATGCCATGATTTTAGAATTTTGTGTCCATGTGCTGACAGATGATTAAAAGGGTGCATCTGTACCAGAATTTTCCTAAAAGACCTGAAATGAACTCTAATCAAAATTATTTTCTTGAACTCCATTATAACATTTGAGAACAGGGAGTGACAGTCACATCAGAGTAAATTCAAATATAAAAGATATCTTTTAGCAAATTTCTGGTATAAAAAAATAAATAACCTGTATATGAATATTACTCTAGTATTTCTAAAACTTAAGCTTTTACGTAAAAAGTATTTTCTGTCATTAAAACTCTGTACCAAAGATAGAGCAGACTTGTGTTTAATATGCTCTTGGGATTCCTTTGCAGGGTGTTCGTTTAGAAGAAAGCAACACTAATGATCCCCACACCTTCCTGAATTTGCCTTCTATCGCAGAAAGCCTTATCAGTTCAGTAATTCCAGCTAATCTACCACGATAATGTAATTATGTTTAATTTTGTAAGGTATACAGCAGCGCTCTCCTATTTTGGTGTCAGTTTTTCAATAAAGTTTTGATTACGGGCAAACTACTCCTTTTCTTTTTTTCAAGTATGTGTTAATGTGCTATACGTTTATATATGCTGTGTATATGAATTTGGTTTAAACATTTTTAAAAGGGTATTCTGATTAGTTTGTGTCTCGCTTCAGGAGTAGAAACTTTAAATATTTGATTTTCAGTCCTCTTCCAAATTTCTGTGAGGGGACTAAATGATTACAAATGGAAAGAAGTTCATTATTTATTAATTCTAAATATAGTTTTGGTATTGTAACTATGGAAACATATTTATAGAAGTACATACTTAATGCAGTAACAATCACAGTGTAGTGCCTTGGATTTACATGCCCATAACATACTGTATACTTTAGTACAGTAACTGCAGCTGGGGTCTGAGTTATAGAAAGCTCTTTTTGGGGTAGAAAACTGGAGAGGAGGAATCAGGAGTAGCATGATTTACTCAGGATGTTCTGGCAGGGGGCAGTAGATGGTATTGAATTCTCTGGTCCAGACAGGTGAGCACTCCTGACTGAAAAATGTGTTGAGTGGTTCTGTTGTCTCATTGTCACTTTTATGGTTTATGAAGTGACCCTTGGGAGTTAGGGGGTAGAGTGTATCTTTCCCTCTCTAGCACCTATATGACTGCTCGTTAGACTGGGAAGGTAACCGCTTCTCTTTTACCTGTTACCTTTAAGGCAGGCACTGAAGACGATCATTTCCTATCAAGAGGTGTTCCTACATATACACCCCCAATCCTAGAGACTGATCCTTTAACATACTGATTGGTATATCAGAGGAATGTTGCATGAGAACTGAAGAACTATGGAAAGTTTGGAGCGTATTTAATGATATGGAGAAATAAATAACTCAGAGCTTCCCAAACTTTCTTGGTTTATGGCATCTTTAGTCTCAGTAATTTTTTCATGGAGTCCCCTGGCCAAAAGAAATACCTAACAGTTAAATTTATTAAGTAGTTAGGTTCTAGCAACTGTAGTAGCCATTTGAAAAAAAAGAACACATAAATTAAAAGCAAAGTGATAATTTTTATCTCATTCTTAAATTACCTACTAATGGAATGAGTGTGCCTTTTGGGCACTGCAGTTTCTTAAAATTGGGATCATGTTGGACACTTCCATCCTCATTTTTTTCACATTGATTTTTGCATAGTACTAGCTTTTTATCACAGCAATGGCCCAAAACCCAGCTTCACAAAGATACATCATCAAAGGAAATGTGGTGCTATCTAATGTAACAGTTACCTGGAACTAGAAGTTTGCATGGTATCCAAAAGATGTCAAGTATCAATGTTTCTCCCATGATGCTCCAAGCCACCTCAGCTTGCACAGTTTAGGAACCTTGGAAAAATCTGTGGTAAATAAGGAGCAAATTCCTGAAAATTTTCTTGGAAATAGTATTGGAAGAAAGTATTGTACTTTAAAGAATCTATCTAAGGATTAATTTAAAGAGATACTTGGCACTGGGAACTGAATGGTATATTAAGTTTTACTTCATGATTAAACATATTACTGGGTTTGAAAAATGCTCAGTAGAGAACACTCAGACTTTTCCAAACTTCAAGGTTTGCCACATACATTTTTACTGAAATTTTTTCTTTAATACTATTATTTATATTGTCTTCATTTTTTAACATAAATGTATTTTTAAAGGAAACCTTATATCTCTCTTCCATAAATTAAAAAAAAAGTTACATAAAGATAATTAAAAATAAAATGAAATTCTTGGCTTCTGACCTGGTCGGGTGACAAATGGTTTCTTATCTGGTTGCCCCTGTAAGTCATCTGATAAAGGTCAGTGTTTTTGGTTTGCGATATAATGTAGATACCATAAAATTCAACACTTTACAATGTAAATTTCAGTGGTTTTTAGTATATTCACAACGTTGTACAACCACTACTACTATCTAATCTCAGACAATTTTCATCTCTCCAGAAAGAAACTCCATACTCATTAGCATTCACTCCCCATTTCTTCCTCCTCCCAGCTCCTGGCAACCACTACAGACTTTCTATCTCCTTGGATTTGCCTGCTCTGGACATTTTATATAAATGGGATCATACAATACGTGGCCTATTGTGTCTGGCTTCCTTCACTAGCATAATGTATATCATGGCCATTCATGCATGTATCAGTATTTTATTCCCTTTTTGACTGAATAATATTCTGTTGTAAGAATATACATTTTGGACTTCCCTGGTAGCACAGTGGTTAAGAATCTGCCTGCCAATGCAAGGGACACGGGTTCAAGCCCTGGTCTGGGAAGATCCCACATGCTGCGGAGCAACTAAGCCCGTGCGCCACAACTACTGAGCCTGCGCTCTACAGCCCGCGCACCTAGAGCCTGTGCTCTGCAACAAGAGAAGCCACTGCAAGGAGAAGCCCGCGCACCGCAACAAGAGTAGCCTCTGCTCGCCGCCACTAGAGAAAGCCCACGTGCAGCAATGAAGACCCAACGCAGCCAAAAACAAAAAACAAAAAAACTATTTAGAAAAAATATATATATATATGTAAATTTTATCTATTAATCAGTTGATGGACATTTGGGTTGTCTTCACTTTTTGGCTACTATAAATAATGCTGCTGTGAACTTATGTGTACACATTTTTGTGTAGACATGTTTTAAACTCTCTTGGGTATAGACTTAGGAGTGGAATTGCTACGTCATACAGTAACTCTGTATTTAGCTTTTTGAGGAACTGCCTGTTTTCCAAAGCAGCTGCACTATTTTACATTCCTACTAGCAATGCACAAGCATTCCAATTTCCTACATCCTTGCCATACTTGCTATTGTCTATTTTTTTGATTGTAGCCATCTTAGTGTGTGTGAAGAGTTATCTCATTAGGGTTTGATGTGTATTTCCCTGATGACTAATGATGTTGACCATATATATTTTTTTAAACATCTTTATTGAAGTATAATTGTTTCACAATGGTGTGTTAGTTTCTGCTTTATAACAAAGTGAATCAGCTACACATATACACACGTTCCCATATCTCCTCCCTCCCGCATCTCCCTCCCTCCCCCTGTTGACCATATTTAAATGTGCTTATTGGCTATTTGTATATCTTCTTTGGAGAAATGTCTATTCAGATCCTTTGCCCATTGTTAACTGGGTTGCCTTTTTATTTTTGAGTTGTAAGAGTTCTTACGTATTTTAGATACAAATCCCTCATATATACGGTTTGCAAATATTTTCTCCCATTCTGTAGGTTGTCTTTTCACCTTTTGTCCTTAGAAACACAAACATTTTAAATTTTTATGAAGTCTGATTTATCTAATTAGATATGGAAAACAGTATGGAGTTTCCTTAAAAAGCTAAAAATAAGAGTTACCATTTGACCCAACAATCCCACTCCTGGGCATATATCGATTATCTGGAGAAAACCATAATTCGAAAGGATATGTGTACCCCAATATTCATAGCAGACCTATACCAGGTTGACTGTTATTTTCTTACCTAGCAAAACCTCACCTTAGAAAAAAATTTGGGAGACTAGTCCTGTCAGATTTAGTTAAAAGCCTACATTTTAAATTTTTCTTAGGGAAGCAGGTTTAGTTTCGATTATTCTACAGGAACAGAATATTGGAGCTGCCACTGCCTTCTGGACCCAGAGCTCAGGAGACACCAGCTTCAGCCCGGGTCGATATTTTGTGTTTGTATTCTTAAGTCCATGAGTGTCTTTTTCATTTTTTCATTTCACATTTTTTTTTAAACAGTATTTTTTTTCTTTAATCCTCTTGGGCTTTGCTTTTTTTTTTTTTATAAATTTATTTATTTATTTATTTATTTTTGGCTGTGCTGGGTCTTCGTTTCTGTGCGAGGGCTTTCTCCAGTTGCGGCGAGCGGGGGCCACTCTTCATCGCGGTGCGCGGGCCTCTCACTATCGCAGCCTCTCCTGTTGCGGAGCACAGGCTCCAGACGCGCAGGCTCAGTAGTTGTGGCTCATGGGCCTAGCTGCTCTGCGGCATGTGGGATCTTCCCAGACCAGGGCTCGAACCCGTGTCCCCTGCATTGGCAGGCAGATTCTCAACCACTGCGCCACCAGGAAAGCCCCTCATTTCACATTTTATATATCATGCCATGTATATAAGAGAGGGGGTGTGTAAAAGCATGACTCTACTGTGCCATCTTTGTTTTGTCTTTAATTTGCATATTAATAACAAAAGTTGTGTATTTTTCTTTATTTGCAGCCAGATTTACTAATTAAAATCCCAATACATGTTTTTTTTTATTCATTTTATGTGACTTAACCTTTTTTTTTTTTGCTAAGCACTCCATCTTATAAAATTGCATGCCACTAACTGTCCTTTTATTGGGTCCGTAAATTTTTAGAGATGCTTTTTTTATGGGAAGACAAGATAGTTTTAGAACAGGCTTTTGAGTCAGATATGCCTGGATTTGAAATGAGTTCTAATGGTTAATGCTTGTGTGACTTTGGGCAAAATAAGTACAATAATTTCTACTTAATCGGGTTGTTTTGAAGATAACATATATAAAGTGCTTAGCACAATGCCTGACACATAGTAAGTACTATGTTAATAGTATTCTTTTAAATAAAAAAGGATCCTGTGTATTCAAAATCAAGCACTTTCAAGTTCTGTTTTTTTCTTCCAAATTATTTACCCACTTCATTACCACACTGGAGCATAGCATAGCTGTGTTAACTATTGCTGCAAAGGAAGTCACCCCAAAATTTAGTGGCTTAAAATAATGATGACATTCTTTTTCATGATTCTGTGGGTTGGTCTTACCTGGGCTCACTCATGCATGGAGGCTCAACTGGACTGGAAGGTCCAAGATGGCTTCAGTCACATGTCTTGTACTGGCCGTCAGCTGGGTTATCCAGTAAGGTAGTCTGGTTTCCTTACGTGGCTGTCTTGGGGGCAGTGTTCTTGGAGGGTGAAGATGGAAGTTTGATGGTCTCTTGAAGCCTAAGCGTTGGAACTTGTGCAACATCATTTCCACCACGTTCCCTGGGTCAAAGCAAGTCACAAGGCCACCTCAGGTTCAAGGGAGTGGAGAAACAGACACCACCTTTGGTTGAGAAGAGAGGCAAAATCACATTGCAAAGGAGCATGCACAATGGAATGGGAGGAATTTGTGGCTATTAAAATTTTTACCACATGTTGGGAGAACTCCAATATTTATCACGGTTATTCATTCTCCAACCCATGAACATGTCCACAGTCAATTCTTAAAGAAATGCTTTATTCATTTCCCTATTCTGGATGAGCACAGAATATAAGTGGGAAATTTACATTAGAGGAAATCCAGATGGCCAATGAACGTATGAAAATAGGTCTAACTTCACTAACAATAGGTAAATGCAAGTAAAAACAACCAGATACCATCTCCCATCCATTGCATAGTCAAATATTGAAAGTCAGTGTTGTCATATAAACAACAGAATTAGGTTCAACCATATAAAATTGTTTATATTCATGCATTTTTGATGTAGAAAAACTGCAATTTCATATGGTCAAAGGATGTTCCTTATAGCACCGCATATAATAGTAAAAAAAAAAATCCATCAATAAGAAAATGGATAGTATAATGTGATATAGTCATACAGTGTAATATTTCATAGCAGTTAAAATAAACTGAATTTATATTTCCCAACTTGACCAGATCACAAAACAATGTTAAATTTAAAAGGAGAGTGTAGAAAACATCTATACTATGGTGCTATTTGTGTAAATGTAAATAATACAATTTAATACTATATCAGATATGAACATATATACTTGGCTGTGAAAGTATTAAATAAGGGACTGGAAGGATATACCCCAACTCCTGACAGCAGATTCCTGCAGGGCAAAAGGAGTGGGACTCTGGGTGGTGGTTCTAGGGCTCTTCAGCTTTATCTATTATGTTTTATCTATTAGTATTTTTTTAAATATTTATTTATTTGGTTGCACCGGGTCTTAGTTGCAGCACATGGGCTCCTTAGCTGTGGCATGCGAACTCTTAGTTGTGGCACGCATGTGGGATCTAGCTCCTGGACCAGGACACGGAGTCTTAACCACTGCGCCACCAGGGAAGTCCCTAGTATTTTTTAAATGAAGAAAATTTGACTAAATGTTAACATTTTAAATTCTGGGTATTGGGATTATATGGGTATTTGCCATGTGAACCTTTTGTGCTTTCTAGTATTTTTTTTTTTTTCCACAAAATAAAACATCAATTAGCTATTCTGGTATCCTCTAAGGAACAGAACTCAGACTATTTGAACCTGAATCAATAGCAAATATCTTAACAATATAATTCTTTAAGCCTATAGTTGTGAAAATGTAGCTGTAAAATCCTAAAAGGTTACAAGGTTATTATTCTATAAAAGTAATCTTTTTTCTTTATAAAATGCTACAATGAACTCTAACCCATCTACCTTTTTTCTATTAAAAACTACAAAGGCATATTTCCAGAATCTCAGCTTTTACATCTGGGGTAGAATTTTAAAATTTTGTATTCTGTGATAGGAAGGTAAAGCAAATCATTTGTTGCCAATAACCACCTTGACAAGTTGTAAATTTCAGAAAAAAAAGAAAGAACAAAAACACAAGAAAGTTGTGTCAAGTTCTCTTGCGTTCTTTTCCCTAATACTAAGGATCAGCCGCACCGGAATTACCACCTTGGAAGATGTGGAAATGTATCAATGCTGTTTCTAACAATATTAAGTAAGAAAATAAGTTATCATAGCAAATAGGAATTCCATCTGGGGTCTGTGAACCCCTGGATGTTTGTACATTGGTTCATTTTCTGAGAAGATTCCCAGCTCTTCTCCGAGCTTCAACAAGAATTCTAAAAAGTGAAAAACCAGTCTAAAGCAAGTACCCTGCTCGTAATGCACATTCACTAACTTCACAGGGCTCTTCACACTTTGTGGCTCTTCCCGCACAAACAGTTCAGTCACGCTGCACTTCTCCCGGACACCCAGACAATGCTCTTTCCTCCTCTCCCAATGTAAATGTCACCTCCTTGGCAGCTCCAAGCAGTTCGCTCTGTGGTCTGTGCTAAGGTTCAAAGCTCACATTGATATCACATGATCAAACTAAAAACATGTATCTGCCAATATCAGAAATATTTTTTAAAATTGCCATTAATTTGATTTGCTTTTAGTCACAGTATTTAATGTTTAAAATTTAGAAGAACACTAAAGGAAGACATTTTATATTTATCAAAGACAGCATGGATTGAAAAATTTGACAAATATGAATAGAAGACCTAGAGGTCAGAAGCCTGAAAAAAATAAGGAGATGAAATGCATCTGTTGTAGGGAGCTGCTTTCTCTGTACTTTGACCCCTCAGAAATATCCATCTACTTACCTTCACAGATCAAAGTGGAGTGAAGAAACAGGCTGAGAGCTCAGAACTATAGAAAAGCTCTCTTTTATTACACTGTATTAAAACTTTGATTTCTTTTTGAATTTTCCTGAATTCAGTCTCCAATATTCGTCATCTATGGCTGTTACACAATATTTCCCAGTACATCAACACTACAATAAGCCATCCATGGAGCCAGTCTCCAAGATAGTTCCCAATGAACCCTATCTTCTGGTGTTTAGCCTTTGTGTAGCCTTCTCCTACACTGAATCAGGGTGGGTCTGTGTAACCAGTAGAATTTGGCATAGGTGATAGTGTATGACCTCCAAGGGTAGATTATGAAAGAGACTGTGGCTTTTGCCTTATTTCTCTCTTTAATCACTCAATCTGAGGGAAGCCATAGGACAGTCAAGCAGACCTATGGAGAAGTCCATGAAGTGAGACATTTGAGACCTGTTCCCAAAAGCCAGCAAGTAACAGAAGCCTCTTGCCTATAGCCACATGGGTGAACTATCTTGGAATGAGATCCTCTAGCCTCGGTCAAGCCTTCAGGTGACCGAAACTCCTGCTGACATCTTGCCTGCAGCCATAGGAGAGACCCTGAGCTAGAACTACTCAGCTAAACTGCTCCCAGAACTTAAGAAACAGAAAATTTGTGAGATGGGGTAGTTTGTTATGCAGCAATAGATAATTAATGCACATTATGCTAAATAAAAGAAGCTAGACACAGAAGGCCACATATTATATGATTCCACTTACATGAAACATCCATAATAGGCAAATCCAAAGAGACAGAGAGTAGATTGGTGGTTGCCAGGGCCCGGGAGTAGAGAGGAATGTAGAGCAAATGTTAATGGGTATAAGATTTCTTTTTTGGGTGAAGATGTTCTGGAATTGAATGGGTACACAATCTTGTGATTACACTAAAACCACTAAATTGTACACTTTAAAGGTTGAATTTTAAGGTATGTGAATTGTGAATTCTATCTGAAATACCTATTTTTTTACATTACAGACTTTGATACCTGGAAGTGGAGTGCAGCTGTAACAAACACATGAAACGTGGGGGTGAATTTGGAAGAGAACAGTGAACAGAAGTTGAAAGGACTTTGAAAAGAGCGTCAGTGAAAGCCTGAGGAACCCTGAAGAAACTGTTTAGAAGTATGGCGGCCTTTGAGGAGGCTGCAGGCGTGGACTTAAAGGAAAGTAAGGAAAAATGTTACTGGAAATTGGAGGAAAGAGGATTATTGTTCTCCAGTGGCAGAAAGTTTAGCAACACTGTTGCCTGCAAGACCACAGAAAGTAGAAAATATGCCTCATGAACCGGGTGAATTTAGCTGAGATTTCCAGACACAGTGCTGACTCTTGGCTTCTTCTTGTTGCTTATACTAAAAAGCAGAAGAGAGATAAGCTGAAGGAAGGACTACTAAACAAAAATGAATCAATAATTGATGGTTTGGAAAGTTCCCAGACTCCCCAGATGACAAAAGATGCTAAAATTAAGAAACAATTTCAAAGCAAAGATAAAATTTACGGCACTTCCAGGAAAAAAAACAGTCTAAAGACGAAGTTGAGGGTATGACTATAAAACCCTTTATGACTGTGGAAAGAACCAAGATGGTGCCTCGAAAGCTATTTAAACAATAGGCCTTAATAGAAACTTAACAGTGTTTTCTCCAATTGTCTCAGCAGAATTCCAAGTTAGAGAGGGATATATTTTGAAGAGATTTTTGGGTATGGCTTTTGTTTATTAGCATGAACCTCAATGAGATTAGCAAGAACCTCAATGGGACTCACAAAGTTTTTAAAAATTATATTAGCAGGAGGACTGTTAACTTAGACTGAAAGGAGAGTACAAAAGAGCCCTCTGGACCCTCAAACTTGTATAAGCAGAAAGCAGGCTGAGAAAGCCACTCAGATGCAAACACATATTGCCTTTCATGAAAAAAACAGTAACTCAGAGGGCAGAACTAAGAGCTCTGAGAACACAGCCAGGAGCCAAGAATTATTCTCAAGCCTTGAGTACTAATCAAGCAGCTGCCAACCTGTGTCTGGTTGGATGTGGGGAACAAAGAACATCTTCAGTTCACAGGTCTTAGGATCTGTGAGTGAATGAGCCATTTGGGAAGGATTTCCTCCAGGACCAGAGAAGTCTTTAGAAGACTACAACATCTTATCTGCAACCTCATTACAGGCCCTGGTGCCAGACCCACCCAGCCAATCTACTCCTGAATTCCTTAGCCTCAGAAACCATAGGATAATAAATGTGTGTTCTTTTAAGCTGCAATAGATAACTAATATACCATTTCTCATCATCTTGTTTCTGCTCTCATATTAAAAGAACAATATTATGTGGTTCCTGTGGAATGAGATTTTCTCTATATTACACATTTAAAAAGTACATTTTTATCAGAATATTTTATTTCAAGAATTAACACTTTTTTCAAAAAGTAAAAATATAGTTACTTCCCTGAGTATAAAGAATTCATCTTACAATAAAAGACAATTACAAAATTAAGCAATTAGAGGTACACAATTCTCTGCATTCAATTATCCTCTATTACAAATTTATTCTTTAAAATCTCATGTATTTGGGGACTTTAATGTTTCAAAAAAACAAACAAATAAAAACAAAACCGTAACGGCTCGTTTTGCACCTGTGATGTTAAGGCATGTCTGATCTGTCTTTATCAAATTCCAGAGAAATCTTTAAAGCAGTGTTGTTGAGGCCAACAGATTGCATGTTACATATGATAGAAACAACTATTCCTCTTGGGGGAAACTTGTTATTTATAGTTGCTGCATCCAGTTCTTCAGGAAGGACCAGTAGGACACTACTGGCACCCACTGCACCTCCAGTATGTGAGGCATAATGCCGTTGCTTCCTACAAGAACCATATGTTTGCTTCTTTTCCACAACACCCCATGCCATTGCATATTTACCCTCTCTATCCCAAGACATCTCTGTGTTAGGCACTGGTGTCCAAATCATAAGCATTGTTTCTGGTTTGAGATATCCAGGTAAAAGATTTTCATGTGAGTTCTTAAACAGCCCGACTTGGTAACCATACAGCATTGCATTCCCAAATTTCAGAAGGTCACCTACTGTAGACAGAAATCCACCACCAGCCCATTTATAGGAGTTATCCACGTAAGGTGTGTTGACAAGACGTCTCTTTTTATTGTAAACATAAAATCTAAAATGAAATAAGAATAGTCATTAAAAATTTGATAGTCTTTTATTGACTTTATACATGAAGATGAATAGGAAAACGTATACATGAGACAGATTGTATTTCACTGTAGTGAACATACTTTCTCAGAAGCTAACCACTAATTTTCAGTATGATTCAAATCAAATGAAACACAGATAACTAATTAAAGTGTAGAAAGTGGGTTGTTTTTTCCATTGGCAAGGCTTGCCCGTGCTAAGTGTATCAAACTTCTAATACCTGTAAAAACTGTACTGATTAGTACTACACATGATATATATTTTCCCCGTGCACATGCAGAAACACCTAATGTTTGGTAGACATTTTCAGTCCCTGGGCTCAATGATTCATGTGCCACATGTAAATTTTATAACTGAAAATGTACATATGGGGATGTTCAGAAATAAGGTTAATATTTGTAAGGAGACTATATCTCCTGGTTAAAAATACATAGATATACTGTGCATAATGATGTGATATGGTACTTTCTTGGTGTAGTGGAAGAAGCAGGAGTTAGCAAATCTCAGTTTGAATCCCAACTCTCACCCTTACTGGCTACGCTTATTTGACTTGATTAACAAACACTTATACCAGCGGTCCCCAACCTTTTTGGCACCAGGGACCGGTTTCATGGAAGACAATTTTTCCACGGACCAGGGTGGAGGGGGGATGGTTTCGGGATGATTCAAGCACATTACATTTATTGGGCAATTTATTTCTATTATGATTCCATTGTAATATATAATGAAATAATTATATGACTCACCATAATGCAGAATCAGTGGGAGCTCTGAGCATGTTTTCACTTGCCACTCACTGATAGGGCTTTGATATGAGTCTGCAAGCAGTTGCTTTATTATGGTCTCTGTGCAGTCAAACCCTCTGCTAATGATAATCTGTATTTGCAGCCACTCCCCAGTGCTAGCATCACCACCTCAGCTCCACCTCAGATCATCAGGCATTAGATTCTCATAAGGAGCACGCAACCTAGATCCCTCGCATGTGCAGTTCACAGTAGGGTTTGTGCTGCTATGAGAATCTAATGCCACTGCTGATCTGACAGAAGGCAGAGCTCAGGCTGTAATGCGAGCGATGGGGAGTGGCTGTAAATACAGATGAAGCTTCACTCGCTTGTCCGCCGCTCACCTCCTGCTGTGCGGCCCAGTTTCTAATAGGCCACAGACCAGTAACGGTCTGTGGTCCGGGGGTTGGGGACCCCTGACTTATACAGTTCTTACTATGTTCCAGGCATTGTTCTAAGAACTATATAAGTATGAACTAATTTATTCTTGTAACAATGTTAGGAGGTAGGTAATATTATAATTCCTATTTTACAGATGAGGAAACTGAGGCACAGAGAATATAAATAACTTGTCCAAAGCCACAGAGTTTTTAAGAGGCAGAGTTGGATTAAAATCCAGGCAGTCTGTTGCCTCTCTGCTTCCATCCTAATTTGTAAAATGGGGACAAAAACAGCTACTTTGCAGAGTTAGAAATAAATGTATAAAGCACTTTGCATATTTCTGATAGGTACTGAATAAATGGTAGCTGTTATTCATTCAAGCATTCAACAGTTACTGATGGAACACTCACTATGTGCCAGGCACTGTTTGGATGTTGGGATAAAGTGTAAACAAAAGAGAATAACCTCATGGGGTTTCCATTCTAATATGAGGAGACGGTACCATAAACATTAGGTACATGAAATGAAATCACAACATAAACAAAAAAAGGACACTTGGCTCATGAGCCTCCTTCCTTTCAAGTTTCATAATAAAATGGTGTTTTAGGGCTTCCCTGGTGGCACAGTGGTTAAGAATCCACCTGCCAATGCAGGGGACATGGGTTCGAGCCCTGGTCTGGGAAGATCCCACATGCCATGGAGCAAATAAGCCCGTGAGCCACAACTACTGAGCCTGTGCTCTAGGGCCCAGGAGCCACAACTACTGAGTCTGCGTGCCACAACTACTGAAGCCCGCGTGCCTAGAGCCTGTGCTCCACAACGAGAAGCCACTGCAATGAGAAGCCCGTGCACCGCAACGAAGAGTAGCCCTCACTCGCCACAACTAGAGAAAGCTGCGCGTAGCAATGAAGACTCAATGCAACCAAAAATAAATAATAAAATAAATAAATTAAAAAAAAAATGGTGTTCTTAGGTTTTCAGTTTGCTGACAGTCTCACCTGTAATGACCTTCATCTTCATCCTAACTTGGCTATTCATAAGCACTGTCAGACCTGAATCTCATCATCACTTTAAACTGTTTTATCACTAAGGTCTCAAACTCAGACATTTCTTCCTAGGACTATGACTTCCAGCCCTTCCCGCTCTCCAGATGAACCTGCTTTCTGCCCTCAATGGGACCTTCATCCATTCCCCTTGAGTCGTCCCAATTTTCCCAGGTCTTTTAGTTCCCAGTGGTTTCCCCTGATTTTCTCTTCTAGGCTGAACTACATCAGCCGTTTCAACTATTTCAGCTGTGGTCTCATTAGCACGTTTTTGAACTAACACTACACCAATCCATCAATCCTAAATAAATCTAGGTACCCCTTATCTATCAAGAACGGCTCCAGGAATTCATATAACAAAGCTGACTGGTATAAATTCATACTCTTGCTAAGGGTTTTCACTGCTGTTCTCAAATCCTTTTATTCTTTTCCTGGTTACTCCTTGGTATACTCTTCATAATACGTATTCCCAACCTCTTCCACCCTCAGTCCTCTACCCTATCTCAGGTCCAGTCATTTTACTGAGAAGATTGAGGCCATCCAAAGTGAGCTAGAAACTCCCATCTTTATTTTAAAATGCATTTACATCATCATCCAATCTTTAAAAAATTTCCTATTGTTTTTAAGAGGCATTTTTTTAGTTGTCAAAATTATTAGAGGGCTCTTACTGACATTTAGTGGATAGGGGCCCAAGGGTCCTAATGTCCCGTGGTGTATGGGAAAGTCCCACACAGTGGTGCATTCTCCTATATCCTGTGAGATCAACTATCCTACAAGATACCCATGTAAGTAAAGAATCTGTTTATAACTAGCTGAGCCTAGAACCCTCTCCATTTTATATGTAAATACGAAGTACTTTGTACTCTACAATGTATTTTTCTTGAATGTAACCACTGTGAAAACTGAAGATCACACTCTATTTTGCTCAAAACTTTAGCCAGAGTTAGCCACCAAGGACATGAGTTGAAGCACCAATGCAATAAACCTGTATTGGTCTGCATTTTGTTGACACATTTAAAGTAATTTTATGTATTAAGTTGCAGTTGACTTTATTATGTCTTCTCATGTTGTTTTGAGTAAACATTATCATATTGAGATATCTATTATTTATTATAAATTATAAATATTCCTTTTATTTCTTCTTTATATTTTAGAGTATTGAGTGTAGGTTATATGATCTCTTTCATTTCAGATATTACAGGAGGTGTTATAACATATTTGTTAAATTAAGGGGCAGTGGGTTTAAAGGCATTGATACTCATTGTCCAGTATAATTTAGCCCTTGCTTACCTATTTGACCTCATCACATACAACATCTTGCCTTACTTCTTTCATGCCAGACTTCTTTCCGTATTTGCAATAAGGCAAACTAGCTTTCCTTATTATTCGTGTTTCAACTCAACAAACATGGCCTAAAACCAATATATTTTAAATAGATCTCCCCACTAACATCCTCTCCCTCTATATCCCATCACCCTGTTCTATTTTCTTCTCATATCTGAGATTCTTAGTTTACGTACTTGTCTGTCTCTTCCCATAGAATGTAAGTTTCATAAAGGCACGAATCTTATCTACCTGGTTCATTGATGCTTCCCTTATCTAGAACAGTACTGGCCATCCACTAAGTACTTGTTAAATATGTTGAACACATGAAAGCATCATTTGTTGGCTAGTATTTAATGGAGACCCCTTGCAAGGCACTGGAGAGCAAAGAAAAACCATACACCCGTGGCTGCTCTCAAAGGGCTAACCGTCCAATAATCTTGTGGGACAGTTCTTAAATTTCAGAGCACCATATGAATCACCTGGAGATTTTGTTACAATGCAGATTCTGCTTCAGTACATCTGGGGAGGGCCCCAAATTCTGCAGTTCTAACAGGCTCCCACGTGATTCCAATATCGCTTTGAGTAACAGGTTGTGGGATGACTAGCAAGATGGACGTGAGGAATCCTGAGCACTAGTGAGAGCTAGCCTTGTTGAAATGGTTCCTCACTTTGCTGGGGAGCAAAATAGTTCAGTCTGACTGAAGCAGAGAGCTTTAAAAGGTGATGCCGGAGGAGTAGATATGGGACAGGGCACAGCTCACAAAGGACTTTCTGTGCCATGCTAGGAATTTTGACTCCTTCACCTTAGTTCACAAAATGCTCTAGTTTTCTATATCCTAAGGAAAAAAAAACTTTTCTTTTTTTTTTTTACCCTTGTTACAGCTTCCAGCTACCAGTCCTTTCACTCTCATTCATTGCCAAACTACATGAGACAGTCCGCACCTGCTGTTTCCATGCATTCACCCTCTCCATTCATTCAATTCCGTAAAATCTGGCTTCTGTTCCCCCATCTCTGCTAAACAGCTCTCTTGCGGGTTATCAAGATCTTCTAATTCCCTTTTTATGGTCCTCATCCTAACTGCCCCTGTAGCACTGTGACCCAGCACTTCGCTGAGACTCCCCGCAAGCCACTTTGCTCTGCGCTCTCTCTTCTCTCAATCCTATGATTCCCCATATCCCTCCAATCACCAGTGGTTCCAGTGTCCCAGGTCTTCTTTTATACAGAGATAACTACAAAACTGCAGCTGTACCACAAACTCTGTCCCAAATGTACCATCGGATTTTCTACTAGCATTAATAATTCTCAGATTTGTTTTCTTCTCAATGTTGTTTATCAGAATCAGCAGTGGGCCTCATCCCTCCCTTCAAAATTCATAACTCTGAAGGGATAGTGGGCATATATAATTTGAAAAAGGACTCCTCTTTCTTCTGTCAAGATTCTTATATGTCCCCCAAAAGTCCAAGTCATAATACTGGGTGAAGCAGGAGTGACCACAGGTATGTGCTCTGAAGGTTAAAAAAAAGAAAAAAGTCTACAGAGGATCTTAATATGCTCTCCTGAGAACCAATGATTTGATATGTGGTCTCCTCAGTTCTCAAAATGAACATGTCCAAAACTACTCTCTGCTGAACCTTCGTATATTTCTCCTCTCCATTAATACCCTTCTTGCCTCTCTTGCCCTCAAATCTCTCATATCCAATAATGATAAATCCTCATTCAACCTCAGCTTTCTGTCTGACCTTTCTCCCTCCTTCCATTCCTATGGCTACTCCTGTATTTTAGGTCCCCATTACTTTCTGCCTCAACTCTGATTATACTTGTATTCCCAGCCAATCAAATCTCAAAGAAGCCACATAACAGAATAACAAAAATACGTTTTCTCACTGAGAAATATATTTATTACAGTGAACTCTATTTTGGTTAATAATCAGCTTTGTGCAACTTTTAATAAAGCATTTCAAAGCACCTACATCAAGGCTGGAAATTAGGATGACTCAGTCACTCCTTTTTTCAAATATAAATATATGGAGAATTTTAGACTTTAATATAGAATTCTAAACTTTAAAAAGGTAAATTCAAGACTTTAATTCCTTTTCACAGAGGACAAATTAATGACTTCTCATGAAAATAATTCTGTTCAGCTGAAAGATAACTTTACTATTTCAAATTCTTAAGGAATTTCTGCACTAAAAAGAATGGAATTATAGACACAAGTTCTTAAGTTACTGGGACATCTTTGTAACTGAATAATTGATGGAATGATGCCAGATGACAAACAGCCTCTTCCTACTTATTTAAGAATCCCTAGTTTCTGCACAAGATTATATTATCAAAGAAATACACATCTACAAACTTATAAATTCAAAATAAATTTTTAAAAGCTTCTTAAATGCCTTTACAAACAATTATGCATCACTTTGTATTTTATTGCTATGAGAAGTTAAAAAAAACCACAGAATTTAAAATGCATATTATAAACACCAATCCCACTCTAACATTTAGCATTAACATGGACTGAACCTACTACTAGAGTCCATCAGCTAAAGGCATAAAAAAGAGCTTCATAAGGAACAATGCTTAATTTTAGAAGATACTCTAGAAAATAAAGATAATAAATAATAATTAAGATAATAAGAGAAGGTAAAGACCATATCTATACTGTCAAAATACAGCAAACCCTTCAGAAAACATTCATTTTATTTGATTTTGGTCCTATCCAATTATGAAAGAGATTTTTGTTGCAAGTATTGTGCCAAACACAGAGAAAATACGAACAGAGTCTAATAATAAGCTAATGCATTGACTAAGGAATTCCCCCATCAACAAACTGAGTGTCTTTCAGTGGCAAGAACATTCACTCCATTCCCCTGTGGTCTTTGCTTAAAGGGTTATTTAGTTTACTTGCCTATACAGAGTATACTTGAAATACAGAATCAATGTATTTATTTGCATATACAGAATCAATGTTCCTATTCTTCCATTTAAGAAACCCCAGTTTTATTCAGGACAACGGTGCACCCAGCTAAAAACTAATTTCTCTGCATTCCTTACAGCTGAATGTGGCCTGTTGTTAAAATTCTGGCCAAAGAAATGTAAGTAGTATTTTGGAGTGAGATTCTGGGGGAATACCTTAAACAGGTGACAGACACTGGGAGGCACTATTTTAAACACACACACATACATACAGAGAAATGATAAAGATGATAAATATTTACTCTTGGGATACAGTAACTCTAAAAAGCCTAAGTCAAGATAATGTAAACATATTTATGGTTATAACAAGGGGTCAGTAGACTAGATAACAAAGCTGCAAACTTTTGCTGGGAATTTTATTTCTTGTACAATGGTACCATAAAACAAATGAATAGAAACACATGCATTTACTAAATTTTACTTTAAGGTTTTTTTTTTTAAACACACATCTATGAAAAGATTTCTTTTACTCCCTGAACTTTTCCCCAAAGCTGGTGAAATAATTACTAAGCTCTTTTGAAATAATTACTACAAAAATAAAAAAAGAATCACAGAGTTGAGCTTTAGAGGCCCAAACAGATACTGTATCAAGTAAAATAAAAACAAAGCAAATGGACAGAACATTTTCCTTGGTAACATATTTCCTTCTTCTTTTAGTGTCCTATTTTATTTCTGCAGCCCATTTAATCTACCTAAAATGAATCACTTACCCCTTTAGCATTATCGGGCACAACTAAAACCTAAAGAAAAAACCCAGAGTTGACAGGAACCTTTAACAGTAGAAACAGAAACCCACTGCCTTTTTCAAAGAATGGGAGATAAAATGAAATTAACTCACCATCATATGCCATATTTTGATTTCTGTGCATCATAAATTAATCACTCATTAACAAAACAGCAAATGATAGCTGCCTTGCAGTCTGCACATTCATGGAGCCTTAATTTTCAGCTGAGAAAAGAGGCTCAATGATTCTCCCTTATATCTAAGTGTAGGCATTTGTTATCAAATGCCTAGATTTGAATCAAAATAAGGTCATGCGTCTATGCCATCTTTATTAAAGAATCTTTTCTAGATTCAACTGACAACTTCAGGTATTTGTCATTTTTTCTTATGCTTTCCAGTAGAATATAATGTTGGACCTAAAAATAATAAACACTGTCTGAAGTGGTTGAAAACTACAGGCCATTTCCATCATTACAAAGTCTACAAATAACAAATGCTGGAGAGGGTGTGGAGAATAGGGAACCCTCCTACACTGTTGCTTGGGAATGTAACTTGGTGCAGCCACTATGGAAAACAGTATGGAGGTTCCTCAAAAAACTAAAAATAGAGTTAGCATGTGACCCAGCAATCCCACTCCTGGGCATATACCTGGATAAAACTGTAATTCAAAAAGATATATGCACACCTATGTTCATAGCAGCACTATTCACAATAGCCAAGACACGGAAACAATCCAAATGTCCATCAACAGATGAATAAAGAAGATGTGGTACATATATACAATGAAATACTACTCAGCTATAAAAAAAGAATGAAATAATGCCATTTGCAGCAACATGGATGCAACTAGAGATTATCATACTAAGTGAAGTAAGTCAGAAAGAGAAAGACAAATACCATACGGTATCACTTATATGTGGAATCTAAAATATGGCACAAATGAACCTATCTACAAAACAGAAACAGACTCACAGACATAGAGAACAGACTTGTGGTTGCCAAGAGTGGTGAGGAAGGGAGAGGGATGGACTGGGAGTTTGGGGTTACTTGATGCAAACTATTACATTTAGAATGGATAAACAGCAAGGTCTCACTGTATAGCACAGGGGACTGTATCCATAATCTCCTGGGATAAAACATAATGGAAAAGAATATAAAAAAAGAGTGTATATATGTGTATAACTGAGTCTCTTTGCTATACAGCAGAAATTAGCACAACATTGTAAATCAACTACACTTCAATAAAAAAAAAAGAGAGAGAATAAAAAAGAAAAAAACTACAGGGACTTCCCTGGCGGAGCAGTGGTTAAGACTCCGTGCTGCCAATGCAGGGGGCTCGGGTTTGATCCCTGGTCAGGGAACTAGATCCCACATGCACGCTGCAACTAAGAGTTCGCATGCCACAACTAAGGAGCCTGTGAGCCACAAGTAAGGAGCCCGCAAGCTGCAACTAAGGAGCCCGCCTGCCACAACTAAGATGCAGCTCAACCAAATAAATAAATAAATATTAAAAAAAAACCCCAAACAAAAAAACTACAGGCCATTTAAAAATTAAAATTCATTGCTTGCTGCTAACCTAATTTCTTTTAGGTTCAAAAAAACTTTCAGGCTGATTTGCAATGCATATTTGATCCTTTTGAATAAGCTGGTAATTTAAAAATGGTAATTTAACTAAATACAACAGAAAATTGAACAAAACTAGTATGGGGATAGGAAGATAAAGCTAAAAAATCTACCATTTCATCTAGTCAAGTACCATTAAGCCATTTGTAAAGCATGTTCTCTAATGGAAACATAAAAAGTAAAAGTAACAGCTGATTTAAACACAGTTAAATGTGTTGTTACCTTTCTAACAAACCAAATAATAAGAGTAAAATGGAAAAGAAAACACCATAATCGTAAAACTCATGTTAGTCTTTAGTCCCCAAATTCTCTTCCTATGCCTTTTTTACAAATTACTTGTAAAAATTATGATAAAATTTTAGTTTGATATATTTCAATAAAATGATTTTCAAACTTTTACAGTGGAGAAACCTGGTATATACCACCTCAACAAAGTGATTAAAATTACCATCACCAGTAATGGAACAAATTGAACTCACGTGACTTCTGAGAGACTTGACGACTAAACGTAATGTGTGAGCTTATATTAGACCCTGCACCAGAAAAAAAGTTTTTTTCCTTTTGTTATAAAGGACATTATTGGGACAACTGGCAAAATTTGAATAAGGTTTGTAGATTTGATATGAACCTTGTGTTGATATTAATTTCCTGGATGTCCTTATTTTTAGAAAATACACATTTAAGTATTTATGGGTACCATTTAAGTATAAGGGGTACCATGTCTGCAACTGATTTCCAAATGGCTGAGAAAAAAATAACAGAGACTGACAGATAAAGCAATGTGGTAAAATGATTAACATGTGGGGAATCTGGTTGAAGCATATATGAAAATTCTTTGTACTAGTTCGTGTAACTTTTCTATAAGTATGAGATAATTTCAAAATTAAAAAAACAATTAAAAAAATAAAAGGTAAATAAAGCGTTAACGAAAACATAAAAAAAGGGATGATGGAAGAGCAAATTATAGATGCCCATGATGGGTGCAATTTTGGTTTAATTATTCATGTGCTTAAATTATTATTGCTATCTTTCACCTAAGGATCTTGGGGTACTTCAAATATATGTGTATTTGAAAAATAAAATATATTTTATTTTCCTTACATTATTGGTGGAAAAACAGACATGTAGAAAAGCTCCCAAAATGTGGCAAGTTGATTTTGGAATGGAGACAAGCAAAATGTGACTTTAAATTGATAACATTGTAAAGATGCAATACAGCTAGACACACCAGAAGGTATTCATTTACCTTGCTCTATTGTAAATCACTGGCTCATTTTCTTCCTGCACAGTTGTCAGCATATCCAAGTCATGGAATATTTTCTGCATATAGTCCAAATATTTATATCCTGAAGCTCTTTCTACTATGGCTGCCAATAGGGTATAGCCAAAAGTTGAATACAAAAACTGACTACCTTGAGACATCATTTTAAGGGGGAAAAAAAAGAAAATGCTTCATTATTATTTAAAAACATGTAAAATATTTTCCCACTGAAAACTGGCATATCTTTAAAACTGGAATATTTTACTTTAGCATTTAGGTAAAGATCATGGATGATATATTAACAAATTTAGTCAACTTTGCAATGGCCCTGCTTATTCCATGTCTCTAACACAAGAATAAAATGATGATCCATACACTTATCAGTTTTTTTGTTGGTTTTTTGGTTTTTTCTGGCTGCACTGCGCGGCCTGTGGGATCTTAGTTCCCCAACCAGGGATGAACCCTGTGCCCCCTGCCATGGAAGCACAGAGCCCTAACCACTGGACCACCAGGGAATTCCCACAATCAAGTTTTAAAATGAAAATGGAATACAAGTACATAAACCTGCAATAAATTTAAAGATAAAGTGGTTTCAGTAGGCATCATATCAAAAAATATACAGAGAAAGTTATTTTTATAGGTCAGCTTTTTGGGAAATAAAATTTAGTTGATGCATACTAATTTCTTTAAGAAATGAAAGCACAAAAGAAGTTGAACAATTTAAATACTAAGTTAAATACTAATGAAATACTAAAATATTAGCAATACTTTATCATGCCAACTTCGGTTTAGATTTTATTTGGAGAATTATTCCAATATTTAATTTTTTCCATGAATATCTTGATACTGAGAATCCTCTAAATGTCTAGGTAGCCTCCAATGAAGCTAAATCAAACAACTAACTGCCTGGATGCTAGGCTTTGTTAAGAACTACAGACAAAAAAGCAAACATCTGACAACAAAACCCATGCCATAATCATCAACCACACTGAATGCACTCAGGATGGTATCACTTTGCATTTTCTGAAAATTAATACTTCAGTAATGATGACTTTGTAAAAAGAAGAAATTAACACTCACCAGGTTTAAAGAACAAAGGGTCATTTTTAAATAATCTTAGGGATTCAATTGAATTTTCAAATTTTTCTTTCAAATATAATTCGCCTTGTTCAAAATCATTCTTTCTCTTGCAAGGTTTTGAATTGCGGCCTTTGGCTTCATTATCTTGCTCTATCTTAGCTTTAGCAAAGTCATTCTTTTCATTACTTTTGCCTCCTTTTTCTTTTAACTCTTTTTCTTGGTCAGATTCCATCGTCCCTTTCATCATCTTTAAGGCTTTATAAGCTTTCTCTTCTTTCACCTTTTTCATGTCCTTTTCATAATGACGAATTCCACTTAAGTGGGAAATCAATAATCTTGTTGTGACAGAAACCTAATTGTAAAAACATGAAAATTTAATTACAATATGAAACTGCGTAATAAAAAGTTAGTAGCCCTGGAATAATGTTTCAGCAATATTTTCCATTTTAAACTGCTGCTAGAATAATGTGTCCTGTACACACCTTTAGCCTCAAACTTCAGAAAAATACCCACTCGGTTATTATCTGGATAAAACAAAACTTTAATCCATTAACAATAATTAAAAACAAACTAAAGAATCCTATGAAAGCTTTTAAACCACTTAAATGTCATTAGAAAAATGAACTGCGAGATTTATTACCTTTTCACCTTCATATTCTTTTTCTGGGAATTCAGGAACATAATGTTGTACTGGAATATCAAGATCCAGTTTCCCTGCTTCCCACAGTTTGGCAATAGCAACCATGGTGAGGCTTTTGCTGATACTGGCAATTCTCATAACTGTCTCTGGCTTGCATGGTACACGATTCTCAACATCAGCATAACCTAAACCTTTGGGAAAAAAAGCAAAAAGTCACTATTAATAGGCTTCATGGTCAAAGGAGTCTTCAAAAACTGTAATAATACTATCTTAAAACATTCTATGTGTTTATCTAAAGGAAAAGATATTCCACTTGTATAAATTAATTAAAACTCAATATATAAGGGATGAGTCTTAGCAATACTGACAACAGTAAGCCTAACAATTTAACCTTATAACTAAACTGAAATTGTACCCTGTACACAACAGTAATTTTGTGATTCAGTTACTAATGTTTCTTAGCTTATCTAAACAATTTGGTTATTCCACATTTTAAATAAGTTAACTCTACATTCTTTAAAGAAAATATCATTGTTCTTCAGATTACATTTATTCTTGATTTTTCAGTGAGTTTCTACTAAATTCCTTAAAATAACCAATAAAAACAAATGTGAAAAGATGCCCTGCAAACCCAATCTAGTTAATCATCAATTTAATTCAGCGCAAGTCAGAAGAAAAACAATGTACTACTAATTTAAAGCTCCTTCTAGAAAATATTTTAAGTTTGGTTTCATCTTCTACAGGATAAAGATGTGGAAAACTGAGACACAATGAACTGAGATCTGAAAAGAACGAAAAGGCATAAAATAATTATTTTCACCTGTAAATGCAGATTATGCTGAAAAATATCTGCATAAAAACAAAGCCCTCACCTATAGAGCTGACTTTTATATAATTTTGGATTACAATATCTGTCATAAATGTTGATCGGGGTACACTTAAACTTGAAGGAAGAATCATTTTTCTTTAAATTCAAAACCTTACTGCTCCTATCAACTTCTAAAGGTACTACCTAAAAACCTGCTGTGATGAGTTGGACCAATTTGTGTGCAATGAAAAAGTAAATCAAATTATAAAATGCTTTGATAAAAGTATCATAAAATGATTATAAGTCTCTCTTCCAAAACTGCTAGCTTTTCGTTTGAAAAAATAGCTGACACCTCTGCATAGGTAAAAACAAAAAAAAAACTAATAAAGTAGATTGTAAGCTCATTAAGGACAAGGAATCATGTGTATCCCCTGTTCTTAGTACAGTGCATTTTACAGAATGGGGGACTCAGTAAATTGTTGACTGAACTAAAAAAGAAAAACATTAAATTCTGACGTTTTATCTAGTCATAAGGGTTATCTACAAATGTGCAGTTAACAGACCGTTCTATACACCACTTTGAGAATACAACAAACCATCTTTAAGACTTCAGTTTACTCATCAGAGTCACACTTTAAACCCTGCTGTTTATAGAAAGTCCAATTCTTTAGTCTGTTAGTTTTCTCTACAGTATCAGTATGTATGGTTTTATGAAAACTGAACAGCACTTCATGGGATTCACGCCAAACAGTAACACATCAAGATTTCATTCACCGACTGGCACAAAACAAGCCAATAAATAAAACTATTCTGAGCCCACCTTCTGACCAGACTTCTTTTCCATCTACAGAGACTCCAACCACAATGCCCGGTGCGCCCACCTCATCCTAAGAGCCAAGGGGAAAGAACAGTTCAAAGACAGGCCGAAATCCCTCGCACGTCCGCCAGCGCCTTCCTCCGGTGGGGCTTCCCTCGGCCCGAGCCCCGCCCACCTCGGCTCGGGCCCCGCCCACCTCGGCTCGGCCAGCCGGGAGTTAACCGTGAGGGGTGTGCCCACTGGGAGCACTCAGGGGAAGGGGCGGTCCCTGAGGCGGGCCGTGACCTCCGCCCCGACTTGGGCAACCCCTCGAGAGCATCTGACCGTGGCCGGGAGGTCGGGAAACGGGAAGTCTTTCTCGGAAGCCGACCGCGGGCATCCAGCCGCCCGGGGTGGCGTCCGCTCGCCCCGAGAGATGACCACCAAACGGCCTCATGCTGGGGTGACGCCGGGGGTGGGGCGCCGGGTTCCCGGCCGCCTACGCCCCCCGTAGCCGCACCTTGATCCTGTGCAGGAGATCGCGGCTGCGGTCGATGGCTCTGGCAAAGCGCCTGGAGTGCGGCGGCGTCGGGGTCTGCAGAGACCACTGGGCGAGGGGCTGCTCCTGCGGCGGCAGCGGCTCGGCCTGAGGCGGCGTCTCGGGGTCTGGGGCCGCGGTGGGCGGCGCGGGGGACGCACCCCTCAGCCCGCCGGCCAGCTTCACCCCGAGCGCCAGCCCCAGACCCAGCCCGAGGCCCCCGACCCAGACGGGGCCGAGCGGCGGCAGCCTGGCACGCTGGTGAGCTGCGCGCCGCCCGCAGCCCCAGGCGCAGCTCCCGTGGGTCGCGGCCCGGGTTGTCACGGCTGACAGGAGCCGGTACATGGCGTCTCTGGCGAGCCGGCAGCTTCAGAGCTCGCGCAGGCCTGGCGGGCGGCAGAGGTGCGGGGAAGGGAGGGGAGGAGGGGAGGGGGCGGTGACTGCGCTCAGGCCCTAGCAGTCGAGGCCCGATGGCTGGAGCGCCAATCGCATCGAGTCCTTCCTCTTTTCCTTTTTCTCTTTGCCTCGTCTCTTTCTTGATATTTCTTCATCTTTCTCCCCCGCCCCCCACTTTTCCTTCTCTGCCTCCCCTTAGATCAAGTGTCACCTCCTCAGAGAAGCCTTCCTAGTCCCCGTCCCCATGGGAGCTCTCGCCACACCTAGACCCCCAGTGCGCACGCCTCCTTAATAACACTTAACACTTATGTTTCACTGAACTAATCTGATTTCTTACCAGACTGTGACCCTTTGCAGAGCCTTGACTTTTACTTTTGGATCTTCATCTCCTGCAACAGCGCTTGGCACACAGCAGCCGCTCAGCAGGCGTCTCCTTTTCCCCCAGGACCCGCTTTTCTCTCTCTTAACTGTCTGCAGTCTTTGTCTCTTTTGGGCTCCTTCCATTTCTCTGAGGCCCTTTAAAATCTTACTTCTCAAAGTCTAGCTCCACACCACATCAAACATATCGTTATATCTACGCCTCATATTTTTAAAAAACTTTGTTGTTGTTGTAAAAAAAGAAAGTTGTAAATAAAATCTGCAGACTTCTCTGGCGGCGCAGTGGTTAAGCATCCGCCTGCCAACGCAGGGGACACAGGTTCGAGCCCTGGTCCGGGAAGATCCCACATGCCTCAGAGCAACTAAGCCCGTGCGCCACAACTACTGAGCCTGCGCTCTAGAGCCTGCAAGCCACAGCTGCTGAGTCCACGTGCTACAACTACTGAGCCTGAGCACCTAGAACCCGTGCTCCACAACAAAGAGAAGCCTCCGCGGTGAGAAGCCCGCGCACCGCAAGGAAGAGCGGCCCCCGCTCGCAGCAATTAGAGAAAGCCCTCGCGCAGCAACGAAGATGCAATGCAGCCAAAAAAAAAAAGAAAAAAAGAATAAAAAATAAAATAAAATTTGCACTTAAAACTTTTAATCCAAAAGTAAATCATATAATTTAGTTAGCTATGATTTCTGACAGCTGTAGATGATCAGAGGTTCTTATGAAATAAGAAACCTAACCTCAAATTATCAATACTACAAAATGTAAAATGTGTATAATCCTAATTGAACCGTTAATTATGTTAATTTTGAAGATAAACATCCATTCCAATTTTTACAATTTTCTCTTTATACTTCGGGATATATAATTATTTTTTATATATTACATATAATATTATATATACTATCTACTTTAAATTTTATTATTTTTTAAATTAAAAATATTTTAAATATTAAATAAAATTATTTAAATAAATAATAAATGTATATTTCCCAAAGATTTTTGAAAGCCTGTAAGCCTTAGTACTGGGACAATATACCCAATGTATAAAATGAGTCTGTCTTTCCTTACAGGTGGAATTTGTAGAGAGAGAATTCTCAGACTTGAATTGACAAGCTATTGTCAAGAGAAAAAGGCATAAACATCTTGAGCTACTGTTTAAGGAAAACGCAATAACAGTAACCACATCTAGTCAGAAGATACTGGGGCTAAATAATTATAAAGTGGTGGGCTGTTCATAAAGCCTACAACCCTGAAGAGATCAGTGTATCTTAGGACCCAGAGGGTTTGGCAGTGAAACTCACTGAGGTTCCTGGAGCACCACCTGCTGTTAGAGTGGACAGGTGCAGCCTGTCAAGATGGTATTGGAGGTTCCCATCATAGGGGCCCCCACTATTCCAAGCACATGTCAGTGAGAGAAAAAAATATAAAGAGAAGAATGTAAAAGACATAGCCAGTGGTGGTTACAATAAATTCTCACTTTATCATTCTTTTAAAAACTATACATATATGTTTTATGCACTCTTCTGTACCTCTCCTTGGATCAGAAATGGAACAGAAGCAGAGAGCCATAGAGCAAAAGCCAAAGTCCTGATGGACTTCTTCCACTTTAGAAGCAGGTAGAGACCACACAAAGTATGGCTTCTGTGAAGGTAGTGAAGAATAGATGTTCTCCGTGAAAGCCAGGTGCCTAGGAGGCAACTTAACCAAGCAGCTGGCAGACACGTTGGCAGGATTTTTACTATCACTGTAAGGCAGAAGCCCAGAGCGCCGATATGTCAGCTGGCTCTGGACTGGGAGCCACAGAAACCAGGTAGAAGAAAAGTAAACCACAAGACAGGGAGAGGTGTGCAATGACAGAAAAAGAAAGGAAAAGGAGAGGAAGGCAAAGGAAGAAGGAAAGAAATTTTCCACTGAAAATAAACCTACCAACCAAATTTCTGAAACATATAAGGAAAATATTTCTAAAAAGACTGGCACCAAAATCAATAATCAAGAAGTGAAATCAAAAAAAAAAAAAAAAAAGAAGTGAAATCAGCTCAGACAAATGAACGCAGTAGAACAATCTACAGAAAAGAAAAGAAAAAGAAAAAAAAGGAAGAAAGAAAGGAAGAGAAAAATGGCCATTCCCTGGCTAAAAAAAGATGGATTAATAGAAAACAAAATAAACATGTTCTTTTCAAAGAATTCTCAAAGAGAGAAATGAATCATAATATTCACAAAACAAACAAGGAATTATGAAATAAGAATAAATGAAACAAGAACATAAGGATGCAAAAGAACTTATCGGAAATCATGTAAATAAAAAATCATGAGAGCTTCAGAAAGAGTATCTCTTCCTAAGTTGGAAGTACAAATTTGGTGAGCTGTCTCTATACGAGGTCAGTTTTTGTTTTCCTTTAGTGTTTACTTTTGCAGGCGAAATGTCTCCAGCTGCTCTAACTATTCTTCATTTCTCAAGGTTTCCAGGCCTCAAACTGGCTCTAAGAACTAGACACAGTACTCGAGAATCTACCAGTAAAGTGAGACCATCAGTTCCCATCCTCTGGACAGTTACCATTTTTTACCAGTTGTATCACGGCATTTGTTCATAATGAATTTGTTGTCAGCAATCAAGTCTTTTTTTTACATAAACCATGTAGTCAAACCCAGCTTCTCTTCTGTATCAGGTACTTGCAAGATTGATTTAACATAGACAGTGTCTCTATTGACCTTTATCTTATTGGTTTTGGCTTTGTATTTCCATGGTATTATTTTTAATCTAAATTCTGTCAAAATAAACCTTTTGACTTTCATCTTATCTGCAAACAAGATAGGCAAGCTTTCTGTCTTGTTCAAAATACTGAATAGGGCTGGACCTTAAATAGAACCCACTAGTACACCAGTAGAAACTTCTCTCCAGGAGATCAGAGGTCCAGTATCCAATACTCTTTTGATATGGTTGTTCAAACAGACAGGAGCTCATCATTGCTATTCTGTGACCCTCTAGTGTGATAGACCCTCTAGTACTATTATGAAGATAGTACTTCTGTTTCCTCTTTTTTTTCCTCTTCTGAATGTTTCCCATTGCAATCTTGACCTCAGGTTCATTGAAAGCTTTTGCAAAACCCTACTTTATTCATCCAACACATATTTATGGGTATCTGCTCTTTGCCAGACAAAGTGTTGAGGTTACAATGGTCACTCAAAAGAGACACACTCTCAGCCCTTCTGGGAGGGTAAGATAGTCATAAATCACATAAATACACAAATAAAGGTAAAATCCCAACTGTATTAAGTGCTGTGTAGGAGAAATGCAGTGTGTTGAGAGTTTATAATAGTGAAATTTGACCTAGTCTGGGAGATTAGGCTTTCCTGATTAAGTGAAATTAGATCTAAAACCTTAAGGTTAAATGGGAATTAACTTGGTTGAATATGGGCAGAAAGAAAGAGGAAGTGTTCCATGCAGAGGAATCAGTAAGTGCAAAGGCCCTGTGGTGGGAGAGAGGAGGTTTCATTCAAGGAAGTAAAAGATAACCATGGCAGCTGGCATGGAGAACTAAGGGAAGTGAGGTGAGGGATGAGGGTGGGGACTGACCATTTAGGACCTTATCTCTCTCTCCCCTGTTATTTCTTTAGAAGAAGGAATACTCTTCTAGAGCACCTTCTCCTTATACGTCCAGCTCTAGTATATACTGTAATATGTAATATTATGAAATACTATTATTTTCTTGGCTTAACATTTCAGGTTTACTTCATCATTCATACTCTGTGCTTTGGTCATAAATATTACTGTTAATCAGCTTCCTGCTCCATCTTCCAACCCCAAGAATTAGTGAGTTACTTCCCCCTTTTACCATTTTTAGGTTATATATTCTACAGCAGTGATTTTCAAAGTATGGCCCTTGGACCGGCGTCATTAGCATCACCTGAGAACTTGTTAGAAATGCAAATGCTCAAGTCCCACCCAGATCTACTAAATCAGTGGTGCCCAGCAATCTGATTTTAAAACCCCACCAGCTGATACTGATACATACTAAAGTTTGAAAAAAATCTACTCTAAAGAAATATCTGCACACATTGTATCAGATAACTTTTGCTGTTAGAACAAGTATTTATTTAGCTCACAGGTCTCCAGGTTGGCAACTTTGGCTGGACCCAGCTAGGCGGTTCTGATTTCCTCTGGCTCAGTCATTGTCAGCAGTCCGCTGCTGGGATAGCTGGGGGCTGGCTGGTGTAGGATGCCCTCAGCTGACACAGCTCAACTCTGTTCAGTGTGGTCTCTCTTTCCCCAACAGTCTGGCCTGGGTTTGTTCACCTGGTGGCTGGACAAAACTCCAAGGGATAGAAAGCAGAAGCATTCAAGGCCTCTTGAGGCCTAGGCTTGAAATTGGCACACTGACGTGTCTGCTGCATTCTATTGGCTGAATTAAGTCCAAGGTCGTCCTAGATTCAGGGGGAGGAAAAAGGACTTGACCTGTGGGTGGGAAGAGCTGCAAAATCAAATTGCAAAGTGTGTGGATACAGGGAGGGTGGAGATTGTGACTCTTTTTTTTTTTTTTTGGTCATCTTCTACACAGGTGCATATAGAAACAATATAAGGTTGTTTATTGCACCATTTTTGATGATAACAAAACAATGAAAACAACTTAAATACCCTTCAGTAAGGGAATGGGCAGATTGTGGCACATACATACCAAGGAATACTATGTATCCATTGAAACGAATGAGCTAGGTCTCTTTCTAGGTCAACTAGAAATAAAAAACTTTTTTTTTTTAATGAAAAAAAGGAAACTGAAGAGCAATTTGAAAGAATACCGTTCATATATATATATATATATATATATATATTTTTTTTTTTAATAAGCACCTCTATTTATTTATTTATTTAGGCTGCACCAGGTCTTCGTTGTGGCATGCGGGATCTTTTAATAGTTGCAGCATGCGGGCTTCTTAGTTATGGCATGCGGGTTTCTTAGTTGCGGCATGCATGCATAATCTAGTTCCCCAACCAGGGATTGAACTCGGGTCCCCTGCATTGGGAGCGCAGAGTCTTACCCACTGGACCACCAGGCAAGTCCCTACCATTCATATATTCTTAAAACCTACACAATATTATATATTTCTGATGGGTACATATAACACATTTATGAAAGTATTACAGAAAGTCTAGAAGTATATACATCTAACTTATACCAGGGATTACTCTTGGAGAGTGGGAAAGGAGGCAAGAATTCAAAGTGGTAGTCAGAGAGGATATTAGCTTTATCTGTTAGGTTCTCATTTTAAAAACACATTTATATGTGTTCTGTGAAATTAAAAATTTAAAGATAAAACACAAATTTAGTAGGAAGCTCATTTCAGGATAAGTCTCTTCTTTGGCGTGTTCTTCCAGGTCGTTATGAGATTCTGTCATTCACTCAGTCACATTTAGTGAAGACTGCTGTGTTCTATGCACTGTACTAGTTGCCAGGAGCACTCAATCTTTTGCCAAGTTCCCATCATTTTAGTCTCTAAGTCCTTCATTTTCTGACCCTTATCTTCAAGTCGTTAGCAAGAAATTCTAGGTTTTTTCTTACTGCATCATGGAGTTCCATGTTTATCAGAGAAAAGAGCTGTGAATGGTGGGGCTTAACCAAATCTGGATCTGGGAAGATGCATACCTTCCAGTGAACCTTGTCATGATTACATAGATAGATGTCATCTCTTAGCAGGGATCACATACTGTGTTAGCATTGTCATTTTCTTTTTTTAAAAATTTATTTATTTATTTTTGGCTGCGTTGGGTCTTCATTGCTGCGCGCTGGCTCTCTAGTTGCAGCAAGCGGGGGCTACTCTTCGTTGTGGTGCGCGGGCTCCTCTCGCTATGGAGCACGGGCTCTAGGCATGCAGGCTTCAGTAGTTGTGGCACTCGGGCTCAGTAGCTGTGGCTCACAGGCTCTAGAGTGCAGGCTCAGCAGTTGTGGCACATGGGCTTAGTTGCTCTGTGGCATGTGGGATCTTCCCGGACCAGGGCTCGAACCCATGTCCCCTGCACTGGCAGGCGGATTCTTAACCACTGCACCACCAGGGGAGTCCCAGCATTGTAATTCATTTTCATCCCATCCCTATACCCTCTTGCAAAACCTACTCTGAGAACTTGCTCCAAAGCTTTTATTGAGCAGAGGACAGAAGTTCATGTGCCTGTACATACTTGTCACAAATGACTGGATGACAGGTAGACCCTTACTCAAGGTAGGCCAAATCAGGTTCTCTGTCCCAGAACTTTGTAACTGTGGTACAGAAATTCTGGTCAGTCTTTCTTGAGTGGTTGTGCTGGTGGTATGTACCTCCATCCTCATCACTCTTATTCAACACAGTGCTAGAAATTCTAACCAGTACAATAAGGTAGGAAAGAAAGTAAAAGGTATACAGATTAGAAAGGAAGAGGTAAAACCATCCCTATATGCAGAGGACATGATTATCTAGGTAGAAAAATCCCAAAGGAATCTTAAAAACAAATAAAACCTCATAGAATTAATAAGTCCAACAAGGTCATAGGCTATAAGAAAAGCATACAAATACTAACTGGATTTCTATGTAATAGCAATTTGGACCCCAAAATTTTAAATGCAATACCATGTTTTATCACTCAAAAAAATCCCCAAAGTTTTAGGTGTAAATCTAACAAAGTATGTATAGGACTTGTATCCTGAAAACTACATAACAGTGATGAAAGAAATCAAATAAGATCTAAATAAATGGAGCGACCTACCATATTCAAGGATTGGAAGAGTCAACATAGTACAGATGCCAATTCTCCCTAAATTGATAGATAAGTTTAATACAATTACTATAAAAAAAAAGCAAGATTTTTTTTTTGTAGATACAGGCAAGAATATATTAAAATTTATATGGAAAGACAAAGAAACCAGAATAGCTAAAACAATTTTGAAAAAGAAGAATAAAGTGGAAGAAACTAGTCTACCTGATTTCAAGGCATATTATATAGCAGAGTAATTAAGACTGTGTGGTACTGACAGAGAAATAGACATATAGATCAATGGAATAGAATAGAGAACATAAAAAGAGACCAATACAAATATGTCCAACTGATTTTTGACAATTATGCAAAAGTAATTCAATGGAAGAAAAATAGTCTTTTTAACAAATCATGTTGGAACAATAGGACACTCATAGGCAAAAAAAAGTCTCAATCTAAGTCTCACGCATTATACAAAAGTTTACTCAAAATGGATTATACATTTAAATGTAAATGTAAAACTATAAAACTTTTAGGAAAAAACTTAGGAGAAAATCATTAGGGTCTGGGGCTACTGAAAGAGTCCATAGACTTGACACCAAAAGCATGAGCCATAAAAGGAAAAATGAATAAATTGGGCTCAATCAAAATTAAAAACTTGCTCTGAGAAAGACTCTGTTAAGAGGATAAAAAGACAAGCTACAAAGTGGGAGAAAATATTTGCAAACCACATATCCAACAAAGGACTAGTATCTAGAATATTTAAAGAACTCTCAAACCTCGACAGTATAAAAACCAAACAACACAATTAGCACATGGCCAGAAGACATAAAGAGACATTTCACTGAAGAGAATATACAGATGGCAAATAAGCACATGAAAAGATATTCAACATCATTTCACTACAGAAACAAAAACTAAAACTACAATGGAACATTAATACACATCTATTGAAATGGCAAAAATAGAAAACAGTGACAACACCAAATGCTGGCAAGGACGCAGAGAAACTGATTTACTCATACATTGCTGGCAGAAATGTAAAATGGTTCAGCCACTCTGAAAAATAGTTTGGCAGTTTCTTTAAAAAAAAATAAAACGTGCAACTACCATATGACCCAGTACTTGCAATTCTGAGCACTTAGCCCAGAGAAATGAGGACTTATGTTCATACAAAAGCCTGTACACGAATATTTATACTAGATTTATTCATAATAGTCCAAACTGGAAGCAACTCAGATGTCCTTCAACGGGTGAGTAGTTAAAAAAAATTGTGGTACATCCGTACTATGGAATACTACTCAGCAAAAAAACGGGAATAAACTGTTGATACACACAACAACCTAGATGGATCTCTAGAGTATTATGGTGAGTGATAAAAGCAATTCCCAAAGGCATGTATGTGTATGATTCCATTCATTTAACATTCTTGAAATGACAAAATGATAGAAATGGAGAACAGATTAGTGTTTGCCAAGGGTTAAGGAGGCGGTAGGAGTGAGAGGGAAGTAGATGTTGCTTTAAAAAGGCAACATGAGGGATCCTTATGGTGATGGAACTTTTCTGTTTCTTGACTGTATCAATCGTCAGTATCCTGGTTGTGATTAATGTACCATGGTTTTGTAAGATGTTACCATGGGGACTGGGAAAGGAATACACAGGATCTTTCTGTCTTATTTCTTAGAACTGCATGTGAATCTACAATTACTTAAAATAAAAAAGCTTATTTAAAAGTAAAAGAAAAAAATTTTAAAAATTAAAGAAAAAGTAAAAGATGTGGTAGGAACCAGGGTGAGTATTCTGAAACTCAGATACAGTCATATCTATCCCCTACTTGAAATGCTTTAAAGTTCCCTTTACCAATAGGAGAAAGTCCAGATGCCTGTGGTTAGGCATGTTGATATCCTACTGAGAAAAACTATTTTTCCCCAGGGGAAAAAAAAATTCCACAAAGGAGTGAACCACATTATCTCCCCTGCCAAGAGGGTAGCCAGACCTCTGGGTCCTGAAGGTCTGGGCTTTCCTTACCCCCCAGGGGGGTAGTTAGCAACTGTAACTCATCGTTTGAGAGGTCTCAAGCCCAATGAAGCATATAAACAGAGACGGTTTTGTCTTTCCTAGCTATCTAATTTGCTTGGCCAAATCCCTTTCCAGCTGAGTAGAGGGGAACTTCTGTGACATCTCTTTCTGGTCCAAAACCTTTTCAGCCATATCTAGCTATTAAAATAGTGTATTTTCAAGGGCATATTCAGTTGCTTTAGGTAATATTTCCTTGGCCAAGTTCATTTCAATGCCCCCTCTCCTAGAGCTGGGCAGGTGCCTCCTCCATGGAGGCCTTGGCAGGGCTTGAGTGGAAGTTGTGCAGGGATGGGCGTCTGCTCGCTTTCTTTCATCTCCTGGTTGCCTTCCTTCCAGTCGCTCACACCCACACCCACTGTCAGGAGCAGGTGTGGGGAAAGGAAGCAGACTGGAGAATGGTGGTTGGTGCAGGTTCCGAGAGTATGGCCTTGAGTCTGGGCCACGCAGCTGGCAGAGCCTTGGAGAACCTGCCTCAGAAGGCGTGGCTGTGCGTGCACCTTGAGCAGGACCCACCAAAGATCATGGATTTGCAAAGCTCAGTGAGGCCAGGAGAGGCTAAGTTGCTCATGGAAATAAAGTTAAATGGCATAATCAGAATTTGAATTGGGGTTCACTCCACAGTCTGCCCACTTCCTTGCCTGGTTTTCCTGGGAATTTGTGCAAAGTAATTCAGGCAACAGAGTGTGCATTCCACATGAAAATTTGCAGAGGAAGGAAGGTCATAACCTCCTACAGCCTCCATCCCCCTGCCCAGCACTTCTGTGTACTGTCTTTTCAGCCTGTTTCTTTACCTCTATCTTCAAATAGAGACAAAATAGCCAGGGACAGTACTGTAGGATTTCAAAGCTGGTAGGCACATTAGATGTTACCTAGTGTGGTTTCTGTGAGATAGGGCATCTGGAAATGCACAGAGCTATTTTTTTTTTTTTTTTTTTTTTTGCTTATCATAATGTGGTGGTAGGGGGATGATTTTGAAAGTCCTCAATCTGTGAGACAGTTATGCTGACAAAGATTCTCTCCTTGACCAAACTCTAGCCAGCCTCTACTGAGCCCTCTTCTTGACGAGGCCTCAACTTTGACTGTAAAGACTTGGAACTAACAGTTTCTAACCGTTCAAGGGCCCCCTAAAGTGTCTGTCTGAGAAAACCCAAGGCTGCCAAAATCATGTACTGTTTGCTTCAGCAACACCCGATGATAGGGCCCCTACCTCCCAGTCTCTATGCGAGGGCAGGAGCCTAACTTCAATGAATAGTTAATAAGCCGGGCTTCCCTGGTGACGCAGTGGTTGAGAATCTGCCTGCCAATGCAGGGGACACGGGTTCGAGCCCTGGTCTGGGAAGATCCCACATGCCGCGGAGCAACTAGGCCCGTGAGCCACAACTACTGAGCCTGCGCGTCTGGAGCCTGTGCTCCGCAACAAGAGAGGCCACGATAGTGAGAGGCCCGCGCACCGCGATGAAGAGTGGCCCCCGCTTGCCGCAGCTAGAGAAAGCCCTTGCACAGAAATGAAGACCCAACACAGCCAAAAATAAAAAATAAATAAATTAATTAATTAAAAATTAAAAATTAAAAAAAAAAAAAAGCCTAACTTCAATCAATAAGCCAGTTAGCAAATCGAGATGGCTTTCATGTGGACTAACACCCTTGTCCAGCTTTTTGTAATTTTTACTTCCCTGACAGCTCCTTCCTACTTCTTACTTCAGCTCCTTCCTACTCCCCCATTCCCTCTGCACGAATAGAACTGGTGCTCAGCTCTCCCCCTACTGTCAGTGGTTTCTGAATAAATCTGTTTTCACCACTTTAACTAACGTCCAGCTGTGTTTATCTCTGACAGTTCACAAAAAATTGTTCTGCCCAAAATACCACCCTTGAGAAACAGGGATCTTGTTTCCACAACAAGGTCTCATGGGTGTGTTCACTTTGTGATAATTCGTACACTTATGATTTGTGCACTATTCTGTCTATATCTTATCTTTTTATACTTTAATGTAAAAGTTCATGTATGACAAAATAAAAACATGAAAAACTTGATAACAAAGGGTAAGTTAAGAAATAATCCCCAGCAACCACTGACACGTTTTCTGTCACTATGGATTCATTTGCATTTTTTAGAATTATATATTTATATATGAAATCATATAGTATGTATGTACTCTTTTTTTTTTGACCTGGCTTCTTTCACTCAGCATACGTATTTTGAAATTAACACACGCTAGTTCGTATATAATAGTTCATTCCTTTTTACTGATGAGTAACATTGCATTGTATAGGTATACCACATTTTGTTTATATACTTACCTGTTGATGGACATTTGGGTTATTTCCAGGTTTTGACTATTACAAATAGAGCTGCTACGAACATTCATATACAAGTTTTTGTGTGAACATAAGTTTTCATTTTTCTTGGATATACACCAAGCACCTGGAATTGCTGGGTCATATGATAACTCTGTTTAATCTTTTGAGTATCTGCCAGATTGTTTTCAAAGCAGCTACATCATTTTAATTTTCTACCAGCACAGTATGAGAGCTTCAATTTTTCCACATCCTTGCTAACACTGACTTTTTGATAATAACCATACTTGCAGGTGTGAAGCGGTATCTCATGTGGTTTTGCTTTGCATTTCCCTGATGGCGAATAATGTTGAGCTTATTGGCCATTTCTACGTCTTCTTTGGAGAAATGTTTATTCAGTTCCTTTGCCCATTTATATAACATTCTTGAAATGACAAAATTATGGAAATGGAGAACAGATTAGTGGTTACAAGGCATTAGGGACTGGGGTGGGAGGAGGAGAAAAGAGAGGGGTGGTGTTTTATAAAAAGTCAACATTAAGGAAATTGATGGTGATGGAGCTTGTTCTTTATCTTGACTGTGGTGGTGAATACATGAACCTACACATGTGACTAAATTACATGTAATTAAGTACACACACATTCAAATGAGTACAAATAAAACTGGGGAAACCTGATTCTTATTGGTGGATTGATTTTATATCAATATCCTGGTTGTGATATTATACTATAGTTTTGTAAGATGTTACCGTTGGGGAAAACTGGATAAAGGATATATGGGATTTCTCTGTACTATTTACCAGTACATGGGAATCTACAATTACCTCAAAAAATAAAAAGTTTAATTAAAAACTGCAATTTAAAAAACCCTTATGATCAATTCTTTAACGAGATGTAACATCCCTTTCTGTAACAACAGAAAGTCAAACTATGCGAGGCAAAAACTGACAGAACTGCAAGGAGAAATAGATGAATCTACTATCACAGTTAGAGACTTCAACAACTCTTCATCAGAAATAGATCCAGCAGGAAGAACCTAGCTGAACTCAATAACACCATCAATCTACTGGATATAATGGACAACTCTAGACAACATCATCCAGTCACAGCAGAATACATATTCTTCTCAAGCTCACGGGAAACATTTGCCAAGATAGACTACATTCTGGACCATAAAATACAAAACAAACCTCAACAAATTTATAAGAATAGAATTCCTACAATGTCTGTGTTCAGACCCCAATAGATTTAAACTAGAAATTAATAACAGACAGATAGCTGGAAAAATTCCCAACTTGGAGACTTAATAATACACTTCTAAATAACACATAGATCAAAGAAGAAATCTCAAGGGAGATTTAAAAAATTATTGAACTAAATGAAAATGGAAACACAGAACATCAAAATTTGTGGCATGCAGTGAAAGCAATGATTATAGGGAAATTTATAGCACTGAATGCATATATTAGATAAAAAGAAAGATGTAAAATCAATCTTGTAAACTTCCATCTTAGGAAACTAGAAAAAGAGCAAATTAAATCCAAAGTAAGCAGAAAAAATAATAAAAATTCAAGCAAAAATCAATGAAATTGAAAACAAAATTAATAGGGAAAAAATCAATGAAGCCAAAAGCTGGTTCTTTGAAAAGGAAAATAAAATTATCCTCTAACCAGGATAACTAAGAAAAAAAGGGAGAAGATGTAAATTACTAATATCAGAAATGAAAAAAGGGACTTCACCACAGACCCCATGGACATTAAAAGGATAATCAAGGAATACTATGAACAACTCTATGCCCACAAATTTCATACCCTAGATGAAATGCACAAATTACTTGAAGGACACAATCTGCCAAAACTCACACAAGAAGAAACAGACAGTCTGAGTAGGCCTATATATATATCTCAAAGAAATTGAATCAATAATTAATAACCTTCCAAAACAGAAAGCCAGGCTCAGATGGGTTCACTGGTGCATCCTAGCAAACATTTCAGGAAGAAATTATATCAATTCTCTACAATCTCTCTCAGAGGTTAGAAGCAGAGGGAATACTTCCTTATTCCATGAGGCTAGCATTACCCTAATATCAAAACCAAAGACATTACAAGAAAAGAAAACTGTGAACCAATATCTTTCATGAACAAATAAGCAAAAATCCTCAACAAAATATTAGCAAATTGAATCCAGCAATATATAAAAAGAATAGTACACCATGGGCAAGTGGGGTTTATCCCAGGTAAGGAAGGCTGCTTCAATGTTCAATTTAATGTGTCTATCACATCAATAGGATAAAGAAGAAAAATCACATGATCATATCAATAGATATAGAAGAAGCATTTGACAAAATTCAACACCCATTCGTGATAAAAAATTCTCAGTTAACTAGCAATAGAGGAGAATTTCCTCAACTTGATAAAGAATATCTATAAAAATCCTACAACTAACATCTACTTAATGGTGAGAAACTCGAAGCTTTCCTGCTAAGATCAGGAACAAGGCAAAGATGTCCCCTCTCACTGCTTTTTCACATTGTACTGGAAGTCCTAGCTAATGTAATAAAGCAAGAAAAAGAAATAAATTGTATACAGATTGGAAAGTAAGAAATAAAACTATGTCTGTAAATTACATGACCATCTATATAGAAAATCTGAAGGAATCAACAACAACAACAAACTCCTGAATAAGCCATTATAGCAAAGTCACAAGATACAAGGTTAATATATAAAAGTTAATTGCTTTCCTACATACCAACAATGAATAAGTGAATTTGAAATTTAAAATATAATACCATTTGGATTCCATTAGTGTGTGTGTGTGTGTGCGTGTGTGTGTATCTATTATAGATTTTTGCTTTGTGGTTACCATGAGGTTTTTGTATAGTAGTCTATATATATGTGATTGTTTTAAGTTACTGATCTCTTAATTTCAAATGCATTTTAAAAACCCTGCATTTGTGCTGTCAATTAGTGTTTTTGATATCATATTTTATATTTAACTGTTTTGTGTATCCCTTAACTGCTTATTGTGGATATAGATGATTTTACTACTTTTGTCTTTTAACCTCCCTACTAGTTTTGTGTTTGGATGATTTCCTACCTTTTCTGTATGCTTGCCTTTACCAGTGAGTTTTTCATTTTCTAATTTTATTTCTAGTTATGGAAGCAACCTAAGTGTCCATCAACAGATGAATGGATAAAGAAGATGTGGTGTATATATATATATATATATATATATATATATATATATATATACACACACACACACACACACACACATATATAATGGAATACTACTCAGCCATAAAAAGGAACAAAATTTTGCCATTTGCAGCAACATAGATGGACTTGGAGGGCATTATGCTAAGTGAAATAAGTCAGACAGAGAAAGACAAATCATGATATCACTTATATATGGAATATAAAAAATACAACAAACTAGTGAATATGACATAAAAGAAGCAGACTCACAGATATAGAGAACAAACTAGTGGCTACCAGTGGGGAGAGGGAAGGCGGAGGGGTAACATAGGGGTAGGGAAGTAAGAGGTACAAACTATTAGGTATAAAAGAAGCTACAAGGATATATTGAGCAACATGGGGAATATAGCCAATATTTTATAATAACTATAAATGGAGTATAACCTTTAAAAATTGTGAATTACTATATTCTACACCTGTTAACTTACATGATATTGTACAGCAACTATACTTCAATTTAAAAAAAGTTAATCTAAAAAAAGTAATACCATTTACATTAGCACACCCAAAATGAAATACTTAGGTATAAATCTAACAAAATATGAACAAAATTTTTATGAGGAAAACTACAAAACTCTGATGAATGAAATTAAAGAACTAAATAAGTGGAGAGCTATTTCATGTTCATATATAGGAAGGTTCAATATTGTCAAGATGTCAGTTCTTTGCAACTTGATCTATAGATGCAATACAATCTCAATTAAAATCCTAGCAAGTTATTTTGTGGATATTAACAAACTGATTCTAAAGTTTATACGGAAAAGCAAAAGACTCAGAATAGCTAACACAATAATTAAGGAGAAGAAAAAAGTTGGAGGATTGACACTAACCAACTTCAAGAGTTGCTGTAAAGCTAATATCAAGTATTGGTGGAAAAAACAGACAGCTAGATCGATGGAACAGAATAAAGAGCCTAGAATTTTTTGCAGATCTAGGATTAAAAAACCCTTGGGCTTCCCTGGTGGTGCAGTGGTTAAGAGTCCGCCTGCCAATGCAGGGGACGTGGGTTCGAGCCCTGGTCTGGGAGGATCCCACATGCCGTGGAGCGGCTAGGCCCATGAGCCACAATTACTGAGCCTGCGCATCTGGAGCCTGTGCTCCGCAATGGGAGAGGCCACGGCGGTGAGAGGCCCGCGCACCATGATGAAGAGTGGGCCCTGCTCACCGCAACTGGAGAGGGCCCTCGCATGGAGACAAAGACCCAACACAGCCATAAATAAATAAATTTATAAAAAAAAAAACCCTTAAAATTCATGTGGAAACACAAAGACCCTGAATAGCCAAAGCAACCTTGACAAAGAAAAATGGAGCTGGAGGAATCAGTCTCCCTGACTTCAGACTATAATACAAGGCTACAGTAATCAAAACAGTATGGTACTGGCACAAAGACAGACTTATAGATCAATGGAACAGGATAGAAAGTCCAGAAATACACCCACACACCTGTGGTCAGTTAATCTATGACAAAGGAGGCAAGAATATACAATGGGGAAAGGACAGTCTCTTCAATAAGTGGTGCTGGGAAAACTGGCCAGCCACATATAAAAGAATGAAATTAGAACATTCTCTAACACCATACAGAAAAATAAACTAAAAATGGATTAAAGACCTAAATGTAAGACTGGATACTATAAAACTCTTATAGGAAAACATAGGCAGAACACTCTTTGACATAAATCACAGCAATATCTTTTTAGATCCACCTCCTAGAGTAATAAAAATAAAAACAAAAATAAACAAATGGGACCTAATTAAACTTCAAAGCTTTTGCACAGCAAAGGAAACGAAAAGACAACCCACAGAATGGGAGAAAATATTTGCGAATGATGCGACTGACAAAGGATTATTCTCCAAAATACACAAACAACTTATGCAGCTCAATATCAGAAAACCAAAAAACCCAATCAAAAAATGGGCAGAAAATCTAAATAGACATTTCTCCAAGGAAGATATACAGATGGCCAAAAAGCACATGAAAAGATGCTCAATATCGCTAATTATTAGACAAATGCAAATCAAAACTACAATGAGGTATCACCTCACACTGGTCAGAATGGCCATCATCAAAAAGTCTACAAACAATAAATGCTGCAGCAGGTGTGGAGAGAAGGGAACCCTCCTACACTGTTGGTGGGAATGTAAATTGGTACAGCCACTATGGAGAACAGTATCGAGGTTCCTTATAAAACTAAAAACAGAGCTACCACATGATCCAGCAGTCCCACTCCTGGTTATATATCTGGAGAAAACCATAATTCGAAAAGATACACGCACCCTAGTGTTCATAGCATCATTATTTACAATAGCCAAGACATGGAAGCAACCTAAATAAATGTCCATTGACAGATGAATGGATAAAGAAGATGTGGTATATATGTATCATGGAATATTACTCAGCCATAACAAAGAATGAAATAATGCCATTTGCAGCAACATGGATGGATCTAAAGATTATCATACTAAGTGAAGTAAGTCAAACAGAGAAAGACAAATATCATATGATATCATTTATATGTGGAATCTAAAAAAAAATGATATAAATGAACTTATTTATAAAACAGAAACAGACACAGACTTAGAAAACAAACTTATGGTTACCAAAGGGGAAAGTTGGGGGAGGAGGGATAAATTAGGAGGTTGGGATTAACACATACACACTACTATATATAAAATAGATAACCAGGGACTTCCCTGGTGGTCCAGTGGTTAAGAATCTGCCTTCCAATGCAGGAGACACGGGTTCAATTCCTGGTTGGGGAACTAAGATCCTACATGCTGGGGGGCAACTAAACCCATGCACTGCAACTAGAGAGAAGCCCTTGGGCTGCAACTACTGAGCCCACACACTCTGGAGCCCACATGCCGCAACTACTGAGCCCAAGCACTCTGGAGCCCGTGAACCACAACTACAGAAGCCCATGTGCCACAACTACTGAGCTCTTGCGCTCTAGAGCCCATGTGCCACAACTAGAGAAACCCGTGTGCTGCAACTAGAGAGAAGCATGCAACAAAGAGCCCCGCACGCCACAACAAAGACCAAGTGCAGCCTATAAATAAATAAATAAACTAAAAAAAAAAGTAATATACATAAGGACATCTAATAACCTAAAAAAAAAGTACCACATAGAAAAAAATATATATAATAGATAACCAACAGGATCTACTGTATAGCACAAGGAACTCTACTCAATACTCTGTAATAACCTATATGGGAAAAGAATCTGAAAAAGAATAGATATATGTATATATGTATAACTGAATCACCTTGCTGTACATCTGAAACTAACACAACATTGTAAATCAACTATACTCCAATAAAAACTAAAAAATTTAAAAAAAAGAATAAAGAGCCCAGAAATAGACCCACATAAATACAGTCAACTGCTCTTTGACAAAGAAGAAAGGCAGTACAATGGAGCAAAGATAGTCTCTTCAATAAAGAGTGCTGGAACAACTGAACATTCACATACATACATACATAAACAGACCTTACACCCTTTACAAACATTAACTCAAAATTACCTAAATGCAAAACTATAAACTCCTAGAAGATAACATAGAAGAAAACCTAGATGATCTTGGGTATGGCAATGTCTTTTTAGGAACAATACCAAGGACATGATTACATGAAAGAGTTTATTGATATGCTAGACTTCATAAAAATTAAAACTGCTCTGTGAAAGACAGTATCAAGAGAATGAGGAGACAAGCCACAGACTGGGAGAAAAAACTTGTGTAAGACACGTATGATAAAGGACTATTATCCAAAATATATAGAGAACTTTTAAAACTCAACAATAATAAAACAAACAACCCAATTATAAATGGGCCAAAGGCCTTAATAGACACCTCACCAAAGAATATATACAGATGGCAAACAAGCATATGAAAAGATGATTCACATCATATGCCGTCAGGGAAATGCAAGTTAAAACAACGAGATCCCACTATACACCTATTAGAATGGTCAAAATCCTGACTACTGACAACACTAAATGCTGGCAAGGATATGGAGCAACAGGAACTCTCATCCTTTGCTGGTAGGAATGCAAAATGGCACAGCCACTTTGGAAGACAGTTTAGGACTTTATTATAAAACTAAACATACTTTTACCATATAATCCAGCAATCACTCTCCTTGGTATTTACACAAAGGAGGTGAAAACTTATACCCACACAAAAACCTGCACATGGATGTTTACAGAAGCTTTATTCATAGTTGCCAAAACTTGGAAGCAACCAAGATGTCCTTCAGTGGGTGAATGGATAAACTGTGGTACAGCCAGACAATAGAAGATTATTCAGCAGTAAAATAAAAAATAAGCTATCAAGCCATGAAAAGACAAGGAGGAAACTTAAATGCATATTACTAAGTGAAAGAAGCCAGTTTGAAAAGGTTACATACAGTGTGATTTCAACTACAGGACATTCTGGAAAAGGAAAAACTAGAGACAGTTAAAAGATCAGTGGTCACCAGAGGTTAGGGGTGAAGGAGGGATAAATAGGTGGAGAACAGAGGATTTTTAGGGCAGCGAAACTATTCTATATGATTATAAATTTGTCCAAACACATAGAATGACCCTAAAGTGAACCCTAACGTAAAGTGTGGACTCTGGGTGGTAATGATGTGTCAGTGTAGGTTCATCAGTTGTAACAAATGTACCACTCTGGTAGGGAACGTTGATAATGGGGGAGGCTATGCATGTGTGGGGCAGGGGGTATAAGAGAAATCTCTGTACCTTTGGCTCACTGTCGCTGGTAACTTTAAACTACCCTAAAGAAATAGTCTATTTTAAAAGGCTTAGGGTGCAAATGAAGTTGTGATGAGCACTGAAGTGAGTTCAAATCCCTGCTCTGGTACTAACTGTATAAAAACAACAACAGGGACTTCCCTGGTGGCACAGTGGTTAAGAATCCACCTGCCAATGCAGGGGACACAGGTTCGAGCCCTGGTCTGGGAAGATCCCACATGCCACGGAGCAACTAAGCCCGTGCGCCACAGCTACTGAGCCTGTGCTCTAAAGCCCATGAGCCACAACTACTGAAGCCTGTGCACCATAACTACTGAAGCCCGTGCTCCACAACGAGAAGCCACTGCAATGAGAAGCCCGTGCACCGCAACGAAGAGTAGCCCCTGCTCACCGCAACTAGAGAAAGCCCGTGTGCAGCAATGAAGATCCAAGGCTGCCAAAAAAATAAATAAATAAATAAATAAATTAAAAAACCCAGCAACAACAAAAAACACCTTATCATCCTCAAAATATTTTCATGTCTTGTCTTGAATGTGGTTATCGCACAACTTCCAAAGCCCAACTCAATTCCTGTCTCCTGCACGTAGACTTATTTGATCAATATAAGACCTAAATGCTCTCTCTTCTACCTCAATCTTTTGTTTTCTAATTGTTGTTTATGTTGTTTATTCTGGTTTAGATTGCAAACCATTGAAGGCATAACTTTGTCTTACACATGTTTATGTCCCTCACATGCAAAGCTCAGGATTTGTTTTGTGGTCTGATGGGTCTGAATTTGGGTGATGAGTTCCGAACCTCAGTTTCTCCGTCTATAAGTTAGGTTAATAACAATGACATTGAAGGTTTGTTGTGAAAGATTAAATGTGCTTCAACCTGTAAAACGATAAAATATAAGCCTTAGAAAGTGGACTGAGTAGGAGGAAAGATTAGAACTGTGTATTCCCCTCTAATATCATTTTTGGTGAAAGTAGAAAACAAGCTGTCAACTACTAAAGTCCCTAGTTCTTTTCCTGCTACATGTGAAGTAATCTTTCAGCTTATGTTTGTATGGTTATTTTCCTCCTGCATCTCCTTCCCTCAATTCGTCAACTTAATTGTTTAGTCACTGCCTCAGTGATTAAAGACAAAATAGGAATTCAATTTCAATCATCTGAAGAGCCAGCCTATGCCTCTCTTGGATTGGGATTGATGGAAGTTTAGCAAATAGCCCTGTCTTGAAATGTCATAATGACTTTTTTAAAGAAACTAATCAAGTCATACATGAATACATTCTCACTGTAGTAATGGGAATCTTAAAGTCTTAGGAACTGGGACCAACCCTAAAGCCATTCCATGTCCTTTCTCTACAGGTCAACAGGAAGTCGGAAACATGGCTCAGGAGCTCTGTTGTTGCAGCTGACTGTGTCCCCAAGGGCCTGATGGGTGTCCCCACTTCACTGCTGAGCAAGTTGTGCAGAAGGGATCCAACGGAGGGCTTCTCAGTCACGTGATTTCTCCAGTGGCCTTAGTAACAACCAGTCTCAGACAGATTTACCTCCTGGGGAAGTAGACAAGGGTTTTTTTTTTGTAGGTCCACAGAGTGAAGGATGAGATCCCGGACTGCTGTAGGTATCTATTTTAGTCTCACAGCTCTAAACAATTTCCAGTTGCAGATGTTAAAATATCCAGAATCCACGGAGAACAGAACAGATGACATTACTCATCATGCCTCTGCTGCTCTGAGGGTTTTCTGCAGTTCACAGGGTTTGACGACGCCTGTGTGGAGCAAGCCTGCCTGTGCTTACAGGCTGCGGTCAGTTCACAGCAGCTTATAAAACCTTTTATGGAGAGTCGTTACAGGGCCAGACTTTTATGCTGGGGATGCACAAACGTGAACAAGCACCAGGGACTCTCAGGAGCTCGCCATTAGTAGAGGCAACAGGCGCAGAGCCTCTGCACATGGTCGACAGGCTCTGTCCTGCACTCAGGTGCCTGCAGAAGGGCGAGTGAGCTGAGATCCAGCCTGTTCTCCTATTGCCGAGCTGTGTGTCTAGCTCTGGAAGAAGAGGTGCCTTTTTCTAATATGCGCAAGTGAACAATGTGTGCTCCCCACAGCCCTGGTCTGAGGTACAGCCTTAGAACTCATTAATACAATAAGAAAAGTGCCGTGATGGAGGCAGCTATCAATAGCTACGAGAAGGAAGGAGAGAGTAGGTGAGTCTTCGTAGGGAAGGAGTTAACGGGAGTGACAGAGATTGAGGGACATTTCATGAGGGCCTTGGAAGAGGAACAGGAATTTGCTTGTTAGAATTAGTGAAAGAAAAGCAAACAGGCAGGGGAAATAGAGTGAGCAAAGATGCAGGGCTTGACATTGCAACATCTGTTTCTAGAATAGGGAGTAGCTCAATCTGGCTGAGGGAGGTAGATCAGAAGGTAGGCAGAGCCAGATGGTGCCAGGCTTCTAAGCCACCCTGAGGATGCTGGGCTGCAGCCCATAGGCTGATGGTTCTCAAACTCTGGTGTGGTCTGAAACACGTGGAAAGCTTGTTACAAGTGTAGCTTCCTTGGCCCGAGTCCCAGGGATGGGTTCTGATTCAGTAGGTCTGGGGAGGGGCCCAAGAATGCACATTTAAAATGATTTTCCTATAGGATTTTGATATAGTGGTCAGAGGAGAAACAGTGCTTGGATAAAAGGGTGTTCAGAGGAGTTTAGGCAGCAGAGGGTTTGCCAGGCTCACTGGAGCAAAGATCGCCAGCTGCCAAGTGGAGAGTGGGACAGCTGGGGAAGTCTCCTTTGCCAGTACGCGCTCTTAGAAAGCTATCTCAGAGCCCAGCTCTTAATTAATCTGCACCCCCCAAGCGCAAAGGTCAGGTAACAGCTTAAAATGTGAAGAAAGCAGACATTAGGGACAAAGGCAAAGATTTCAGGCCCAGCTCTACCACCTGTGGGTTGGGTCACTTCAGGCTAATAATGATTTCCCCTCTGAGTCTCTGTACACCAACAGGACCTTGGAGGCCCCTGTCAGCCATTTGGTATGAGGCTTTGATCCCTCCTAGTGAGAAGTTCATTATATAAGAGGATGCTGGATAAGGCTGGAAAAAAAAAAAAGACTCTAGTAGTGGAAGTTGGAACAGAGTCAGAGTTGCTTTGGGGAAGGAAAGTTCTTTTTTCCTGAAACCTTCTCAAGCCTCTCTGTGCCTCACGGCACCCAGCACAGTGCCCTGCACCTTGCAGGCACTCGACACATATGGCTTAATGATGAATAGCATCAGGGTGTCAGAGTGGGCTCTTCAGGGCTGGGCACATCTGAAATGCCTCCTCTGTGCTTTATCCAGTCAATGATCAGCAGGCATTTCATATGGTGACCCTCCTATTATCCAAACTTATTAATTAGGGCTCTCAATTATCTGGGTGCTTTAAAATATTCTCAGGTAATGATAACAAAAACCCTGAGAGGCTGTAACATTTAGGTGATTGGATGGGGGAAAGAAGTAAAGATTTTTAAAAAAAATATATTCCTTTTTTTAAAAATTAAAAAGAAAATTTATGTATTTGGCTGCACCGTGTCTTAGTTGCGGCACACAGGATCTTCGTTGCCGCATGTGGGATCTTTGTTGCAGCATGCGGGCTCTTTTCATTGCGGCATGTGGGATCTAGTTCCCTGACCAGGGATCAAACCCGGGCCCCCTGCATTGGGAGTGCAGAGTCTTAGCCCCTGGACCACCAGGGAAGTCCCAGAAGTACAGGTTTTAAAAGGTGATGAAAACTTTTTCTTGGGCTTAAACAGCCATTACTATATGCAGATTTTGGCTTTAAACTTTGCCAAATGGAGGTAGGTATGTAGGTTATTTGAAAGTATAATACAAAGCATATACCAGAAAAAGCAGCCTTTGGTTTGCTGCAGAAATGGTGTTCCTTCCCATCCCAAATCCAAAGACAATTATAAATTTCCTCTGTTTATCAGTTTGCGAATTGGGAGAGCCTGCGCCTAGGAGGCCATTAGTCCAGAACACTGCAATAGGTATGTTAAGCTCACTAGTGGTCAAGGAAAGGTTAAGACCAGAGTGGGAGCTGTGACCAGGAAGCCCATGCATTTAGAAGATGCTCCTCAGGTCAGGCAGAACTGTTGGTGTTACACCCACAGTTCCTGCCACCCCTGCCAGCCGTTAGTACCTGCATCCCTGTGCCTGAGGATTCTTTGGTGCCAGAGACTGTTCTGCCCATGAGTGCAGCAGTCAGGAGGTACTGGAGAATTAATTGCTGCCCACACCCCCAAAAAAAGAAAGATTAGGTATATGCCCCAACTGCCTTGCCCCTTGGGTGGGATAACCATCTCCCAGAGTTTCCCAGGGGGTTAAGCCCCAGATGAACCCAGTGGCAACTTACATGATCACATATCCTTCCTCCCCCTACATCACCTCTCCACTGGTATTTCCTGGGACCATCTCCCAGACACACCACCCGTGCTGCAATCCTTGTCTCAGATACCATTTCTGGGGAAATCCCAACTAGACATCAGGTCACTGGGAGGGTGACACTGAGGTCATTGATTGGTAGTCAGGGTGCTAACAAAAGACAGGGCCACCATAGGGCTTGCAAAGCTACAGAGGAAGTAGCTGAAGAGTCCCACATAAAAAACAGCTGAGCACGGGGAAGGCTCACGGTGGAGGTGGGATGTGGGAGGAAGAAGGGGTGACCTTGTTTGGATGCCTACTCTGGTCCTGATCCTGTGTTTGGTGTTAGACATACATTACCTCTATCAATCCGTATAGCCACACTATAAAGCAGGAAGATGTCACCTCTGTTTTACAGGTTAGGAAACCATGATTGAAGGAAGTTAAGTAACTTGTTGACAATCTGTGACTGTCAAGTGGCATGGAGAAGGGATTTGAACTCAGGCCTTTCTGGTGGCAAAGTCTGTGCTCTATTCCCAAGAGCTCACCTAATAGCCCACACATAATGAGTAATTATCAGCGACCAGTGTGATCTCTACAAAGAAGAGCCAGTGGTGCCTCAGGTCAGGCCAGGCTTCCCAGGGTGGAAGGAAGGAACTTAGGGAAGTTGAGGTCATCCATACTGGTTCTCAGCAGATCCAGAAATTTGGTCTATGCCTCTAACAGTGGTCTGGCCCAGGGGAACTGAATGAAAACAACTAAACTCTCCAGAGACTCATGTATGATCCAGGTATTAAACTGTTGACCAGATACTCTTATTACCTACTGTATTAGTTTCCTACGGCTGCTGTAACAAATTTCCACAAACTTAGTGGCTTCAAACAACACAGAGTTGGACCTAGAGATTATCTTACTAAATGAAGTAAGCCAGACAGAGAAAGACAAATATTGTTGTCTTATATGTGGAATCTAAAAAAAAAAAAGTGATACAAATGAACTTATATAGAGAACAGAAATAGACCCACAGACATAGAAAACAAACTTACAGTTACCAAAGGGGAAAGGGTGGGGGGAGGGATAAATTAGGAATTTGGGATTAACATATACACACTACTGTATATAAATAGATAACCAACAAGGACGTGCTGTATAGCACAGGCAGCTATACTCAATATTTTGTAATAACCTATAAGGGAAAAGAATCTGAAGAAAAAGACATATATGTATAACTGAATCACTATGCTGTACACCTGAAACTAACACAACATTGTAAATTAACTATACTTCAATAAAAAGAAAATAAAAACAACAACAAAACCCCCCATAGATTTATTATCTTGCAGTTCTGGAGTTTAGAAGCCTGAAGTCAGTTTCACTGGTCTAAAATCAAGGTGAGGGTATGCGTGCATTCCTTCTGGAGGCTCTAGAGGAGAATGTTTCCTTGACTTTTCCAGCTTCTAGAGACATCCCTCATTCTTTGCCTTTCATCTATTTTCAAAGCCGGCAGCATTGCATCTTCCCATCTCTCTCTGACCCTGTGCTCCTGCCTCCCCCTTGAGATTACATTTGGTTTATCTAGATAATCCAGCATAATCTCCCCATCTCAAAATCCTTATTAATCACATCTGCAAAGTCCCTTTTGCCACATAAGGTAACATATTGACAAGTTCCAGGGATTTAAACATGAACATCTGTGGGGGCCATTATTCAACCTACCACAGTGGGCCAGTTTTTCTCTCCACTATAGCAGGAAAGGCTCCACGTTAAGCCTAGTCTATGATCAGGGGCTGTTTGGGGAACCTGAGACAAAGCCTCGCGGTGTGGATGGTCTCCACAGTCAGAGTCATCAGTCAACCATGAGCCAGCTGGGCACCACTCCTCCATCCAAAAAACAGGGAGTGGGAACTTCTGGTACTCAGGCCTCCCTTCTCATAGATGCCATGCACTTTCATCAGGTAGACCACACGCTGATGGTCGGTTACTGATCTCTACTTATAGATTTCGCTGGCTCCCAACTCCCCGACTGGGCCCGTCTACAAATCATTTTTTACGGTTACTTGATGGCACCTGTCTCACCCTGGGTCCCCGTTAATTGTACCCATTAACGTGGTCTGACAGACAATGTTACCAACCAGTCTCCAGAGACAGCGTTTAACCCAGGTATGCCCAGGGCCTCACTGCTCCCTGCCCTCTCTCCCTATCTCTCTGACTTGACCATATACTCCAGACTCCAAAATCCTCTCTGCCCTTCCTCTGTGGTTTTGACAAGCTATTAGGATTTCTTTTTTCCCTGGATTCTGTGCACAGATAATCTCATCCATTATGTGTTGATTTTTATGAGTAACCCTGTCTTGAAGTTTTGAGAATAATTTACTTTACCTTCAAATGTACTGACCTTTTTTTTTTTTTTTTAGAAATTCACGTTCTTTTATTTATTTATTTATTTATTTATGACTGTGTTGGGTCTTCGTTTCTGTGCGAGGGCTTTCTCTAGTTGTGGCAAGTGGGGACCACTCTTCATCGCAGTGCGCGGGCCTCTCACCATCGCGGCCTCTCTTGTTGCGGAGCACAGGCTCCAGACGCGCAGGCTCAGTAATTGTGGCTCACGGGCCCAGTTGCTCCGTGGCATGTGGGATCTTCCCAGACCAGGGCTCGAACCCGTGTCCCCTGCATTGGCAGGCAGATTCTCAACCACTGCGCCACCAGGGAAGCCCTGTACTGACCTTTTTAAAAAACAATTCTGATTCATAGTTGTATGTGTTCTCCACTCAGTGTCTACCTCTCTGAAATTCATCCAAAGAATGTTCCATGAGAACCTGTTTATGTTATGTGCCAGGCACTGGGTTAAGGGTCCCGGGATACGATAGTGAGCAGTTGTGCCCCTCCTCTCACGGAGCCTAGAGACCAGTAGGGAAGATGGAGCTTAATCAGATAATCACACTCATGAATATGTAATTTAAAATGGAGGTAATTACTCTTAAGAAGCATGGTTAATGAAAACTTAAAGAGACCTGCCCAAGACAGGGCGGTTTCATGGGAAACTTCCCTAGGAAATGCCATTTGAACTGTGATCATTGGGTGAGTGGAGCGGAAAGGTTGGGGGAAGCCGGGAGGTTAATGCAGCTGCGGGCAGAGAGGGACGGACCGGGGAGAAGGGTCAAGATGAGGCAGAGGCAGGCAGGGGCCAAGGGAAGGGTTTTGAGTTTTAGCCTAATAAGAGCAAAAGGTTTTTAGCAAGGGGAGGGTGACACAGTCAGGCTGGGGTGCTGCCATTGTTCTGGTTAGAGCATGGAGAACGGAGATTTTGTGGGGAGGAGAGGGCAGAACTGGAGCAGAGAGAGCAGTGAGGAGGCTCTCAGGGTAACAGAGGCAAGACATGAAGGTGACTTGGCTAGCGTGGTGGCAGTGGAGGAGAGAAGGGGCTGGTTCCTTGGAGGTAAAACCCATCAGGGCATGGTGAATGTTTAACAGGGGCGGCAAAAGAGTGGAAGATTTCAGTGATGAAACCAAGCTTAGAGGCTTACATAAACTCCTATTAACTGAATTCGTGTTTACATTCAATTGCAATCAAACACTTTTAAAAAGACCGAAATGCTCGCTCTGGTGTATTTTATGACAGGCCTAACGAGAACAGCTGCATTCATTGTAAGAGGGTTGCCCATCCTTATGAACCCCAGAAATGACCACAGTGGTGGCTTCTGGAAGAAGATGACCTACCCAAGTTCAGGTCCTTGGGAGGACAACATGGTTGACGATTTTACCATCAGAATCCCTCTAACAGGCTTCGTAGTAGGGGGAGAGGCTGTCTCTAAAACCAAACCATCAGCCAGAGTGGGCTGACCTTAGACTGAGAGACTTACAGTAAATGAAAGGATTCTGGGAATTCAACCCCAAGAATGTTGGCCTCCTTCCCCACTTGTGACTGTCTTTTGAACTTTAGGGTTTGGCAGTCATTCAAACCAAATAACTCTGGGGTGCAAAAGCAACGGAGTCCAAAACAATCTCTGGCTCATTGTTTCAGCTTAGATGTCTTTATTGGGCAGGTCTCTGAATCCTTGCCCTTTTCTCTTCTCAGTTACAACAGATTCTCTGGTCTAATGAGAATCTGCATGAACATGTTTTTCTCGATATGCTTTTCTATAACAAGGCATTTGGTTGCTTCACTGGGACAGAATTTCTAAGATTTCAAACTTGAGTCTCTGGTCCTAAGTATCCTGGTGGCACCACTTGGATGTTCCTAATTAAAATCACTTGTTAAAGTGAGTGGGCTCTTTTGGAACATCCTGTCAGATTCTGCTACTCAAGGGTCAGAGACCTGGACCTCCCAGCTCAGCAGAGGGGCAGTGAGGAGAGAAGTGTGTATCCTGGGACGATCCCTGAAGGCTCCCAAGCAGGAAGCATGGCCAGTGAACTCAGAACTGGGCCATTACATTCAATTACACATTACAAAAGGGGAAGGAATGAGGAAAACAAACGAATGCTTAATAACGATTGCATCCAACGCACATCTAACTCCGAAATCTCATAGTTGAGATCTATGTACACCTGAGCCCTGACCGTCATCAAACCCCTACTTCATTATTAACATCTGTGATTCTCAACCTGCCCTTTACATCATGGAGGTAGAGGTGTGGGAGATGAGGGTTTCAACAAACAAATGTCTTTGGTAATGATCTCAATCATTGCCGCATGATAGGTGAGTCACCCAACTCACTCCATTTGTACCTTACCTGATCCTATAAGGCAAGCTATGGCCACTTCAGTTCTGTTCTGTCATCTGTTCTACCTGTCCAGCACATTCTTCCCCCCAACAAGGCACTCACCTGTGTTTCCTGTTGGAACCCAGTCCCTATTCCCTGTCAACGACCTGCTTGGTCAGTGCCTACACCTCCCACTGGGGATTGTGGGCAGCTACTTAGATCCTCATAGGCAATCTATGAAGTAGGAACTAATGTGCTCCCCATTTTACACTTGGAGAAATTAATGCCCAGAAAGGTTAAGTGCTCCGTATAAGACCACCCAGCTCTGGATTTTACTGCTTTTGATTCCATCATCCAAAGAGTCCATTATTCTAATTTCAGCTGTTAAAAGAGCAAAAATCATTACCCACTTACTTGGATGGTGAGGATTAAAGAGATACAGATGCAAATTTAGTGAGACTAGTATAAATAAGACGAGTCATTGGGAGCCACTGAATAAATTGTGGGTATGTTACCCCCAAGTGTTTTGTATTAATTCTGGCTGCTATGACAACATACTGTAGTGACTTAAACAACAGAAATTTATTTACTCACAGTTTTGGAAGTTGGAAGTCTGAGATCACGGTGCCAGCAAGGTCGGGTTCAGGTGAGACCCTCTTCTTGGCTAGATCACACGGTGGACCTCATGTTTCTCTTATAACTATACCAATCCTATAGTATCAGGGCCCCACCCTATGACCTCAGGTAACCTTAATTAACTCCTAATGGGTTCTATCTCCAAATACAGTCACATTAGGGATTAGAGCTTCACTTTAGAAATTTGGGGGGGGACACAAGTCAGTCTATAACATGTTTCTAGAGAAATCACTAAATCTTGAAAAGAACACAAGTGTCATCTTTTTATTTACACATTCCTTCCCAATAAATCATTTCTCTGCTCAGTCTCCTTTCCTGAGGCAGGGAGGAGGGAGGGGCACCTTTTACCCTCAGGCTCCAGGAAAGCTTATGCAAACAGACTTTAATTGTTCCTTTCAAAGGTTTTTCCTGCCCTTAGGTTGGTTATTCACACAAATGTCTCAGGGATTCGCAGAGAAAGCTCCCCCAATTCTAAGAATCTGGCTTCTACCTTGGATTCAACGCTCTGTTGAATCCGGCCAATTTTTCCATCTTAAGGAAAGGGAAACACTAACGGGGAAGCTTTTCTTATCCCCAGAGCCATTTTACACTCAAGTAAAGAGGATGCTGGAAAACAATCCCAAGTGCAGGCCTGAAGGCTCACCCCAGTGACAGCAATGGCTTCCAGAAGCATACTCCACTGTGTGAGGTCAAAGGGTTAGCTTCTCTCAGGAGAGATCAGAACTTCCCAGCTTTGGCCTAAGAGGCTTTTCTTATCAAGTTGTTAGAAGTTAGAATCTGGGCTCACTGAGAAAAAAATCTTAAGAGGCCCTTAATCTAATACCTTCTAGAAGCTTAAAGTGCAGCTATGTCAGCAGGGCCCTCCTGTGAAAGGAAAGTTAGAACATTTTAGATCGTCAGGGACTTGAGTCACAGTTAGGTCAATCACAGTTAGGAATTTTCTAGAACGAGCTGGGCAGTTTCTCAGAGATCTGCACCATCAGGATGGGGTGAAGGGTGAGAACCTGTAGCAAGGAAGCCCCATGGTCCGTCCACTTCAGGGCATCCACTTTGGCTTCAGTTGGCAGACCAGAGGGTAAATCTCATCTCTGTTGCTCACCACTCTGTTACCAAGCTACCCTGTTTGACCCTCATTTTCCTCAGCACAACCCTGAGTGGGAGTGCTTCCTTAAATTTTTTTGAGGGGCCTCCTTAATTTTGGACCCTAGGTGCCTCACTCCCCTCACCCTCGTTCTGCTCTGGATACTAATATCTGAATCACAGGGATTTGTGAAGATGAAATTACATGTGTGCAAAGTGCCTGGCACAGGTGTGCATTCACTAAATGTTATGTTTTCTTTCTTGTCCTCCTTCTTAAAATATCATTTTAGGAGGGACCATCCCCTTACCTATCACCTTACATCTGAATAATGATAACCAACATTTATTTAGCTCTTAGGTGCTGAGCATTGCGTTAAAAATAATGATCATCGGGCTTCCCTGGTGGCGCAGTGGTTGAGAATCTGCCTGCCAATGCAGGGGACACGGGTTCGAGCCCTGGTCTGGGAAGATCCCACATGCCGCGGAGCGACTGGGCCCGTGAGCCACAATTACTGAGCCTGCGCGTCTGGAGCCTGTGCTCCGCAACAAGAGAGGCCGCGATGGTGAGAGGCCCGCGCACCGCGATGAAGAATGGCCCCCACTTGCCGCAACTGGAGAAAGCCCTCACACAGAAACGAAGACCCAACACAGCCATAAATAAATAAATAAATAAATAAATAAATAAATAAATAAATAAATAGTCAAGCTTTAAAAAAAAAATAATGATCATCTATTGTGTTTTTTCTATATGTCAGGTGCTTTACGTGCATTATTCTCAATAATACACTCAATAAACTTATGAGGTAGAGCTTATTATCACCTCCAGTTTACAGAAGAGGTATCTGAAGTGAGAGATTAAATAATTTGTTTAAGGTCTATCGTTAGTGAAGGATAGAACTTTGGCTCTGGGACCAGGCCCAAGAACAAAATTAGAGACTAAGACTGTTCTTGAAAGGGGAGAGAGAAGAATGAAAGAGTGAAAAGCTTTCTTAACCTTCTTTGGCAAAAACAGTTGCACCTTTACCTCCCAAGTGAATCCCTGTATTATGCTGTGGGATAGGTAGACATACTCTTATTTTACAGAGGAGCTCAGAGGGGTGAAATTCTAGTGTAGGGGCACCTAAAATTTCTCAGCAGGTTGCTACGTGTCCATGTGTGTTTTCCACTGATGACAATGGTATTTTCAGGTCTGTGGGTTCATGAATATTGTACCAGTCTCAACCACAGTCAAGTGCTGATTTTCTGCTCATACTTATCTTTCTTGGGTCAGGAATTCTTCATGGTGGCATAGATTCAGGTATGTATTATTCTGGATTTGTGGCTCTGTATGTATTTAATATGTTTTGTTTTTACAGCTGTGTAACAGTTATAAGCATAAGCAGTTTATACATAATTCCATGTCAGTATATATTTAAGTAGCATTCAAATAAAATTAATTTTAGTAAGTCTAGAGGGCTACAAGATATTTCCCTTTAAATGTTCAAAACCACAAAGCCCAAATAATTAAGAACGACATTATTTAAAGATGTTTTGCTAAACAAGTGATTTGCCACTAGTAACGTGATAATGATGCTGATGGTGAAACTTGAGGTTGCCAAAGGATAATTTTGAAAGAAGTTAAAACTGTGACTCATGCAAATATAAAATGAATGTGTGTCAAAGATTTTACTGAATTCATCAATTAATGAGGGAAACAGGAAGATATAAAGACCGGTGTAGAAAGTGTTTGAGAAATTACGTACTTCTCAGTAATTGAGTAAAGGAATATTAGGATACAATTGCTGGGTTACATTCAAAACTGGTTAATGTCCTGTAAGGCAATAGATTAAAACCTTTGGAGTTACCTTTTCTACTGAGCAAAAATAATTTCTACTAGGCAAAAATCTATAAGCTAACAAATAATTTCTCTAAGTCTGGGAACTTTAATAAACAATGACTCCAATTAAGTACTTACCCTAGTTCAGTGGTTCTAAATTTGGTCCATGAGACCCCTCAGTAATCCTGGAGAAGCTTTCAGGGGTTCTGCATTCAAAAATATTTTCTTCTTCTTCTCTTCTTCTTTCTCCTCCTCCTCCTTCTTCTTCTTCTTCATCATCATCATCATAATACTAAGACATTATCTTTTTCACTGGGTTAACACTTGTATTGATGGTGCAAAAGAAATGGTGGGTAGAACTGCTGTCACTTTCACACAAATCAAGGCAGTGGCACCAAATAGAACTAGTAGCCCCTGTATTCTTCATCACCATGCACTCATGGGGAAAAAAAAAAAAAGCTTGTTTCACTTAAGAATGTCCTTGATGAAGCTGTAAAAATTACTTCCATTAAATCTTGACCGTTGAGTATAAATCTTTTTAATATTCGGTGTGATAAAATGGAAAATATACACGAGACATTCAAAATGCATCATGAATTCCTGAATTTTAATGTAACCAAATTTTGAAAAGTTCATCAATGTGGTTCTAGATTCTACCTTGCAATTGATGTTTAAGAAGCTACCATTTGTCAAATTTTAGTGCAATATCCAAGAAGAACATCCACAGTTATCTGAAACGTCTATTAAAATACTCTTCCTTTTTTCCAACAACGTGTATGTGTGAGGTCACATTTTCTTCAAATGTGTCAATGTCCAGGAGGGGGAAATTTCCGCCCCCGCCCCTCTTGATTTTTGTGGCTGGACTAATAATAAAGTCGACACAAGACAAATTAAGAGGGACTTCCCTGGTGGTGTAGTGATTAAGAATCCACTTGCCAATGCAGTGGACATGGGTTCGAGCCCTGGTCCGGGAAGATCCCACATACCGCAGAGCAACTAAGCCCATGCGCCACAACTACTGAGCCTGCGCTCTAGAGCCCGCGAGACACAACTACTGAGCCCAAGTGCCACAACTACTGAAGCCCACGCGCCTAGAGCCCGTGCTCCGCAACAAGAGAAGCCACTGCAATGAGAAGCCCGTGCACCGCAATGAAGAATAGCCCCTGCTCGCGGCAACTAGAGAAAGCCCGTGAGCAGCAACGAAGACCCAATGTGGCCATAAATGAATAAATAAATTTATTTTTTTAAAAAAGACAGATTAAGAGGAGAAAAAGAAACAAATTTTAATTCATGCGCACAGAGGTCTCATAAAATGGGAACAAAGAGGTGGTCAAAGCAGGCAGCTTTTATACTTTTTAGACAAAGAGACAATATATTTGTGAGGAATTGACAGGACAAAGAAACTTAGCTTTTGGGTGCTCAATTAGTAAAGAATCTCAACAGAATTTGGGCTTGGGGTAGTAAATTAAAGAAACAACAAGGTTTGTTTATACAGGCTTCTCAGCCCCAATTCCCTGTCTGGTGATAAGGGTGTCCTTCTACCTCCAGATGCAGGGAGTACACCTTTCACAGGAGAGATTTATTTCCTGCTTTCAGGGAAGCAGAAAAGAGTGTCCCTCTTGCACTGGCCATTTCCTAATTCAAAATAATCAATATGCCATTGTGGCATAATTTGGGGCGGCCCGCCCTGATCCCAACATAAACCAAAACAATATATCAAAATGGGTTGAATACATAAGCAGACACAAGAATTTAGCTTTTATTTAGCCGGATGTCAAATGGATTTGCAAAAGTGTAAAATAATGCTACTCTTCTTACTAAAGTTGTGTTTTGCAAAATATATTTTCATTAAAAATGTTAGCTATGTTAATATATAATGGGTTTATTATTGTCATTTAAAAATGAATTAGTAAATAAATTTCTCAGTTTTAGTTTCTAATACATAAATATTGATAGATACAACCCACACAAACAAAAGCTCCTTGGGATTCTCGATAATTTTAAAGATGTAAATAGATCCTGAAACCAAAAAGATCATCTTTGGGCGGGCTGTCATCCCTGTATGACACCTTTGTTGTATATCTTTTCTTGACAGGGTTCTTCTGTATTTGGCATGCCTATACCCCAGGGGCTGGGTGATAACTCTGTGTACCCACCAGTTTTCTGGTTGAATGACTGGGTGAGTGATCGTCATACAGTGTTTTGTTTTTTTAGAAATTCACGTTCTTTTATTTATTTATTTATTTATTTATGACTGTGTTGAGTCTTCGTTTCTGTGCGAGGGCTTTCTCTAGTTGCGGCAAGTGGGGACCACTCTTCATCGCGGTGCGCGGGCCTCTCACCATCGCGGCCTCTCTTGTTGCGGAGCACAGGCTCCAGACGCGCAGGCTCAGCAATTGTGGCTCACGGGCCCAGTTGCTCCGTGGCATGTGGGATCTTCCCAGACCAGGGCTCGAACCCGTGTCCCCTGCATTGGCAGGCAGATTCCCAACCACTGCGCCACCAGGGAAGCCCCCATACAGTGTTTTGTGATGTCCTTTGGTCTCTACTTGTTTACATATTAAATCTATATCTATTCTTTTTTCCTCTAGTTCTGACAATTCAAATAGCATTACTTGGCCCCAATCCTATCTAGACACAGTGCCCATGTAGAAGCTGAAACTGTGTTATGGTACTCAGTGGCTATACAGATGACCCAGAATCTGCAAACATTAATCTTATTTCAAATAGGCATCAAGTGAAAAGATAAAATGTGGAAGTACTTACAGAGCACTCACGGATGCCTGAGGGTGAGTCTGCAGGTCCCAGGTGGAGAAGCCCGACAGCGGCCCAGAGTCACTGGAAATCCTGCTGTTCTTACCACCTATTGTGTGGTTACTGAGTAGCTTCTTAAGAGCGGTACCTAAATACCGTCTTAAGAGTTATTCTTCTTATTTCTATGTTTCGGGGGCTCAGTCTGAAATGTCTTCTTCTCAGCTTCCTTCATCACTGAAAAACCAAAGACCTAAGTCCAGGTCCACCATTAGTTCTTCCTCCCAAAGTCTCCATCAGGCCCTTCGTAAGCCTTGTCTCCCTCTCACAGACACCTCCTTGCTCTGCGTGCAGAGGTCCTGAGTCATCTGCCTTCAGCTGTCCCACACTCTGCCTTAACCACCTTGCCATTAGGTTCTCCAACAGGGCACTGTGTGCTTCTCCCAGGTTCTGGAAACACTCGTGTCTCACAAGACAAATCCAGGCAGCAGATAGTATCTTCATTTAGTACTCTGTCCAAAAACCAAGAAGGTGAGAGAGCAAGTTGGTACCCAACCTCCCTTTTACAGGATGAGAACAGCCAGACCTGCCCCTGGAACCCACATCACAGCCAGGCCTGTAATGTGTAGTAGAGTGGATAGTCCTGAAATCGTTTACAGGTACTTACCGGAACTCAGCCATTGAGAGTTTCAGGTTTTGTTTTGGTTTTTTTTTCTTTATTATTTTTATTTATTTTTGGCTATGTTGTGTCTTCGTTTCTGTGTGAGGGCTTTCTCTAGTTGCGGCAAGCGGGGGCCACTCTTCATCGCGGTGCGCGGGCCTCTCACTATCGCGGCCTCTCTTGTTGCGGAGCACAGGCTCTAGACGCGCAGGCTCAGTAGTTGTGGCTCACGGGCTTAGTTGCTCCGCGGCATGTGGGATCTTCCCAGACCAGGGCTCGAACCCGTGTTCCCTGCATTGGCAGGCAGATACTCAACCACTGCGCCACCAGGGAAGCCTGAGAGTTTCAGTTTCGCTGAACTTTTAAACCAGCAATACAAATTGCAAATATTCTAGAAGGACTATTAGACTGGCAACATGAAAGTTAATTGGAATCCAACTGCTAGCGTCTAGAACTAGTCAGAAGGAATGTTAAGGCAAACAGAATCTGTTGTGATGTTTTTAGCTGCTGAGAGGGAGCCAGGCCTCTTAGCTTTGCTCTTTGGGTCAGTTCCCAAGGGAACTTGAGTGGAAAAATCTCCCTCTAGTTTTCTCAGTTTTACGTTGCCCATTTGCTAGATGCCTTGCCTGAAAGAAGTGATGTGAAACTTGTGAACCAGAATCTTGGAAATGACTCTGGCAGTCTCAGATGGGAGAGACACTTTCAATTATGAAAGCTTTTTCTCCTAAAAAAAAAAAAAAATCAGATATCCTTTTCAGTATTTCACATTCTGGTTCAGATACTCAATAAAATGCACAAAAAATGACTTGAGACTTAATTTTGATAATTTCAAAATCAGTAGCAAAATATAAAGGGAAATGCTTTACTATGTAAAAAATTTTTTAATTGTTAAAAATGTTAATGTAAGCAGAGGTTGATTTTAGACATTTGGGGATGCTTAATTGTTCCCCATCCTGACTTGTCCTTTACATAGCTAACTTTTTTTCTGGTAAGAAGGTAGACTGGGGTCTTCCCTGGTGGCGCAGTGGTTAAGAATCCGCCTGCCAATGTAGGGGACATGGGTTCTAGCCCTGGTCCGGGAAGATCCCACATGCCGCGGAGCAACTAAGCCCGTGTGCCGCAACTACAGAGCCTCCGCTCTAGACCCCATGAGCCACTACTACTGAAGCCCGTGAGCCTAGAGCCCATGCTCAGCAATGAGTAGCCCCCGCTCGCCACAACTAGAGAAAGTCCGTGCGCAGCAACGAAGACCCAACACAGCCAAAAATAAATAAATACGTAAATTTAAAAAACTTTTTAAAAAGAAAAAAAAAAAGAAGGTAGACTGTGGGACTTTCCTGGTGGTCCAGTGGTTAAGAATCCGCCCCGCAATGCAGGGACGTGGGTTCAATCACTTGTTGGGGAACTAAGATCCCATATGCCACGGGGCAACTAAGCCCACGTGCTCTAGATCCTGCGTGTCACAACTAGAGAGCCCGTGCGCCGCAACTACTGAGCCCACACACCACAACTAGAGAGAAGCCTGCGGGCCGCAATGAAAGATCCCGCATGCTGCAATGAAGATCCCGTGTGCTGCAACTAAGACCCAATGCAGCCAAATAAATAAATAAATATATATATATATATATATATATATAAAAAGAAGGTAGATTGTAGAGGGAAAAAATCTTATTTCATCTTAAAAGCAATTGTATGAAGCAGATATTATGGTTGTCTTTGTTTTACAGATGAAGACACAGATTCAAAGAAGCAAGGTCTTGCCCCCAGGTTGCATGGCTCAGAAGCATCTCTGCACTCTCTTATTGGAGCCCTTCTACTTCTGCTAAGGGCTTACCCTTCCCGCATTTGAAATTGAGCAAAGGTTGAAATTCTCTTACCCAGGCCACAGAAGGGGTCTGGGGAAGACGGTGGTGAAGATCTTGATGTTGGGGAGAAGCCCTTGGTTGGAAAATGTGTGAACAGCAGGTGGCAGCAGTGTCCTTGGAGTTTGTGGTTGTCCCCTACAGTCCTTGGAAAGCAAGGTCAACAGGCACCAATTAAGGTGCTGATCCTAATGCCTGACCTCTGATCTCTGACCTGCCTCCCACCCCTCATCTACCTCCTGCTGAGCCAGGTGGACTGTCTGATGTCTAGTAGGGTGCTTCCCTCTCTCTCCCTGAGGAACTCAAAGGGGAGATCAGGAAAGATGACCCAGAAGTCATTTACAATGGAAACGCTCCCACTGAGATCATCAATATCACGTACAGTTGTGTGAGCTTGGCATGTTACCCTCTCTGTTCCTTGATACGCTTTTCTGTAAAATGAGGATAATAATGGCCACCTGCCTTGAAGGCTCATTGAGCTGATGGAAGGAACATAATATATACAGAGCCTTAGGACAGCACAGTGAATACAACACATGCTCCTCATTCATATTATTCTTTATAGAGGGCTGTATCATTGCAGTGGGCTTTCATACATCAACATCTCACTCCATCCTTCCACCATATTTTGAGATGCAGATATCACACATTTAACAGAGAAGGACTCTTAGGTTGAGCCAGAGGAAGTAATATTAGCATGAGATGAGGAAGCCAGATTCCTCGGGGATGTGGGACCACATGCAAGTTACTTAATGCTTTGGAGCCTCAGTTTCTTTTTCTGTAAAATGGTGATAATATTACCTATCTTGGGTGTTGGTTGTGAGGACTAAATAAAACAACATATACGAAGCCCTCTGGTATAGTTCCTCTTATGTAGTTACACTTAAAATCATGAAAAGGATGTCTTAAAACATATAGAAAAGTGTTGCAATAAAATTCACATTTTAAGGCAAGACAAGAAAAATTTAAACATAAAACTTTTTCTCTGCCCTTTGGCTTCCTCTCTCCCCTCTAGTGTGCATTGTGCACCTGCATTATGTGTTAACCAGACTTCCCCAACAGCGGAAATACCTGCTCAACCATAAAGATCAATTTTTCTCCTTCTGGTGCCAGCTATGTAACTCCTTAGAAGATAACATTCCTTTCTCAATCCTGCAAGGGGTCACGATGACCCACCACTCACCTTGTGTGTGCAGACATCTTTGGTGAACTTTATGTACCACGTCAGTATATCATCCCTTAATGCAGAACAGACTGGTTAGACTACCTGGGGAGATACTGGGCCACAGCTAATGGAAGTTCTCAGCTTAAATACTTACTTATGATCTTATTAATGTTACCAGCTATATTACTTGTATTTTGTCTATTTTACAAGATTATTTCTTGCATTATCAAATATGTGACTGAGCCTCAGATAAAATTAATGATGATTAGGTGACTTGAAATGATTGGCCAAATATATAGTTCTATATGATCAAGGACTGTAATGGTGTATCTCTATATGGGAAGAAGCAACAAGAGGGGACCATTTCCTGGACCATAACAGACTTTGGGCTACTGTTCACAGGGCCTGGTCCAGTAATAGCACATTGAGTGGCCTATGAATGAAATCCTCACCTAACCTGGGAATGAGCATTTCTAGCACTGTGGGACAAATTGGTCACCAAATGCCTCCCAAACCTTGGTTGAAATTAAGACCAAAAGGTAAGTGATTGTAAAATAAAGAATGTTGCCCACCATCTAGTTCTACAAGAATCAAGTCATTAGCTACTGCAGTTGCTGATGTACAGTACACCCGAGAAAGGAGTTCAGAGTAAAGATCTGGAATAAAGCACTCTGTACTCTGGGAAATCTGGCAGAACAGGCCTTTAGATAGTTAGATATTTTAAGGAAAAATTTTTTATGACCTGGATTCTTGCATCTTCCCATACTTAGAAAAGTACTACAATCATCAACTAAGCTGTTTCTTGTGACTAGCAGCAACCTTCTACTGAGATGTGTGCTTGACTGTACATACCCTCTTCCCCAAAATCACATTACTGACCTCTCCCCTTACCTCTTCAGAGCAGTTTCTCAGAGTAGCTGGCTGTCTCCTGGGCTATAGTCCTCAGCTTGGCTCGAATAAAATTTTCCCTTTCTTTCTTAGATTGACCACTGATTAATTCTTTTTTTTTTTTTTTTTTTTTGTCAATCCCAATCGCCCAATTCAGCACACCACCATCCCCACCTCACCGCAGTTTTCCCCCCTTGGTGTCCATATGTCCATTCTCTACATCTGTGTCTCAACTTCTGCCCTGCAAACTGGCTCATCTGTACCATTTTTCTAGGTTCCACATACATGCATTAATATATGATATTTGTTTTTCTCTTTCTGACTTACTTCACTCTGTATGACAGTCTCTAGATCCATCCACGTCTCAACAAATGACTCAATTTCGTTCCTTTTTATGGCTGAGTAATATTCCATTGTATATATGTACCACATCTTCTTTATCCATTCGTCTGTTGATGGGCATTTAGGTTGCTTCCATGACCTGGCTATTGTAAATAGTGCTGCAATGAACATTTGGGTGCATGTGTCTTTTTGAATTACGGTTTTCTCTGGGTATATGCCCAGTAGTGGGATTGCTGGGTCATATGGTAATTCTATTTTTAGTTTTTTAAGGAACCTCCATATTGTTCTCCAGAGTGGCTGTATCAATTTACATTCCCACCAACAGTGCAAGAGGGTTCCCTTTTCTCCACACCCTCTCCAGCATTTGTTGTTTGTAGATTTTCTGATGATCCCCATTCTAACAGGAGTGAGGTGATACCTCATTGTAGTTTTGATTTGCATTTCTCTAATAATTAGTGATGTTGAGCAGCTTTTCATGTGCTTCGTGGCCGTCTGTATGTCTTCTTTGGAGAAATGTCTATTTAGGTCTTCTGCCCATTTTTGGATTGGGGTGTTTGTTTCTTTGATATTGAGCTGAATGAGCTGTTTATATATTTTGGAGATTAATCCTTTGTCCGTTGATTCATTTGCAAATATTTTCTCCCATTCTGAGGGTTGTCTTTTCGTCTTGTTTATGGTTTCCTTTGCTGTGCAAAAGCTTTTAAGTTTCATTAGGTCCCACTTGTTTATTTTTGTTTTTATTTCCATTACTCTAGGAGGTGGATCAAAAAAGATCTTGCTGTGATTTATGTCAAAGAGTGTTCTTCCTATGTTTTCCTCTAAGAGTTTTATAGTGTCCAGTCTTATATTTAGGTCTCTAATCCATTTTGAGTTTATTTTTGTGTATGGTGTTAGGGAGTATTCTAATTTCATTCTTTTACATGTAGCTGTCCAGTTTTCCCAGCACCACTTATTGAAGAGACTGTCTTTTCTCCATTGTATATCTTTGCCTCCTTTGTCATAGATTAGTTGACCATAGGTGCGTGGGTTAATCTCTGGGCTTTCTATCTTGTTCCATTGATCTATGTTTCTGTTTTTGTGCCAGTACCATATTGTCTTGATTACTGTAGCTTTGTAGTATAGTCTGAAGTCAGGGAGTCTGATTCCTCCAGCTCCATTTTTTTGCCTCAAGACTGCTTTGGCTATTCGGGGTCTTTTGTGTCTCCATACAAATTTTAAGATGATTTGTTCTAGCTCCGTAAAAAATGCCATTGGTAATTTGATAGGGATTGCATTGAATCTGTAGATTGCTTTGGGTAGTATACTCATTTTCACAATGTTGATTCTTCCAATCCAAGAACATGGTATATCTCTCCATCTGTTGGTATCATCTTTAATTTCTTTCATCAGTGTCTTATAGTTTTCTGCATACAGGTCTTTTGTCTCCCTAGGTAGGTTTATTCCTAGGTATTTTATTCTTTTTGTTGCAATGGTAAATGGGAGTGTTTCCATAATTTCTCTTTCAGAATTTTCATCATTAGTGTATAGGAATGCAAGAGATTTCTGTGCATTAATTTTGTATCCTGCAACTTTACCATATTCATTAATTAGCTCTAGCAGTTTTCTGGTGGCAGTTTTAGGATTCTCTATGTATAGTATCATGTCATCCGCAAACAGTGACAGTTTTACTTCCTCTTTTCCAATTTGTATTCCTTTTATTTCTTTTTCTTCTCTGATTGCCGTGGCTAGGACTTCCAGAACTATGTTGAATAATAGTGGTGAGAGTGGACATCCTTGTCTCGTTCCTGATCTTAGAGGAAATGCTTTCAGTTTTTCACCATTGAGAATGATGTTTGCTGTGGGTTTGTCATATATGGCCTTTATTATGTTGAGGTAGGTTCCCTCTATGCCCACTTTCTGGAGAGTTTTTATCATAAATGGGTGTTGAATTTTGTCAAAAGCTTTTTCTGCATCTATTGAGATGATCATATGATTTTTATTCTTCAGTTTGTTAATATGGTGTATCACATTGATTGATTTGCGTATATTGAAGAATCCTTGCATCCCTGGGATAAATCCCACTTGATCGTGGTGTATGATCCTTTTAATGTGTTGTTGGATTCTGTTTGCTAGTATTTTGTTGAGGATTTTTGCATCTATATTCATCAGTGATATTGGTCTGTAATTTTCTTTTTTTGTAGTGTCTTTGTCTGGTTTTGGTATCAGGGTGATGGTGGCCTCATAGAATGAGTTTGGGAGTGTTCCTTCCTCTGCAATTTTTTGGAAGAGTTTGAGAAGGATGGGTGTTAGCTCTTCTCTAAATGTTTGATAGAATTCACCTGTGAAGCCATCTGGTCCTGGACTTTTGTTTGTTGGAAGATTTTTAATCACAGTTTCAATTTCATTACTTGTGATTGGTCTGTTCATATTTTCTATTTCTTCCTGGTTCAGTCTTGGAAGGTTATACCTTTCTAAGAATTTGTCCATTTCTTCCAGGTTGTCCATTTTATTGGCATAAAGTTGCTTATAGTAGTCTCTTAGGATGTTTTGTATTTCTGCAGTGTCTGTTGTAACTTCTCCTTTTTCATTTCTGATTTTATTGATTTGAGTCCTCTCCCTCTTTTTCTTGATGAGTCTGGCTAATGGCTTATCAATTTTGTTTATCTTCTCAAAGAACCAACTTTTAGTTTTATTGATCTTTGCTATTGTTTTCTTTGTTTCTATCTCATTTATTTCTGCTCTGATCTTTATGATTTCTTTCCTTCTGCTAACTTTGGGTTTTGTTTGTTCTTCTTTCTCTAGTTTCTTTAGGTGTAAGGTTAGATTGTTTACTTGAGATTTTTCTTGTTTCTTTAGGTAGGCTTGTATAGCTATAAACTTCCCTCTTAGAACCGCTTTTGCTGCATCCCATAGGTTTTGGGTCGTCGTGTTTTCATTGTCATTTGTCTCTAGGTATTTTTTGATTTCCTCTTTGATTTCTTCAGTGATCTTTTGGTTATTTAGTAACGTATTGTTTAGCCTCCATGTGTTTGTCTTTTTTACGTTTTTTTCCCTGTAATTCATTTCTAATCTCATAGCGTTGTGGTCAGAAAAGATGCTTGGTATGATTTCAATTTTCTTAAATTTACTGAGGCTTGATTTGTGACCCAAGATGTGATCTATCCTGGAGAATGTTCCGTGCGCACTTGAGAAGAATGTGTAATCTGCTGTTTTTGGATGGAATGTCCTATATATATCAATTAAATCTATCTGGTCTATTGTGTCATTTAAAGCTTCTGTTTCCTTATTTATTTTCATTTTGGATGATCTGTCCATTGGTGTAAGTGAAGTGTTAAAGTCCCCCACTATTATTGTGTTACTGTCGATTTCCTCTTTTATAGCTGTTAGCAGTTGCCTTATGTATTGAGGTGCTCCTATGTTGGGTGCATATATATTTATAATTGTTATATCTTCTTCTTGGATTGATCCCTGGATCATTATGTAGTGTCCTTCCTTGTCTCTTGTAACATTCTTTATTTTAAAGTCTATTTTATCTGATATGAGTATAGCTACTCCAGCTTTCTTTTGATTTCCATTTGCATGGAATATCTTTTTCCATCCCCTAACTTTCAGTCTGTATGTGTCCCTAGGTCTAAAGTGGGTCTCTTGTAGACAGCATATATATGGGTCCTGTTTTTGTATCCATTCAGCCAGTCTATGTCTTTTGGTTGGGGCGTTTAATCCATTCACGTTTAAGGTAATTATCGATATGTATGTTCCTATGACCATTTTCTTAATTGTTTTGGGTTTGTTTTTGTAGGTCCTTTTCTTCTCTTGTGTTTCCCACTTAGAGAAGTTCCTTTAGCATTTGTTGTAGAGCTGGTTTGGTGGTGCTGAATTCTCTTAGCTTTTGCTTGTCTGTAAAGCTTTTGATTTCTCCATCAAATCTAAATGAGATCCTTGCCGGGTAGAGTAATCTTGGTTGTAGGTTCTTCCCTTTCATCACTTTAAGTATATCATGCCACTCCCTTCTGGCTTGCAGAGTTTCTGCTGAGAAATCAGCTGTTAACCTTATGGGAGTTCCCTTGTATGTTATTTGTCGTTTTTCCCTTGCTGCTTTCAATAATTTTTCTTTGTCTTTAATTTTTGCCACTTTGATTACTATGTGTCTCGGCGTGTTTCTCCTTGGGTTTATTCTGTATGGGACTCTCTGCGCTTCCTGGACTTGGGTGGCTATCTCCTTTCCCATGTTAGGGAAGTTTTCGACTATAATCTCTTCAAATATTTTCTCTGGTCCTTTCTCTCTCTCTTCTCCTTCTGGGACCCCTATAATGCGAATGTTGTTGTGTTTAATGTTGTCCCAGAGGTCTCTTAGGCTGTCTTCATTTCTTTTCATTCTTTTTTCTTTAGTCTGTTCCGCAGCAGTGAATTCCACCATTCTGTCTTCCAGGTCACTTATCCGTTCTTCTGCCTCAGTTATTCTGCTATTGATTCCTTCTAGTGTAGTTTTCATTTCAGTTATTGTATTGGTCATCTCTGTTTGTTTGTTCTTTAATTCTTCTAGGTCTTTGTTAATCATTTCTTGCATCTTCTCAATCTTTGCCTCCATCCTTATTCCGAGGTCCTGGATCATCTTCACTATCATTATTCTGAATTCTTTCTCTGGAAGGTTGCCTATCTCCACTTCATTTAGTTGTTTTTCTGGGGTTTTTTCTTGTTCCTTCATCTGGTATATAGCCCTCTGCCTTTTCATCTTCTCTATCTTTCTGTAACTGTGGTTTTTGGTCCGCAGGCTGCAGGATTGTAGTTTTTCTTGCTTCTGCTCTCTGCCCTCTGGTGGTTGAGGCTATCTAAGAGGCTTGATGATAGGCTCTGGTGGTGGGTAGAGCTGACTGTTGCTGTCTGATTAATTCTTTTTACTGACAAAAGTTATAAGGAAGGCAAGTAAAGTTACTCATGATCCCACCACCCAGAAATAACCCCGTTATTATCATGATGTGTTTTTTCTTCTCCCAGTGTTTGTACATAAAATGGCTGAGATCACATCACATATGTACAAGTAAGCTGTCCCTAATTAAGTGGCAGAGCTGGGCTGACACCCCGGGCAGGCTGGGTCCAGGTCCAGGCCTTCCTACGTAGCCATTTCCCTGCACTGCCCCTATAAAGTTCAAGCTTATATCATTTCAAGAAACTGACAAAAAAATATTTAAATGTTTCAAGTTTGAAAATAAAGCACGTAAAGAAACCAGAGGTAGACAAAATAATCCTATCGTATAGTTAAAGGCTGGAATTTTGCCTGGAAAAGTAGTATTTCATGTGGAAAAAATGTTAATTTCTACTATGTCTGTGTAGCCAATATTTTAATTGTTAAAACATTACTGTTCAACTAGAGAAAGCCCTCGCACAGAAACGAAGACCCAACACAGCCAAAAATTAAAAAAAAAAAAAAAAATTAAAACCAAAGGAAAGGGAACTCTCCTTTAAAAAAAAAACAAAACATTACTGTTCAAGCTCATAAAATGAGTAAATTTGGTAAAACTAGTAAACTAGTCAGTTAACAAAGTGATTAAATCGACAAATGGAGTGAGTTGATTATGTTGCAGATGGGATTTTAGGGGGGTGCTGATTTTTGGCAAATTGGCTTGCATTTATTGGAGATGAAGTATTGCTTAATATATATACTTGTTGAGTGAATAAATACATGAATAAATGAATGAATGAATTTTGCCATAAAAGAAATAATCTTCCCCTCTAAAATTCAACAGCTGTACGTGACGTCTGCATTTTAAGAGCCTTGAGGGTTGCCTGAGACAGAAATTCTGGTTCTGGGATCGAATGTACTCACTGCGTGCATACTCCTACTCCAAATACTCACTCATGGCCTAACTGGCGGCTTAGTGGGAGCCGGCGCTTCCTGTGGGCTCAGAGCTCAAGCCCACACTCCGTGAGCTTGGAGTCAGAAGAATGAGGTTCCCATCTCAATCAGCTCATCCATTACTAGCCCCAGAACACTGGCCAGTCAGTTTACTCCCGAACTGTTTCCTCACCTGTAAAATGGGCATAATTCTGACACCTGCCCCACCTTGTTCCTGGCATCACAGGGTGCAGAGAAGTACTAGATGAATGTTAGTTCATGGCTGTGAAAACGATTAGACTTCAGGGTCTGAAGTGACCCTGGTGTGATGGAGGTAGCCCTGGGAAGGGGCGGGGTCTCCTTGGGGAAGGAGGGCCACTGCTCCCCTTTGCTCTTTGGCTGCTCCTTTCTGATCACTGACACCCATGATAGAGAGACACACAGACCCATTAAACTGCCTTCCCCAGGTCACCTGCCATGAGGAGCAAACACCAAGGGCCTTACAGCCAGCGCCTCCTCACTGCTACTTCAGGGCTGAGGTCCTCTGCCCAGAACCACTGGTGGTGGGGTGATGGGGGGCCTGGGTTCTCCCGTCGTTACCCCTGGGGCTCCTCAGGCTGGCCTCCCCCCTCTCTACCACTCACAGCTCTGCACCCAGCCTGCGAGGCTTCCAGTGGGGTATCTACTGGTCCCACCTTTGTGGCCTCACTGAAAGAAACATGCAGGCAAAGAAACCTGGCTGCGGAGGGCTGGGGCAGGGAGAGAACACAGCTGGGTGTGATGAGAAAGGGCAATGGCACAACAGGAGCCCGGGAAAAAGACCAAGACAAAAAATGAGGGGGGAGAGAGAAGTCTGGAGAGCACTTTTAATTTCTCCTCCCTTTTCTCAAGTGTCAGAGTAAAATCATTAAGGGGGGAAAAAAGGGGAAGATGGCAATCAGTGTCGGCTTTTAGTGCTTGAGTGGGTGACAGTACATTCCAGCTGCCACCAGGGCACCTACCACCCCTAAGCGATGCTACACGTCAGCCAGTGCAGGCCAGAGGCCCCCCAGTGGCTCCTTGCCTCATACCCAGGTCTCCTGACATGTGTAGGCTCCCTGCCACCAGCCAAGTAGTAATTTATCACCTGCTCATTCTGGGTCACTTTCTCCTCCATGAGTTACTTTAGCCCTAGTGGAGACTTAATATAACAGTTCACTACACTTGTAAGGTGCTTCTTCCTTCCAGAGAGCTTTACGCTCGCTATATCTAAAAGCTCATCTATCTGGATAAAGAAGAGGTGATACACACACACACACACACACACACACACACACACACACACACACACACAGAGGAATACTACTCAGCCATAAAAAAGAATGAAATGTTGCCATGTGCAGCAACATAGATGGACTTGGAGGGCATTATGCTCAGTGTCAGACAAAGAAAGACAAATACTGTATGATATCACTTATATGTGGAATCTAAAAAATACAATAAACGAATGAATATGACAGAAAAGAAGCAGATTCACAGATACAGATAACAAGCTACTGGTTACCAGTGTGGAGGAGGGGCATTAAAGGGATCGGGGAGCGAGAGGTACAAACTACTGGGTGTTAAGACAGGCTACAAGGATGTATTGTACAACATGGGGAATATGGCCAATATTTTGTAAATGGAGGGTAACCTTTCAAAATTGTATAAAAAATAAAAAAATTTAAAAATGATTAAAAAATGCAAAACACATTGTATATAAAAGATAAAAAATAAAAATACAAATAAAAGCTTATACATCTGACTAGCCCTTCAGGGTTGAAAGGACTTGTGTACAGATGGACTCCGAATTGGAAGGCTCGTTGAGTTCACCTGATGCAGTTATTATCTGACATCAGCTGAGGCTCCCATCTCACTCCTCATAGATCTGGTTCAACTTGGCCTGCACCCCAATTCCAGGGCCTATGACCAGGGCTGGTTTCAGACCGTAACAAGCCCCAGGGCCTTTTAATTATGGAGTCCACATTCCACATCATATCAAACACATTAGCGTATACCCACATTTCACATGAAATATAACATATTTTGCTGTGGAAGAAATCAAAAGGGTTTTCTTAATTTTGCTTTTGAAATTACTTAGCTACCAGTTATTCACTGACTATATGACTGACTATGATTTGTGGGCTGTCATCACACACACACACACAGGAAATTTTATAGAGTGAGAGAATCAAACCGTAGCTTTCTTTTCAAATGTAAATAATTTATAAACACTAAATTGAAAAATGAATGAAGGTGACATAATTGTATGTCTTATGGATGCTTCATTAAAATGTATTACTTTCAATTTTATACTTTTTGTGTTTTAGATCCATTAATTTTTTTTCTCATCTCACACGTTTTCACAGGCTTTTGAAAAAGCTGGTCTGCAAGAGGCCCTGTGCCAGCGGGGCCTGCTGGCCAGACGGCCCTGATTGCTGTTGCTAAAAGCCCTTCCCAAGACTCTGACCCGTCCCTCACCTCACTTCTGGCATCTTCTGATTCTTTGCTCTTGCGTATCTGCTCATGTTTCGGTTTCAGCTGGTATCGAAACTGGTCACAGAGCTCAGCTCCTTCGTTGTTTCCTACAAAATATCCAACCACACTGAACATTTCATGAAGTGGGAGATGTGACAAATTCTGAGGGCCGTGGAGAGAGGTCACTCAAGTCCCTCGCAGCTTCCTGCCATCTGGTCGGCGCTACCCTTTCCGCCCCGTGCCCACTCTCTCTCACCCCACATCCTCCAAGCTGCCTGTGCCAGCAGTGTGGCCACCCTGCCCAGGGCTGCTCTCCAGGGAGCCTAGGTCACACTGTCCCCTTCCCTTGTCTGCCTGCTTCTCTCTCAAACAGCAGACTTGCCAGGAATGCCTGCACTCTCCAGGTCCCTTGAATTTTCTGTCTCCTTTCACAAGCATTATCTGGTGCATCCAGACCCTGAGAGCACCTGGGCAGGAGCCCCTGCTGGCCACTTCCGGGATGGGGACCTCCCATCTCTCAGGTCAAGGCTTTTGCTTGCCTTTTTCACCGTTAGAAAGTAATTAGATCAATCTGAGCTCTGGCTTCATTGAAACTTTACTCCCGCTCATGGTCCTGCCTCTGGGTCCTCTGACCTTCAACACACCCCTGAAACAACATATCCCTGTCTCCACAGGACAACTGAGGAGTCAGGTGGCAAAGTCCCAACTGAGACCAAGGCCTCTCAACTCCCAGTCCTGGGCTTTCTCAGGGTCTCTTTCCCTTCGACTGCCTTTTATTACTCGGCTTTCTTCCGGGAAGAAATGCAGTGTACCGTGAATTTCCTTCAGCAAATACAGACTCTTTGCTTGTTTGAGCAAACAGGGCCACGGAGGTGGGATGGAGCAGAGGGTGAAGGGGTGGGCAGCAGGGCCGACTTCTCTGTTAAATCATGAGAGGTGCAGTGCCCAGGGCACATGACACTTCAGGAGGCCCATGAATGTGTTTTAATTTCTTTTAAAATCAGCAGAAAAAAAAGAATTTTTAGGTTGAAGAAAATGTTTTAATATATAATATTAATATATTTGTCTTCATACCAATGCAGACATAAAATAAAATTTAAACATTTTTTATGGAGGAAGGAGTCCATAAAAGTCAGAGTACCCAGGGTCCACAGCAGTTATAATGTGGTACTGGTGGGCAGGGGTCTCCTCACTGAACTTTACAAGTGAAGTCCCTTTAAAGGGATGGTTGTGTTACTCGGGGGATGGAAAATTGGCACCTCCTGAGCTATGAGTGACTGTCACTTCCACCAGGTGAACCAGATGAACTAATTAAAAAGGCTGATTCTGTCATCTGGGTCAACATGGATTGGGTCCAACTGCCCAATCCTCTTGTAAAGCCATGGCCCACACTGTGGGGGAAGGCGGCTCAGCTTTCTCTGCCTGGGGGACATCTGTCTTCTCCCTTGGAGCCTTGCCTGGCCCGTCCTCAAACCAGCCACTCCCACTGGGCCCCTCCTCTCCTCCCTGAAGCTCATTAGCATTCTCAGCAGAAAAGTAGCAGAAAATGGTAAAAAAAAAGAACTTGAACTTTGCACGTGCCAGTTCTGTGTTCCAATCCCAGCTCTACCACTTCCCAGCTCTGTGTGCTTTCTGAGCCTCAATTTTGTTTTCATTTAAAAAGGGGATAATATTACCTGTTCATATATATTGCAAGCGCTGAATAAGAGAACCTGTGCAAAGTCCAAGGAACCAGTGGGAGCTTATGGTTGGCAGTCTGAGAGCAGAGTCTAGGCCACGTGTCTTGAAGCTGTATTTTTATACTTTCTGTAATATAAAGAAATACTGATAGCTGCATCAAAGATGGTGCTTCCTCTGTCTGGCATATAGTAGTTCCTCTCACTCCTTTTTAATGACTTAGTCCCATCCATTAATAATCTGTCTTCATGGTTCTACCTGCCACCCACCTCCAAGCTAGGATGGTGGTATGTCCCAACTCCATGGGCACAGAAACTCCTGCACTCGGGACCCTACGGAACCTTGCCCTGTATCTCTTCATCTGGCTATTCATTCAAATCTTTTTTATTTTTTTGCCGTGCCACGCCATGCGGCTTGTGGGATCTTAGTTCCCCCACCAGGGATCGAACCCAGGCCCCCCGGTTGTGAAAGCTCCGAGTCCTAACCACTGGACCACCAGGGAATTCCCTCATATCTTTATTATATCCTTTATAGTAAACTGGTAAACATAAGTAAATATTTTCCTGAGTTCTGTGAGCCATCCTAGCAAATTTTTTAACCCAAGGAGGGGGTCAAGGAACTTCGATTTATAGCCAGTGGATAGTCAGAAGTAGGGATGACAGCCTGGGACTTGGGCTTGGCACCTGGAGTGGGAACAGTCTTGTGGGACGGAGCCCTTAACCTGTGGAATCTAATGCTAACTCTAAGTACATAGTGCAGAACTGAACTGAATGGTAGGACACCCAGCTGGTGTCAGAGAATTGCTTGATGTGTGGAAAACCCGTACATCTGGTGACAGAAGTGTTGTGTGGTATTACTGGGATTTTATGATTCTTGGCAAAGGCAAAGTCTCTTCACCTCAGGAAAAGATTGGGGATTCTTGGTTTAAAGGTATTTCTTGACATATACCACATTACACTACGAAAACGGGAGATGGAAAAATTCACTGGGGGAGGCAGAGTGAAAGCCTGTAGCCTTCCATTAACTCTCCTCCATCCTGAAGGTGGACTTGACTTTCAAATTGCTCACCTGCAATCCGGAGGCTGGCTAGAAGGCTCCCATCCTGCCAGTGGCCTGTGAATTCTCATGCGGCAGTAAGGTGAGAAGGGAAAATGGAGCTCCAAGACTCACACTGCTGAGAGCAACAGAATATCTCCGGCAAATCCAGGAACACCCAGAATTCCAGAGAGCCAGGGGAAATCACAACTTTCAGGCTGGGATCAGACTTCATCAGCTTTCCCGACTGGGAGGTGATGTCACACTTGAAAATCTCTGTGCTGCCAACTCAGCCTAAGTTCACATTCCTTCAAGCCGACCAGCTGCAAAACCAAAAGTTTGCGGAGAGAGTCCATGTGGGGATATGGGGGCCAGAAGGACAACCTCACACTTACTGCTAACCGTGAGGGTGGTGTGGGGGACAAGGGGAGAAATACCAATTCTGGAATTCCTATCCTTGCCTGTTGCTGCCCACCCCTACTCCTTGCAGTATGGAAACCATTTAGCTGCAGACAGATGATTTCCCAGGCATATTGTTGGGAGTACCTGGAATAAATCACTTCCTCCTCCAGCCCTGAGATAACTGTCCCTCTCTTGTAGGAGCATAATTCAAGCAGTCTGCCTCCAGGGAGCCGAGACTGAGATTAAGCATGGAGTGCACCAGCGCCGACGGCCTGAGCCCCAAGAATTATGAGCAGTGAAAAGACAAGATAAAGAGGAGGTGCCTCTGCGGTAACACAGTGCCTGCTTCAAACAAACCTGACTCCAGAACTCAGAGAGAGAATATTAACATCTCTCTACACCTAAATAATTATTTTAAGTAGAAATATAAAAAATATTTAAACCATGATTTCATTCATAAGATTTCTACTTACACATAACTTTCTGGGAATCCAGGTAGCTTCTAAAATGAGTGTCGCTTCCTCACTAAAATTAGGTTGTATTTAGTGATTTTGTAAAAAATACTGGAACAAGCCAATAGGATAAGTGCTGGAGTACAAACAGCCTCTTCTGAGAGTAGGGAGTCAACAAACTTTTTCTGTAAAGGAGCCAAATAGTAAATATTTTAGACTTTGTGGACTCTAAGTTTCTGTCATAGCCACTCAGCTCCACTATTGTAGCACAAAACAGCCACAGACATCACAGAACTGAATGCATGTGACTGTGTCCCAGTAAAACTTTACTTATAAACACTGACTTTGGAATTTTATATAGTTTTCATATATCATGAACTATTATTCTTCTTTTGAGCTTTTTTCAACCATTAAAAAATTTAAAAGCCATTCTTAGCGCTCAGGTTGTACAAAAACAGGCAGTGGCTTGAATAGGGCCCACAAGAGATAGCCTGCCTGGTTTACAAAATCCCCAAGGAAAAAATTCAATGAAGGCAAAGTTTTGTTTTTGGTTAATGTAATCCTTTCCCTATGGGCCTGTTATTTTAAAGTAAGACAGTGGGGGGGGGGTGTAAATTAGGAGTTTGAGATTAACAGATACAAACTACTATGTATAAAATAGGTAAACAACAAGGTCCTACTGTATAGCACAGGGAACTATATTCAATATCCTGTGATAAACCATAATGGAAAAGAATATGAAAAAAGAATATATATATGTATAACTGAATTACTTTGCCATACAGCAGACACTAACACAACATTGTAAATCAACTATATCTCAATTAAAAAAAAAATTCCACTCCGGGGAAAAAAAGAACCACTCAGGGCTTCCTCTGGTGGTAAAGGTACCCCTGCATCCCCACCCTGAACAAGACCAAACCTTCCCGCCTCCTCCATGAGAGCTGAAATCCCTTTAACCGGGGGCACGTTCTGGAAGACGGCATATCAAATTAAAAGCCACAATAAGGCTAAAAAAAATGAAAATAAAAATAAAGTAAGATAAGTGGGTAAGGAAAAGGAAAGTCAAAGGAACAAATTATCAACACAGGAATTTCAAGAAGAACAAGGGAAATAGTTTGAAGAAGGCCCCTCATTTGCCGCCTTGTAAACAACTACTGACTTTATTACCTTCAGGGAGAATGAGTTTCACTTCTAGTAAATTCAACAGACTTCTGTTGGTCTCTATTATATTCCAGGAGCACACTAAGTACAGAGATGATGAAAAACAGCCCCCGCCCTCTGATAGGGGAGAACGGCAATTAGATAAGGAAAGGTCCTTTCCATTGAGTGATAAGATTCAATCATTCATTGAACAAAACATTTACTGAGCACCTACTACTACATTCCAGGTCCTGGGTTAGGTGCCAGACATTCCAAGATAAATAGATTCTGAAGATGTTTATGGTAAGCACTGTCTTCCTCGCTTTCACTTTGTTATCTCTATTTTCTTGAGGGACAAACAGGGGCACAGAGGGTCAAGCTGGCTGTCCCAGATGGAACATCAAAGAGGGAGACCGAAGAGTGACTGGTGTCTGCCTTAGCAGGGCTGGACTAGGCAGAGGTGAGTGAGGCCTCCAGGGTGCAAAAGCCAAGGAGGCCGGGCTTCCCTGGTGGCGCAGTGGTTAAGAATCTGCCTGCCAATGCAGGGGACACGGGTTCGAGCCCTGGTCCGGGAAGATCCCACATGCCACAGAGCAACTAAGCCCGTGTGCCACAACTACTGAGCCTGCACTCTAGAGCCTGCGAGCCACAACTACTGAGCCCACGTGCTGCAACTACTGAAGCCCGTGCGCCTAGAGCCCATGCTCCGCAACAAGAAAAGCCACCGCAATGAGAAGCCCGCTCGCCGCAACTAGAGAAAGCCCGCTTGCAGCAACGAAGACCCAACACAGCCGAAAGAGAAAAGGAAGGAAGGAAGGAAGGAAGAAAGAAAGAAAGAAAATAATAAATTTAAAAGAAAAGAAAAGAAAAAAAAAGCCAAGGAGGCCTTCACATGCACATACTTGCATGACCTCAAGAGTGGGCACCTCCTTGAATTTTGCACCCTAGCACTTGCCTCCCTGTAGCCCTGACTGGTGCCTTAGCTCCCTCAGTGCCTGCTGTGAGCCTGGGAGGGCTGGAGTCGGCACTTGTGAGTTTAGGTTACCTGAGACGCCCCAGTTCCCTGGTGAGGAATTACTTCTTTCTCACTGTATCCGGTCTTGTGGGACTTCCCCAGGGCCTCCTCCCCCCTGAGTCCAGGCTGGTGTGGGCATCACATGCTCCCTTCTGGCCTGCGACTCCTGGGCTGAATGAGTTGGTTCCTGTTTCTTCCCACCACCTACAGTCTGAGTAATGCCAACATTCCAGTCCAAGTGACACCTCAGAGCCCTGCTACTCCAAGTGTGGTCCACGGACCAGCAGCACCGGCATTGCCCGGTGCTGGTGAGAAATGTAGAGCCTCAGGCCTGCCCCAGACCATAGTCAGAATCTGCATTTTGACAAGGTCCCCAGGTGATTCTCGTGCGCCTGCAAGTGTGGGGAGCATTAACCCACACCTTGCATCCCCCCGCCCCTCCCGCCACGTATGGCCTTTGCTGCTGGCCTTGAGCTTCACAACACAGGGGCCTGGGAAAGGGAAATGCACCACTTGCTGAAACGCAAGGAGGCTCAGGGCTGGCCCTGCCCTTCCCAGATGGGCCTCCCTCCCTGAAGAGTCCTCAGACACACACATCTGGTGTTCTGTTAATGGTTGACTCTAAAACAAAAGAAAAAAATTAGGCATTAATTTCAGAGAATGATGCCAGCACCACCCTTTGAACAAGCCTCTCTCCAGAGATGCCCCTTCCCTTTAAAAGTTTGGGGCAGTGGAGGCGGGAGACTCAGGAGGCTACTTCAAAGGGTAAAAGCACCCTACGAGACCCCTTGGTCTTGGGCTAGTATGGGATGGCGGTGGTTCTTTTTTAGACACAGACAGCTGTTCTCCCTTCCTTTCAGAATGGGGAGTGGGGAAAGGGCATCAACAACCCCAGTATTTACTGATAGCCTGCCACGCACCAGACCCGGGACATATTTCCTGTTTGATTCTTTCATGCAACCATAAAGGACAGGCTTAGACAGAGGAGGAAACAAATTCAGAGAGGCCAAAACAACTTGCCTCAAATCATCCATTTGTTACCTGGGAAGAACCAGGGACTGAACCCAGGTTTTGTCCATGTTGCAGACTCACCAAAACACGTGAAATGTTAACACATAACCGTGGGCGGCCTTTGCCCTGTATGAGAGAAGTGGTGGAGGTTGATGATGGCTCTAGGCGTGCACGTGCGTGAACGTGTGTTGGGGGACAGTGGGCTGGGGTCCTCAGGAGAGTCAAGGGCAAGTGTACAAGTGAGAAGCTTGCAGAGGGGCCTAGCTCTTCGTGGTGGTGGGCCATGGCATCAATGACATATACAGTCAGCTTAAGACTTCACACATTTGTAATTTAAAATAAGTGGAACAACAAGCACCTGCTGTATAGCATAGGGAACTATTGTTTGTAATAACGTATATGGGAAAAGAATCTGAAAAAAATATATATGTATGTATAACTGAATCACTTTGCTGTACACTTGAAACACAAAATCAACTATACTTCATAAAAAAAAAAGAATGAAAAAAATAAGTGGAAGTAAGGATATTCAGATTTTTCCAATGATGATTTCATCAGTGCTTTTTTGGGGGGAAATATAAAATACTAAATTCTATCTTTTTTTCTCATTCTTTTGGCTCCCCTACTTTTGCTGATGTGCTCAGTACACAGCCCTGTAGGACCCAACTTAACACCAGTTCTGAGGCTAAGGGACCCTCGCCCAGCTGTGTGGAGGTGGTGGTGACACCCTCCACCTGCAAGACCAGTGGCGTGCAGAGTGGTTAGGGAGGAAGGGAGACTGCAAACTCTAGTGAGTCACTGCTCTAAGAATTTCTGGAGTGCCTGCTATCCCCATTCCTGGGCTCTGAGTCAAGAATGTAATTGAAGCCACAGGACAATGGAGTGTGAAAGGAAAGATGTTCCCTGGTGTCAGATACCCTGGCTAACCAGACCCAGAAGCACAGAGCAGGTGCTTGGCTTTTGTTCCTAGGTCCCTGTGCCCGGCCCCACAGTCCAAAGCCTCTCTAGACAAAAGCCACAGCTCCTGCCTCCTCTGCATATCCAGGATCTGCGCCCGACTGAGAAGAGTCTGCTTCCTCCTCCCGACCCCTTGTTTCAAGGCTAGAGATAACAGAGACGGGAGCCACATCTCAACAGAGGAAACCAGGAACCAGGACCTCCGATGCTAAGGATTTCACCAGAGGAGGATGAAGATTTTGTCATTGTCTGAAGAAAACCTTCAAGTGCCCTAAGTAACCTTCTGGTGTCTGGGAATAGGATCAACAACCAGGTGAACTGGGTTTTCATAGGGTCACTGAGAAGTCCCCAGGAAACCGAACCCCAGAGGCAAGCCCCATCATGCCCTGGTGGAGACACAGGACATGTGTGCTGTCTTGTGGATGGCATGGGGGAGGTGGCTCCCAGAGAGCTGGTGATGGTTGGTCTTTCTGTCTTGCAGGGTTTACTTAAGCCCATCCCTCCCCACTGGAGAGGGGCTGTTCTTACTGTTTATCAACATTGGATTTTAGTGGGGTTTTTTGGCTATACTGTGCAGCTTGCAGGATCTTAGTTCCCTGACCAGGGATTGAACCCACCTCCTCGGCAGTGAAAGCGTGGAGCCCTAACCACTGGACCACCACGGAATTCCCTGGATTTTAGTTCTGAAGGGCGATGAAGCCTTGTCTCCTTGTGATTTCAGGGGGAAGATCTAAATCGGCTATCTGGCTCTGAACCATCCTGATGAAGCATCCTGATGAACATCAGAGGCAGCCTTGAAGGAGCAAAGACAGCACCACATGGCAGCCTCCCAGGTGAGTATGGAAGACACAAGGGGCAGCCTTTTCTTTGAAGCCAGGGAAGGGTGGCTATAATGGCTGATTGCAAAGACACAAGACTAAGATATGTTTAAATAACAACTCAAAAAAGAAGCTATCCATCATTGAGAGTTTGCTGTGTCAGGCATTGTACTAAAAACTTTACAGGTAGAATCTTAATCATGCCCCGGATGCAGGTACTATTATTACCCCCATTTTGCAGACAGAGAAGTTTAAGAGCTTACTCAAAGTCACACAACCAGTAAGTAGTAGAGTGACTTCCAAATACTGGTCTTACTTCGAAACTTTGTTTTTTGTTTTGGTAGTTGTATTTGTTTTTATTTTTGTAATGCAAAGAGGGACAGAGGAGGCGAAGGGGCAGGGCCCAGCAATGTCCCTGGAACAGCTTCTGAGGCATACATTTGTTCTGAGGCATATATTCCTCCAGATTTGTTTTGAAAAGGCAACTTCAGTCCATGTTTCTGGAAACTCTCCAGGTTGTCAACCTCAGTGCAAACAACTTAAAATAAAAAACTCCCATCTGTTCACCACACGGGGATCCAACACAAAATGCAAAGCAAACCTGTTTGGAAAATGCCTGCTCTTAAAACAAGAGTGAGCAAAGCCTGGGATTTTGACCTCTATCCTAGACTGCATCCTTTGCAGTGCAGTTTAAGTTTCTTTTATCGCTGCTTCTTCCCTCTATCACTATTCATTACCAGTAGTTAAGGGTCTTCCCCAAATGGAGGCAAGAGTGACCCTGGGCAGTGCTTCTGAGCCCTCATAGCCATTATTCACTTTTATCAATTGGGTCTAGACACGGGGTACAAGAAAGAGTGGCTGCCGTGAAAGCATCTTTTAAAGTTCAAGATTGTGTGTTTCTGTTGGTGGGAGGAGGAGGGGGGAGAAATGTGTGGAGCTAGATTTCTTAAAGGCCTCTATTTCAACCAGTTTGGGGAAACTGTCTTGTTTTGTTTCTTTTTAAGAACCCAAAGGCTGGAAATCAAATGGCTATCCAGTCCAGGCTGGAGCAGGAATCACTACATAGTTAAACAGCTTAACACTATATTTAGGGTATGCCTGCACTTAAAATAAATAGCTTTTTTTTTTTTTTTAAGTGTATGTTTTCATTTCCTATGAGTCAGAAAATATCCAAATTACAAAGAATCTCATATCAGTCCTACTTATGAGAGCTAAAAAAATCTAGAAAGATTCAAAAATAGGAGACTAACAAATTACGGCACATTAACCAGTTGGAGTTATCATACAATGATACCATGAAGACTAGGTTAGGAACATAGGAAAGTGCTTATGCAAAGTTTTTTGAATAAAAAATAAGGTTTTAAATACAAAGTCCTATATATGTGCACAGGCAAAAGACATGGAAAATAATTTTTTAAAGTGGTGGTGAGATTATAAGTGACCTTTTTCCTTATAGATTTTCTCTTATTTTTATAATCTTTTGTGACAAACTGGAAATGTATACAATTATATGTTGCCTTGTACCTTATGTGTACATTTGGCTTATTTACCTTGCAGTCCTATATCCAAATATGGCAAATAGATTTTCATTTGAACTTGCAAATTGCTGCATGAAATGTGCATATTCCTTTAAATACATAAATATGTATCTATTGCTGTTACACAAACTGGAATTAATTCTTTGGGTTAGAGTCTTTTCAATCCAAATTTCATTATGCTATGTTTATCAGTAATACTTTATCTATCTTGGGTAGGAATCCAAACTAGAAAAGTGAAAGGGAGCTGCCACCCCCCAGCAGTTCCTATCAATACAGCAGTGAAACCCCATTCTCTCAGCACACCACCTCGCTTTCCATCTTTCATGGAAGTCTGGAAGAAGGATTATCTGGAGACCCCCAGGGCTCCTAACCCATTAAGAAGGCTGAAGTCTGGCAACCCCAGCAGGTCAAGTGACTCTTCTCTAAGGTCCACAGGAAAGAGCACTAGGGAGTCTTCCTATGGAAGAAATGAGTGTTCGTGGTGATTCTCAGCCATCTGCTTTCCTAGGAAGCAAAGACTCCCTGCAGACCTCCCTTGTGGAGTAGGAAGCTGATTATGTAGTCTCAAAGAGGCCGTGTAATTATTTATTTATACCCTACTCCTTGCTCTGAAGATTGGGAGATGCTCTAGGATAAAAGCAAAGGTCTAGTAGGGCCAAAACATTTTTTAAAAAGTTAAATGGCAGGGGCTTCCCTGGTGGCGCAGTGGTTGAGAATCTGCCGGCCAATGCAGGGGACACGGGTTCGAGCCCTGGTCTGGGAAGATCCCACGTGCCGCGGAGCGACTGGGCCCGTGAGCCACAATTACTGAGCCTGCGCGTCTGGAGCCTGTGCTCCGCAACAAGAGAGGCCGTGATAGTGAGAGGCCCGCGCACCGCGATGAGGAATGGCCCCCACTTGCCGCAGCTGGAGAAGGCCCTCGCACAGAAACGAAGACCCAACACAGCCATAAATAGATAAATAAATAAATAAAATATTTAAAAAAAAAAAGTTAAATGGCATAAAACAAGAAATGGGAGGCAGGTACGAGGGAAGAATTTGTAAATTAAGTTCAGCAAAAGAAACCTACAATAAAAAAACAAAAAACTTGGTGGCCAGAGTAAATAGTACAACCAAAGCATTTGTAAACTAACAGAGCTCTTGTTTCTAAGGTTTGAGAGGTAAGGGTGAGTCATGCATGCCTATGGCTGGAGTTCTCAAGAAAATTGCACAGCATGCCTGAGACTTTCCCATTGGTTTTAGGTGGTTAAAAATCTTCCAGGAAGGGGGGCACAATGCCTGTTTTCAATGCACTCCTGTATCATTTACTCTCATTTTGCCAGGCAATCATACCCTATTATTATTATTTCTTAATGTGTGTGCATTGCCTCCTCTAGATTATAGACTCCTTGAGGGCAAGAATTCTATTTTATACTTTTTCTATATTGTCCTCCAACCTCTAGCCCCTAAAATAATATAAATTCTTCTTAAATGGAAATGGAAATTCTTAGTCCTGTAGGCCAAATTACTTATAATCTTAATCTCCACATATTCTCTAGTTACTAGAAGACAACAGGGAAGCCCTTTCTCTGTTTGAGTGAGCAGAATAAGAGATTAGAGTAATGAAAAACTATAGCTGGAGGAGAAATAGAAAACATAAGCTGGAAACGAGAGACATTCCAGATAGGAGTTTTCAAGTAGAGGGTTAGGGATGGAAGAGATATGAACAGTTCTGCAAGGATTTGAGACCAGAAACACTTTGTGGAGTCACATTTTCTTTACACTGATTACATTCCTATTCTTAGGCAGATTATCTGCCTTGTTCCTTTTTAATTTCTTGGGAAGGTGCTAAGGCAGACAGTCCTGGAGTATCCTGGAAAAGAGTACTATGTGAGAACAGAGCAGGAAGACACATCATGGGAATGGTGGTGATCAAGCTCAAGTAAGCCAGCAATGAATCACTTCCCTGCTGGGTCTTGAGATGCAGATATGCCAGCCATCCCTATGAAGCCATCACTCACCTTAAAAACAAAAATGAAAAACCCTACTGCCTGGGCTTCCCTGGTGGCGCAGTGGTTGAGAATCTGCCTGCCAATGCAGGGGAGACGGGTTCGAGCCCTGGTCTGGGAAGATCCCACATGCCGCGGAGCAGCTGGGCCCGTGAGCCACAATTACTGAGCCTGAGTGTCTGGAGTCTGTGCTCCGCAACAAGAGAGGCAGCGATAGTGAGAGGCCCGCACACCGCGATGAAGAGTGGCCCCCGCTTGCCACAACTAGAGAAAGCCCTCGCACAGAAACGAAGACCCAACACAGCCATAAATAAATAAATAAATAAATAAATAAATAAATAAAAAAACCCACAAAAAACCCTACTGCCTGGGTGCTGGGTCAGATTTCTAACAGGCTGATCACTGGGCTTTTAGCAACAATATTTAACCCTTTTGGGATAGTGACAGGGCTCACTTTGCATAGCACTGTCCTTGATCACAGCATGATTCAAGGAGTTACTTGGCAAACTGTTTTATTGTGAAACAGGCTTTCACAGAGGAAGTGGGCTTGGGATGGGGTGGGGGGTTAGTTTGGATGCAGGATGTGGTCAGCACATCAAAACCTAGCTCATCGGAAGGCCACAGGACTACATTATTCCACGGGACGTACCTGGGAATTTAATTTTCGATTTATGAGTCTAAGCAACAAGAGTTCCACTGGAAAGGCAGCATTTTAAATTCCGAGTATCTCCTGAGTTGACAACAGATCAGGACTCACCATCATCAAGTGTACTCACCTCTCACCCCCATCTCCACGCAGCATCCACCCAGCGGAGCTGACTCCTTCACGTCTCAGGTCCAGCCATGTCCAGGTGGCCCCTCGGGAGACAGAACAGAGTTCTGTGTGTTCCTGGGCCACACACACGAAGGGCTTTCTACCTTTCCCGTCATTAGCTTTCCTCTGGAGACAGGGGATTCCGCGCGGCTCCTCAAGGATGAATGAATGAGGGCTGACCTGCCTTCACTTACATCTGCTGCAAGGCTACCAGCAGGATCCCGTGTTCTGTTAGCTTCCACTCAGCAATGCATCCAAGTGCAAGAAACGGAGCAACGGAAACTTATTTTCAAGGGCCAGTGTTTTGCTTAAATATGAAACGTGAATCTATTACTTTGAAACATTCTTCACCCCTGTGCACAGGTGATTAACCATGTGGCAATTGTTACTTGAGCATTTGTGTCTGGGCCAATCAACAAACGTATTGAGAATGCATTTTATGTGTGGGATGCCACTGCAAAGCCATGAATGGTCTCCGGGGGATCGGTGCTGGGGATTTTCATTTCAAAAGGAAAAAGGTTACCTTCAGTTTCCCTAAGTACCCAACGCAGGGAGAAAAAAAGGCTCAGGGCTAAGGAGCAGAAGAGGGGCTGGAGGCAGAGGCAGGGCGGAGGTGGGGAGACTACACACATCATCACCTCGTTTAGTTCTCGGCCTTAGAGGAAGTGCACAGGCAAACCATCTGCTTGAAGGATGGAGAAATTGCTGCACAAATGGTAAAATTAACCTGGGGTCACACAGTGAGTGGCAGAGGGCCTGAACCTGGCCCCTCTGGTTTCCAAGCCCCACACTGCACTGCCTGCCCTGAAGGGGACCTGGGGTTGAACTCAAGCAGATGGTGACCTTGAGCAAGCCACCCAACTCTCCAGCCTTGATGATGATAAGCCTCCTTCCGGCTCCGAATCAGCACTTCAGTTAAGGCACCAGCCTTGGCAGGCCCTGATAAGGCCCTGACTCGCCTCTTTGTTCTCCACGGCCTTGGTAACAGGCGGAAAGAAAGCTCACAGGCAGCAGTGACCAGTCTTATCCTCAGGTCGATGCCTATTTGTCAAGAATTTGGCAAAAGTTGCATTCACATTAGTGAGCCTTCAACATAGCTTCATTCATTGTTTGACACACAAAATTTATGAATTCTTTTGGAGAAATGTAGCTCTGAAAACCCTCAATGTCAAACAGTGTATAAAATGGAAGGAACGCTTCTTGTACTGCCTGCCATTTCTAACAATTTCTTTCCAAACCCCTGTCTCCAATTTTGGAAATGATGGCTCCCCGAGTACCCCAGTGTTTTGATTGGAGAATTCAGATTTCTTTTCTATATGTACATGTGACAACAGATACTTTTAAAAATCACATTTACAAATAGCGTTGACAAGGTGAAAAAATGGTTAACCTCGACTCAAATATTTGTTCAAGTGAAAAAGACACTTTTTTCCTGAAGAAGAAAAATAAAAATCAGGCCCAAAGTATTATACTCTCGAGGATACATAGCAGCATACACAAAAATTAGACTTTGTTCTTGCCAGTGATAGCTCTAGGAGCAGTAAGAACTGTTCTCTTCAATGCCAGTGTCAGAAAGTTCAGAACGTATCCACAAAGTGCTTTTCTTTTTTCCTTAATAAGAGATCATAAAACTCTCATCACAAAATTAAATATTTTTGGAAGATGCTTATATTCTTAACCTGTACCCTTTCTCTGTGGAGTTCCACAATGTTTTACACTGAACAAGGCAACGTCTCCAGCTGTTCATTCTGAAATCTGGGCCTGCTAAGTCTTGGCAACGAATTTAGGGTATGAATCTTGCTTTGTCTGTACTACACGGTTTTCTAAATGGTGACCGTATCAGCATCCAGCCTCGGTGTCTGCACACTGAAGGGGCTTTACTGCTCTCCCCTGTGTTTGGAGATGATCACACTGGGTCTGACCCAAGCTGTGCGCCCCGTGGGGACAGGGTGTTCTCCCTTTTCTATGTATCAGAACGATCAGGTAATAACAATTCTCTGAATTGGCATGATGCTGTAGTAATCCATTGATTTCATCTGGTCCCTGGAACCCAGGGAGGAAGTCAGGCCTTAAACCACCCACTGGGGTCATGGCAGCTGCAAGCTGACTCAACCTCCAGCCTCCCAGGCTCCTCCTCTTCCAGCTGTGCCCGTTGCCTCACCTGGTTCTACCCATGCCCAGGAGCTGCTTTCCTTCTGCTGTAAAACGTCTGAAACAAGTGGAAGAAGAATCCAAACAGGACTTTGGAGTCACACAGGCCCGACTTTGACGCCAGCCCACACTACTCAGGAGCTCTGGACCTGTGAGCAGGTTCCCTCAGTCTCCCTGAGCCTGTTTCTGTGTAAGTGAAATGGGACTGAGGTGAAGCTAAAATAACACCAGTAAGGCGCTTATGACAGGTTCTGGCACAGGGTATCTGAGAATAGTCCTGATAACAATCATTGCCACACGGGGCAGAGTCAGTGTTGTCCCAGCTTCCCCAAGTCTTCCGTGTTGGTCTCCATGGCACACGCGGCACGTTGAGGGCAGCAGCAGGAGGGGCCATCGAGCGTGCCCGAGGTGCTGTGCTGTGTACTTATCACCTGGGTCACACATTCCAGTCCCACGATGATAACCTGTGAGCTAAGGGCCCATTTCATAGAAGAACAATCTCAGATTTCAGGACTTGACAGGCTAGGCAGCTAGGAAAAGTGAAGCCAGATCTGGCTCCCAAAGTGAAAAGACGCTGGGTGTAGGAGAGCTTTTGACTAGAGTGAGGCAGGGGGCATCTCTGTCTAGCTGAGGATGGGCAGGGAAGTGCCCAGGGCTGGTGAAGATGCAGGAAGGCTGAGATGCAGTGAGTTTATTTGCCTTGAGAAAAAGGACAGCTTTTTAGAGGTGGGAAATGTAACCTGGCTGCCAAGCTTCTCTTTGGGTCTGTGGAGAGAAAATATTGGGTTGGCCAAAGGTTCATTTGTTTTTTTTCCGTAAGATGGCTCTAGTAGCACTTAGTTGTCTTTAACTTCATTCAAAACAATTTTGTTAGATTGTATGTGACAGCTGTCATATCAGCGTGCATTTAAAAAAAGACTTTTCAAAATTGGCGACTTTTTGTGTAGCCATCTTAATATTGAAGATGGAAGAAAAAAAGCAACATTTTCAGCATATTATGCTTTATTATTTCAAGAAAGGTAAAAACGCAACCGAAATGCAAAAAAAGATTTGTGCAGTGTATGGAAAAGGTGCTGGGACTGATCGAACGTGTCAAAAGTGGTTTGCGAAGTTTCGTGCTGGAGATTTCTCGCTGGGCGATGCTCCACGGTCGGGTAGACCAGTTGAAGTTGACAGAAAAAGCATAATCTTCCATCAGGATAATGCAAGACAACATGTTTCTTTGATGACCAGGCAAAAAACTGTTACAGCTTGGCTGGGAAGTTCTGATTCTTCCGCTGTATTCACCACACATTGCACCTTCCGATTTCCATTTATTTCAGTCTTCACAAAATTCTCTTAATGGAAAAAATTTCAATTCCCTGGAAGACTGTAAAAGGAACCTGGAACAGTTCTTTGCTCAAAAAGATAAAAAGTTTTGGGAAGATGGAATTATGAAGTTGCCTGAAAAATGGCAGAAGGCAGTGGAACAAAAGGGTGCATACATTGTTCAGTAAAGTTCTTGGTGAAAATGAAAAATGCCTTTTAATTTTAGTTAAAAACCGAAGGCGTTTTCTGGCCAACCTAATACCTGATCGAAGGGTGTGGAAGAACAGCTACAGAGATACTGAATCCTTTTCAATGAAAATATCCGTGCATCCAAATGAATTTATTTCCATTCTACTGTGTTCGCTTTTCATGGGAACGTCTTTTTTTCCTCTGTAGCACAAGTTTAGCCAACTAATACTGTAATCTGTTTTTGTAATGTTGTACAACTAACATTGTACAATATTGTACTAATATTGTAATGTTTTTGTTTGTCTAACGTCTTCAAGACTGACCTGTGATGTTTTCAGTTTCCAAGTCCAATAAAAAGAAGATGTATTGGAATTTAGCACTCAACATGAGTTAGAAAGCAGAAAATCACCAAGACCCTTTACTTCTACTTTGAAGTAGAATCACACTGCTAGGGGACAACACATTTGGTGCATTAACCCACAATTTGTTGATGTGTATGACTGCCACTACTCGAGACTTAGCTAAGAATTGAGGAAAAATCCCCAAACCAGTAGAATCATGGCAAAAGGTCTACATGAATGTACATGCAGATATAACCCATAACCTGGAGAAAGGCCTGGACTTCGAAAGTGTCCTTTGCTGCTTGGCTGTAACTTTAACAGACCAAAGGGACGTTGGCTTGAGTGCTTCTGGGAGGATGACACACGAAACCCAGTCTCCTCATGGACACTGGGATATTAATTTGCTTTAAGAAACATGTGTGAGGGAAGGTAGGTCGATCACACGATCTAAAGTTCACAAAGTAAAAACGTACAAATGACAGGACCACCCCATTTAGAAAATGTCCTACAATGTGCATTTATTCCATATCATTATACAAGGTTTCCATACAGTTATAACTCTTAAGACAATGTTTTTTCTTCACCATTGTACGTGGTGCCTAAATCTTTCACTTGAACATGGTGGAAATCCACATCGCATGCTATCCCACGAGCTGTAACGAACTGCAAATGTGCCAATTAAAAGAAAACAGAAGCCTCAGAAGAGCATGTTGGCTTACAAACCCTTGGCTTTAGTGAATTCTGCCAGCCAGGATCCGTAGTCTCACCTCATCGTTAAACCCAAGACAAAATAAATTAGTGTTGGACAGAATTCTAAATTGTACAATACTGAACAAAAGACCACAGTGGGACCTTTTGTTTAAAGTAGCACCAATCCACACCTGACTGTGTTTCCAACATTAATCTTCCTGTTCATGTATCATTGGCACTTTGAGTGGAAATCTTTCTGCTTCAGCAAGGATTCCTGGACTAAGCATACTGTGTTGCTAAACTCTCTACGAAGTGTGGCAACGTCAACTTGGGAAATGGCACATTTAAATCATTGTCGCCTTGACACGGGCTTGCCTGTGTGTGTGTGTCTTTCCCATCCCTGATCTAGCTGGTACTTTGTGGATGTATCTGTGACAGTGGTAAAAGTAAATAAAAATGCATTTAAGGGGTTTCATGGTAAGCATGGTGTTTAAAAACAAAACAAAACAAAAAACAAAAACAACATGAAAGAATGTGGTCGCAGCTAAGGAGGTTTTCACATGTTGTTTAACTCCAGTAAAGTCTGATCCAGCATCTGGTGCATACTAAGGTTTTCTTCTTTGGCATGAGCCACTTTCTCTGTGGTGGGATTAGAAAATTAAGTCATGAATAGCTGCGCTTTGGACACAGTGGTGGTTTGTACATTTAGGCAGGCAAACATCAATCACAAACACAGGATGAGATGATTAGGACCAGGCATGCTCGTAAGACATTACTCATTTCCAGACAAGGACCTACGAAGGGGAAGCTGTCTTGGACCCGAAGGAACTACAGGCACAGCAGGTTCTCACAGAGTGGCCAGGTGAACCTCCACCAACAATCCACTGAGGACAGAATGCAGGTGGGGCTGGTGAAGGTTCACTGGTCATGTGCCGCGGAACAGGGAGAGGTGCTTGCAGCACTGAAGTTAACAAAAGCAGACGGTTCTGAGTTACAGGCAGTTAAGGTCTGAGAGTTGTGTTGTAACACAGTCTCACAGAAAACAAAGATGACGTAAATAGGCTTTCTGACAACTTTTTCAATGATTTATTTCTGTTACTCATTAAAAAAAAATTACCAACACGTTTCATGCACACTCCAGTAGGACATTCTCTTATTATTTTCACAGTGTTCTATTTATTATTAGCATGACATTCTCACCAGATTCCAACAACACTGTTAGACTGAATAAAAGCATACCTTTCAGATAATCAGGGACTTCTGACATGAACTCCTGTTTTCGAAAGCTATTTTGCCCAAGCATGGTTAATCATATTTCAAACACTATACCAGATACTTAGAAGTTAGAAATATGAATATGTAATAGGAATATATATTATATATATCATATCCTATATATAATATATATATACTTATACACATACACACCCCTCTGCTTTGGCTTTCTAACTTAAAGCAAGACTCAGTTCTCTGTAGGAAATAGAAAACATTTTTTTGGTCCTCATTATGTATCAGCTCAAACAAGAGGACCTGCTCTTGCAAAGATGAGTGCTGAATTGATTATAAACATTGATCCATATACACAGATGTAATTTTACCATAAAAGTGGTTTGGGGATTAAAGAGAACTTAATTATTCCAGATATGAGAGGAAAATGCAGGCAAGGTCAGCCTTTCAACTGATTCATGTTCAATTCTGCAGAAAGGAATCGTTTTCAACCCTATTAGGTGAAGGTATGACAGTCTTAGATTTCCTGCCCATGGGCTGCGTTCCTAGAATTCAGCCCAGGTTCTTTCCCACTTAAGTTTAATCCTCATTCAGGGCCAGCTTTAGTTGGTTAGTTAGGCGGCGGTTTTGCTCAAGTTGCTGGTAGAGTTCATCTGTACAGGTCAGCAAGCAGGTTAGCAGAAGAGAAGAGGCAGAAGGAAGAGAGGTTAGCTGGAGTTGGTGAGAGGGAGTTCGCAGACAGAACACAGAGGTACCTCGGGCGCCAGTCACTTGCTGAGCAGGTTACCCTTACCCTGTGGTCAGCTGTCCTGTGCCCAGGAAGGGCGGATGGAAAAGGCCTGGCAGACTTAGGAAGAGCCAGGACTCCTCTCTTGGCAGGACGGGAGGGAAAGAGAACAGCAGGATCCGAGGAGGAGGAGGACAGAGAGAGGGTATGTTCCTCGTGCATCTCAGTAAAACCACTGTGTAAACTGGGCTGAATGCAGCTTCTGGAAACAGCCTCAGGAACAGGGGCAGGGCTGGAGGCGAGCCCACTCCTTGCTAGGGTTCAGCTGAGAGCTTCCTGCGAAACCTCAACCTGCCCATTTCTGCTCACCTCTTCCTGGAACCCCTTTCATCTCCACTCCCAGGGCTGGCTTTCCTTTCAGGTAGCACCAAGAGGGGCTACCGCCGCTGCATTAACAGCAGAACTGAGCTCCCTGTCCCTCCCCTAGTTGCTGTGATAGAGGGTGCAAATTCTGAACTCTCGTCCAGCCTAGATACAGGGTGTGTTACCCTATTCAAACAGCAAAAGAACAAGCATTTATTTCCACTCAAAACTGACTTAAAATTTAACTGCTGACCTTCTGAAGAGGATGGCATTCTTCTGGTGCTAGATGGACGTGTATAAAATGAATAAAATCTCAAACAGCCACATGGAGACCAGCGTGAAATACATTTTACACTCGGGCATGTAATCTGCTCACTTGGCAAGGAAGGCAGCCACTAGAGTCAGTCTGTATCTGGTGGTCCAGGGGATGCCCCAACAAGGACAAGAACCTGGCACTTATCGTGAAAAGCTGGAGAATACATGATTGTTTCGAATGACGGTGACGACCTAGACCCACAAAACTCTAACTTAATGATCTTGAAAAGCGATAATCCTATACCCCAGGGAAAAGAAAAATGTTTGGTCTCTAGCCCCCAGGTCTGTGGGGAAATTGATCAATTCTTATTTTAATTTTCTCTCATGTATGGTAGGAGATGGGGAATACGCTATATTCGTTGTGCTTTCTAGTTTGGACTATCTGCTGTGTTGTCTTCTTTGTTGATGCAAATTCTCTGAATATTCGAAACCCCAGTCAAATGTCACCTCCTCCAGGTAGCGCCCAGTCAGAATTGCTGTCTCTATTCCTTGTTGACTCTAAATGCACACCATCTGTTAGTTCAGCCTTGCTTCCCTCATCTGTCTTCCCACAGGACAGCCAGCTCATCGAGGGCAAAGAACATTTATGGTTCATCTCGTTACCACATCCTTCCTACCTTTCATGGTATCTTGCGTGTTTGGGGGGTGCAAAATCTATACCCCACTAGCACATTCACACTATCGTGTGGGAAATACCACCACAGGCAGGTAGGATGTCCTAGTTTGCTGAGCCAATGCACAGCCAAGCTGGGAAGGAAGAACTCTGGAGAAATCCCAGAGAATCCAGAGGGTCAATGTGAATGCAGCTTAAATGACAGCTGTCCCTACCACATCCTCCTTCGGACCTGCTCCACTTCAGCTGCCATGGAACTGGTGTGCCTGGGGGCGCCTGGAACGCTTATATGTTTGCAAGTATTCTTCCCTCCTGTTCTACCTCCCCAATGTCTGGGATGTCTAGTGCCAAGCAAGGATTTTGGGGTTTGGTCCAACCAAGGCTCTTGCAGCAGCTGCCTCTACATATGGCCTGACCCTTTGAGCTAGAAGCCTGGGCCCCAACAATTGCGTGATAAAATCAAAAAGCTATTTATCCTCCTGTGCACCCATACCTTCTTGGGCTATTCCAAATTTGCCTTCCAATCCATCAGTTTCCCATTTCCCCTTGCAGAATATACTTATAGGAAGTGTGAAAATCCCCAGAAGGGCTTTCAAAAAACAGATGTGCCTCCAAAATTAACTGAACATCTGCTCAGCAGAACTTTCAGACTTGTCATTTTATCTATGGCAGGAAGCAGAGCTACTCAGAGAAGGGCCCACTTCTATTACTCTGAATTTTAAAAGAACAAGGCAGGAATCATAGTCAAAAGCAGGCCCAAGAAGCCTTAGGAAAAGATAAACAAGAAATTACTGAAGACTTTACACTCTCAAGGGAGAGACACTGTCTAAATTATAAATTTTTAAAAGTCCACTACACCACTACTAAATTCACTTACCTCTTAAAAAGAGTATTTTTACTCTCTTCTGAGGTTTTGTAGAGTGACTGACATTTTCAATTTGTCCAAAATTACTTGAATACAGGGGTATATAAACACTCTTAGGCTAAGAAAAACTATACACAAACAGATGAAGGTCACCCACATTTAAAACACAGGAGAAATATAGCCAGACTGTTGAGGATGGAGAAATGTTGGGAATTAAGAAATAAAAGTCCACATCATTTTTAAGTTCTAATTTTGTGATGTGTTATAAAAAAAAATCACTTAATTGCTGTTTTTGAATTTATAAATATAACTGATAAACTATAACTGAACAATTTCTACTATTTTTAAGGGGTAAAAAAAAAAAGAACTTTAATGGCTATGCTTTAAAGATGTTCACAAATAAAAAAAAAAAGTTAATTATCACAAAGATTTACTGTAAGTACAACCCCTCCTAAAGAATACATGATGAGTTTAAGAGCACAAAAATAAATCTTGACTTGAACATAATCGTATGTTCCTAAAACCTAAGAATGTCATTTCATGATCAAAACGAAGGTGGCTGAGGAATGAATATACTTTTAAAAAGCTTTAACTGTTCTTTGTGCTGTAAAAGGATGATCAACAATAACCTCAGCTTACACTGTTTGAATCCACATTCCTTTTCACCTTTTCTGATATGTAAGTTCCTAGCAATGTGGGGTGGCAGCCACACTCTCCCAAGCAGGGCTATCTAAACACCAACACAGAGGGCTCACCACATCCCAACTAAACATCTGGCAGAGGAAGGCACTGCTCAAGGCAGATCTTCTGGCTCCAACAAGCAACATCCCCTGTGCAGAGGTTCTCAACCCGTACTACATACCAGAGCCATCTCAATCCCTAAAAAAGACACACACGCCCAGGCCTCACTCTAACCTTTGCAAACCAAAACTCTGAGAGGGACCCAGGCGTGGGTATTTTTTAAAAAGTTCCACAAGGAACGACTGCTTTAGAGTCTCTTGATATTAATGTATGATGTTCAGAATGGGGGGAGAAAAAAAAAAAAAAAGAGCAAAGCAACAGCCAAAAATTAACCCTCATATGTGTGATGAAGATTTGGAGTTTTATTCAGTGTTGAAACTAAAATGTCAATAAATAAGAAGTAAAAAGAATAGCAAACAGAAATAGCTTACACAGTGTTTATTTTACACTGCAATGAGGAGCTTCTGTACAATAGGAAGCACAGTGTGTGCCTGGCCCTAAGGCAGGATGTGGAAAGAAAGAACCAGGGTCAGCTGGAGAACAAACTGCAGAGCTCAGAGAGGAGGGACATCCAGCTTGATGAAGGGGTCGTGCGAGAAGTGAAGCAAAGAGACTTATCTTCATGAAGAGAAAAGGTGGGAGAAAAAGGAAAAAAGTGGCACAATGGAAAACGGGGAAGCTAAACTAACAGATGAGAGCAGCATTTGGAACACAGGTAAGAAGCAGACATGCAAAACCTGCTGCCAGCCGCACCTATGGGAGGATGTCAATCCTTGCCCACCAGTGTCTGGACCCGAGGCCAGCACAAGCCCGTTCTGGGGGAGTTTCATTGCAAAAGACCCATGAACAGAACTTAAAAACAGATTTTAAGCTAAACCCACCTTTCAGAATATTTAACCATACTTAATGCTAAAAGTTTTTCTCATAGAATCACCACATTTTAGCACTGAGAGACAGATGATCTGATCCATCCCCTCATTTACAAATGAGGGAAGAGGGGATGGAATTCTCTCTAGTTTCCATGGTGACAGTCGTGTCTCAAAGGGTAGTGTGGCGATTCCATAATCTATAAGGCAGCAGGCACTTGCCAACACTCTTCAAGCTACCATTTTTCTGCACGGGTAAAGGAATGACAGGTGGGCCAGGAAACTGTAATTTCCAGCTTACATGGAATTCAGTGCCATCTTATGAGATTAAAAGGAAGCCTCTGTGAAACATTCCAGGTTAGAATTTAGAGGGGCAGAAAAAGCTTAACATTCAGGTTTGGTTAGTAATATGTACCTTAGTCGTGTATGCTCCAGGTTCTTGTGAGATTGAGACTATCTACTCCACTCTTACTGCCCAGCAGCAGTAAAAGCTGGGCCATTAACTCCCAAACTCATATAACACCATCTGCGTTTTATGGCCCATTTCTTTGACACAGGTTGTGGTGTTTGTATGTTAATTCTTTTTATCTAAACAGAAAATTAAAGGCTTGGCTACCCGGCAGAGGGTTCATTTCTGTCTAGAATTCTTAAAGGGAAGATGTGACTTTTTACAGCAACATTCTTCATGCTGTTCTGGATCAATTTCCCTTCTCTAAGAGCCTCAGTCATCTGACAGTGTTGGGTTCCTTAAATTTATTATTTCTTTTACGAAAAATGTTCACATTGTATTTAACTGAATCTCAGGAAACCGACTTTTGATATTTCTTGGGAAATGCCTGCACAATTGCGTGGCCTACCAATTCTACTTGAGCCTAGTTTAATTTCCTAAAAGGACAGTGCCCAGGTCACACATATTCCAGTTCACTGCTTCATGGGAACGATCTAGCTGAGACAATGTGAAATGAATGGATTCTGAAAGGAAAATGGTTTGTATAGACAGACAATCCAGTTGGCCTTTATGTTAGTAGAATGTGAAAAAACAATGACTATCCTAGATTATGCAAAGACAGTGAGCATAAAGGTGTAAAGATGGAGATTCTGGAGACACAGAAGGGAGTGGTGGCGAATTTATCATATTAGCATGAGGGCACAGGTGTGATCAGGCAGGGTGGATGAACATTTACATGGAAGTCATATCGTTGAGAGCGTGGTCCAGCTCCTCGCTGATGGCTTTGTACTTCAGTTTCTGAGCGTACAGCTCGTCTATGACCAGGAAGTGGAAGGCAGAGGTGCAAGGACATGGAGAGTGATCAAGAGATGGAGGGTGAGTGAGGGTGGCATGGACGCCATCCCGACACAGCAGCAAGAAAAGGGCAATGCATGAAGGAATTGGTGCCGCAGCAGGTGGCCAATGCAGGAGGCGTGCGTTTTGTTTTTAATAAAATTGAAACAAAAACAAAAAGAACAAAACCCATTAGAAAATAAAACAAGAAACTCAATACGAAAATCATAACAAATATGGCAGGTATATCAGTAAACCACGTTAAATCCTAAACAAAACCACAGAAGGTTGTCTCCTGGTTGGGAGAGGGGTAAGAGAACATCTTTCTTTCAGAGAGCTGTAATTTAATTACACTGGAGTAGTCAGCCACCTGCCACTATAAACAGTGGAAAAAATATCCAAGGGCATTGTTTTGAAGAAACAATTTGTGACTACAGTCTGTAATCCTTATCTGGCTCCACCCTGAAACCACTGACTTCCGGACCAAACTAGACCACCGGGGTATGGATTTCTTGGTGCCATCCAGACTACTCCTGTGGTCTGCCCACTCAAGCTGCCCTCGCTGGTCCAGGAGGCTTGAAAAGCGAGGAGAGCCACGCTTTTTATGGTGTTGCTGTGCCAAGTCTGCAATTCAGTTCTTCTAATGATGAAGGTTTCATACTCTGCTGCAATTTGGCAGATGGTTTTGCAACCATTTGTCATTTTCTCTTTTCCACCAGCTTGGTTATCATCTGCACCAACCTCCAGTCCCTTCTCTAGCCACTTCTGCCTTTGATGTATATATTTTGTATATGTTTTTCTTTCTTTTTCACAGCCTCAGAGCTCAACATTTAGGGTTTCTGAGAGACAGAGAGGGTGTGACTAAAATAAAACCTGAATATCTTAGTGGAGAAGTGCTGAAGTATAATGTCAAAGTGTAGTGCCCTATCACCCTCCACCCCCCTGTCAGGATACGCAGCACATGCCAAGATGACTAGTAACTTAAAAAAAAAAAAATCTAAACCCTTACACTGAATTCACACTTGGAGGAAGTTGTGCCTAAAAACAAATCTATACCATTCTGGCCGTAAGGAGATATCACTAAAGACAGAAAACACACCAGTCATTCTCACCTATAACCACCTCACTCACAGTGAGAAATAAACCTGCCACACTTCCGAAGAGTGTGCAGTAGAGCCGTTTGGCATCTGCTGTTACAAAAAGAGATGGGCCCCGTCTGGTGGCTAACGGTCATCTGGTGAACAGAGAGTTTAAGAGCCACGGAATGAAAACCCCAAAGGGCAGACAGGAAGAATGTGCAAGAGCAAAGAAGTGTATCAAGGAGGACGCAATGATTGGAAAATGACTTCGCCAGGTCACTACTCAGCCATAAGGATTAAGTTAAAAAAACTTAAGATCTTACCTTCTAAGTCATCAATGCTTTTCTCCAATTTAGTTACTGACCTCTCCGCAAACTCGGCCCGAGTCTCAGCCTGCAATAATTCAATTTATTTCAATCAGAATTGGGAAGTTTTAGATTTCTGGTAGCTACAAATATAGAGAAACTAGAGAATGAAAATCAAGCCTGGCACCCATGAATGGGGTCTGAGACCACCTGCCAGTCAATCACCACAGTGAGAGGTGGCTAGCACAGCTCACTCTCCAAGACCACCCCTGAAAATCCCTGGATCGTTCTAACTTTAAAATGAAAAAGCCCTGAACAGTTCCGTAAAAACAAACTCAATCCAGCTGGCTTTGTCCAAAACACCCTTAATATTACCTCCTTCAACTTGTCAGAAAGGACCTTGATCTCTTCCTCATATTTGTCTTCCTTCTGCGAGTACTGTAATTAGAAAGAATGTTCCAGATGTCAGGCCATAGCTCACCCTATACTGAGGTCTTCTAATACAACGAAAGTGTCAGCCCAGCCAACAGATGTTGAGGATCTCTTAGGAGGTAATGGAGCCTCTGATATCAAATGGCATACAACAATGCATTCTCTGTTTTCCTGCCTATTGTTTTACATGGGATAAGAACAAGATAACTTATCCATTTGGCACTTGGTTTAAATTAAATTGTTACAGATGACTCACATACTCAAAATAAAATAGATTCTCCATTAAAAAAAAAAAAAAAAAAGAATCTGTTATTGATAATCATCAGGAAATTGCCTCAAAATGACGCCATTTACTAAAGTGTCTAATAGATTATTCCTTTCCATGGCAGGGCCCCAGAAGAGAAAAAGTGGGTGTCTCTAGAGCAGCTCTTAAAGATGCCTTTCCCCCACGCCGTGCTCCTGGCCTACCTTCTCAGCCTGAGCCTCCAGTGACTTCAAGTTGTTCGTCACAGTTTTCAACTCTTCTTCAAGCTCGGCACATTTGCTAACGTTTTCGATCAGAGGTAGAAAGGGTGGGAGACAAGCCAAAGGAAGGAGGAGAGAAAAAGGAGAGGGATGGGAAAAAATGAAAACCGAGTCCTAGAGAACAAAGGGCTGCCTTAAAGTAGCCAAATCATCAAGGTACTAAAACGCTCAATTTTGCCATGGACGCTGCTCCCGACCTTCCAACAGCAGAAAGGCAGGGTGACAAAATCCAACAGCCTCGAAGTGTGATAATTTGGCTTCTTTTTTGGCTGCACCAAAGAGCATTTATGAAGGAAAAACAAAGGAGTATAAAGGACCCAAAGAAAGCACTTAAAGCAAGGTATAAGATAGCAGAGGGTGTAGTGAAGGTGCAGTCGTTATAAAAATGAACCAGTAGGCATTGGAAGCTGAAAGACGCCTGGGTTGCAGTTAAACCTAAAACCCATACATGAGCCATCAGTACCTTATCCTCTGCAGCCATTAATGCTTTCAAGGTCTGATCCATTATTCTTAATTGTTCTTCCAGCTGTCGAACTTGGCTGTTAGTGGACACAGGAAATGCACAAGGCCATTCTCAAAATCAGTGTGCAGGTAAGGCATGCAGTGATACACGCATTCATACACAGACACCCCACGCAAGTCCTCCGTGTTCCATACTCGTGGCTCATCCACGTCAAATGAGCACTTAAGGAGCCCGGAGCTGAAACAGGTAAATGTGCAGCTGCCAGAAGGTCATGCTGTTTAGTCACTGCTCCGCAGCACCCCACACACAGCCTCCTGGCGCCGGGCCCGCTTACCCTTCTGAGAGCTCAGCCCGCTCCTCTGCACGCTCCAGGTCACTCTCAATGATGACCAGCTTACGGGCCACCTGCAGCAGAACAAACACAAAACACACACACCATGGGGCTTCCAAGCTCTGAGGAGGGGTGTGGGGTGAGGCCTGGATCCGTCAGCCCCTAGGAGTTCTCGCCTCCAAACAAGATGATCCTCTTTCCCGTGCGCTGGAGAGAAGCGACTCTCCACCAGGCGTGCCCAGGGAGAGGAGACTAGAGGCTTCAGCTCACCAAGACCCAGCATGGTTAGTTATGGGTGGGCTGGCTCATCTTTAGTCCTACCTAGGTGAAGCCTGTATAATTACATAGCAGCCAGACCAAGTGTGGAAGGAGGGAGAGAGATGAAGTTCACAATCTCGAAACTAGCAGTGTGATGAGACATGACGCCTTTTATGCTGAAAAGGCGGGGCTGCAAGACAAGACTGAAAATAATCCTGAGAACTCCATCCATCTAGAGCTCTGTACCTCGACTCCCTCTGTGTGCCGCAGGCTACAAATGCCAACAGAAACGGCAAGAGAGGCTGACATGAGAAGCTGCTGAGGTGACTAACGAGGTCAGTGGAAGAAAGGACCAGAGAGAAGGGATCCTAGGAAGCATTTCAAAATTAGTGGGCATAGTGTAACCTGGAGATGGGAGATGATGATGACGAAGAGTCCGTGGTGTTTCAGGACAGCCACAGTACATTAAGGGAAAAACTAAAACCTTAAACACAGTCACGTGGGCTCCGTTATCACAGGAGGTTGCTTTCATGGGGCATGACCAGGAGGTGATTCACCTGTGAACCTTGAGGAGCGAGGAGGACAGAGAGAAAGGCCTCCACGAATCTAGGGGGCAAGTGCACGGTCTGTGGCTCTACACTGACTGAACTGGGCCGCGCCAGGTGAATCACACTAGGGAGAACGGCTTGCGTGGTGACAGCATGAGAGGGCCCTTCCACAGAACACGAGAGGCCCAGCTCTCCCTTCTCCTGACCAGAGAACTTTTGTCCTGGTCTTTGTGTGTGTGTTTGGGGTGGGGCGGGGAGGCATGGGGGCACAAAGAAAGCTTTGGTCTTTCCCAGTGCAACTGATCCCCTAGCAGGATCAAAACTGAGAACCGTTTTCTGGGGACAAAGGAACTCTGCCTCTCAAAACCACCCATTCCTGCTAAGGAAGCAGATGGTTTCACTGAAGAACGCAAGGCTGCACACTGCTCCCCTGCTCCTGGGCCGCGGCTGGGGGTCCCCAAGGCCTTGGGCCCCAGGATCTGACCTCTTCGTACTTGCGGTCGGCATCCTCAGCGATGTGCTTGGCCTCTTTCAGTTGGATCTCCTGAATTTCCATTTTCTCCTCATCCTTTTGGGCTCGGCTTTCAATGACTTTCATGCCTCTGAAAAGGAAGACATGCAGGAAGACCCAAGATTTAGAGGCGACCTCCACGAACTCACCCTGCACCACGGTGGTTTGTGAGGCTGTGTAACTGACAGACCGAAACAGAGCACAGAGCTACTTTTATCTTCCAAACCATGAAACAAGACTTTCTAGAGCTGAAGGCAGAGAAGGACACACACTTCCCTCTCTCTGTTTATTGTGAATGAAAGCTTACACTTTTGGTACTGTTGACACTGCCCAGGCAGCTAACGTGAAATGAAAGGTATCACGTGAGGATCCTGTCTGAATGTGGGAGGCATGGAATCAAGGAAGGTCAACAAGCTTTACCTGCTATATAAATAATGGGACTTCTTCCCTTTTCTCGTGGGAAGCTTCAGCTTGAAAATGGACCAAAGTCAGAACGAAAGCCAACTTATCTTCATGTACTTCCTTCCCACAAAGAAAGTAGCTGTTCTTACCCCTTTAGCCACAAATGTAAATATTAGATTGAACCAAATGAAATTGCTGGTATTTGACCACATCGGACCTGCAAAAATGGCAATTTCATGTGGGTTGACCTATACTTTAGAGAAGAAACTGAGTTTTGCCTATAATAAAACTCATAATAGAGGTGTTGAGAGGCAGGACCAACACCATCTTCTATGCTGATGTGTACGTTTGGATCCTTCAGCATGGTGTTAAGTTTTAGAAAATGTTAATTGACCTATGATACATTACAGATTTATGCAATAACAAATTATGTTAAAACGGGATTCATTTACCAAAATCTAAGTACGCAGTAAGATAAATAAATCACTTTTTTTTTTTTTTTTTAAATGAAGCACTACAATGTATTTTGGGAGACCTGCATCTTGGCTCGGCTATAAATTCTCTTTGAGAGTTCGGGCAGGCCACACCAGTCTCTGAACCCTAGTCTTCTCATCTGTAAAACCAGGGGACTGGAGTAAATGATCTCTAAATACCTTTTTACTCCAAAGTCTAACACTGCCAGATTGCCTTCCTTTCAGGTTCACTAACAAGTGTATTTCAGGAAGAAGCCAGCCATAAAACCGGTGGTTATATGTACACTGTAAGAGATGATGAGTCATCTTTAAGAATTCCAAAACTCTTGATTAGAAAAGAATCAATAAGCAACAGTGACTAATGAGCTGAAAACTTCAGCTAAAGAGCTTCTTTAATCCTAAAGTCTGCAATCATTCTTTATCCATGGTGGCAGGGGGCAAAAAGGCACCTCAAAGACGGAGAAACGGACAAAATGATTGGCTGCGTGCACCTGCCCAGGTCACAGCGCAGAAACACACTGCCAGTGTCTGAGACACCACAATACTTTGTCTTCCCTCGAAGGGCAGAACTCTCTCTAGTCTTGTGGAGTCTTTCTTGGAGTGCTTCCAAGTAATATGAGTACAATAACTTGAACAGTTGAACATGAGAGAAAATGCCTTGTGGAATACACGATGGCTGATATGGCCCTGGTTTTCCTTTACTACCACAAGGCTCAATCTTGGGGTAGTAAGTCAGGTAGAGCCAGGTCATAGTGGGAGCATGCTCAGGAGACATGCAGATCTGACTGCACTTACCTATGCGCGTGTGTCTTATCGGCTTTACTAAGTCCAAAACAATTTACTTCTGTGGATCATATTTCTGTTTTATCTGTGCTTTCTCTTCCTCTCATTTGTTGGGCTATTTGACAACTGACAGCCCATACTGTATTTACCTCGGCCTAAGCCTCCTTGGTATATTTTATTTTATTTTTTTTAACATCTTTATTGGAGTATAATTGCTTTACAGTGGTGTGTTAGTTTCTGCTTTATAACAAAGTGAATCAGCCATACATATACATCTATTCCCATATCTCCTCCCTCTTGCGTCTCCCTCCCACCCTCCCTATCCCACCCCTCTAGGTGGTCACAAAGCACCGAGCTGATCTCCCTGTGCTATGCGGTTTCCTTGGTATATTTTAAAATAAAGTTATCTTTTTTTAAAAAAAATGCATAATTGCTCCATGGTCAGCAGGAATGAAAGAACCAAAACACATCCCTAGAACCTCCCGTTTACACGTCCATCTCCCTCGCTGGGTGGTAAGCTCTAAGAGAGCAGGAATGGGGTCTTTTTCTTATGTGTAACGTTGGGGTTTAAAACAGTGCTTTGCACAAAGGTGTCCCACTAATGCTAAATGAACAAAAAACCATTAGTTGCACCTGGATCAAGTCAGGAAATAGTGCCACCAAGGTACTGTAAAATTCTTAGATGCCCAAGATCAGAGAAGCCCTCCCGTTCCACCAGGAGGAAAGGCTGTGCTAACAGGTGGGCTGGACGAGGGGTCCTCACCTCTCACTCTCATCTGCTGCCTTCTCGGCCTCCTCCAGCTTCTGCAGAGCTGTTGCCAGACGCTCTTGGGCACGATCCAACTCTTCCTCAACCAGCTGGATGCGTCTGTTCAGAGAAGCTACGTCGGCTTCAGCCTGGGTAGAGAGAGTGAAAGGCGTTTCAGTGTCGGAGAGAAAGTGAGGGTAGTGCCTTCAGGAGGGGCTGAGACTGAAACGCTGGTTCCAGACGGGAAGCCTGGGCCCTGTGGTGAGTCACCCTGAAGTGCCTTACAAGCCCCGGTCAGCTCTGGAGTTGTCGGATACGTTCAGCCATTGATCTACCCAGGGAATGTCCACCTTGGGGTATATGCAGATCCACACACACCATCCTCGTCGGACAAAGGGACCATCAGCGACACTCGCTCACTTGGTTCTCCTCCTCCACAGATTTCAACACGCTGGCTTCACCTGCCTGTTAAGGGGGAGCTTCATCACAGCCCCCGCACGCGGCGGGGCCTGAGGTGGGGACAGAGGCGATGGGACTTACCCAGGCTCAGTCACACACGGCGAGAGCGGCCCAGCGAGGACTCGGACTCAGGAGTCTCAATTCTCCTTTCTGCTGACTGTTCTCAAAGGGGCTTTATTAAATATTTTAGGAACTAAAATAGTTTTAAATTCAGTGGTTCTAAAATATACACCATACAGAGACACAGCAAAACCCAGCAAGCCCCCTGCCCTTCAGCACCCCTTTAGAATAACTGGTCACGCTGGAAGAGGACCAAGACAAATTTCCCAAGCGCTTGTGACATATGCCTACAGGAATTTCTCACAAGTCAAGGTTGCTACAAGAAGAGCTTCAAACTCCTTAGAAGAAAAGCAGTACCGATACTGTTTTTACTTGGTATCTATCTCTGAAATAAGATGTTTCTTTTTGGGGGATGCAATGGTTACCTACAGTTACGAGCATTTGTTACTATAAGCCTCAGAACACTTGCAAGCCTGGACGTCGGTCCATTACATACACTTGCATTGATGGCTGTTTAAACATTATGCACGTAAGTGAAAGATGGAATTTGTTAATCTGGTACTGTTTCCTCATCCACTCTGAATGTGTGCTTATCCCGGGGTGATGGGGTTTTTAGGACACTTGGGAGTTTTCTAAACACTACAACATGCACTTTGGGACTATGCTAGCTCTCTACCTACAGTCCTGTCTTCCTTACTCAACTGTAAGCTTCTTATGTGCAAGGAATCACAATTCACTGCACAGAGTATGGGCTCAGTAAATGTCTACTGAATAAAATGAGTAAAACCAACCTAATTTAAACAAAAGCAACTTTCTTAGTTCCTGGACCCATGAGACACAGTTTGAAAGGCACGTGTAGTTAGAGTCTGCGATTACGGCCTTGAAGTAAAGGAGCACGAGAACATTCTCCTTTTTGCTCATCTAGATTTGTAAAATTTTAAAAGCCAAGTTCTCTCTGGGAAAGAGAGGCGATTAGGGAATCTACAATCATGGTGAAGGACTTTTTATAAGAACATGCAAATACACTTTTATCTCTTCAAAAATTAACTATGTAGTAATAATTGGCTGATGGAGGCAGGGAGCAGGGGGAAATGTGAAATGAATCCAAGGTCAGTTAACGATTGCACTGACCCACAAAGCAGATCACTGCAGGTGCACGGCTAGTAATGGGCTCCACCAGGTCTGGCAGGTGAATGTTGGGATTTTTTTTTGGAGGAGGGATGAGGGTAATAGGGATAACACATTTCTTAAGTATAGGAACTTTAAAAAGTTTTTAGCCCCATGTAAAAAAAAAAAAAAAACTGGAAGGAGGTATACATTACGGGTATACTTTTGGGTCAGGTCAGATTTCTTTTCTATATTTTCCATTTCTAGTAAAATTCTATTCCTTTCATGAACGGGGGAAAACAAGCAAGCAACCCTGAAAGCTGAAAACAAAAATGAAGAGCAAAACAAAAACCACCCTCCAAAACACCACCAACAAAAAAACCTCAGTAGAGTGTCTGGGTCATGTACTCAGAAGTGTTTTTCCCCCTTTTCTTAAATATCCTTGTTATAGGTGCTGCAGCCAGAGAAATGTCAACAAGATTTTCAAAACAATTTCTGTAGTCACCACACTCTAAGCTTCCTGTTCTGTTTCCGATCTGGGCCCCAACCTCAAGGACTTTGCACTCACAGAGGGGAGACTGTTTATGCTCCGGGGAAGGAACCCTCCAGGTGCCGGGCCTCCCACACACCTGGGGCATCAGAGAGTAAGGAGACAGCACCCCACGCTCGTTCCTGCCTCTGCACAAAAGATCTCCCTACCCGAGAGGAACGCCCATCAATCCGAATCTTCCCTCTTCCCTCTTATTGCCTCCACTCTAACCGTTCTTTCCCTTAGCTCTGGATACTGTTTTATAAACGTCATTAACTCCTTTTCCCCAGGAGCATTTGTAGAACCTACAATAGAGGTTGTGTCCTACGGGAATACCAGTCAATAGGCCTCGTATATACGGCACCAGAACAACAACTGGGAATGGAGACCTGTTCTAGGAGCCAGGACAGGGGCAACACAGAGAACAGACCTGTGGGTGGTCCACAAAACGGGGTCTCAGATGTTTAGCTGGAAAGGTCCCTAGGCATTGTCCAGCAGTTCCCACAACTGGCTGGGTGTCCAAATTCACCAGAAGATGCATATTAAAAATACAAATTTCCAGGCTTCCCTGGTGGTTCAGTGGTTAAGAATCCACATGCCAATGCAGGGGACATGGGTTCGAGCCCTGGTCTGGGAAGATCCCACATGCTGCGGAGCAACTAAGCCCGTGGGCCACAACTACTGAGCCTGTGCTCTAGAGCCCAGGTGCCACAACTACTGAAGCCCGTGTGCCTAGAGCCCGTGCTCCACAACAAGAGAAGTCACCGCAATGAGAAGCCCGTGCACCGCAACGAAGAGTAGCCCCCGCTGGCTGCAACTAGAGAAAGCCCACGTGCAGCAACAAAGACCCAATGCAGCCAAAAATTTAAAAAAACAAACAAAAACAAAACAAATTTCCAGGCCCCATCCCTAGAGATTCTGATTCAAGAGGTGAGAAAGGAAGACAGGAATCTGCACTATAAAAAAGCAACCACCCCTCTACCCCACCCACCATCCAAAGAAGCTGGCAAATCCTGTGGGAACCACTCATCTAGCTCTTTGTAGAAGAGAAAATAGGAAGAGGGAGGGATCTTTGACCCCAAGGGCTGAAGCATGCTCAGGTCACAGCCATCAGCGGGAGGTAAGACTAGCATCAAAGTTCCCTGGTCCTCACCTGATGGCGTGCCTGCCTCCCTTCTCAAGGCCTCCTGGAGCCTCGTGGAAGCCCTGGAACTGGTGGTTCTCACCTATGGAGTCTTTCTGCTTTCTGACGTCAGAGCAGCAGGTTCTCTACAGCCACCCCGACTCCAACCCCCTCCCTGAAAGAAGGCCTTCAGCGAAAGAACCTAACCAGGTCTAGAAGAACGGTTACTGTACTGAATATCATCCGCTAAACAAGTCCTCTCCATCCATTTTGAAAAAAGGTGTGGTATAAAATTGAAAACATCATCAAGTAACACCAGGGGTGTACCAGCTCACACAAGGACACAGAGTATTTGTTCTCAACCCCAGAAACCAACGCCTGCTGCCCCAGAGGTTTCAGAGCAGGATGGGCAAAGGTGCTTGTAGGTAACAGCCCAGATCTGAAAGCAGTGTCTGGGGTGTATCGATCTCTACATAAGCTTCCCCCGGGAAAAACCTGGGCTCTCACTGGCTTCTCAGGCCTCACCATACTGGTCTGATCGCAATTTAGTTTGGTTCTCTAGAATTCAAGATACACTCAATTCCATAAATTAATTAAGGACACCCTTATTTTCACTTTTTTTTGGGGGGGGGGGATTATGCTCTATGTTCAAAAGGCCCACATCTCTCACCTGCACTAGCTTTTATTTCCGGTATGTATTCTCTGAGTTCTGAGGCTTATTTAGATATTTTCTAAGGTTCTTTCCATCACAGCACCTGGGCAGTTTACTTAAGACTTAACTGGCTGTTGCCTCTGCCAGTACAAACCCTACAGACACATGACCATCTGTTATTTAAAAAGCAGATATAAATAACAAGGCATTTAGGAAGGGTCAAGACCCCAGACACAAATTATTTCCAGGCATGGAAATCACCCATAGTGTACTGGGTTAGCTTCTAACGACAGCTCATGTGTTGACACTGCTGGTGAAGTCTTTGGGATGCTAGTTTCTTCCATTTCAAAAGTGCTATTGTGTCCCAACATGTAATGAACTACTCAGAAAAGAGACTGCTATATTAGTAAAGGCTACCAACTGTCTTCCTGCAGATCTGTTGTTAAACCACCAGGCGCTCTACACGTGTGAGGTGCCTTAGAGCTGCATGTGCCCCCCAATCCCTTCCACAAGGTACCAGCTACCTAAGAAACTACACAGGTATCAAGGGCATGCCCACACAATATAGCAAAATGTTACTCCAAGTCTAACTTGAAAGAGAACTTTTACAGGGCCTAGATTTTCATGAAATCCAGATGTTCTAGCCAATATAACTAAAGACAATTTAAAAATAGCAATGATTTTTACTTTAAGAATAAGTATTTCCGTTAGGACAATTAAGAAGAAATAATTGTAGGAGAATAATATTATATCCTAAAAATAAATCCTCTGGAATGTATGTTCAAAGTCCTACCTGAACTGGAGTACTGCATGGGATGATCAAAGGTCAGGCCTTTTTATTTCATGCGAACTGTAGTTGTACAGAGAAAGTTTCACCCAGTTTACCGTGTAAGACCCAAGTCACTACAGCCAAGTTAAACTTCTGCCCTTATATGGTAAGGAAAGGCGAAAAAAACACGGATGACATTAAGGGGCACTCCCATGGATAAGAGTTAAAAACAACCTCTCTATCTGCACCAAAGCCTATCATTCACGAGGCATATTTGTGTAATGAGTGAGAAGGGACGTGAACAGGGCATTGTAATGCCTTCGCCTTGCCTACACATGAAAGCAGAAAGCCAGAGTATATATACACTCCAGCTACTGCCACCCTGGGGGGGCCAATGGGGGCACAAAATGCACTTTTAGATTCCTGTTCTCAGAAATATTTACCAACTCTAAAGAGGGGAAGGGCTGGGAATTTTTGTAAATTGGTTTTTCCTGTGATTTAATAAAGTTACCAATTAAGAACCTACAGGCTGCAACTGTTAAGTCCCCTTGTCTGCTGTGTACCATCCAGAAAGAAGGAAGGCAGACTGCCTTCTTCTTGCTCCCTCTTTTCCTTTGATAAGGACAAAAGACAAACAAAACCCTAGTGGGTCACAAGACCTGGAGTCAACCATTACATCAAGCAAAGTAGCCTCATTCCAAAATTTTGAAGGGCCCACACACCTTGGAAAAACAAACCATTAGAAAAAAAAGGGATGGCTGCTTTTTCCAAAGTTAAGTGCTGGTTGTAATAGGGCCAATTAACTACAGCCTGTCTGAATCTTTGAGAATGTGAATTAGGGCCAACTCTCCAAATATTTTTTGCAGTGGCTCATGACTGTCACTAAATTTTTATCTTTGCTGCCAAGAGAAACTGTGACTGCTAGCTTAACTCACAGCTATGCCTGACAACTACCAAGAAACCACCTTCAATTAGCTACCTTTAAGTTCCAGTTTCATAAGTTAGGAACACCTCTCAATCTGAAATTCTCTCTTCAGTGGTCTGACCCAGTCCTCAAGTTGCTGTCATAAAAAGTTCTGCACCCATCCAATCATCCAGATAGACTATTTTCAAAAATCACTTAAAAAATTTTGAAGCTAAACCACTTTTAATATAAAGCTTTGAAAAGAATGAAAGCATTATCTTTACCCAACTGGCCCAGCAAGAGTACTGTCATAAAAACTAAGCCCAAAAGAGGTGAGTAAAATAGTAACCATGTGCCCTTCATAAACTTTATCTTCTGTGTCTAATATCAATCACCAGGCCAACAGTCCATAAGAGGCTCTCCTATACAGGACCACATATTCCCTTTCTTAGCAGGGGGAGGGGAGTTCTACCGACTTCCACCACTAACACCACTTCGACCCACCAAACATTCCTTCCAGCCTGCCTGTGTCCTCTCTCCGTTCAAGTTGAAAAAAGAAAAAAAAAAAAAATTGATTAGAAGCATTGAAATGGAGTGTTTTAAGATGTAGTGAAATGAGCTGCCCATCTTTAAGACCCTTTGATAGCTGGTGAATTGCAAGCAAAGGAGCAATGAGGGATGCCGAGTGTGGAGCAGTTCTAACACCAGCTGACGCAAGACACTTACTCTAGTGTGCTAAGCACCATTGCAACTTCTTTACACACACTCTTTTCATCCTCACAACAGGCAGGCACTACCATTACCAACATTTTACAGTCGAGGAACTGAGGGACTGAGAAGTTAAATGACTCAAATCCTAGCAGCCTGGGCCCAGAGTTCTTGTTCTTATCCATCATCATGTTCTATTGGTTCTAATGGTTCAAGGACAGCTGCGAGCCAGAGAGGGAGTCGGAATTCATTCATTGCCTGGCCAAATTCAGAGACATCCATGTGACCTCTGCTATCTTGTCCTCTACAGAAAATGATCTTTTGCCTATTGATTTCCTGGTTCCTGCCTATTTTATCTGAAACTTCATCTAGTTAGGCCTTCCTTTCAAGAGGACCCATCTGCTTCTAGGTATTTTATGCAAAACATGTCTCGTAGCTTCTGCAGCCAGCCATAATGCCATTACATACACCTCTCAACTCAGAATAAGCCTCTATTAAGCACAGAAGGACCCCACAAGAGCGCTTGTCATAAAATTCCCAAGGTGTCTGAGTATCCTGATTTAAAACACACACACACACTCAAAAATCAACAAACAGCAAACGCCTTAACTACCTCTGAAATCCTGTTCCTGTGTGCTGGATGCATTTGCCTTAGTGGAAAGGAAGGAAGCCAGGTATTACACTCAACGTGGGGGAGGGGAAGCCGGCGGGAGAAAACACCCAATAATCGTAGCTATTTAGCCAACTTCTTCAAGACTCGGTAACAAAGGAACATCTACCTGTACAAGAGAACTTGGGAGGAGGCATGCTTAAGAAAGGGAAGGGCAAAGGGCCGCATACTAAGTCAGAACACGCTCTGTCAGTGTCTCAACCACCCCAGAGAAACAGGCTTTCAAGAAACCAAGGCTAAACAGGGATGGGGGAGTTTAGCATCCCCGGGCCCCAAAGCCAGACAATGCCTCAGACATGACCTGTTAGCGCCCTTCCCAAAAGAACGGATTTCCAAAAGGAGGGACCTCTTCCGTCCCCACTCTCCGAGTAAATAATGCCAGCAGCGCAACGGGCACATGCCGGGGGACCCGAGACGCCGGGCCGAACGCAAACACCCCAGACACAGAGTCCCTTCTGGGAAAGAGCTGCTTCCAGAACCTTCTCAACACCACTCCTAATTCTCCCTCGGTTCTTTAGACCAGCGAGATGAAAAGGGCTGAAGTGAACGGGCAGCGCCCCTCCCCAGAGCCCGACACCTGCGGGCCCAGGTGCGCCCCGAGGCGGGGGGAGGAGTGGCGGGGGAAGGTGGGCTCCGGGGGGCCCTGCGGGGCGTGGTGGGGCCGACTGGGGAGAAGGCGTCTCCGGGGGTGGGTGATGGGTGGGTCCCTTACGGTCTCCCTCAGCTTCCTCTCGTAGTCCAGCTCGCGCTGCAGGCTGCCCGCGCGCTCCTCCGCGGCGTCCGCCTGCTCCTGCAGGCTCCGAATCTTCCTCCGCACCGCCTCTAGCGAGCTGCTCCCCGCCATTGCGCCGGGCGGCGGCGGGCCGGCAGGCTGGCGGACTGCGGCGGGAGAGGCCGGCTGCTGCGCTCCTGCCGCCGCTGCTGCTGCCGCACTCCGACCGCCCGGCCACCCCGCCCAGGCCGCGGCGCGCGACGGCAGCGCCCCCTGCGGCCCAGGCACAGCCCGGAAGTCGCGACCTCCTAGGCTGCGCAGGCGAACCGCAGGCGGGTGCGCGAGCGCCGGGAGCGGGCCCAGCGGGCGGGGCGGGGCGCGCGCCGCGGACCCTGGGAATTTGCCAACCGCGGGAGGCACCGCGCATGCTCGCGGCCGCGGGGCTGACAGGCGCGGTGCGCGGGCTGCCGGGGCACCTGGTGAGCCGGAGCGTGGCCAACGCGCCGAGGGTGTTACTTCGACTCCCAGCTCCCCTCCCCTGCGCCCCTCCCCTGCGCCGTGGGGAACCCAGAGTAACGGATTTGTCTGCAAAGGGCTACGGTGCCGCCTGTTGGCGGCGGGAGCGCTCCGCTCCGGACTGCCAGATTCCCGTGCCCAGGAAGGAGAGAAGCCGAGCGAGGGGTTTGGGGCTTGAATGTACCCCCAAAGGGATTGTTCCTCGATGTAAAGAACCCCCAGAACACAAGATCCTAACCACAACAACTCTCCTTCCCTCCAAACTCATGAAGGGAAAACCACTAACATATTGCATAGAGGTTAAACCTCCTAAATGCTGTCTCCCTAGGTTAGAATCTGGCTTTTGGTTCTCTCCTGCTTGTGTGACGGAAAATAACCTGACTTCATCTGTAAAAGCATGGTTAATAGCAGTACGTTTCTCATAGGGCTGCTGTGAGGATTATGAAATGACAGAAAGCGCTAAGCACAATACCTTGTACGTAGTTAACTCAAATGATAGCTTTAGTTAATAAACACACAGGCACTGTCTTAAGAGTCAGGCTACGGCCTATAACCAGCTGTGGGACCTCAAGCCCGCCAGCCTGTCTGGGACTTCCTTTCCTTTCCACAGAAACAATCATCTCAAGGGTCCCTTCTAGTTACAACCTTCTCTGGTTTTAGATCAGCCTCTGAGATCTTCTGGAATCTGACCAATTCTGGGCCGGACTGAGATGTCTTAAAAGGCACACCAAGGAAAGCTACAGAACCCTATGAGAGCGTCTGGCTATAGCTGGATGAAAACCAAAGTGGACACAATCTTTGGGAACCACCCTCTGCCAATTCTCCCCTTGGGCTACGTTTTTAAATGTCTTCTAAGTCTCACAGCTTTCTTTCCTCACCTTTCTCACAGAAGGCCCTTCAAGTCAGTTCCTATGTGTTTAAGTGTGGGAATAATGAAGAAAAAGAAAACACACTTGACTACCCCCTCCTACGCCAAAGCCCTAATGAGGAAGCTCCTTGCTTTTCTGACTCATTTGCTATGGACTTTCTCACAGCCTCCCTCTGCTGAGACTCTCACAAAGCCCAGCATGGGCCCTCACATCCTGTAGGTGGAGCCTCTAGCTTTGTTTCCACACAGTTCATCTAGTCAGGGGGGAGGTCACAACTGCTTCCCTAAGAATACAGACTGGGGGCCTCCAACTTTGAGGGTGGGAGAAGGGGGCATCTGGGAGCCTCCAGGAGACACAGAAACTGCTGGACAGGTGCAAATGCTCTAAGCAGCCAACTAGTGACTTAATGTCCTGTTTTTCAAACATCTGGGAAAGTCAGTTTCAGGTGAGTTCATTTTCACGCTGATGTCATTATACAAGAGTTTAGGACAGTTGTTCTCGGCCTTGGCTGCACATTGGAATCACCTGGCTATTTAACAAATACTAATGCCTGCGTTCCACTCCCGGAGATTCTAATTGGCCTGGGGTACAGCCTGGATTTTAAGTTTTAAAACCATCCTAGGTGATTGTTTAGGTAAGGTTGAGAATCACTCATTTAGAAAGCAAAGACCTACAGGGAATAAAGACTCACATACTGCAGATGTCAGAGACATCACAGTTACTGGGGAAGGGGTTGGGCCAGAGAGAAAATGGAGCGCTTGATCCCCTTCAGCCTCACTTATGTGGAAGGACGACAAAAAATTCAAAACAAAACCATCAGAGATCCGACCTTGCAAATTACAACCTTTCAATCTAGGAAGAGCCCATTTCTGGAATAGGATTTGTAAAGTATGTTGGTAAATTAGTAGAAAAATGTTTTTAGTAGTAGAAAAATGTGAAAATGTTTTACATTGGTGAGTAATAGTGCAATGTCCTAATCCCAAATGTAATACCATTCTACCTCAGGAAGTTGACCTCTCTCCTACCTTTCTCTAGTGACATCTGTCTCTTCCTCCTCAAGTCTTGACTATTTTTACTAGCTAGGAATCACTCTAAATATAGCATTTCTTCACAAACGTCTTGCATATCCCTACAGATTCCAAACAACCTAAAATGTCTTAAAGGGGAAGATGATCAATATACTACCAAAAAAAAAAAAAAAGTGTACCATATTAGGGATAGTTTTCCGGTGGAAAGAAAAGAACACAGCTTCAAAAACCTCACCCTCGGCTTCCCTGGTGGCGCAGTGGTTGAGAATTTGCCTGCCAATGCAGGGACACGGGTTCGAGCCCTGGTATGGGAAGATCCCACATGCCGCGGAGCAGCTAGGTACGTGAGCCACAACTACTGAGCCTGCGCGTCTGTGCTCCACAACAAGAGAGGCCGCGACAGTGAGAGGCCCGAGCACCACGATGAAGAGTGGCCCCCGCTCGCCACAACTAGAGAAAGTCCTCTCAGAGAAACGAAGACCCAACACAGCCAAAAATAAATAAATAAATAAATAAATTAAAAAAAAAACCAAAAAAACCCCTCCTCCTTCTCCTGGCTCCGCCCTCCCCCACTGAGCTGGCTTTAAATATCCTCTTTGCCACTTCTGCCTCACCTCATTCCAATGCACCATTAAACAAGACTTTTCAATAAAGACATGATAGAACCACATAGTTACAATAATTATGATTTTTTTCCCTTAAGAATCGTAGTAGCTTTTTTCTCCTTCTCTTGCTTTCAGTCTTACTGGGCTATTTTCAAATTCTCTGCATTCTTTTCCTTATAAGGAATATCTCTCCTTGATCTATCAGCGGCTCTTTTGAAAAAGCTAAATAAACGTCCTGCTGGAGAATTTCGGGGAGACAGACATCCTCCATTTAACCATATACGGAGCAGACATCTGATCTACATTACACAAAACTGGTGCAGAGTTATATGTGTTTTTTGGCTCTTTTTCTAAAGCCAGGTAGTTTGTAACTTAAATATTTTACCTAAATCAGTGTTTCCCTGAACCCCCTTTCCAGGGACCTTGCTTTTCATTGAAACTTTCTTTTTGTCAGATTCTAAATGTCCTGTGTCTGGATCTCTCATTTACAAAGCACACTCGGAGATTACATTTCGTGCCTTTCATGTCACAGAAAGCCTTTACTGATTTCAAGACCCAGACCCTCCAGCAATTTACACTTTACTCTCATACAAAAAATTCTGCTGTTGCATTTGGTAGTTCAACTTTCTGGGCATAGCTTTCCCTGGTGCTCATACATTCTTGAAATTGTTACCAACTTCCCAACGAATTCTTTCCTAATTGGGCCTCTAGGCTTAATTAGCTTCTAGAATGGTGTGAAAAGAAGTCGGTCCTTTGGAAATCTAATGCTTCTCTTGACTTATGCAGCAGAAGAGGCAAGCTCTTCAGCTAAAAGGATTCCAGAGGGCAGTGGACAAAATGCTGGCAGAGCTTTTGTGGTGCGTGCATCATCCTTGAAACTATGTGGTGGTTGTCAGAGGCTGACAGGTTGGGGTGGGGTGAGCAGGAGAGTCGGGGGCAGCTAGCTCACTATACCATATAAAGCACTGAGCTATATATAACTCCCAGCTTACTTTCTGGATCTAGTGCCCTCAGACTGCAGACCCAAGCAAGTATCGTCTTCCCAGGCAGATCTTAAGGGCTGGATTAAGCTTCCCTAGTGAGTAAGGAGGCCTCAAGTGTTTCTGTGGCCCACCATCAAGCTTAGCCTTCTAAGTAGCACCATGCCATTTTTTCAATGCCATCTCTAGTGTGTGTCCTGAGTAGACCCACCACCGAAAACCAGGCCTTGCCACCCACCAGAGATGGCAAAAGGAAAGAAAGTGGAGAAAACTAGGCATTCTGTTTGCACAAACCTCGGTGACGACACCTTGGAGGTTTTCTGCCACCAGGGAGCAAGGTTCACCTCCAGAGTCCAATTTCAGTTACTGTATTCTTCCAGCTTCTCACCCACCCCCCTCCACCCCCAGGGGTGGGGGAAAGAAGGAGAAAAAGAAAGAGGAATGGATGGAATAAAAATGAATGTGTGCAGTAGCAGTCGGAGGCAGCATCCAGTGCTCTGGGCCATGGCAGGCTGTGTGCGGGTTTCCAGCAAGAGGAGGTGACCCTCCTCCAGTGCTCTCTGGCCCCTGTGGTGACCCCAGAGCGGCCACCAGGGCAGGAGGTGAGGGAGGCAGTGTGTGCGTGCACTTACGTCGGTGGCCTTTTTCTCCGCCAGCTCCAGCTTCTCCTGGGCATCTTTGAGAGCCTCGGAGTATTTGTCCAGTTCATCTTCGGTGCCCTTGAGTTTCTTTTGCAGCGACAGCAGCTCATCTTCCAGCTGGGAGTTGGCCGTGGGGGACGGGGACGGGAGGGGGGTGCAGCAGGCAGCGTGATCCCGCAGGGGAGGGGTGTGGGTGCACAGAGCCAGAAGGACAGGGACAGCGGGAGAGAGAAAGGGAAAGACAGGGAGGGAGAGAGAGAGACAGAGTTAGCCATTCGTGCGCCGCGCTGCGCGCCCCGGGTACCTTGGCGGCGGCCTCATCGGCGGCCAGGAGGCTGTCCTCTGCCTTGTGCAGCTCCTCCAGCACCCGGTCCCGCTCGTCCTCCGACGCCCGCAGCAGCTTCTCCTTGGCCGCTATGTCCTCCTCGAGCTGGGGGGCGGCGGCGGGCGGGCGCGGACCGGGTGTTAGACACACACACACACACACACACAACACACGGGCACTGGGTTGGCTGGGGCCCTTCGGGTGTGAGACGCCGCCGAGTTGGGGTTCAAGGGTCCCTAGGTAACCTCCTCTCGCCCGGAGCCCACTCCGCACCCCACCCCAGCCCCCTGGGCGAGACTCCTGCGGAGGTCTCAGCGGGCTCAAGCCCACAACTTGGGGGTGCAGAAAAACGCCCCCGTCTCCCCGGCCCCCCGTACTCTCTAGTCTGTCCATCTTTGTTTTTAGGAACAAACTGTGAGACTGTCCCTCCCCCCTCCCTCGCGCCCCCCCTCCCCTTCCCAGTTGAATGTTTTATACTCCCCAGTCAAAAAGTCCAGAAGAACTTCTAACACTTTCTGGACTTGATTCCCTTCAACCCTCCTCCCCTCCCCCGCCCCCGAATCCAAAACTGATTTCTCATCCTGAGAATCAAGTGCCTCTAGGACTTGAAGGGACTTCGCGGGCTCTGGGAACCAGAAAAGGGAAATAAGCGTCCCCAGACGAGAGAAAAAGTTAGAATAAGCCGGAGTCTCGCTCTTCCCTTCCCCCTTCTCAGACGCCCTGGAGTGGGGTGGCTCCCCGAATCCTCGGAGTGAGGGGCCGGGAAGGGGTGCGAGGCCCGGGTCCCGGGGCTCGGGGTCCCCGGCGGGCGGAGCGCGGGCGACCGGCCGGCGCAGGGCCGTAAAGGCAGACCTGCTTGCTCCTGTCCTCTGCCGCCTTCTTATCGGCCTCCGCCTGCTCCGCTCGATCCAAGGCGTTCTCCTTGTCGAGCTTGAGCATCTGCATCTTCTTCTTGATGGCGTCCATGGTGGCGGCGGCGAGGGGCCCTGGGGCTGCGGCGGCGGGAGCGGGGAGGCAAGAGCGCGGTGGGGAGGCCGATCCGGAGTGCGAGCGCACAGCCGCCTGCTGATCCCAGATATGTACTTTCCCAAGGGGGCGACCGCATTCCTCAAGACAGCCAATACTTTTTTGGAAAAGCTTTTTTCTCCTGCCCCCTTTCCCCCTCTCCTCCCTCCGCCCCCTGCGCCCTCCCCGCTGCTCCCGCGGGGGCCGCTCGCCCATTCGCTGCTGCCTGCCGGCCTCCCAGTTGACGGTGGATATGACTATATATGGGGACCCGAGCAGCCGAGGCAGCGGCCGGGCGAGGCCTCCCGCCTTCCAAACCTGCACGCCAGGGAGAGGGCACCGGGGCCTCGCGGGGGCCGAGCCGGGGCCGAGGCGCTAAGCTCTGCCCTCCGCCCTCCGCACCTCCTCCTCCCAAGGTCCATGCCCCGCCTTTAGGGTGTCCCGCCGAGCCGTCCTGAGTCACAGGAGGCCGGAGGAGAGGGGCAGGTAGTGGATGCTCGTCGCCCCCTTGAGCCGCCAGACCCGGGCGCGCTAAGCATCAGGCCCCGTACCCGGCGCCCGAGCCCGTGCGCTCCGGACACCCGCCCCGCGCTTCTCCCGGCAGCTCCCGGACTGCCGGGTATCGGCCTGGCCTCTCACGTTCTGGAAACTCAATTGGAGCAGAGAAAGGAAGAGTTGGGAGGAAGGCCTGGGGTGCTGCTCTTGAGACTTTCTCTGCTGGTACACGGGTCAGAATGTCTGAGAATCTGTCTTATGCGGTACCCTGTCCCCCAGAGGACGGACAGTCGTATACTTTAGGGATATAGGACCCAGTTGACTCAGTTCTGCGTGTGCCTGTGTACCATACTTCCGCAAAGGGTGGGGTGAGTTTGTTGGTGTGTAGGCGGGTGCATTAGAGTTTAAGGGGAAAGACCCTTGAGTTTAGACTCAGGCAACCTGGTCTTTGGTCTCTATCACCAGCAGCTCTGTGACCTTGACAAGTGACTTAGCCTAGGCGCTGCAGTTCCCTCATCTTTAAATCCAGGGGTGTAGATGATCCCTGAGGTACTTCCATATCTAACTTTTAATCATTTTTCTTACACTGATTTTAGGGAGTTGGTCTCTTTCCATGTTAGGCATTCAGGTACTAGGTTGCCAAAATGTGGGATAAATGTTACCCCTGCCAAGTCCTTGTATCCACAGCTATAACTCTGAGGAGGGAACAGGCCCAGTTCTGTAGAGTCAGCTCTGCTTAGAGGCAGGAGGATCTCCCTGTACCTCTTGCTCCTCCCAGCCCCCATTGGGGAAAAGCCTGCTCTCCTCAGAGCTTTGGTGGGAGGGGAAGAAAGGGGCTGCCCCAAAGCCCTGCTTGAGACTGGCTGAGGCAGAGCTGGTGAGGGTCTTGCTAACAGTCCCCGCAGAATAATTCACAACCTGTACTACATGGATACCGAATATTCCCCGGACGGTATCTGAGCAGTTTAGGCAGGCCAAACAACTTGTAAGTCCTTCAGAGAACGATCAAGTTCCTCTCCAGGATTTTATCAGGTTTCTTTCACTAACCCAACTGCCCAGGAGGGGAAAAAAAATACCCTGACCTGATGGTCAGAACATTAGATTTGTGTGCATAGGCACTGCATGGCACAGAAATTCACCAGGACCCTTTCATCACCAGATGTGAACCCAGCCACTGGAGCACTGACAAAGTTCAAGGCCTATGGGTGATATACAGATGCGTTGACCACAGGGAGCTGACTCCCCAGCTTGGAGCTCAGCATAGGGGGCATGAATAGAGACCCCAGAGTTAGACCCTGGGATCCAAACCTGGCCTGGCCACCTCCTTGCAGTGTGGCCTTAACCATGTTATAACCTCTTTAAGCCTCAGTTTTCTCTTCTGTAAAGTAGGTGTACAAATTCTTCCCTCGTAGGATTGTTACAAGGATGAAAATGAGATAAAGAATGAAAAGCGTTTTGTCTAGCACATAGCAAATTGCTCAGTAAATTGTGGCTGCTTGGGTGGCAGAGGGCAAGTCATTTCTCCTCTCTGGGCCTCAGTTTTCTCATCTATAAAATGAGGCAACTGAACTAGAGAAACTCCTAGAGGGACCATATATTACTGACTTTTCTCCATTGTGCCAAACATCGCAGAGGAACGCGCTAAAGTTTCCTTAAGTGAACTGGTGTTACAGACAATCCATTCAGACATACCACTGGTGAGCACCTGCTGTACGCCAGGCAGGCACTAGGCTCCAGGATCGCCAAATAAGTAAGACATATCCATGCCATCCAGGTGTTCCAGCATGAGCAAGGTTATAAAAATTCAGAGGAAGAAATAGAAATGACTAGGTCAGAGTAGACAGATAAAAACTTCTCTGAAATGTGGTGGTTTTTAAACTGATTTTAGAGGAAGGATAGCAGTTAGATAGAGTGGAGGGTATTGTATGAGCCAAGGGAAGAAAAGAGAATGTTTGATGGTGGTCCGACAGTAGGTTCACTTGGGGGTGAACTGGGACGTGAGACTGGAAAGATAGATGGGGGGGTGGTGGTATATGGTGAAGGGGCTTGAATTCCAGGTTCAGACGTTCAGGTCTTATTATGGAAACTGAAGCCATCCATTTCTCTTCCCCTCACTGCCCCTCTCACCTAGGGCTATGTTCAGAGGTCAAAGACTGTGGTGTCCAGTGTGGAAATGGAGCTGCACAAAGCTAATTTTTAAAATCCCTTGGTACCATATCCCTAGACTGGTGGGTTAACATAGCAGGTTAACTGGGCTCAGTCATTTCCATTTCACTACTGTTGAGATTCTGCCCCATGAATCTCAATCAGCCAGACTCAACCCAGCTTCATGGACTGCACCATCCATGACCTTTCTATTATTAAGGGCTAGGACCAGCAAAATATCGTGACTTAAACAACAATTTCTTCTGTACTGGACAGATCTCCTGGTCCCTGGATAGCATCAAGAGGGGTGGGCTAGCCAGCCATGGGATACAGTGTATATCCCTGTTCCCCACCTGACTGGCTGTGACTTAAGGACAGATCCATAGGCTAACCAGGGACCTAGTGTTGTGGCCTGTCAGGCAGAGATGGACTGCATCCCTCAGCTTCTCTTTCACTGTAGTTTGAACTAAGGAGCATGAAAAATATGAATCAATAGCTGAGGCTGCTGAAAAAAAAGGGGTTGCAATCTTGGGCCAGAGATGCCTTGTATGAGGGTGATTAAGGCTATTCACAGATATTTGGGCTTTCTTCCCAGTCAGGTCTTGGTAGGATTTCACATCCTCACCCAATTAAGTTAGGTGTGGTCATTTGACTTTTTTTTTTTTTCATTTGACTTGCTTTGGCCAAAGAAATGTGAGCCAAAGTGACTTATGGTGGCCACCATAAGAGTTAGTATATGCCTTACCATGTTCTTTTTCAAGGTTGTTGCTGTTCTGTCAGTCTGGGTTCCCAAGTGGCTGTGATAAGTAGAGCTCTCCCTCTCTCCCCAACTAACCCTTGGTGGGCAGGTAGTACGAGTGAGATAAAAACTTTGCTATTTTAGGCCACCGAGATCTGGGGGCTATTTGTTACCGAAGCGTAACTAGCTTCTCCTGATTAATATACCACAATAGGCCATGTATCGTTTAAGTTATGAGGAAGCAGAGAAGTCTGGTTGTAGAGAAAGAGAATGGAGTAGACATATCAAGATAAACAGAAGCACCACTGAAAGAAAAAGACTGGGAGACGATGACCAAATCTCAGTTCCAGGGGTCCTTATAATCACCCCCTTTCTTTCCTGAGGTTACATGACAGAGTCTGTGTTCCTTGAAAGTTAAAAAACTGACCAAATCGTGGTGGTGTGGGAGCCTGCACAGGATCCTTGGTCCAGAGGTTCTGGGTGAACACCAAGAACGTCCTTGGTATTTCCAGGAGATTTCTCCTGTGCTTGGTATTCAGTCATCTCCCCATAAATGTTTATTGAATGACTGTTTCTTGGCTATTAACCATACAAGTGGGGCTTCCCTGGTGGCGCAGTGGTTGAGAATCTGCCTGCCAACGCAGGGGACACGGGTTCGAGCCCTGGTCTGGGAAGATCCCACATGCCGCGGAGCAGCTAGGCCCGTGAGCCACAATTACTGAGCCCGTGCGTCTGGAGCCTGTGCTCCGCAACAAGAGAGGCCACGATAGTGAGAGGCCCGCGCACTGCGATGAAGAGTGGCCCCCGCTTGCCGCAACTAGAGAAAGCCCTCGCACAGAAACGAAGACCCAACACAGCCATAAATAAATAAATTAATTAATTAATTAAAAAAAAGTTAAAAAAAAAAAAAAAACTATACAAGTAAGCAGGAGAAACAGTATCTGGGAAGGAACCATAACAAAACTAGGCTCAAAAGACTTATTTCCACTCAAAATAGGGACTCTATGTTTTACTTTCTGAAGAATGAATGTAAGTATTGTGATAGGATAGGACAAAGGTTCCACAGATATTTATTGGACACCTTTTGTGTGTAAGGCATTTAACTATAGAGTTTATGGGATCAGGGAAGGTGGGTAAGGACATGTATCTTTTCCTCCAGGAAAAGCATCTATGTATATTGTAGGGTAAAACCCTCTTTTTGGGGGTCATTTAATATGTTTTTCCAACTATGTTACCATGGTCCCAAATGCTGCCTGGGCCCCCCTATAGCTGTGAGGAACATATCGCAGGTTTTCTAGGAGAGCTTTAATGTTAAATACACTGTCCCTTTCCTCCCATTACAGCACCCATACTTACCAGACTACATTTCCCAATATTTGGTTAGAAAAGAGTCAGCATGAGCGCAGCTTACTAATGTGGCACCTTTAACAGAAACACTCACTTGAATATGTACGTCAGGGCCTGTTTGTTTAAAACAACAAAACAAAAACCTAATTACCTGATAGTCCCACATTGCTTAGCAGCAATGCCTCTCTACCTGTGTACCATGACTCCTCCAGAGTCCACAGTGCTGACTCAAGCAGTTAAGGGAAAGTGAAGAATCTGTAATTAAGCTGATAGACAGTTGCTTCTTGCACTGGGTTTTGGAATGCCGCGTGTCATGTCCCATGGAACAAGATACAGCATGTTCTTCTCATATACAAGAGTGTTTTCTTTCTTGAGGGTTTGTGGTACTACAATCAAGAACCCGAGGAAAATATGCCGTTTCCAGGGAGGGTTTGGAGCTCTGAGAAACGTCTTTAGGCCATTGTGAATGTCTTCCTTCATCGTTTAGTGACACACAGCTGGTCCTGATGCTGCAGCGAGGCCCCTGAGTACTCTTGCTACCTGGAGGGTTTGCACAGGCAAAATGGTTCTCCCAGTACAAAAAAAGGCCGTAAGTTTTCCTGCCTTACATCTCATCTTCTTTAAACAGCAGCAACTATGTATAGGTTTAATCGAGCCGACATGTGAAATTTAGCTGTCTCAAGAATGGCACTATTCCCTATGGATGTAAAGTTTAGAAGGCAACTTCAAGTTCATTCTCTCTTCCTCACAACCTCTTATGACAGCATCAGGTTGAGTGCTATTATCCTCACTCTATAGATGAGAAAACCAAAGGTGGTGATGACTCAAGATCATGCAGCTGGGAGGTGGCTGTGCAGGAACAAGGACGTGGATGCCCCAGCTCCCAGCAAGGGCGCTCTTTTCATTAACCATTCCCATTCCAATTCGTTTTTATACGAATATTTGATTCCGTATTTAAAAGCAACACATTATAAGGTGAAGAGGAGAGGAGAGGGGACCACCAGAGGCCTTTTCTACATATGAACATGGTTAAAAGGTGATAGTCATGAGACTGGGACTGAAGGAGTGTCTCACCCTTCGTGGGCCAGCTCAGGACTGCAGCCCAGGCTCCTAAAGGCACCTTCCTTCTCGGCTGATGGGAGAACCTGGTGAAAAAGGATGGTTGGGCCAACGCAACTTTGCCTACTCTCATGTTTATGGCCCAAGATTGGACAAGAAGGACATCTTCACAGAGATAGGCAAGTACATTCATTTTGTTCGAAGGGAGAGTTTGAAGTAATTGTGAGAGACCTACATCTCCTTCTTTCAAAACTTTTGGGTCAGCAAAGGAATGAGTCACCAGTCAATCCAGGCCGTATGTTTGGGGGAAAATGAAGACAAAATATGTGGTCAGGACAGCATCTAGTGCTTCCTCAAGCCATAGCCTGGGCAGACATGAAAGCATCTACAGGCTTCCAGAGACTTGAGCCAGCCTCAGGAGCCATATCGAAGCTTTGGAATGGTTTTAATCATTGCTTCCTGGCAATGCCTACATTCTTTTCTATTGGATGCCACCTATTCATTTTTATATTTTTATACTTGGTTCTCAAGTTTCCACTGATGTCCTTAACAGGAACATATGTGAAAGTGATCTCTGCAGCCTCCCAAGTGGTGAGCAGAGCTCCACGCTTACTCTGCACACCGTGAAACCTGATGAAAAATACCTTGGATGTGGACAACCCCGGTGCCTCCTGCTGAAACTGAGGTCTGCCTCCCACCCATCCAGGCTCTAGGAGGGCCGCTGAATTAGGTCAAGTCGAAACCGGGATTTCTAAAATTTTGTTCCTGTGCCTATGTCCAACCACTGCCAACAACTTCGTTTTCAGTTGAGATGATTTGGTTTGGAGGCCTAGGGGTGGATCTAGGATACTGAAAGTAGGCAGTGAACTTGCTTGTTTTTGTAAAGACCCTTTCTTGCCTGACTAGCAAAATCCTTCTCTCCAAGTGCTTTCTACTGGGACCCTGGCTTCTCCTTAAGAGAGCCTTTTCTCTTGATTTAGTAGAAATTGCTATTTCTCAGTAGAAATGCATCTTTGAGTATGTTTTCTCCAGAGGACTATTTCCACCACAGTAACTTCAACGGAGGAGGGAGCCAGACCTTTCTTGCTGCTTGAGGTGAAGGAAACTCTGTTCTTTTTCTAAGGTCCTGGCACTGGAGGAGGGAGCTCCGGCCGCCAGCCGAGTTCCAGAAGAGGCTGGGTATTTTTAGCATGGCCTTCTTTACTTCCCAGCACCTGCCATGATCTGTAACCCAAGGGGCTACTTAAATGCCAGTGAGATGACTGAGGACAAGACAGCCTGAGCTAATGTCCTAAAATACCACCCAAGGGAGGCTTTTCTTGTGGGAGACATGGCATTACCAGCTCTGTTCCTTTTCTTGTTTCTCCCCAAACTGTGGAGCTGCTACAGATCCTGGCTGAGGTGTGTGACATCTGCCTTGGGAAGAGGTTGGAGAAAATCACTGGATCCGTGTACCTCCATGCCAGCCAGTTTAGTTCTGATGCTTTTACTCTTGGCTCCCAACTTTAATCCTTCCCTCTACTGTTCATGCCAAATGGAAGCAACAAGAGAATGTCTACACACATTTCCCTGAAGCAAAATCCTCTTTTGATATCTATGAAAATATGTGAAGATAAGAGACAAAACCCAGCTAATGTTCTAGATCAGATGGTGACAATGCGGGTGCAAACGTCTTTCTCACAGCAGATATAACTCATTGAATTCATTATCCCCTAAAGATGAAGCAAGTTGGAAATAGAAATAGGTTCTTAAGAAGCCTGATACATTTGTGGAGGACAGTTGCAGCATGGGGCATGAAGGATAATGGGAATGTTTTAGGATGTCTCTAATCCTGGAGTTTGATCTCAGCCCATACTACCCACCGCATTCCTTGGTGCCACTGTCAGACACACAATAATGAGCTGATAAATTCTAGGGCTAGCTCAGTGTGGAAGTTCTTATGTGCCTCTGCTGACTTCTCTGACTATTCTAAATTTTCCCAATGCCTGTTCATAAAGTTAAGAGCTTATTTCAAAAGGAAGTGAACCAGAACTTAAATATTTAAATGAGTTTTGTCCCCGTTAAAGTGGTCAGTTTTCATTTAGTTGAGTGAAAAATGCAAGCAGTGAATCACACATACCATGATACAATTTAGTAAAAAATGATATGTTTGATATATATAGTACATACGTATAATGTATATGTATACACACAAACATAAAAAATTTTGGAAATTTGCACATCAATCTGATAATTGAATTCACTTCCTCTGGGGAGAGAGGAGGGGGTTAAGGATCGGATATGGTGGTCAAAAAGGAGTGTAGCCATAACTTTAAGGTTTACTTTGTATAAGTAGAATATTTTTATGAGTTATACAATTAAAGTGTTAACAATTTTTTATTTTTCTTACTGTTGTTTTAAAATATACGCCTGAGTGGATCACAGAAAATTCCAGAAGTCTTATCACTGCCCAAGTCTTTCAGAAGAAGGAAAATCCACTTTGGCATGTACACAAGCCAAAGCCACACAGAAATTAAAAATCAATCAAAAAATGCGGAATTCCCTGGTGGTCCAGGGGTTAGGACTTTGCGCTCCCACTGCAGAGGGCGTGGGTTCCATCCTTGGTCAGGGAACTAAGATCCTACATGCCATTCAGTGCGGCAAAAAAAAAAAAAAAATCAATTAAAAAATAAAGTGGTCCAGCCCAGCATTCTGGCCTTCCGTGAGATCCTTTATTTCTAAGCCACTGCTTGTGGGAAACTCAATTTCAAGTTACCCACTGGAACGGTTGTTAGTGCTATTTTACAAGCCACCTAATAAAACGAGTTTCATTTCTTTACCATTCTGTGTTTGGACCGAAAGCAACATGCCTTCAGTTCGATCACTAACCAAATTTGCCAAACCTGGTTCCTGGCAACTTAAGAATGTTCCAAAACAGCAACTTACCTTCAAAGGATAAAGATTTGCCTCGTGAGGCAAAGTCAAAAGAATGTGCTACCGAGTCTAAGGGAATAGAGGCTCCAAATGTGGAGCTCAAAAATACTTTTGGAAAAAATGCAAATAAAAGGATATATAGCAAAATATTGACTATGGTTTCTTCGATGATGGAATTATAAGAAATTTCTGAAATGCTTTCTGTACTTTTCAAAGTTTCAAAAATGAACATGTTTTATTTTTATAATAATAATTAAGAAATCAATGAATGTTCAGAGACTCCTTTAACAAAGGACTCCGGCAACGATGTTTTATATGTAAATATGAGACCCTCCAAAGGAACAATGTGAAAGGAACAGGGCTTATAACTCTGAATTACCTGTTAGGTTCCTTGCCATATTCTGCATGTGTCCTATTTCACAATCACAGGCTATTTGTGTGCTTGTCTTAATGCCTCTTCTAGCAGGAACACTCCTTGAGTACTATCTCTCTTCCCCTAGCACCCAGCTTAGGACTTCCACTGAGTCCCAAGTAATAATAGCAGCGGACTCTTACTAGACTAGGTTGAACAAGGGTAGGACTTGAACCCAATTCAGACAGGCACCAGAGTTTACCTTCTTAACCACTAGACTATATCACCCCTGCAAATGCTTGATGACAGTAGACCCACAACACGTTTATCTTTTTAAATTTTTATCCATTTTTTTATACATCTCCATTGGAGTATAATTGCCTCACAACGCTGTGTTAGTTTCTGTTGTATAACAAAGCGAATCAGCCATATGCATACATATGTCCCCATATCCCCTCCCTCTTGAGCCTCCCTCCCACCCCTCTAGGTCGTCGCAAAGCACCGAGCTGATCTCCCTGTGCTATGCTGCTGCTTCCCACTAGCTAACACATGTTTACTGAGTGAACAAATGTTGCACGGCTGCATTAGAAAAGTGCAGTCGCAATAATTTGTACTTACACGTCATTAACAGCAATAGGAATGCGGGCAGTCAGCATCTTCGCAGCTAAGAGAAAAGAGAAGACAAAGATCACTCTAGCCTGTTTTCACCTCTGCTCGCTCTCCATCAGCCTTGCCGTCTGCACAAGGATGGTGAACACATGGCTGCAAATGATGTGCTTCCCCCAGGTGTGTGGGCGGTGGGGGAGCCATTACTCATGTCCTTCTGTCCTCTGAGGAAGCTGGCATGGCTTGTGACTTCTCAGTCATCAGCCAAATTCCTCCAAGGCACAAATGCTCTCTGGATTCCTGTGGACTCAATGTGACTGTTTCTTGGTACTTGCTGAGCTGCTGGGCCTGGGAGCCCTGGAATTGCCAGAGACAAACAGAAGCCCCGAGAAGTCACAACTCACTCAACGAGCATCCCTGATCCGGGGCAAGGCCAGGCCACACACGAGCTCTCTAGTTCAACCCAACAGCCAAATGGGTCGCATTTCAGAACTCAACACTGAGAGACAGACTGCCTTGTTTGGGGGTAAAAATGCCTTCTTGGGCTTTGGCATCACCTAGGCTAGAATGTGAATAGGGATGAAGGCCCTTTAATCTCTCCTAGCCTCAGTTTCTCCTTCTGCAAACTACAGACAAGAATACCCACCTCATAAAATTTTTAGGAGGATTAAGTTTCATAATAGAACCATTGTGTCTGTTGCTTCCCATTCAACAGTCATGTGTGGGAAAATGATCAGCAAGTCCTGTTTACTCCTCAAAACAAACAAGCTCACTTGTCTTTCTACCAGATATGTCATTAGTATAAACCACTGATGAAAGAGGACATTTCTTGTCTTGTATTTCACACAGAGGAATCAAGGGTACGAACTTCTACTTGTACATTTTTTACGGAGTTGGAAAGTATTATTTGAAAAACATAGGCTTTGGAATTAGCCCAACCTGATTTTGTCATTTATTAGCTGTGTGACATTAGCCAAGTCACTAAACCTCTCTGTGCATCAGTTTCTTCAACTGAAAAATGAGGATAAATAATAGTACCCACTTCATCAGGTTGTTGTGATAATTGAGCTGATTAATGAATGTAAACCACAGTGCCTGTCATGTAGAAAGTTTCAATAAATATTACTCCCATAATTATTATGAATTTATCAAAAGGTCCAGGGCACGTGAACATGTACACATATGCGTCTTTGTGGGTCTGTGTCTAAAACATTAACCCAAACACATTATTATCACACCATTTGGGCTTGTCTTCTAGGCAATGAGCTCTTTTCTCTACCCCAAACTCTTCTCAGAACGAGGCTGCTCTTCTGTGACTTGGCCCTCAGATTCCTGTTCTCTTCCAGGCCACTCTGGTTATTTAACCAGATATCTCTTGCATGAAAATGCTGGGGAGGTGGGACCTTGAACCCCTACCAGAACCGTATCAGGTGGGGTCTGGGGGCAAGTCAAGACCTAATCCCTTTCTGTTTTATTTTTAAACTTCTTATTGACATACATACAGAGATGTACATATATCATATACATACGCTTCAACCCAATTTTCACAGACTCAGCAGTGCCTATATTGGGAATCAGAACATTCCAGAAGCCCTTTTTTCCACCTTCCACATATTATCTCCCTAAGGGTAACCACTACCCTGTTTTTGAACTATGTATAAATCTGGTCCCTCATTTTGAGCAGCTCAGTGCCTATTTGTTTCTCCCTCAGATTTATACTATGATTACGCTCCACCTGTTTTTGATTATTCATTCAAGCATCCAATAAACTTTTCAGCGGCGGCTATGTGCAAGGCACTGTTAATTGTTAATTAACTAAAGCAAGGAGGCAAAAGAAGTTTTGTATCTTGGTGGGTGTTTTTTGCCATCTTCTTCACATGGGCCACCTCCTTGAGCTGTTTCTCTCTGGAATGAGATCCAAGTTTCCCATATTCTTCTCTCTAATCTGGCTTCCACTCTGTATGCTATCCAGGAAAGTGAGTCTTCCTGGGTCAAGATCCCAACAGAAACTGACCAGTGTATCAGATTTCCAATTCCAGAATTCCAGGAGAGAGTATCTGACTGGCCTGGCTAGGTCCATGCTTGGTCATGTCGGCTGTGGCTGGAGGGTTAGGGACACATGATGCTAAAGGTTGTGGATCCACCCCTGAAAAGAGGGAGTGCTCCTGAAGAAGGGGGAGGGGCACGGCTTGAGGTTCTCAGGAGGGACTGTGGTCCACACTGGCCCCTTCCAGCTCTGATAGTCTATGATTTCTTTTTCTTCTCAGATGCAGATCCTTGGACCCAACGTCTAAACGGACTTAGTCACCCCCTGCACCCAAGGTGAACTGAAGCAATTAGATGACATGGCTCGCGGAAGACTAGGGCCAACGCTCCCCAAACTGCCCTCTGAGGGGCATTTCTCACTGCCCCTCAGTGTCCAGCTACTCGGCATGGCGGCTCTTTCATCTGGCTCTGAGAATCAGCTGTGGTTTTATAGACTCCCATGTTCTTCAGTCTCTCCCCCTGAGGAGGGGTGTCCCATCACAGCACAGACCTGGCCGAAAAACGAATTTCCTGGGTGCAGGGGCCGCCAACTGTTTATGATGATAATTATTATTGCAGAGCACTGGAGTTCCCGCCCAGATTCCAGAAGTCACCCACGTGCAGGAGCGTTTGCAACGGCACCCTGAATCCTGCATAACCTCATGGTCAGAGTAAAAGAGCATAAAGCTGGATGTATGGTCCCAACTCTGCTTGTATCATGTGTGGGGGGCGGAGACAGAGGCAGGGAACTGTGCTAAGTTTGCTTTACATACACGAGCCCACTTAATCCTTGCTGCAAGTCCAAGAGAGAGACGCTATTACTCCCATTTTTATGGATGTGCAAACTGAGGCAGAGAGTGGTGCAGTATAACACAAGCAAAGCCCATTATCATTTATAAAGTGCTTTCCTCCTTATTATCTCACTGCATCCTCAAGAAAACCCATTTTAGGGGCTTCCCTGGTGGCGCCATGGTTAAGAATCCGCCTGCCAATCCAGGGGACATGGGTTCGAGCCCTGGTCCGGGAAGATCCCACATGCCGCGGAGCAACTAAGCCTGTGCGCCACAACTACTGAGCGTGTGCTCTAGAGCCCGTGAGCCACAACTGCTGAGCCCACATGCCACAACTACTGAAGCCCGCACGCCTAGAGCCCGTGCTCCACAGAGAAGCCACCGCAATGAGAAGCCCGCACGCAGCAATGAAGACCCAACACAGCCAAAAAAAAAAAAAAAAAAAGAAACCCCATTTTACAGATGAGTTGCTTATGGCTCAGTTTCCCAATTCTGCACAAGTCATAAGTGTAGAAGGTTGGACACAGACTCAGAACACTGACTCCCATCCCTTAAGGCAAATCCGCAAATAACTGTAATAAGAAGCAGATGGAGAAGAATGCCTTTAGATGATCCAGGTGAAATTCTGTGGCGTTACCGCGACTGGTGAGCTCATATACAGATGGAAGAAATTGAGGAAAGATTGAAGGAGGAGGCGATATTTTGACCTAGTTCTTAAGAGTAGGCAGGCAGTATTAGACAAGCGTAATTGCAGGGAAGAACACTCCAGGAGAGCCCTACATGAGCCAAAGCCTGGGGAGGAGTGTTCAGGAAATAGTGGGAAGTCTTTTGATGTACTGGGGAGACTGGCGGGCAGAGTGGGGGATGAGACTGGAATACCAGGGTGCCTCTCACCTGGGCCACGGTAATCGTCTCTGACAGGTTGGGACAGATGGGATGGTGGGTCGACAACCCACAGGTAGAGCCTGTGACCTCAGAATCCCCTGAGTTTCCTTGGCTTCATTGGGTTCCTATGGTTAGGGACAAGGTGGGGGCAGCAGTTGGAGTGCCATATTATTTACAAGTGCTGGGGAGATTCAGCAACTTTCTAAAAGCAAGAACAATAAAACTTTTATAGACTGTTACAGAGTCAGTTGCCCTGTAAGGTAGAGTAAGATTGCGGGTGTGTGTGGGAAGTTTGCAGGTCAAGGAGGGTAGGGAGCAAGCTAGCGAGAGGTAACAGCTAAACATGGCTTCTTCTGGTCCCATGTAGGTTTCCACCTCCAGAGGCACAGCTTGTGGAAAGACAGCATCTCTTCACTGAGCCTCAGATTCCTCATCTACAAAATGGGAGATCATAATACCTACCACTCAGGGTTGTTGCAGGAATCCAGTGAGATGTACTGATGTGTCTTGGGACATTACTTTCACTGTTATTTTATACTATTATTAACCCTTCTCATGGGTGCATGGCTTTTCAACTAGAGAATAAAAGTCTTCAGGAGTAGGGGCCACGTCATCTATTTCTTTTCATCTTTGACAGTGCCAAACAAACATGCAACAAATTGTTTCAACAAGCAAAAGAGACAAATGTTTAGTGTAGTTTTTGGAAGTCTTACCTTAGTTCCTCAAATCGTACTGAGCCAGATCTCAGGGAGCTGCAAGAAGCAAGGCGGGTTTCACACAATTCTTCGATACTCGCAAACCAAGCTGCGTTGAGCCCGTTGTGTGAGTTCTATTCCGTGGACCTTCTGCTCTAAAGGTGTAGATTATTTTAGAATCAAGAACATGGAAAGGTGATTACCAATTATCGATCATGTTATGAAAAATGAGGGTCTTGATGCTGTGGGCTCATCAGCAGAAGAATAGAGTTAATTCTCCCTTGAGCCTCACTGGGTAGGACAGCCAGCCTTCCTGTCGTTGAGCCCTGCACATCTTCCCCTGGGGGATGGGGATGGGGTGGAGGGTTGATAATGAACTGCTTCACTGTGTGTGTGTGATTCCAGGAGCAAGAGGAAAAGCATCTGGGCTGTTTTGGAAGATCCAGCTAAGAGGAAGGCTTGGTTGTCCTAGAGGAGAAGGGGACAGGGGCTTGGGGCTTGGGGTGGGGAGAGGATGGGAGAGCTTCATTTCTTTTTTAAAAAAATAAATTTATTTATTTTTGGCTGCGTTGGGTCTTCGTTGCTGTGTGTGGGCTTTCTCTAGTTGTGGCAAGCGGGGGCTGCTTTTCATTGCGGTGCGCATGCTTCTCATTGCGGTGGCTTCTCTTGTTGAGCACGGGCTCTAGGTGCGTGGGCTTCAGTAGTTGTGGTGTGCGGGCTCAGTAGTTGTGGCTCGTGGGCTCTAGAGCGCAGGCTCAGTAGTTGTGGCGCACGGGCTTAGTTGCTCCGTGGCATGTGGGATCTTCCCAGACCAGGGCTCGAACCCGTGTCCCCTGCATTGGCAGGCGGATTCTTAACCACTGCACCACCAGGGAAGTCTGAGACCTTCATTTCTGAGGGTGGCAGGACCGAGGGTGGGATGCTTGCTTGGATGCTTAAGGACCTTGGTCCAAACACCATACTTATGGAACTTTGGCTTCTGTCCCATGCCTGAGCTTGGCATGGTGATCATGGATATGTTTGTAGAGCAGCCCACCTTTGAATGGATCCCACAAGCTTGGACCAGGGACCCCAACAGTGACCACAACTACTTACTCATGGGTCATGAAAGCCCCAGGGAGAGGGCATAGGAACCACCAAAAAACGACCAAAATGGGACTTTACACTGAGCTTGGTTTGTGAGGAATCAGAGCCCAATTTGATTTAGCTCAGAAACACTTCCAGTAATGACAATTCTTACAGCTCAAACAAGGCACAAAGACTTGTGCCAGTTAACAGCAATGAACATTGTGTAGAGAAATTGCTATAGAAAAACACTCTTGGGACCTGAACATTGTGTATTAAGAGTGGGAAAGAGAGTGCAAAGGTTGGCATGAAGAACTCAGGGACAATCTACCTAATATTTGGGTGATTTTTTTGTAGGGGAGAGTTTACTTTCGGGAATAATGCCTGGAAAATTTGTGTCTGATAAATCTGAAAAAGAGGTGCTACAAAACCACAAGCAGTCTCTAGAGTGGTAGGAGGGAGTCTGGATTGGAGCATGTCATTTCACATGGTGTTATCCTTTTTGTGGTTAGAGTATCGAGCTTTAGAAGGCAAAGATACTTTGGGAAGTGAGAGCTTTATTTTGGTTACTCTGTGTTTTGTTTCCATTTGATTATGGGATGAGCTCCTGGGCTAAGTACTTCTCTCGTCAATGAGTTTCTTGCCTTGACTCCTCATTGGAGTCTTGCAAGCTGGTGTCATCACTGAATTTTCATTGTCATCTGTTTTGGGGACATTGTCTATTGCCCCAGAAGCCCACAGGCCACAAGAGGGAAAAAACTGTGAAGGTATGGTTAAGGAGAGACAGCTTCCCTTGAGATTTTGACATGGAAGGACTGCGTAAAAGGCCCCCTCATGGCAAATCAAGGTAAATTCAGACTTAGGAACCAGAAAACTTTGAGGTGAGTGTGGTGGGCTCTCCACCAGTGGGACGGGTGCCTGGCTAAGAAGGTCTAACTTCCGGGTGAGCGGAGAAGGGTGTTACGTAGGGAAGCAGCTCAAGGATGCTTCGCTAAGTTGAGGATGAAGAAGCATAGTGCGGGGGGAGGTCAAAAACACCAAGGGGACCATAACAGGCGCCAAATCCAAAAGATAGCTGAGGTGGAAGAGGAGAGGAAGCAGAAAGGTGAGGGTGGAGTTGGGAAAAGAGACGGGGCTGAAGAGTCAGGACATTCTGTGAAGGAAATCATGTTCTAAGGCACCCTTGACACACAGTGGCTGGTTCACTAGAGGAGAGTGTTGATCCTAAACATTCACCCCAGAGTCCCTTGAGAATCTGTAGAAGTCATCTTCATGCCTGTCTGCTTTTCTTAACCATCCCGCTGCTTTGACTCTATTCTCTGACTGTCTGAATCCATCTATCTACTCGACCCTCAATCCCAAAGTGGCCAGGGAGAAGGAAGCACAGAGAAACCGCAAGAGTCCACTTGGCCACCAACCAATAACAATAACAAAAGAACAGTTTTGACGAAGGATCAGAGGTTGAAATAAGCAAACATTTCAACGCATGGTTTTGTTTATGTCTCCTTGCCTCTCTCTACTTTGAGGAAAGAGATTTAACAGTTCGTACCAGTCGGATCCCTCTCCCAAATTGCAGACGGATCTGATTTCTGCCCATTCCTCCCTCTACTTTACCAGACAGGGGCCTCTTTAACTGTCTCCTCTGCACACTGTACTCCGTTTTGGGCTCCTGGATCAAGCAAGATCTCAGACAGGGGGAATGGCAGCATCTGGAGCTGCAGTTCTGTAGACATGTGCTGAGTCAACTGGGCAGCTGGTCCTTCTATGGCCTTGCTCCACTCCTCAGCAACACCTAGCCTGGGCTCCAGGTGTGGGCTTCTGATTCACTCACCATTTCTACCTTGATTCCCTAAGCCTCCGAGACTGGCTTTCTTTATCTTGTCCCTCCTGCTCCATCTTGAAGCCATGTCTTAGTCTGAAGTCTTGCCCTTGAATCCCAGTACCTGTCCTCTGTCATTCCCTCAAATTATACCTAATACTTCCCTCCCTCCAATACAGACCTTCTAGCCTGGATCTGCCTGACTAGCATGGGGATGTCCACTGGTTACCCCCAAACTTCCCCTAGGCCAGCCCATCTCTCTGGACTTCTAGGATCACCTATTGCTGAGACCACCCTCCACCACCTGCCTTGCCTTGGCGGGTCTCTCTGTGTCTTGGCCAACCTTGTGTGACCTACTCCCTGCCTTCTAAGCCATTATTATTCTCAGTGGTTCTAAAATCATTAGTCCAACAGCCAACAAGTACTTATTTATGGAATACCATCTACATGATTGGTGCTGTAGGAGCAACGTCCCTCAGCCAAATGACAATTGAGAGGCAACGAACTTCAGTTTGTAGTGATATGAGACCAAATGTGAAGTTATCTTCATTTACCCTTTTGGAAGAATTATTTGACCAAGTGTATTAGGTATCTATTGCTGCATAACAAATTACCTCAAAATTTAGTGGCTTAAAATAAGAAAAAATAATCTCTCACAGTTTCTATGGGTCAGGTATTAAGAAGTTTAGCTGGGCAACTATGGCTCAGGGCGTCTCATGAGGCTGTAGGCAAGATGTCAGCTGAACTGCAGTTATCTGAAGGCTCGTCTGGTGCTGAAGGACTTACTTCCAAAGTATTGGATGCAATTTGGTGCTGAGTGCTAACACAATAGTTCTCCCCACAAGCCTTTATATGGCTTCGTAAGTGTCCCCATGACATGGTGGCTGGCTTCCTCCAGAGCAAGTAATCTAAGAGACCAAGGATGGAGCAGCAATGTCTTTTATGACCTAACCTTGGAAGCCACAGATATAACTTCTACCATATTCGGTTGGTCACACAGGTCAGATTCAATGTGGTAGGCGCAACATAAGGAAACAGATAATAGGAGTTGAGGATCATTGGGGACCATCTTGGAGACTGACCACCATGCCAAAGAACAATTCAGCTTAGGGGCCAGGAAGATTTTTACCTATTAAGAAGATAATATTTGTTTAAGGCTTTATCTCCAGTGCTGGAACAGTGCCTAGCATATAGTAAGTACTCAATAAACATTTGTGAATGCATGATTGACTGAACAGTATATATTACTTTCAGGAAGTACTCTGTAGTTTATAAAGTACTTTTCCAGATCTTATACAATTTGATTATCACCTCTGTGAGATAGATCAGGCTAATATTATGAATCCTACTTATAGAAGTATTCATATGTAGTGTTATTAATACTATTTTACTTCAGATATGTAAAGCATCACCTAAAGTCACACAGCCTGAATCTGATGCCCTTTCTCCCTGGTCTAGTCATACCACAGGATCATGTTGTAACCCCAGTTCACTGGGCTTTGTCCATCTCATTGGCTATGAGGGGGGTTCTTTGAAGTACAGGTGAAATGACCCTTGGGAGGCTGAGCCAGCGCCGTTTTATGGTTTACTGGGCGGATTTACTGCAAAGCTAGTGACACTTAAGGCTCTTTACTTGCATTGGCCCTTCCAGGGCAATTCCAAACATTTTGGCAAGTAAGAACCACTTATCTGTGACTTCATGCAACAAACTGAAACAATTCCAGAAGACGGTAACCTGATATTTAACAACATTTACAGTCACTCATGACAATGCAGCTGCAAGCATTTGTGAAAACATCAGTGGGTTCCCAGAATAGGTGTCAAGTCCAGCTGATTTCCTTAATCTCATGGGAGAAATCTCTCTTCCATGATACCTGAAGTTGCTGACGTTTTCAGTGTTTCTAACAGTTACATTTTTTCTTTTCAGGTTTGTCTCCTAGGTGGAATATTTTAAATATAGATACTAACTGAGGTTTTTCCTTATAGAAACTCATTTTTTCTTTAGCTAAATAACTGAGAATATTCAGATAAAAATGAACTATGAAATCACTGAACGGGATATAAATTATTCTGATATCAAGAAACAAATTGTAACAAGAGAAATTGCAATGCCAAAAGCAGTAAGTAATTCATTAGGAAGAAGTACATTTTGAAGATAAGTAATAAATAGTGTCTCGAACTGCTGATAATTCCATCTCTAGGGAGGGGCTCATCTGGGTGAGTGGAGGTTCCCCCCAGAAGAAACATCCCATTCTCAGCCCAGGGTCTGTGGGCTGCAGTTCCTAACAGCTGTGGACAGGCAGGGGACCCCAGTGAGCTTGGGCTTCTCCTGCAGGCTCATGACTGCCCAGCTCTTCCTATCAGCTATGCAACCCAGCCTCTCTCTAACGAGCCAGTTAGGAGTTCTTAGGCATTACCAAATAAAAAGAAACCCAGAAGAAACATTCAGTATTTATATAAAGTAAATATTTTCTTCCCCTGACTACTCTATCCTCCTTCAGTTTCAGAAGAACCTTTGTCTCTAGATTAGTCCAGATGAAGTTATTTTTCTTACCATCTGTAAGGGGGATTTTCCATTTTTCCAACAAGAAAATAACCCTTGGGCTAAAGGAACTGTGAAAATGTTTAGTCTCCAGAAAGGCATGAAGACTCTCAGGGTGGCAGAATCCCTGCAACTCAGTTTTGGAGAGGGCCATTTTGTCATTGATGAAATAGCCTCTCTTGCTGTTCCTCTGCACACTCGGCATCAAATTTCTGGCCCACAAATCACAAATAACTGTTCTTCAGGATGTCATGGAGAGATTTATCAGGGTGGGTTGCTGCTGGAATGCACAATTATGCAACTAGGTGGTGTGGAGCAAGAGAAGAGATACTGGGCTTTGAGCCTTGAGAGATGGCTCTAGTCTCAGTTTTCTTGTTGTGTGATCATGTGCAAGTCATTTCCTCTCCATGTGTCTCAGTTTCCCCAATTGTAAAAAGAGTGTGATGAACTGGTCTATCTCTCCTTTCTAGGCTTAATGATTTATGAGTTACCCTGAAAGGGACCGCGTGAGGCCAGGATCAGGGTAGTTTGTACAATAACTTACATGAAATGAGTGATGAAGCAGGCCATTCTCTGTGTATTCTTGAGGAGAAAAGAGCAGTTTTAAAGCATATATTTGTATTAGTGAACTGTGTTACACCAGGCCAATGGATGTGAGGGGATACTTGTTGGGGAGGAAGCAGGGATGGTGATGATCAAAGCAAAGTTGACAAAGACCTGGTTCAGGAGGACAGTGCTAAAACTATCAGTCAAGGTAATCAGGAAGCCGGGTGAATAGTCAGAAGGCCAAGGCCAAAGCAAGACAAAGTGAGGAACTGAACAGTATACACAGCAGCAGCTGAAATAGCTTGTGAGTGAGGCCCCACCTGCCCCAGTCAGGGAGCCTTTTACATGCTTCCTGCTGAGCCAGGTGCTGAGGATGAGGTTCCACACTTGGACAACCCACTGTTTCCCAGCTCAAGAAGGGTTGTGGGGAGAAAAGTGAGTGTGGCTGGAGTGGCGAGTGAACCCATCCAACATTTTTATGTGACCGAATACTTATGCAAATAAATATGCAAAACAATCTATTGAAATGAAAGATAAAATACAAATTATAACAAATTCCTATCAACTTTGAAAATCAACATTACTAAGGTAAAATTGCTATTTAATTCCTTGAAAGTACAATTAAATCTTTAAAAATATTTTTATGAAAATAAAAGTTTGGTACCTGAAATAAAATGTGCAGGCTGAAAAATAAATAAACAAAATGATTCTAGCTTCCGGTGTCTATCTGTGGTCAACATACAGAATTAGTCTGATGCCTCTGGTATGTTATGGATAGGCCTGCAAATAAATTAAAAGTATTATGAGGGCTTCCCTGGTGATGCAGTGGTTAAGAATCTGCCTGCCAATGCAGGGGACACAGGTTTGAGCCCTGGTCCGGGAAGATCCCACATGCTGCGGAGCAACTAAGCCCGTGCGCCACAACTACTGAACTTGCGCTCTAGAGCCCATGAGCCACAACTACTGAAGCCCATGTGCCTAGAGCCCGTGCTCCACAATGAGAAGCCACCGCAACGAGAAAGCCCACGTGCAGCAGCGAAGACCCAATGCAGCCAAAAATAAATAAATATAATAAATACATTTATTAAAATTTTTTTTTAAAAAGTATTGATTTGTTTACTATAGCAAAATATTCCCTGTATAACTGTTGTGAATACTGCATTGATATTTAAAATTGAAGTACGATTGACATATTACTTTCAAGTGTACAATGAAGTGATTGAATATTTGTGTATGCATTTTTTTAAAAATTTATTTATTTAATTTATTTTTGGCTGCATTGGGTCTTCACTGCTGAGAGCGGGCTTTCTCTAGTTGCAGTGAGCGGGGGCTACTCTTCGCTGCGGTGCACGGTCTCCTCATTGTGGTGGCTTTTCTTGTTGTGGAGCACGGGCCCTAGGTGCGCGGGCTTTAGTAGTTGTGGCTCACGGGCTCTAGAGCGCAGGCTCAGTAGTTGTGGCGCACGGGCTTAGTTGCTCCGCGGCATGTGGGATCTTCCCCGACCAGGGCTTGAACCCGTGTCCCCTGCGTTGGCAGGCAGATTCTTAGCCACTGTGCCACCAGGGAAGTCCCGTGTATGCATTAATTTTTGAGCGCCTCCAGAACCACACACTGGAACAGAGAGAGAAGCAAGAAACAGACATTCAGCAAGACAAGGAGAGGCTACCTCACTCTGTATGAATCTGTTGCATTCATATCTAAGAGGAAGAATATAATAACGACTTTGCCTTGACTCTTAACTAAGTGTATCTGCTGCTCAAATCCTGCCCACCCTCTGAAGGGAGGGGTTCATCTCCAATACTGGCAGGAGCACAGCCCACAAACCTTCGTGACTTGTGGACACAGTTTTCTTTTGATTCATAGACACAGGGCAAGAGATGTGAAGTATTTCCCTGGGGCTTGAGTGGTGTTACTCATGAGAGTGGATGTTTAGGATTACCGGCTGTGCTGTGCCAATGCCGAGCTCTGGATCCCTAGTGACAGAAGCACTCTCATCATCTTTAATACATTCGTTTACCTAGTATATGAGACCTGGTAAAGCAAGGACTCGGAGAGGGGGCGCCTTTTGCCTGGGTTTTCCCCAGGTGATGGATGACTTGGCCAAGAGATGCCAATGTGGATGGATGATGGCTAAAGATTACACATTCAAAATAGAAAAGAAACTGAATCATAGGTAAAGAAAGTTCCTTTGTGCAGCTTTCCCTAATCTCTCTCCCTCTCTTATATACAGAATGAATCACCATCCTTTGACTACTCCTATACATATTTTTTAGTATTACAAATATCACCTTGTAATATATAATTTAAAAAATATGTTAATATTTGTTTCCCTGGCTGGGTTGAAAACTTGAGAGTCAAGCTGGTATCTTAAGTGCCCCTGTGTTTCCTGCATGTAGCACAGTGACTGGTGTAGCACAGGCACGTGGGCAGAAGAGGACGGTGAGAGGTAAGAGCTTGTGCTTTGGAGCCAGACGCTCCTGAATTTGAATCCTGGTCTCACCGCTTCCCAGTTGGGTAACTCTGGAAGTTTCTTAACACCCCTAAGCCTCTGTTTATTTATCTGAAAATGGGGATAGTGACGTTCCCATCCCCTATTGTTGTTCTGAGGCTTCCTTATGAGAGTATATGTGAAATGTTTACCACAGCGTTCGTTGTTGTAGTTATTCCATTATTTATCTGAATGGAACCATCTCCTTGCTCTGCCTCATGGCGTTGCCATGCAGACTCACCAGGCGGTGGGCACTGGGGCACTTGCAAGGCTATTGCCAGGACGTGTTATTGTTTGGTCAATTTCTAAACTTAAACGGACACAGCATGTGCAATGCCTGCAGGTCTCTGAGCCGCCTGGGAGGGAGGAAGGATTAAGGAACCCATCTAAGCTAAAAGAGTCCTGGGACACATAGAAACGTAGATCTTTGGTTGTCATTCTCCTCCTGGAGGGTGACACTCTCTGGCAAATATTTTCTGCACTTATTGGGTGGTGGTGACGGCCCTGTCCTGAAGCAGCTCCCATCAAAGGCTGAAGAGCCAGAGGGGAGGGTGTAACTTGAGACTTCGCTCCAGAAGGCCTGGAATCTCAGTGGAGATAGCACCAGCCTTCAAAGCAGCAGACTTTCCGGAGCTCGGCTCCGCCTCTGGGATGGCTTACAGGACAGGTCCTGCCTCTGCAGCCTGGAGAAAATGCATGGGCTGTCATGCGCTGGGGTGTTCCTATCTGTCAGCTGACTCTTAATCATCTGCAATGGCCCTGAGAGGCATCTCGGCTTTCCACTGCCCCACCGACCACAATATTTGCCATTTTGGGCCCTGGGAGGCAGGGTCTGCAGAGCCTGTGTTCTATGCCATCAGTGGAGCAGCCACTGGACAAACATTTGTAAGCTCTGATTCATCTCTGGGCGCTGGGCCAGGTGTGCGGAGGACAGGAAGAGTGTAAGAAGGTTCTTCATTCCACAGCTTACACTCTAGTTGGGAAAAGATATGGCTGCTATTCAGCTGTTAATGTAACAAATATACATCCTAAGTGTCAAATTACTGTTTTGGAGGGCAGGGGAAGGGCCATAGAGTTGATTGGGGTGGTCAATGAGGGAGTCTCAGAACAAGTAAGGTTTCCTTCCACGTTAAGCTGACTCCTTGGCCCTGCAGTTGCCCATCTATCTGCAGGGCCCACACAATCAGTATAAGTGCCACCCCCGCAGTTGCCAGGATTTGGGGGAGGAGATGGAGGGGAGTCAGCGTCTTACCCAGACTAGTTTGAGTGCGTCATTCTTCTAGCAGCCTGGGATGAGGTTTGCAGATCACTTCTCATGAACCCCTAGGCTCAGGGACAACACTTAGAAAAGGCAAAACACCATGGGGCAGCTCAAAGAAGAGAGTTCCTGCTGGGGTGGAAGCCACCTGTCAACACCCAACAGTGACTTGGCAGCCATGTGAAGGAGCCACCTTGAAATCACATCTTCCAGCCCCAGTCAAGCCTTCAGGAGACAGCAGCCCCAGCCAACATCTTTTTTTTTTTTTTTGGTAGCAACTAACATTTATTGACCAGCCAACATCTTGACGTCATCAAAGACCCAAACCAGAACCACCAGCCTAAGCCACCCATAGATTCCTCACCCACAGAAACTGTGAGAGATAAGGATTGTTTATTGTTTTAAGGCACCAAGTTTTGGGGTAATTTGCTACACAGCAATAGATAACTAATGCAGGAGGGTAGACATCTATTGGGCTCATGTGTCAGGATTGGTGAGATTCCCCTTGACATTTCTACTCTCCATCCTCTTGGAAAGTCCTTCATCGTGAGAGAGAGAAAGAGAGAAGCCACGGTGCCCCTCTGTCCTCTGCAGAGCTGGGAACAGAGAATAGACAACCCAGGCTGCCTCTTTGGCTCTCAGCTGTGCTAGCCAGCAATGCTTTGACCATTTCTACCAGGAGTCAGCAAATTTTTCCTTAGAAGGCCAGATAGTCAGTATTTTAGACTTCGCAAGCCATACACAATACCTCTGTTACAACTACTCAATTCTGCCCTTGTAGCACAAAAACAGCATTAGACAATATACAAATGAATGGGCATGGCTGAGTTCTAATACAGCTTAGCTTTACTTAGAAAAACAGGTGAGTGATTCATGGGCTGTAGTGTTCTAATCCCAGGTTTATACAAAGGAAAAACACAGTACAGGAAGGTCTGTGGCCAGACAGGCTCAGAGGGCCAGAAGGACACTTCCCATAGAGGAGAGGCTGTTTGTGAACTGCCTTACCCTGGGCCCCACTATTGCCTTACCCTTGCTGCAGGAGGCCAAGATATTTATCATCTCTTGCAAAGAAAAGTACACATGAAGACTATGTAAGGGAGCTCCAGGTTTACTGACAGTCTGGGCATCTGTTAGGTATGTTACTGAGTAAATGGCCACATCTGCTGGAAAATCTCTTTTAGTCCCTGGAAGAACTGTGTGCCAGGCACTGCTCCAGTGGTTACTGTTTTCACACATATTACCTCCCTTTTTTCTCATCTCCAATTACTGTTTTATAGCAAATTACCCCCAGACTCAATGGCTCACTCACATGGCTGGCAAGTTGCTTCCTCTCCACAAGGCTGCTTGAATGTCCTCACAACATGGTGACTGGCTTCCCCAATAGCTACCTGCCAAGAAGACCAAGGAAGGAGCTGTAATGCCTCTGTGACCTGCTCTGGAAGTCATACATCGCCATGTCCTTTGCACTCTATTGTTTACCTAGGTCAGCCCTGATTCAATGTGAAAGGGACCATACAAGAGTAAGTATACCAGGAGGTAAGGATCACTGGGAGCCATATTGGAGGCTGGGTAGAATGAGTGGGTTCTGAGATTAGTGTCATACTGACAGTAGCCACTACAAAAGCTTGCCCACTTAAGTCTGGTGGTTGTGTGAGGAGGGGCAAATGGAAGAGACTCATCACCTGTTTGCTCAAATCTGTATAGGTGACTTGTTTTTGCAGGCCCTCAATATTGAGGGCATCAAGGCTTAGGTACCAATGGCTGTGGTTTTTAGCTACATTTGACCATAAGTTTTCATTATTGGGGTTCTAATACTACCATCCTTGATGCTCTGACATTCCTAAGAGCCTGCAGTAAATGTTTTGTCTTTCTGTTTTGGATTCCCAGCATCTGAATACCTTCCTAGAGGAATTTCCCATTGTGTGAGTCTTGGTAGCGGCAGGTTCCTGTCTGGTTTTTCAGCCTGTCAGTCTTTGATTTACCCTATGTCTCTCCCAAATGCCTTTGCTATTTAAATTAGCTATTCAGTTTCTGTTGCTTGCAACTGGGAATCCTGGCTGGTCCTGCATCTCTAGAAGTTACACTCAGAGGAAGGTCATTTGGTGCCAGAGTCACTACATCTCTGCTGTTATTGTAGTAACAGTTGGCAGAGTAGAACATAGACCTCAGAGTCAGACAGACCTAGGTTTGAATTCCAGTCCTGCCACTTTAATGCAACAAGTTAACTTTCAACAAGTTATTTAACATCTCTCAACTTGAGTTCCTTCACTCTTAAAATGAGGAAACATTTAGCTTGCAAGATTGCTATGAGGATTAGCACATAGCATTGTGCCTGACACATAGTAGGTGCTTAAGGACTGTTCTTACATAGCAAATGATAATGGTGATATAACAAATGATAACTGCTCTTATATAACAATGGCAGCAATGATGGACACGTGCTGTGCTTCCTCCTTATGTAAATCCCTTTCAGGGTTTCTTGAAGAGGCAAAGTTACTACCACCTGATGACAGGTCTTTGGAACTTGAACTTCCCCGTCTCTCAATAATAATTTTCTTTAGAATTCTCAAGGGTGGCCCTACCTGTGGTGTTGAATAGATTCTTCCAATAAAGAACTTGCTAAACGTCCTCCAGGAACTAATCCAGAGCATGACTGAGAGACACCTCCAGTCCCATCTGCAGTGCTTTGCAAATGGAACTCTTTGTGGCCTGCCCTGAGACCCCAGAGCATCCAAGATGGGCATGCTACTTCAAGCCCTGTTGTGGTCCTTGCAGTGTGGTCCCAGGTCATCCAGACTTTCGGCCTGGGCCCCCAGATAGCCTTGAGGCTACTAGAGACACACTAGATGGAAAGGCACACTCTGAGACGCTCTGCTCTAGCAGGAGCTCTGTCTTCTCCCGTGCCTTCTTTGAGCTGTGGAAGCTGTTCTACGGGGTTTCCCCATTTCTATCACGGCTGCTGAGTCAGTGCTGGTTGTTGACACATGGCTTCAGTCCCACCCCATGTGGGCCTCTCCACAGGTTGCTTGAGTGTTGCTGCAATGCGGTGCTGACTTCCCCAAGAGAAAGCACACAGTCATTTTTGCCCTCTTGGCTACCTATTGGCGAGGAAGGACTACACACAGTGTGACTAGCTAGAGGCAAGAGTCATATGGGCCCTTTTGGAGGCTGGATACCACACATCTCACCCCAAATAAGGGTGCTCATGGGTGGTAGAAAGTGTCCTGTATACAGAGAACGAGATGGATGCTCTTACTGGTCTCTGCATGGTGGGATGGAGAAAACTGTGGGTTGGTAGTCAGGACCTGGGCGTCAGTGCTGGCTCTGCCCCTGGCCTCCTATGGGTCCTTGAATGAGTCATGTCCCCTAGTGGACCTGTAGTTTTCTTAACCACATATAAGAAAGGCTTTTGAACTTGGGTCAGTGTGGCATAGGGGTCCAATCCCTACCACTTAGCTAGTTCCTTCATCTCTGTGGACTTCAATTTCCTCATCTGTAAAAGTGAGGATAAGAATACCACCTCCTTCCTAAGGTTGTTGTGAGGAATAAATGAGCTGGGCTGTGTATTATGCTCACCACATAGAAGGTGCTCAGTAAATGTTTGCTGCCATTATTAGCAGCAGAAATAGCAACATCACCTCTGGCTTTGAGGTCTCTGATTCCACAATCTGTTCTTAGCCCTGAGAACAAGGGGCTTCTGTACCCTCCCTCCTCCTCCATCAGTTCAGACTCTTGATGCCCTCTGGGGCTGGCTTTGGGCAGTTGCACTCAGGCCTCTGGGGTAGACTGGAGGTGTCTGTTTCCTTTCTCAGCATCTGGTGGTCAAGGCACTTGCAAACCTGTTCCAGCTGAAATCAGGAACCAAGCAACCAGAACAGCCTCAGGCTGAGAGCTGGGGCCAGTCCTTGGGACAACTGTGAATTATGTAATCACAGGGTAGCAGAGATGGAGTGGGTCTCAGACCTCATCTGGTCCCTGACCTGACCACCCCCTCCCCGCCCCAGCCTGTGGGGCCACCATCCCTCCTCACAAGCCCTGTGTGAACAGCTGTCTGAAGACCCACCATTCATGCTTGAGGTCCATGGCAGCAGCCATCAGATGACTGCCGGCTTGAGCCCTGCCTGCCCAAACCCACTCTGTGGCAAAGCCATTGTGTGCAGGCTTCAGCTCCAAGTCCTCACCCCACTACTAGAGACCACATGGATGACACCATCCTATCCAAACCCATTCTCTTCATGCTCAGCCAGGAGCCAAGGCCTCTTCAGGTACCCTTTGGCTCCCAGACTCCATCCCCACACTGCTCTGTTCATTTGCTCAGCTGGCCTGCCCCGCCTCCCCCATCTCCCTCATCCCCTCCTCTCCATGACCGCAAACTCCTCTGTATCCTCACCCTTTTCCTGGGACACTCCCTTCTGTCTGCTGTCCTCTCAGGTGGGGGTTGCCATTCTCACATGCTCTCCTCAGGGTCGGAGGATAAGTCTGCAATCCTCCTGGCTCCCCAGGCCACACCTATACTCCCCTTCATCTTGTAAAACCCCCTGCTCCTTCAGACTCACACCATTCATCCTCCTCTCCATCCCTGATGCTTCCCTGGGCCTTCTGGTCAACCACTCGCTCACTGACCACCCTGGCTCCTGGGCTCCTGGAGTCCTTTCCACCCCAACTCTTTCTTGATTCCTGGGCCCTAAATCATGCATGAGGATAACTTTTCCAGGATCTCAATTTTGACCTCACTGCCAGGAACACTTTTGTACCTTAGCTACCCATTCTTTTCCCATCACCAAAAGGGCATACCCTCCCAAATTCCAAACCCAAATATCTCACTCTCTGGTCATCATTGCCTGTCCTTCCAGCTTACTTCCTCAAGCCCCCCTGTAACAATTCTTTGACCTCATGCTGAACCTATGCCTACTGGGCCCAGTTGTTCCCCACTACCCATCAGTGGCTTCACTTCCCTTTCTTTCTGTCTCAGATTCCATGGTCCTTCATTGGACTCACTCCCTTGAACACACCTCCAACTCCCTTGCTCCTCTTGGCCTCCTCTGCCCTTTACCCTCCTTGCAAAAGTGCCTGGCCTTAGTACAGGGCTCTTATGTTTGTAGAGCTTCTGAAGACACATGATTGTCTTTGGACATTTGGGTGGTCACATACGATGTAGGGCAGGGATTCATATTTCTGTCTTATGTACAAGGTACTAAGGCTCAAAGAGGTGAAGTGCCTTTTCCAGATTTGTCCAAAGCTGAGCCTCAAACCCATGTCTCCTGGCCCAAGTCCACCTCACCTCTCGAAGCCAGCCTTTCTAGAACAGGTTGGGATTTGGAGACTTGGTGATGAGGGTGTGAGTGGGAGCAGGGCACCTCAACAGAGGGGAAAGTGTTCCCTAGTGATGATGGGGGCAGGGAAGGCGGTGGTCCAGAGGGAGTGGGACTGTGGTGGACCTCCCAGGCCCTATAGAGGCTGAGAAATTCTCTCAGAGGCTGTCTTGCAGAGGTGCATTGGCCGTGAAATGCAAAACCAGATGCCACTGGTAAAGCACACTGTCTGAAACAGCATTCCTCCACCTTCCCAGCCTTCTGCAAATCCCATTTCTTTCCTTGTCAGGCCTCAGAGGCTGAGGGCCCTGCACTGTTCTGCACATCAAAGACACCACCAGCTTTCCTGGCACAGCACTCAGAGGCTCTTAACCAGCCTCTGACAATAAAATCACTTTTAAATAAAAACCAAGACTCAATATTCGACAGAAAATGGATTAACAGGATCAGTAGGGGGATGACATCATGCTATTTTTGTTGGCACTTCCCCAGCTCAAATGTACGGAGTCTGGGTGTGGAGGGCGGATATATATACTTTTTCTTTTCAACTGATTTGGCTGCTCTGAGTCTAGGTCTGGAAAATATGGGGAGCTAGAGGGAGCTAGCAGGGCTCAGGGTGACTCTCCAGCAGGTCAGGGCATCCGCCCGCTCAAGGGGGTGAGAACACTGGGCCTGCAGAGACTGAAGTGGGCCTTCTGCTGTGTCATTTTTCTGGGGCCTCAGGCAATGGAAAAGGAAAGGCCCTATTTGGTGATCAGGCCCTGAACTTAGAGAAAGGTGCCCTTCAAAGTGGGCAAATGTCCTGGTACAACCAGTGGTGGAGACAGATTGACCTAGAGAACCAGGGCCTGGCCCATTCACGCACAGCCCTCTGGGTGATGCCACTGGGCCACGCCCAGAATGACAGAGCACCCAGGGCCTTAGGGGACACCTGCTCCACTGGTTGCCAAACTCAATCTTTTTTTTTTTTTTTTTTTTTTTTTAGTTAAGGAACTTGGACTTCAAGTGAGATGCTAAAAGTAGCCCATTGCATACCAAAGACTGGAAGAAGATGAGCTGCAAGGCTTGGAGCCTCCTGGCCATGCCTCCCTGGCTCCTGAGCTGCCTTGGAATCTAACACCAAACATACAAACTGAAAATTTCTGATCATTTGTTCAGTGAACGCTTACTAAGTGCTGGCCCAATTTCTGATCATTCATTCAGTAAACACTTACTAAGTCCCTGGCACTTCTCCAGGTGGAGGGGGTACACTGGTGAGCAAAACCAGGCGCATTCCCCGCATTCCCTCACGGGGCTGATGTTTTGGTGTTGATTAATACACATTAAATAAACAGTGACACAAATGAATGTTAACTCCCTCCTACGCCAACATGTATGAAGAAACTGATCTGTGAAAGTGCCAGATGCTTAGCACTCCAGCCTCTGGACTACCAAACCTTTCCGACTTGGGACCGTGTTCCCTCCTACCTAACCCCCAGCACCATCCAGACCTCAATGCATTTCTCCAGGTTTAACTTGCGTTTTTCCACCTCCAGGGATGCCTCCTCTCCTCTCTCCTCCTTTCTCTCCACCTGGCATCTCCAGTACCCCCGGGAAGCCCTGGAACAGCCTCACGTGTCTGAAGTCTCCTCCTTTGGAGGTGACCTGCCAGCCCTCCTCAGCACCACTGCTGGGTCCGGGAAAGAGGGGAGCAGCCGGCATTGGCTGAGGAGCAAGAAACCCGGGCAGGCTCCTCATCCTGCCGCCGAGACCTCAGATGAGTCACCCCACGTCACAGAGGAGCCCATGAACTCACCTCAAGTCCAGATTTGTTTGCTCCTCTCAGGTGTGCGCAGCTCCTTACCTTGGGAAAGTCCCTGAAGGCCAGGGTCCATTCTCTCCTTCTCTGTCTTCTCCCAGGGCCTCAAGCTGGTTTGGAGCCAAACATGACATTTGTCCATCGACTACACATCTTGTTGGGTGCTCCTGGGCCAGCGTCCCTCACTTGCTCACTGCTGCCCCCAGCTGCTCGGAGCTTTCTTCTCCTGGGAAGACTGAACGTGCTCCTTCTGGGGTCTCATTCATACTCCCAAACATTTGTTGATCACCTTTTGCTCACCAGATCCTGTGCTAGGGATGGCACCTTCTCTTCCCTTCAGAGAGTATAGGATCTAGGGGAGGAAGCAGGCAACTGAAGCAACCACGACAGTATTATGTGCGAGGTGGGGTCAGGGATGCCACCCAGACGTGGGGTCCCTCCCCTCTCCTTCCAGAAGGCAGCATCCTCGAATCTACAGGGGTGACCAGAAGGGTGGGTTATCTGCCGGTCCTCTCAGGGCCTCCCATAGTATTGGCGGGTTTGCCTCCCGGAACCCTGAGTCACTGGGTGCTTGAGAGGCTACAGGTCCCTCTCCTCTGAGGCCAGTGAATAGATGAGCGTTCCTTTGCCACCCCATCTTGTTGGGCTTCCTAAAACAGCCACATCAGGCTGAACAAGGCATAAGCTGAGTTCTCTACTGAAGAGGTTGCGGCCACTTTGGAATTATAACATAGGAGAAGAACAGTCCTATTTCTTATTAATTTGGACTTGCTCCTGAATTTTAAAGGAAAGGCATTTAAAGTCTATCACAAGCGGAGGTCCCAGTGACATTTGACCTGGTTCACCAAACCCTGAGCTTCTCCCACAGTTTAGCAAGGGTCCAGGTCTTCCCATCTCCACCCAGCTCCTTTGGAAACCTCTCCCCGTCGCCACTAGAAGTTTCTAACTCTCTGGATCCATCCTTTCCAGCCCCTCCTTCTGATAACCCTGCCCTGGGACATTCATTCTACAGTATTGCCCATTCAGCCATTTGCTCAACCGTCCTCTCCTCTCCAGTCCTTCTCATGGCCCCTCAGATCCTAGGGACCAGCAGGGACCAAGGAAGGAGAAGTTCCGTGTCCTGCAGTCTATGGTCACCAATGGATATGGATTCCTCTCTTTGGATTTCTTCTCAACATTTCCATCAGTGTGAGCTGTATGCATGTGGGTTCTACGATCTAATAGTGCTACTAGATTATGAATATACTCTTCTCCCCAAAACAGTAATTAATTTGGGGAGATAGGACTGTTTAAGCCACAGAAGAGAAATTTAGCTGTTCAGGGGTGCTGGAGATAGCCCATACTGCCTTGCAAGAGATGATTGTTAAGTTTTCAGGAACTTTGCAAGTCAGTTGTTAAACATTGCCAATATTAAAGAGTAAATTATATAAGCTTATAATTAAATACATTCTATTAAAAACAAAATTTAATAAATACTAAAAATTTGTTACTTCTTAATTGTTTTACGACACTTGACTATCATCTGTGTTCTTGAAGTTACTCACATCTACGGCATCTAGCTGGTGCTAACTTCATGGCAAATTATGGCCTAATGTACGAGAACAGAACTCTATAGTCTGTGGAGTCAGAGAGATTTGGGTTCAAATCCTGGCCCATCGATGACCAGAAATGGTTTCTTTTTTTCACTTGAGTTTCCTCATCTCTGAAACAGGCTGGTAGCAATAGCACTTACCTCACAGGGTTATTGTGAAAATTAATGGATATAATTATAAGCCAGCTGACCCCTGAGAGGAGAGGCAAGCTTCCCTTTGCCCCTCTGGATCCTGTACAGGACGAGGAGGCTGAAGCTGGCTCCTTCCCTGCTGGATGCCACCCACAGGCGTGGCCCTCGACCCCGTGTCACAGCTCCTGTCCTCACAGCTCTCGCCTCTCCCACCTCTTATCCCTTTAGCCCAGGGGGGCGATGGCTCCACACCACCCACCCTGGGGCGCTGCACTCTCCTCCACACCCTGCCCACACTTTTGTAAATAGCCCCTTTCTTCAACTCTCCTCAAATTAAGTGACATGGGTGTTCAACCTGCTCCCGGCGGGGCCTGATAGAGAAACTTAGCACAGTACCTGGCTCCTAGGATGTCCCCCGACAAATGGAAGCAATTATTCACATGAGAACAGAAAACTCTGTGCCCTGTTAAAGGGACACCTGGGCATATTAATGCAGCAACACTCACTGATGCAACGGGTACTTATCACGTTATTTAAGTTTATTTTTCATTTATTATGAAGCACCCACCATGTGTCAGTCAGCAAGGTCTCTGGGGATTAACTTCTCAGCAGGGGGAGGGGGCTTGCTGGCATTTCCTCTCTCATGACAGCTACAAGCAAACTCTGCAGTCTCAAGATGATGCACCAGTCAGAGCTCTCACCCAGAACTGAGGAGTAAGTCATTATCGGGAAAAGTGGGTTCCACTCACTGAGTGCTCTCTGGGGAGGACATACACAGGGATATGTGGCCCTGTCAAAACAGGCCTTTCTCTGGCCCAAACCGAGGTATGAGATCGTATGCCAAAGACTTGGGGCATTCCCTAAGGGGAGAGCCCTGGATGGGGGTCGAGGGCTGGGTTCTAGCCCCTGTTTAGCTGCTACCTTTCTGTGGGTGAACAGTGATGACCTTGGTTTCTCTTCAGGACTTGGTTTCTTCCTCTGTAAACTGAGATGATTGGTGGATTAGTTTCCTCAGGCTGCTGCAACAAAGTACTGCAAACTGGGGTGGCTTAAAACAACAGGAGTTTATTCTCCCACAGTTCTAGAGGCCAGAAGTCCCAAGTCAAGTTGTCGGCAGGGCTGTGCTCTCGCTGAAGTTTCTACAGGGAATCCGTCCTTGCTCTTCCAGCTCCTGGTGATGCCGGGTGTTCCCTGGCTTATGGTAGCATCATTCCAATCTCTGCGTCTGTCTTCACATGGTCTTCTTCCCTCTGTGTATCCTCTTTCCTTCTTCTAAGGACACCAGTCATTGGATTTAGGGCCCATCCTAATCCAGTATGATCTCATCTTGATCTTTAACCAATTACATTGCAAAGACTTTATTTCCAAATAAGGTAACATTCTGAGGTTCACCGTGGACATGAGTTTTGGGGGGACACCATTTAACCCACTCTAGTTGTATCATAGGTTCTCAACAGTTCTTACCAGTTTTGGCCCTTCGGAAGTTGGTAGGTATGTAGGATTCCCTAGTCAGGCACCTCTCCTTTGCTGGGACTCCTTTGAAAAAGACTGGGTGAGGCAGGATGTCCTCTGAGCTCTGCAGAGGAGAATCAAGAATTATTGGCGGGGGGGTGTGTAATTACCACCAGCAGCACTACTGCTATTCAACACCATATCACATCCCCCTTCTTCTTCCCTCCCCCACTGTCACTACTTGTCACTACTACCCACTCCTCCTCCCCCTCTCCTTCCCCAGCTCTTACTACTGGCCTCTATTGAAGCCCGTCTCTGTGCAAGGCACTGGGCTGGGCACATCCACCATTTCTCGTCCTCCCAGTGGTGCAATGAAATTAGTAGCACTACCATCCCCACTCAAAGTTATAAAACTGAGCCTTCGCACAGCTAGGAAGTGGCAGAACCAGGATCTGCCCTCAGGTCTGGCTGATTGGAAGCTCATGCTCTTGCCACACACCAGGATATTTTATTTTTAAAATTTATTTATTTATTAAAATATTTTTTATTGGAGTATAGTTGATTTACAATGTTGTATCACCTGGATATTTTAGCACCAGGGAAACAGCACTCAGCTCTGGCTTTACTTGGACAATACTTGTTTTCAAGGTGACGTTGTGAAACTGGCAAATTAGTGTACAAAATTTCCCTCTGAGTTGCCTGTTCTCATCTTTTCCTTTCTCCCCATACCCTCAACCCCCATGGTGGAGTCTAGGACCCTAAGGTCTGTTCTGGCCCCTTCACTTTCTTAGATCCCTCCCTCCCGCTCAGGTAACAGTGTCTGATAACAGCATAAAATGCTGCCCTCACCTTACCCCCAACCCTCCAAGGGTCTCTGAATTTTCTTTAGCATGTGGTCCTATGTGTGTGGAAAGCCATTTTCTTCGCTCATTCTTCCTGCCCTTGTCCCTAATTCCTTTGAAGGGCATGGCTGGGCTCCGCCTATTTGACCAGGATGGACATTGCTGCTGCACTTTTACAGCTTTTATCATAATAGTGTGTGGTCTGAACTTTTATTACATAGTAGTTCTTTTTTTTACAAAACTTAAATACATACTTTAGCCAAATCCTAAACAATAATACTTATGGAAACAGGGATTTTGTGTGTTTCATAGTTTTTCTAATACTTTAAGAAGTTTGTTTCTTTGAACCCTAACGTCATCTCTGGTACTCAGTGGTACTCAGTGGTACAGAGCCATATAACCTTTAACCTTATATTTCTGGAAAATAATTCCTGAGATAATCACTCCCAAAGCAGAAAAAAACTTGATTTCATAATTCCATTTATAATAGCAAACATTTGGACAGCACTCTAAGATTCCAACGACTGGGACAAATAAATCGTGGTGTATCCTTCTTTACAGAATATTATGCAACTATTAAAATGATGCTTACTCTATAAAATTAAGTGAAAGAAGCAGGGCATACACACAGATATTAAATACATAGGATAATCATTACGATGTAAAATAAAATATGCATAAAGACTTGCAAGAGATATTGCTAGGTGTTAGCAAAGGTTTGTGGAGAGTGGGACTATAGATATTTCCCCTCTATTTTCTACCTTTTTATTATTTCCAAGTTTTAAAAAGTAAGCTTAAGGATGGGGGATTAAACCACTGATAAGATTATTTATATATCTTTTATGTCCATGCTCTGAACAGGGGTACTGCCATTGCAGTGATGGCCCAAGACATTCAGTTCAAACCGAAGTCTCCAAAAAGAAGATGAGGCATAATGCTGTGTATGAGTGTATGTCTGTGTGTGTGTGTGTGTGTGTGTGTGTGTGTGTGTGAATGTACGTCTGTGTACGTGTGTACAAGTGTGTGTATGAGTGTGTGCACGTGAGTGCCTCCCAAGGAACACTACAGATCAACAGGGAGTCCCCAGGGAAGGGAGACCCAAACCCAGTCCCTGAGCAGACGGTCCCATCCCAGCCTGCACACCATGGCCCTAGCAGTGCTTGTAAACACATTGTCCTCTAAGAGCAATGCCCAGCCGGACATCTCAAATTACTTCCCAGGGCCAGGGGAGAGAGTGGAGAGATTCCCAGAGGTGGGGTGCATCTTCCTGGGTGTCTTCAGGACAGTCCTTTTGGTCATCGAGGTTCTGAATGGCCCTGGTCAACAAGTACCATGGGAGCCCTGAGGTAGGCACTGGGCTAGAAAACAAGCACTGAGATGACATGAACTAATGAGAGCAGAATAACCGTAACAACCAAGTAGCTGCTCTTTAGTGAGTGCCTCCAGTGCATGTGCACAGAGTAAATGTGATATAAATTTTATCCCTTTTAATCTTCATAAACGCCCTAAGAGAGAGGCTTATAGCCACTATTGTGTGGATGAGAAGACAGATTCAGAGAGGTTAAGTAATCTCCACAGGGTCACACAGCTAGGACTCACATTCAGGTCTGGCTGACTCCAACACTCCAACTTTTTCAGTGATGCTGCCCTGACTCCATGGAAGGGATCTAATGCTATTCGCCCCCTCCCCTGCTTTACAGGTCTGCTGAAGTGTTGGGTAATTGTAGAGGTGCTAATAAATCAAGTAGTGGCCTCTGGGGGATACACACCACAAGTGCTGCTTCCACTTGCTTAAGTCAAGTTCACTTTAGCCTCCTATGGGCTGCCACAGTGCTCAGACATGGAGAATGCCAGGATCCATGGGAGGTGCTGAGATGCTGATGTGTACACACGTGATCTATTGTGGCCTCGTAGGTCAGCTTATGCATACTTTATTAAACAGTCATGTTGATTACCTTCATATTAATAAAAAGTATGGTTAGGAGCCCCCCCTTTCTCCCTGGCTCCCCCTCACTCATCAGGTTTCAGCCTGCAGCACATACTTGTGGTTAAATATTTAACCCCTAAAACAGAATAGAAATGATGATGACAGCTGTAATCCCAAACACAGACACACACACACACACACACACACACACACACACACACACACACACACACACTCCTTCATGCCATGACAATTTGCTGAAAATGCTGACTTAACCATATTGACTTAATTGCTAGGTTGAAATAATGATAATGATAGTAATAATAACAGAATTGTTTTCAAATTGTTCTGAGCAATGTTGCAACATCAGCTGCCATACTCACTCCCCAAGAAAGAATTTTCATTTTAGGATTCAGTTCACATCAGGCAAATGGCCCCCCAGGAAGGTAAATGCAGTCTTTGTTGAGGTTTTTCCTTGCCTAGAGTGAAATCTTACTTCTTTCTGTAAAAGCAGGTGAATGCCAATTTCTAGGCAGGGTTTGGGTCCAAAGTCCAAATTTGCAGACTTCTGGGGGCAGATTGTGAAATGAAATCTGCTCAAAATACTGGGCTCTGACTTAAAGCGTCCTCCTTCAGGGTGGCATTGCATTTTAACTGTGGTTTCAGTGGGGGCCATGACCTGGTAGGAATGTGGCTCTCTGGCTCTCCCTGGCACAGAAATGGTGGGAGCTTCCATGGTACAGCTCTGGAAACCAGAGTGGAGGGCTTCCCTCCAGCCACGGTAGGCAGGCCACAGTCTGAAATTCTCCAGGTAATTAAAGACGTAGGGTGGAGATGAAAATCCCAATGGTCTTTCAACAAAAACTTACCGAGTGCCTACTGTGTGTGGCTCTAGGTAGGTGAAGAAGACTAGGATGTAGCCCCTACTCTTTAGAGTTTACAGCTATTGAAAAGAAGAAACATGTACACCGTACAGCACTTGTGATCAAAAAGTGCTCCTGAAAAGAGATGCTGTGGGAGCCAAGGGTAAGCTGAGTCAATGATGATTGAACTGGTTCTTAACGTATGAAAAGAAGTTCACCAGATGAGGGTCAGGGTGCGTAGGCAGTTGGAGGGTATGCAGGGGTGGAAGGCATTCCAGACAGAGGCAACAGTGCAAGAGAAAGCAGGGAGGAATAAAAGGTATGTGAGAGTAACATGTACACACTGCTATATATAAAATAGATAACCAACAAGATCTACTGTATAGCACAGGGGACTCTACTCAATATTTTGTAATAACCTATAAGGGAAAAGAATCTGAAAAAGAATAGAGATATATATGTATGTATAACTAAATCACTGTGCTATACACCTGAAACTAACACGATATTGTAAATCAACTATACTTCAACTTAAAAAAAAAAGGTATTTGAGAAATAATCTTCTCTAGCACTACTGTAACTCCACCTGCTGTAGTTTTCAAGGCTTCCATCTGCTGTCTGAGCCCCAAGCTCTTGGCATATTGCTGTGCTATGGAGATGCCCGTGGGGTGGTAATTGAATTTATGTTGCTCTTTGCCATGTAATACTTCGTTGTTATTCAGTTATAAAATATTTTAAAATTTCCATGATTATTCTTTCTTTGACCCATTAATTATTTAGAAATCTACTTAGAAATTTTCTTAACACATGGGTTCTGTGTGGAAAGGTTTTGGTTACTGACATAATTTTATTGCACTGCACAGAGAATTAATTGTATGTTATCAATTCTTTAGTGCCTTTGTGGCATATGGTACATGATTAATTCCTACAAGTTTTACTTGAAAAGCTATTTGTTCTTTATTTACGAGATGCAAGGGTCATAAATTTAACCTGTAGTTCAAATCTTCTATATCCTTCCTAATTTTTGTTTGTTGGAACACTTTCTGAGAGAAGGGATTAAAATCTACTACTGTGATGTGGATTGTCAGTAGTTCCTTACAATGTTGTCAGTTTTTGCTTTATGTATTTTGAGGCTATGTTATGAGTATAGGTTCAAGGTAGTTATATTTTTTGGGTGAACTGTTCCCTTTATCAAGACCTTCTTTATTGCCAAGTTTCTGTCTTAAGGTCTATTTTGTTTCGAATTAATATTGCTAAATCAACTTTCTTTTAGTTAATACTTACCTGGTATATTTTTTCCTAATCTTTTGCTTTCAACTTTCTTCTTTATTTGTCTTTACACGTATATTTTGTGAATAGCTTTTAGCTAGATTCCAGGGCCTTAACCAGTGCCTAGAACATAGTAGATAATTATTTCTTGAATGAGTGAATGGAAAAAAAGTAAATCCAATCTGAAAATTTGTCCTTTAGCAGATGAGTTTAATCTATTTATATTTATTTTGTTTACTGATATATTTTAGCTAACTTCTACCACTTTTTGTTTTCTAGTTACTTGTGTCTTTCCTTCTCTCTCTCTCTTTTTTTGCTTTATTGCCTTCTACTGGATGGGTTAAATATGCTTTATTTCATTTCCCTTTCTTCTAGCTTCAGAATGATTCTTTTTCTCTTTAGTTGAACAATGGCACAATCACAATCACTGTTACCAAGAAGAAAATAGGGAAGAAAAGAATAACAACTATATATTGGCTGTCTTGTGATGGGCATCATGCTAGACATTCACTGTGTCCTTTGATCAGCACAAAAGCCCTATAAGTTCAATATAAATATCCACATTTTACAGACAGGAAAATGGAGACTCAGAATTAAGTAACCCGTCCAAGGCCCCACAGCCAGAGACCAGCAGATCTGGGACTGGAATCCATTCCGGGTGCTGCTGAAGGTTATGCACTTGCCCCCGCAGGCCACACTGCTGAGAAAGGCCAACCTCAGATTGCTGCAGGACGGTTATTATGGTCTTTCTTAGTCCTCACAGCTGTATTCTGATCAGCAGACCTTGTTATCTCTGTGCCCCAGTGATAACTCAGAAATGGAAATAAATGAACACAGGCCCGGGTACAAGTTCTGAGCAAGAGAAAGTCAAAAGCTGAGAAGAAACAGCTCTTAAAACCCTCCAAAATGAAATCTTCCATAAGCTGGATGACTCCTGTCAACATTTTAAAAAATATCTCAGAATTGAGCACTTAGTTTGGGAATGCTTTCTCTTTTCCTAGCGGATAGTTGTGCACAGCCAGAGTCCCTTAATAAGCAGATATAAAGAACTGTCCTTCTTGCCACTATCTCAAAACACTGCTCTTTGAGTATCTGTTCTTTCTTCGAGTATTTGATTTCCTCCCTCTGGTAAGAGGGGTCACACAGTCAGTGTTGTAGGAAAGTTAGGACGGAAGCTTCTGAGGCAGTATTGCATGCAGTGAGCCTTTGATGAGGTCACCCATGGAGGAGGGAGGTGCCATGAATCAGATTACCCACAATCCCCCTCGCTCCCAACGTTCCGATTGCAGTAAACAATGCTCAGTGGAATGATAATCTTGGTGTTGAATGCCCCGCTGATTTTGCAGGGGTACAGGTGCATCTTTGTCTGAAGGACTGGCAGTTCCTTTTCAGGATGAGAGTGTGAAAGAATGTGACCAAATTCCTGAAATACCTCTGAGGGACCACAGGCACGCCTAGTAACTGCACTAGTGCAGCCTGGGGCTGGCCAGAGGGCCTTACTGGGCCCTGCTTGGGATTTCATCTCCAGTGGCAGCACATGAGGGAAACTGGCCTTTGAGAGGCATTTTTCAAAGTGCAGACCAGCTGAATCAGAATTGCCTGGTTGGGGGAAGGGAAGAAGGTGTGCTTTTTAAAATGCTAATCTGGGGCCCCATCCTAGACTTACTGGATCAGAATCCAATAGGGGACCCCAGGAATCTGCTTTTTCAATAAGTGGCCCAGGTGATTGTGGTACTAAGTCTAAATTGTTCTTCAAGGGCTCTCTGCAGTGCCCGAAGCTTCCTGTGGGGTCACCGGGCTGGTGCGAGCAAGCTCGTGGGAAGTGGCCATGAGTCTGAAGCACCAGCTTTCCCTTTGGCTTTCTGTGCGACCCTGAGCAAGTCGCTTCATCACCCTGGGCTTCATTTCTTTGCCTGTTATATAAGAGCCTCTAGAGCTTTTTAATGGAGGGACCAGGCCAGAACTAAGAACTCAGGTCTCCATTTCGACATACGAGTTTGAAGTGAGAGCAGGACTTCTGAAAGGAGATAATATTTACAGCTAATTTTTATTGTGTGCTTACCGTGTGCCAGGCACTGTTGGAGAAATTTATGTATATGAGCTCATTTTCTTTTCCCCACAGCCCAAGGAGGTAGGTACTTTCCTATTCCCATTTTATAGATAAAAGAATTGAGGCAAAGAAAAGTTAAGGTCGCATAGGAGGTGGAACTGGTTCCAAACTCAGACGGACTCCAGAGTCCCTGTCCTTAACAACAAAGATATACTGCTCTCAGCCATAAATGTCCTGCTGGCAATCGAAAATACCGGACACAGCTAATAGGCCTGATCATCAGGCAAATGTGGCAGTTGTCTAAACAGAGGTGACAGGTGCAAAGATAGAGAAGTGTGGAAGGAGCACCAATAAACACCTGTGACTTACCAACCCAAGGTGACACAGCCTTACCCACTTCTACAGGATTGTAAATGTGACTCAGATGGTAAGAATTTATAGCATCACGACAGGTGGGAGGGGGCATCTGGGCAGAAGCAAGGGCCCATCCTAAAGCCCCCCCCCTCGCCGCCACCTCTTGCCCAGCACACTCTGGGGATAACGGCTCTAACTATACCCTCTCCTTCATAGAGATCTGAGGGCACAGATAGGTCCTGGCTTGGTCCAAAGCTTCAAAGACGCATTCGGGAAGTTACAAAATGACCACGAAGCCACACCCCCTTCACCAGAGGAGACTTGGCTAGCACATAACACCAGGGCCTAATTTGGCCTCAGGCAGGGACAGGGCCAGGATTTGATTGTGGGTAAAGCAAGTCCCGGCAGAAGGTTCAGTTACAGTGAGTGCTGCTTCCCGTTCCTAGATGAGTGAGGGGCTGGATTTTCCATGGAAGTGAAGAACATTGCTGGGGATGGACATCATCCTGGGGCTTTCTCGTCTCTGCTGCTCTCCCCATGGGGAGGGAGGGATGCCTTGCATGGAACGCAGGGATCTTTGGGAGCCAGACCAACCTACTTGCCCATCCCCATGCTCAGCCTTTGCATTCCAGCCACATCTGTGCCGTTTTACACCTTGGTGTCTTTCTTCTAATTTTTTAAAAAATTAGAATACCTCTTCTGGGACTTCCCTGGTGGCACAGTGGTTAAGAATCCGCCTGCCTGTTCAGGGGACACAGGTTCGTGTCCTGGTCCGGGAAGATCCCACATGCCGTGGAGCAACTAAGCCCGTGTGCCACAACTACTGAGCCTGTGCTCTAGAGCCAGCGAGCCACAACTACGGAGCCTGCGTGCCACAGCTACTGAAGCCCGCATGCCTAGAGCCCGTGCTCCACAACAAGAGAAGCCACCGCAATGAGAAGCCTGTGCACTGCAACGAAGAGTAGCCCCTGCTCGCTGCAACTAGAGAAAGCCGGCGTGCAGCAACGAAGACCCAACACAGCCAAAAATAGATGGATAAATAAATTTATAAAAAAAAAAAGAATACCTCTTACTCTGGCAGTCTGATTGCACTTTCTCATCCTTCAAGAACTGGCTCAACTCCTCTGAGGAGCCTTCCAAGATTGCAACACTCACCTCCCCAGAAGAGTTCCCCTCTCCTCAGAGCTCCCATGGCAGCGGTGGTGGGCCACTAGCAGACACTTGTCACTTGGCATCGCTAATAGCTTCTCACATGTCCTTACCACGGGACACCAAGCTTCCGAGCTTCTCCATGGAGAGAGGTCTGAATCACACTCGGAGAGAAGCTCTTGGTCATAGACTCACACAATTTTGTGTTCCCAATGCCTGGTGAATGCTCAGGAGATGTGGTTCAATCAATGAACACCTGATTCAAGAACAGGGTCTAAACTTCTGGGAAAATGGGCCTGTAGTTTACAGGGACCTCAGGATTTTATCCTGGGTGTAGGGAAGAACAGATGCCTGGAGAGACTGGCCAGATGCCGTGAAGCTCAGGACTCTAAACATGTGCAATTCTCAAAGAAGTGCCAAACTCGGGTGCCTCTAGGCAACCCCGGCCCACCCTGCCATGGCCACTTCTTCTCCTGCGTCCCCAGTCTTGCAATAACTCACCGTCGTCTTGTCTGTGAGCCAAGGTCTCTCCCTTTGTTCCAGTCCTAGAAATCCCTCCACCTCTTCTAGGAAGCCTCTCTTGCTGAAAGGGGATGGGGGAGACAATGTGAGCTTTCCCAAAGCTCCAAAGTGAAAGAGCCTTCCCCTCCCTGGCGTTTCAGATTAACTGGCAGAGGGAGTGCAGGGAAACCCAGAAGAGGCCAGGTTTTGCCTCTTAGCCCCATTACAGCAGCTGATTCCCTAAACTCTTCATTAGGATCACCTGGGCCATTTGTTAAATATACTGCTTCTCGGATCCCTTCTGGACCTGCTGAATCAGAATCTTCAGGGCAGTGGCCTGGAACCTCTATTTTTCACAAGTACCTTGGGTATTTTTGTTTTTTAAACATCAGACAAGTTAGAAAAACACTGTGTTAGAGTTTAGGTGCCAAACAGATAAATAAGCTTCTGTGAACTCATTATGTGAAAGTGCTATGTATTAATCATCTTCGCAGTGAAAATTTGTTGAGCACTTATTATGTGCTTGGCAAGATTTTAAGCCATTTACATATATTAACACATTTATTCTCTATAACAACCCGGTGAGGTAAGTACTATTATTATCCTCACTTAACAGATGAGGAAACTGAAGCACAGAGAAGTGAAGTAACTTACCCAGGGCCACCCAGCTGGGAAGTAGAGAGCCGGGATTAAAATCTAAGCAGACTGGATCCCGAGTTTATGCTCTTAACCTATGACACACAGAAGATTAGCATAACTAGAGCAGGGGCATGCTGCTACACGCTGCAGACGATGAGCAAACATTCACTGAAAGGAGAAATTGGAAACAGACATAATGGAATGTTTGATTTATTACCCTTTCCACTCAGAGACTGCCAGTTCCCTGCCATCAATAACTTGTTCACTTTTACAACATCCCAGGGGAGCAGCCCTGGAGTCAGCAGTGCTCTTTTGATTCTGCAGTTGAAGAAATCAGGCCAAGGAGGACCAATAGGCAGACTTTCACGGGGACACCCACCTCCATCCAGCTGATGGCTGGGGAGTCTACCATCTAACACCCTGCATCCACAGGCAGGGTTTCATCTGTGGGTCCTTTTTCCCATTACACCATCGACTTAAGGCCACAGGGATCTAGTGCAATAAATACTTATGGAAATATGTAAATCAGATAACAGTAGTGACAACCAACCAATAGGATGAGAGTCCTAAAGCTGGCTTCTGTCACCGTAACATCTCACTCTCTGGCATCAGGTAAGCTGGACTGTATCGCTTTGGGACCTTTGGTCAGTGTCCCCATCCACCTCCTCTCATGGCCCCTGGTAATCCAGATGAATTCCAGAACATGTTCCAGTTGCTGCAGGCTGGGGGAATCACCCCCGCCCTAGGAAAGCATCAAGGTCTTGGGGCAGGGCAGGCTCAGCTTCACAAAGACCCATAATACCACGTGTCTGGGCAGAGACTGCAGGACTTCTGTTCCTTCTCTGGGTCACTGAGAAAATGCCCGAGGGGAGGTGAGAAGTGGGGAGGGCGGGGGGGAAATGAGCTCCCCAGCTGGGTTGGCACCTGCTCTGCTCCAGGCCCTGGCCTCTGTTGGGCTGTGTACCTGGAGCCATTCTGGCCATGAGCAAGCAGCAGGATATGAGTCTCTTCTAACTCCCCTGAGATATCTGAGGCAGGGGTGGGGAGAGAGAAGGTAGTCTCACCAGTGAGAGCTGACCTACCTTTGTACACCAGGCCCAGCCCTATAATTCAACCCAGCAGATGGCTGCCTCTGTGGTGCGATTGAACAGAAACCCGAAGGCCCACTGCACCTTGGCTCTCTCTGTGTCTTATTTGTCACCGTTATGACCATTAAGTCCTCCCTGAGAAGGCCCCTTTCAAATGCATCTTTAGGATCCGAGAGTGACGCCTTTGGCGGTGACGAACCCAGGAGCACATCTCAGCCCCCATGTTAGGCAGCTGGGATGGAGCAGACGTGGGTGCTCAGAATGGGACCAGCAGAAAGGAGCTGCAGGGATACCGGAGGAAGGCAGGGGAAAGAGAAGTAAAGAAGCAGAATTAGAACTTCACAACTGTGTCCCTATACTGCCCCAATCTTTCTATCAGAACACTGGTTTATAACTCTGGTTGCACATTAGAATCAAGTGGGACACTTAAACGTACCCATGACTACCCCCTCCCACCAAAACCCAGCTTCTGACTTCAGTGGTCCAGGGCACACCTGGCACCAGTATTTTTTATGGCTCCCCAGGAGGTTCAGATGTAAGCCAGGGGTGCCCCCCGCGCCGCCCACCCCCCCCACCTGGAGGGTGTCTGCCGGCCTCACACTCTGGCTGCTGCACCATTTACTCCTAGGCTAAATGTGGGCCCAGCTTCAGTCTGCGGAAAAAAGCAATTTCTTCAGCTCTCTCACTAATTGCTGAGCTAAAGACCTCCACATGGGGAGAATCTGCAGCCCTAAAGTTCTGTGAATCTAGCCTATGAGCTCCAGGACGGCAGGGACCACACCTGCCTTGTTTTCCTGGGACCTCAACACCTCTTAAGAATGGCTGTTTGTTATCAGAGTGCTAGGACAGCTACTCATGTATTCCTGAAATCTTTTGACTTGGGAAAGCTCATTGCTGCAAGTGATCCTTAACCCCCTCAATAGAAAAATGGGTTTAGCAACAATGAAGTTTACCTCACAGTGTCGTGAAGATGGAGTGGCGTTGGTATGTGAAAGAGCTTTGGAAAGTCTGATTCAGCTGCAAATTGTTTCATTGCCTCCTTGCTCTACCACATGAGCTCCTATTCATCCTTTTAAACCCCTTTCAAATGTCACTGCTCTGTGAATTCTTCAGAAGATTAACCACACACCACACACATAACTCTATATGGCACTTATCACTTTCTATTCAGTGTGATGTTAGTCAATGGCTACTGAGCTCTTCCTATGCCAGGCGCTGGGCAAAAGTTTCGCTGCAATGATTTGATACTTGTTCATCCCCAGCATAAGAATCAGAGCTGCCGAAGGGTGGAGGCCATACGGTAAATCTATCTATCTCCCGCAACATTTAGAAGGGTTTTGCTTCTGGGAACTTTTTAGCAATTAAGATTATGTGTTTCTCAGTCTTGAGTATCTCTTGGGTATTTATAGAAAAAGTGGGATTTTGGAGTTGGGAGGAGAAGAGAGAGCAAAGGGGATGGTGAGTGGGAACAGACGGTTTCAGGATGCAGGGCAAGGGATGGAGGAAAAGTCACCTGGGCCATATAAGGTCACTTGAGTTAAAGAGTCAGGCTGCTTTGGAGTGAAGACATCACTGGCGGAGGGCCAAGGCCATGTAGTCCCGTGAACTGAGAAGATCAAGGAAGAGCCAGTCAAGCTTGGAGGGAAGGTTAAATAAAGACAACCCCCAGCTGGATCCATCTGAAGGTTGAGTTTTTCTGCATCCTTGAGATCCCAAAGGGACCCAGTGGAGTGAGACAATGTCTCAGAATCATGAAACTGAAAGGCATCAACTTTAATTGGAAGAAACAATAAGTATCTTATCGTGTAGGGTAGCAGCAACAGAGTTTAATTGATTATAAGCCTTTGATTAGAACTTTGGATGGAAGAGGTTTCCAGCGAAACCAGTGTCAACACTGACAAAGACAGTTTCCAAGTGCATGCCTCAGACATGAGCTCTGCAAGATGTTAATAGGAATTATGTCAGATAGGGACTCGTATGGTCAATCAGTTTGGGAAATGCTGGGTTATGCGAATTTAAACCCAAGTTTCTCTCTTTTTTCTCTTTTTAACCCCAGCTTGTCTCAGAATCTTAAAATGGGAATATACCTTGTGAATCTCCAAGAGGGAATATGTAGTATTTTCTAAATTAGTTTTAACACAGGACTTCCCTTCTCTTCCTTTTTTCTGTAGCACAATTCATAGCAATAGTGTTCCATAGAACAGACTTTGGGACATGCTGCTGTAAACTAATCTCACTTGTGCATATGGCAGCTGTACAAATCCTAAATAGAACATCAGTGAATCAAATTCAAGAGTACGTTTAAAAATTTCTCCAGGAAAAAGTAGGTGTGATCCTAGAAATATAAAGATATTTTAGTAGTAGGAAATTATAAAGGTAATTTCTAATATTAACAAGTAAAATAAGAAAAATATGATAATCTCAACAGATTATGAAAATATATCTGAGAAGTTTCAATATCCAATCTCGATTTAAAAGACTAAAAACTAAGATTAGAAAAATAGTTCCTTAATGGATTGAAAGAATCCATAGTAAATTAAGAAAAATCACGATTTTACTGATATTATTTAACATGGTTCTTAAAGTTGTACAGTGACTCACAAAATTATACATATGAAGGAGAAGATAAAATTATTATTTGCAGATGGTATAATTATCTTCCTGGGAAAAGGAGGGAATCAATTGATAAAGTATTAGAATTATTTAGAGAGTAAGAGTTAGATGCAGGATAAGTTTTCCAAGTCAATAATTCAAATCAGAAGCATGTAAAGAAAAAAGATCCCAATTTCCAACAAAAAATTAAAAATATTAAGAAACCTCAAAAAGAACATGTAGGACCCATCTGAAGGAAATCTTTTCACTTTATTGAAAGATATTAAAGAAGATCTAGGTCTGACATACAATATTTCTGGATGGAAAATTCGAATATTGTAAAAATGCCAATTTTACCCAATTAATTTATAAGTGCAATAAACTTGCAACCCAACAAGCAATGGCTTATTTATCACAATGAATCTAAAATTCTCCAGGGGACTTCCCTGGTGGTACCGTGGTTAAGAATACACCTGTCAATGCAGGGGACACGGGTACAATCCTGGTCTGGGAAGATCCCACGTGCCGCGGAGCAACTAGGTCCGTGCACCACAACTACTGAGCCTGCGCTCTAGAGCCCATGAGCCACAACAACCAAGCCTCTGTGCCACAACTACTGAAGCCCGCGTGCTTAGAGCCCATGCTCCGCAACGAGTAGCCACCCAATGAGAAGCCCACGCACCGCAACGAAGAGTAGCCCCTGCTCACTGCAACTAGAGAAAAGCCCGCGCGCAGCAATAAAGAGTAGAAGCCCACGTGCAGCAACAAAGAGTAGAAGCCCACGTGCAGCAACAAAGACCCAATGCAGCCAAAAATTTAAAAAAAATAAATAAATAAATTTAAAATTCACCAGGAAAAAGAGTTGAGAATAATTTTTAAAATGTTGAAAAAAAGTGATGATGGAGAATTCAAGCCATCAGGGATTAAAGTCGATTCTAAAACAATAATAATGTCAGCACTGTGGTATTGAGGGAGAACTGGCAGTCACAGCAATGAAACAAGATAGCCTTGAAACAGACCCTAGAATGTATATATGTGTGATATATCCATGCATGCATATACGCATATACATTAAGACAAAGAACTGGAAGGAAATATATTAAAGAGTTAATGGAGGTTTGTCTGGGTGGTTGGATTACAGGTTTTGACTTTCTTCTTTATATTTTTTGTACTTTTCAAATTTTCTGTGATGTACATGTGCCAATTATCTAATCATAAAACAATAAACCTTGTGTGTGGGTGTGTGTGTGTGTGGGGGTGTGTGTGTGTGTGTGGGGTGTGTGTGTGTGGGGGTGTGTGTGTATGCACACGCATGCACACAGGTGGACAGTGCACGCTTAAAGAATGCACTCTCTTCAATATGGAAATCCCCTGGGACAAAGTCCCCTTTTTGCTGCCATGCCCAAATCTCTGTCTTTCTGGTGTGAGCAGCTTTGAGTGAGGAGGGGGTGGGAATGAGGGGCAGGGGTGAGGATGACAGGGCCTCTGAAGGGAGGAAAGGGTGCAGAGCAGAGAGCCAGCAGGGGTGGTGGTGATGAAAGCTGCCAGCTTCGCAGTTTTGCTCTAAGCCAAGAATTATGAAGTCAAGAAAACGACAGAAAGTAGAGACCTATTTCCCTTGGCAGAGGAGCTTGGCTCTGAGGTTGTAACAGTGCCCTGAGAGTTAAGTGATGGTGAGTGGAGAAAGAGATCTTGACTTGATCTGCAAAAATTGCGCCCCAGGATTTCAATAAAGGCCCCAACTGCCAAGATTTAGTGGGATATTTGTAGAAAAGTTGGCCCTAAACCTGGGTGGGCGCTAGAGTTGCTGGTAAGTACCCGGGGTCACCTGCGGCTTTCTGACTGAGGAATTGCTCCAAGAGCCATCAATGGGGATGGAGAGATACTATAGAGACCCTTCTTACTATGGCAGCTGCTCAAAGGACCACCCTCCATCTGCCCGGGAATGGCATGCTATGCTGAGGTGGGGCAGCTGTGGAAGCAGATGGACCTGCCTTCAAAAGTCCTGCCTTATCCACTTGCTGGGTGACCTTGTGCAAGTTCCTGAAACTTTGCTGGCTGCAATGTCTTCCTCTGTGGAATAGAGACAGTCATCCCTATTTCCCTTTACCTCCCAACTGGGACTTTCTGAAACACTAGTTAGGAATTCAAATTTGGGTCAGAGGGAAAGGAAGAAGAAAAATGAAAAGCCTAAGTAGCATTTGAGCAAAATTTCTCTCTGTGACCCCAAACAGACTTTGTTAAGTGCTGTAATTTCTGGAATGGCAGCCCTGGAGGTGGTGGCCAGGCAGTCATTTGAGGGTGGGAGTAGGTAACAAGAGAACACTTGGGACACTGCTTCGGGATCACATGACACTGGGCTATGCTGCCCTTTGGTTAGAGAACCACAGGCTTTCAGAATTGGTGGGGGAGGTCTCAGTCTAACAGCAAGAGAGGAGGAGCTCAATAATTGGCAGCCAAGGTCATGCACTGAGTTAACGTAGATGCTCAGATGAGGCCCCAGCATCGGTCTCTTTCCTTGTCCACCCCGTGTGCCTTTGGTCTGGGAAAAATCACGTAAAGATGCTGTCATCACAATGTGGCTTCCTGTTCCTTTCTCTTAGTTGCTTGGGACTATTATTTCAAGTGCCAAAGGAAACATTCACGAGAACTTTGAATCTTCCTCGATTTTAATGTTCTTTTGAAACACAGGTTCAGGGAAATGCCTAAGTCAAGATGGCTCTGTAGGACGATCCTTTCAGGATCTTCTGTTCTCAAATGCTGAGTAAAGACAGACTAGAAATAAGAGAAAACCAAAAAGGCACAGGAACACGTAGATGTAAAACATCCCAGTGTTCAATGAACAGCACAGGACACATATATACACACTACTATATATAAAACAGGTAACCAACAGGGACCTACTGTTACAGCACAGGGAACTACATTCAGTATCTTGTAATAACCTATAATGGAAAAGAATCTGAAAAGGAATCTATCTATCTATATATCTGAATCAATTTGCCGTACACTTGAAAGTAACACCACAACACTGTAAATCAACTATACTTCAATAAGGAAAAATAAAAAAAAAAAACAAAACCAGCACAGGACACAAACCTGCGAGTGGGGGTAGGTGAGGCTGGGGCACGGGTTTCTGGGTCTGGGAGCAGAAGAGGAAAACTGGCCATTTTGGCTCCTTTTGACATAATGGGGAGTAAAAGCACCCCAAGTCAGGTAGGGACAAAGCCAGGCCCCCTATGTGGGACCAAAGAGCAACCCCCTACCTGTGAAATGAGACTGAAGGGAAGCAGTGGCCATGGCCTGGGCGGCCACCTGCCGGAAGCTGCAGTCCAAGGGAGGGAGAAGGAAGCAGACCTGGCCAGGTGGGCAGGTCAAGGGCAATGCCAGCACCTTGCCAGAGTCTCTGCCCCCGAGTGAAGCCAGAACCATCAGTAGTAGAATTGGTCATTAACTGGGGCTGCTGGGTCAGAGCGGAGGCAACACCACGGCGAGAGAGAGGGGGGAACAGAGAGGGAGGAAGAACGCACAGTGAAACACAGCAAGCTCCAACTCCAGAGCCACCTGCAAACCTCAATTCCAAACCAGGAGGCAAGGGGATGCCAGGAAAGATGGTCACCAAAATCAGCAAACAGGAGAAGTGTTTCAAAGGGATATAAGGAGAAAGAAAGTTGAAAACCCAAGACATTTGTAAAACAAAAAGCAGGCAGATAGGAGGCAAGACCAGCTGGGTATGAAGAAAAACCAGCTACAAATTCTGCTAATGAAAATGTAGTTATTGATAAACTCAATAATTACTGTCAAGTTTAGTTGGATACAGTTGAAGAAAGAATAAGACAGAAGAGAGCACTGAGGACCTCTCCCAGGGTGCCACGAAATATTTTTTTTATTAAGATTTTATTTTTTTTAATAAATGTATTTATTCTATTTATTTTTGGCATTGGGTCTTCGTTGCTGCGCATGGGCTTTCTCTAGTTGCGGCAAGAGGGGGCTACCTCTTTGTTGCGGTGCCCAGGCTTCTCATTGCTGTGTCTTCTCTTGTTGTGGAGCACGGGCTCTAGGCGTGTGGGCTTCAGTAGTTGTGGCACATGGGCTCAGTAGTTGTGGCACGCAGGCTTCAGTAGTTGTGGCTCGTGGGCTCTAGAGTGCAGGCTCAGTAGTTGTGGTGCATGGACTTAGTTGCTCTGTGGCATGTGGGATCTTCCCGGACCAGGGATTGTACCCGTGTCCCCTGCATTGGCAGGCGGATTCTTAACCACTGCGCCACCAGGGAAGTCCCCACAAAACATTTTTAAAATGGGAAAGAGAATGTCTGAGATGTGTAGGCTTAAATGAGAGATGCTAATATACATACAATTGGATAGGAGTTCCAGAAGATGAGAACGGAGGGAATGGAGAAGAATTATTTGAGGAGATCATGGCTGAGAGTTTTCCACATTTCAAATAAACACATATTGAGCAACACAACGCAGGGCTCCACCAGGTGGGCCTGCGGGGAAGCTCACCTCTTCCTTCAGTGGATGTTGTTACAGGCACTATCTCATCTAATGCTCACAGCCACCTTCTGGGACAGATGTGACAATTCCTGTTTTCAGATGAGGAACCTGGGAGACCCAAGGGTGGGCAGGCTTGCCTGATGATGTAATTTGGTCACAAGTGGTGGAGCTGATCTCAGGCAGAAATCTCCAAGTTGAGATAGGGTAACCAGCTTGTCTTGGTGTGCCCAGGACCGTCCTGATTTTAGCACAGAAGGTGCCATGTGTAATGGAGTCCTTCAGTCCCAGGCAAACTAGCATAGTTGCTCACCCTAGGTTAAGTGCATGGACTTTGGAATTTGATAGACCTCAGTAGGAGTTCCATTTCTACACTTCCTGACTGTGTGTCCCTGGGCAAATTATTTAACCACTCTAAACCTCAATGTATTATCTGTAAAATGGTAATAATAGAGCCAACGTGCAGATTAAATGGTGATTCACTTACAGCTCTTAGTTCTATACCTGGCACCTGGCAGGCACCCAATGATGGTAGCTGCTGTTATGTATATCATTATGTAGACAAAAATGTTGCCTGCCATTCCAGTAAACAAGGAAAGTTGCCCGCCATCTGCCACTGCAACCAGCCCTGATGGTGCACCCTGAGGGGAATTCAGGATGGAGAAAAACAGGATACTGGCCCTAGAGAGTTAGGACGCGTATCAAAGGAATAATTTCAGAGAGCCCAGACTCTTGCATCTTCCCACACATAGAAAAGCATTAAAATCATTAACTTGAGATATTTGTTTTTGTCATTAGAAGTAATCTTTGGCTGTTCGACTACATCAAAAACGCCTACGTATCCTGGTTCCTCCCTTACCTCTTTGGAACAGTTTCTCAGAGCTGAGAGGCTGATTCCCAGGCTATAGTCCTCGGTAAGGTCTCCGAATAAAACAGAATTCTCAGCTTTCAGGTTGTGTGTTTTTCTTCAGTTGACAATTACTGCACAATTTGTATGTTTCCCACTATGATGCTCCACCTGTATAAAGCAGGCCCAGCTCCCAGAGGCCTTGGATGCCAGGATTAAGGGTATGGATGTCATGTTTTAGGCCAGCAGTCCTAAAATCTAACTGTACATCAGAATCAGCTGGGAGCTTTGTTTAAGACCTAGATACCTAGGACACATCGTCAAAAATTCTGATTCAGCATGTCGGGAGGAGGGCCTGCTGGTTCACAGTAAGAAATCTCTGAAAATTGTTTATATACCACTGAAACTTTAGAAAACATTATAATCAGTGTGTTGGCCAGTTTTGCTGTCTATGAATGCTTTGAGTTGTGGCAGGCCTTAGCTGCGGTCAGATCGGCAAAGTTAACTCAAGGTTAAGCCCTCTCTTAGCCAGGACAGGAGAAAAGGCCATTGTTTTGTTTTGTTTTGTTTTTGTCTTTGTTTTGTTTTGTTTCTTGAGGCTTGAGCTTGCAGAGGGTGAAACTATGAAGCAGCTTGTTGAGGCCTCCAAAGATTTCTAATGAGCAGGGCAAATACATGATTCTTGTTCCTCTGTCCCAGGGCTGTGCTTCCCAGACCACACTCCTGGCAGCTGTCCCAGGCTCCCACCTCTGCAGAGGAAGGCATTCCCTCCCCATGACCTCATCAGAATGCATCCCCCCCCCCAGGCCTCCTCACCACCAATTCTTCATCAACACAGGCCCCTCCTGCAAACAGAGTGGGCACGGTACAGTCTGTGTTCTTTAACCCTGAATCAAGATGGGGACCTGCTCTGGGGCGTGAATCATCCTCAGAAACAGTCCGGCTTAGAGCAGGTTTCTTAAATGTTTGGAGATTGCAAAACAGCAAACAATATACTTTTATGCAGAATATCTGTGAACATTTTCTTAAAGCAAATTAGCAGACCAAAAAGCAAAATAATTCCTATTTCCACCCCTTGCCCTTCAAACTGACATAAACAAAAAGGAAATCATTAAATCAGACCTCACGTCAATGAAGAGATAGTGCCTCATCTTGTTTTACCAAGAGGACTTACATAACTTTGAATAATTTCTTCTCTCATGGCACACCGGGCATTGTTCAGGGAATGAACATCCTGCTAAATGATAGTTTAGAAATGCTGTATAAGTGAGAAAACTCCAAACTGGGAGGTAGAGAGATGTGGGTTTGTCACCAATGGGTCCAATGACCTTTGGCAAAGGCCATCTCTCTCTGGGTCAAGGTTCCTCCTCCATGAGAGGGGGTGGGGTGGAGTGGGAGGTGACTGAGGTAGGTGTAGGTGGGATTAGTTTAGAGCTGCGTTGTCCAGTGCAGTAGCCACTAGTCACAGGTGGCTATTTAAATGTAAATTAACTAAAATTAAATAGAACTAAAAATTCAAAATTTCAGTTGCACCAGCCACATTTCAAGTGTTCAAAAGCCATGTGAGGCTAGTGGTCACCATACTGGACAGTGCAGATAAAATATTTCCATCTTTGCACAAAGTTGTATTTGCAGCACTGGCCTAGATTGGAAAGTATGCAATTCCATTCTACCACTTTTTTCATGTGGTGCCCCTGACAGACATTGCTAATTGATCACAGTATTCTTTCCCTCTGCATTCTGATGTGTCTTCATTATCTTTCTCAGAGATCCTGGGATATGGTGTGAGACAAATTTTGTGCTTCCAGGGACTAGATCTGAGTTCTTAACCTTTTTTGTCCTGTGGCCCCTTTGGCAGTCTAATGAAATCTATGGAGTCCCCTCTCAGTAGAATGTTGTTAAATGCATGAGACATAATACCAAGGATTACAGAAGAAACCAATTATGTTGATATAGCTTTCAATATAATTGAAAAAAAGAATAAATACTTGACATAGTAATAGATATGCTTCTTTACTAATGCATCAAATGAGATCTGGTGGCAAGTAAGTTTTTACTTATAATGTTATCATTTTGCTGTAGTTTTGAAGTAATGTTGAAAATAAAAGATTATTTTGAGATTTTTGCAATATCTATAATGAGATATAAAAAATGAGTACGATTTCTTTGGTGAAAAAGTCATAGATAGTGCCAACACTACTGTGGGGTGTTACCTTTATTTGTAATTCCAGAAAATGCTAAATTTCAGTTAGTAATGAAAATAAAGATTTAAACCTTTTTCATCCAAATGTGTGGACTCATTGAATTCTATCCACAGATCCCTTAGAATTCCATGGACCCTGCTGAGGAGTCCCTGAACTAGGTGATCTGTGATGTCCCTTCCAGATTTGCCATTTTGTGGCCACATAAAATAAATTTCTCCAATTCGTTCATGCATTTATGGAGGGTCAGTGTGTCAAGACTGCAGTCCTTAATCATGATCCCCCTTCTTTGAGAACATTCCATGTAGTTGGGAAGATATGGTGTGGGGTGATGGGGAGGTCTGTTAGGAATGGGGAGGAGAGGGGAGCGGGGAATGAAGAAGGGGATCAGGGGAATAATGGAGAAATCTCTGTCACCTCTGTCACTTCCTGTGGTGAAGATAGGAGGACAGGGGTTAATTGTCACTGCTGACTGCAGCTGACCACAAAGTCATTCCCTCCACGAAGAACGCAAAATTAATACCATGAACTCAACGTGTGAAGCTAGAAAACCAAATGGTTAGCATCTGGAGATGACACCCCCTCATCTTAGTGTCCTCCTCCCCAAAGGCCTTTTATGTCATGACCTTCAGTACTTTTTGGACAGTTTTATGTCTTTTTCAAAACAAATGGAATGACCATTAGTGAAAAAGGAGTTTCTACAAACACCGGTGACAGTGAGGGGATAACTATTTATAGCCTGGGCTCTGAAACCAACATATTCTCATTTCTTACAGTGCCCAGAGCCAGATCTATGCCAGTGAAAATTAATCTACACAAGAATTTCTTTTCAGTTTATAAGAAACATGTGCCTGCTACTTTCTTCTGGGAATTCTGACAGATCACAAATTCAGTCAAACTTACAAAAATTAGCTGGCTGCAGCAGAAATACCCAAATCAAACTTGATTTCCCATTAATCAACATTTCATGATCTTGGAGCCGAGCGGGAAATCTATCTACAGTCTCTCCTCTGGCAGAATACGCTCCCATACCAGCCAAGGAAAGTTCCTCTCTTTCTCTGACAGGGAATGCATTATTTCATTCCTTCAGCCTTTTGTCATTCATTTACCGATTCATTCATTCTTTCATTTTGCAAATAAGTACTTTTAGTTACTGTGTTTTCAGCCCAGGATTAGACATTTACAGGGATGAGAACTAACATTTATTGGGCACCTTCTGTGTGCCAGGCACAATAGGATACCTTTTCTCATCTGTTGCCATCTTCAATTCTCACAACCACTCTACATTGTTGGAATTATTATCCAGTCCTGGATAGGAAGACCTCGAGGCTCAGAGAAGTAAAATAATTAACTAGTTAATTAATCAGCTATTAATAAGTAATTTCCTACTTAAGTAATTCCCTAGAAAGGAAAAAAAAAGTATGAGTCTGATTCTCCAGGGGTTTAAATCCAGATGGGGAGACAGTATTGATACAGCTACAGTTAGAACTATTGATATGAGAAATAATAAAATAGCAATGCAAGATACATCGATTACGTTTTGAAATGAGAGAAGAGATAAGAAAGGTATAGGGATCACTGTGGTCTGGGATGGTCAGTGAAGGTAGGCTTACATCAAAGGATGGGAAAGACGAGGCTATCGGGGAGGAGATGAAAGAAGCCATTCCAGGTAGAGGGGTGGTGGTGAGCAAAGGTCCAGAATCAGAAATCAAATGTAGTTTGGAGGTGGGGTGGAGCACGCCATGAGGGTACAGACCTGTTACAGTGAGGATATTCTTAGCACGGTGCCTTATGTGTACTAGATAAATACTTGATGAAGGAACAACCAGATGCATAAGAGAATGGAAGAGTGTGTGGCTGGGAATGAGGCTGGCTAGATGCGGTCAGCCTGGGTTACAGAGGGCTTTGTCAGGCTGAGGAATGGTGTGTCCACTCCTGGGAACACAATGAAATCCATTCCCCTGGAATCTAGACCACACAGGACTTTGGAGAGAGATTTGGTCTGGATAGAAGGGGATCAGATGCTTTTTCCTGATTCTTTATTTGTAAAGCATACCTCAGAGGCAAATATATTAACATCATGAAATCAAAATGCAATCTAACAAAGAGCTCAGGTAACCAAAAAAAAAATTTTTTTTTAAGTATAATCATGTACCAGAAACCTAAACATCCCATGACAGAAGAGTGGTTAAGTAAATGATGAGGCAAGACTGGAGACAGGATGACCAGTTAAGAGCTGCTGAGAGCTGACAGTAAGGGATGGAGAAAAGTGAATGGATTCTAGAGATATATTGGAGGTAGAATCCCCAGGACGTGGTGACCGATGAATGTGAGAGATGGAGAGAGTGGTGTCAGGGATAATTAATGCCTGTGTTTCTGGCTTGGGCAACTGAGTGGATAAAGGTGCTATTTACTGAGATGGGAGGACACTGGAGGAGCCGGTGGAAATGATAAATTCAGTTTTCAACACGTTGAGCTTGAGACGTGACCAAAGATACTCATCACACAGTTGGTTACATAGGTCTGAAGCTCAGGAGAGACGTCCGAGCTAGAGACATAGATTTAAAAAGCACTGGCTTATAGCTGGTAAATGAAGGTGCGGAGATGGACGGGGTTGCCCTGTCAACACGTGTAGAGTGAGAAGTGGTCTAGGACAGAGGCTTGAGGAACCCCAACATTTAAGGGGTGGATAGAAGAATAGGAGCCCAGAGTGGAGACTGATAAGGAGCAGTCAGGGAAGTAAGAGAAAAACCAGGGAAGGGAGATTTGTGGTCAACAGCATCAGATGGCGCTAAGAGGTCAGAAAAGAAAGGGACTTAGTGTCCACTGGATTTAGCAATGAGAAGGTCATGGGTGACTGTGGTAGGGACAATTCCCATGGAATAGTGGGGACTGAAGCCAGTTTAAGTGGCGTGAGGAGCAATCGGGAGGTGAGAAGTTTAGCCAAGCTGTTTAAGAAGCTAGACTGTGGAGGTGATAAGAGATATAAGGTAACAGCTGAAGGGAAACAGAGGATAAGGAAAGGTTGTGTTAGGATGGGACAGACATAAACACCTTTAAATGCCGTTAGGAGAAGAACCAGTGGAAAGGACATGGAAAAGACCTGGAAGGGGCTTCCCTGGTGGCGAAGTGGTTGAGAATCTGCCTGCCAATGCAGGGGACACGGGTTCGAGCCCTGGTCTGGGAAGATCCCACATGCCGCGGAGCAACTAGGCCCGTGAGCCACAACTACTGAGCCTGCGCGTCTGGAGCTTGTGCTCTGCAACAAGAGAGGCCGCGATAGTGAGAGGCCCGCGCACCGCGATGAAGAGTGGCCCCCGCTCGCCGCAACTAGAGAAAGCCCTTGCACAGAAACGAAGACCCAACACAGCCAAAAATAAATAAATAAATAAATAAAAAATAAAAATAAAGGAATTCCTTTAAAAAAAAAAAAAAAAAGACCTGGAAGGACATATGCTGAAATGTTAATAGTGATTATCTGTAGGCTCTGGAATCAAGAGACCTCTGAATGTCCAAAAACAGTCCAATTAGTATTCAATGCTGTTTTGGTACTATCTATTTTCTTACTACAGAATTCTCTGAAATGCATCAATTTACACATAGCTTCACTCAAATATGCAGAGATTTGATGGATGGGAATATCCTGCTGCCTGACTATGCTGGAGAACAGAGGAAGCATTTGCAATGATCAACACTGGTGGTAGCCAGCATCCAACATGGCCCCGGATGATCTACATCTCCTGGTATTCAAGCCTTTGTATGAGCCCTTCTCACACTTAGTCAGGGCTGCCTGTGTGACTAATATATATTGTACAAATGACAATTAGGACCAAGGATAGGTCCTAAAAGGCACTACCACTTCAGCCCTGGTCTCTTATATTGCTCGCTCTGGATGAAGCCAGCTGCTATATCTTAAGGACACTCAGGATGCCCCACAGAAAGGCCCACATGGAGGGAAAAGGCCCCTGGCCAAGAGCTAGCATCAACTCACCGTCATAAGAGTGAGCCACTCTGGAAGAGGATCCTCCAGTCCCAGTCAAGCCTTCAGGTACAGCTCCAGCTGACACTGGACGGCAACTTCAGGAGAGACCCTGAGCCGGAGGCTCCAGCTGAGGCTCCCAAATTCCTGACCCACAGAAACTGTGAGAAATGTGAAATGATTATCGCTGTTTTAAGCTGTTACATTTTGCGGTGATTTGTCATGCAGCAGTAAACGACTAATGCAGGCACCTTGCACACTTTATGGGGCCCATAGGAGGCTTTATCCACTAGACAACAGTCTGGATGCAACGGCATTTCAAAACAGATGTACTGATGTGTGTTAGGTTTGAATAATGGGCCACATGCTCAGACATCCTTCTGTGTGTGGAGCACCACCTCTCCTACCCCATCACACATAAACAAATGGACAATACTGGTTGTTTTGCAAATAATATTTAATACTTAAGTGTTGTACATGACTCAAATATGAGTCAAGAGTGTGTGAAGGCTTTGTGATGCCGTAGTTTCAGGATGTAATTTTGGTGCAAGTGGACTTGAACAGTTTCAAATTGTATAGTTAATGATATTCCATTTCCATGACAACTACTAATTAATCCTGCCTGTTGGTGTGAACTTTTGGCCTGTGGGAGTTCAAGTCCTCCTAGCTGACATGGGAGAGCAAATTACCTTAGGCTTTCATTTTTTAATAAAATGACTGGCAGTGGAAGGAAGGAAGGAAGGAATCGGGTAGGCGGTGGGGTGCTGCTCCCTGGGAACCAGTGGACCACGAATTCAGCATCTGAGCTTATCAAATCCCCTAAGGTCAGGGGATAGCTCTTTCCCACCTGTTTTCCCATTGCTGGCACACTACCTGGCACATAATACTGGCTCATTAAATATTTGTTGAACAAATAGCAGTTGAATAAATCATAGTTCCATTCCTCCTCCCCCCTCCCTCTCTGCACTCTTAGAATTTAATAGAAACTCTTTAGAAGGTTTCAACCTGTTCCACCTCTGCAGAAGCTCATTGAGGGAAAGCGTTTCACATGGGAGTGGAAGCATTTTTCCGGGGCCAAAGACAGTAGCAATCTCCCTTCCCCCTCCCACCTCCTCATGACCCGGGAAGTGAAACTGGAGGGTGTGGAACTGGAATCCTTCCATAGACCCCTCTCTTCTCTGTGAGCACAGTGCCTGGCACACAATGGGCCAGGCACACATCACTGACTGATTGAATAAATGGAGCACCAGTGGGAAAGTCAGTCACCAATAGCCATGGTGGCAGTGTAGCCAAGCAGGACCCTATGGAACCTTCCCAGAACAGCCTTCCTCACCCGTGTCCTCTGCCTGCCTCTTGTCTGTAGAAAAACTGTAGCCTCCTAGGCTTCCCTGAGTTCCAAAGAGTACATTTAATCAGAGAAGTTGAGAAAATGCAGAAGGAAAGGAGAACAGGCAAGGAAGGCAAAAATAAAAATAGTTTAACCATTAAACAAAGTCAAGGACTTTTAGTTCCTCCTCAAGGGCTAGAGATAATATCCTGAGCCATGTCTTCTGAGCTGTTTTGAAGAGACTGAAACCCCCACCAGGTGGAAGAAGTTAACTGACTGCTGCCCACAAGCATGTAGACCCCAGACGGGTTGGAACCAGAAAGTTGATGATGCTGACCCCTGATTACCTCACCATCAACCAATCAGAAGACTGTTCATGAACTGATCACGTACCCCAAAACCCCCCTCCCTCACCCTGTCTTTAAAAACCTTTCCCTGAAAGCCTTCGGGGAGTTGCGGTCTTTTAAGCATTAGTTGCCCTGGACTCCTTGCTTGGTGCCTTCAATAAACATTGCACTGTCCTTCACCACAACCCGGTCAGTAGATTGGCTTTACTGCATAGGCAAGTGGACCCAAGTTTGGTTTGGTAACAGCAGAGGCTTGGGGGGTGTCTGAAAATCTAGTGAAGAGTCTCATTCTCATCCAGATAAGCCGCCCTGGTTTCATTTTGTGGCCCAGGGGTAGAATGTGGCACCTGGAGACACTTTAGTTTCCCAAACAAGCTTTCTCCTACTGTCCTTTGAAGGGATGCAAATCTCCCTCAGGGCAGTTAACGGATTTGTGCCTGGCCCTGGTCACTGTGGTCATTTCCAGAAGGAAACAAAAATAGTTCTCCACTCCCACATCCTGACCAGTGTACGGCAGGGAAGCCACTTGCCAAGCCAGACAAAGACATTCCTGGCTCCCTCTGGGGCATTCTTTGAGCTCATCACCTGGGCCTGATGACAAGAAGAGGAACTGTTGTTGTGGGACTTGAGGCCCAGGGAGCTTTGATGGGTGAGAGGGAGGATCCGGGTCACCCTGCTGCGACCACCTGCTGGTGGTCTTAACTTCCATGCTCTTTAACTTCCATGATGATTTGTGGATCTGCCGGAGAGATGGATGGCTGGAGATTGGCAGGAACACTTGTCCTGGATTTCGGTAGACTGGGGACACTAGGCAGCCTGTTGCTGGAATATTTGTAGCAAGAACACTTGTTTTGAAATGAGATACCTTTTGATAACCAGCTCTTCTTGCCTCTCCGTTTATAAATGATGGAGGCAGCTGGTCCTGAGAGAGGACAGCATAACACAGGAGTTAGAACAACTGTGTGTCCAGACCAGCCTAAAGGCTATGGATGAGTTGGGCAAAGCGTGTTTCTGATGTTCTCAGGTGCCCCTCTGTGGAGCATATTTTGGGCCCACAGATGCTTCTGTGTTCACTCCCTCCTCTGCTCTATCAAAATCTTCTCTCTATAAAGGCTCTGCTATCAGTCATGGACACTGCAGTGAGAATTAAAGTCATGCAAGGCTTTTCTCTGAATGTGCCTCTAATGAGTTAAAGTCTCATCTGTGAGTGGTGGTCTACTTTGGTCTATCAAAGGCCACAGTGCAAATCTTGATTAATTCAAAGAAATTCTGGTATTGATACTTCAGAAAAAATAAGTTAAACAGTTTTTACTTTTTCGAAGAACTTTCAAAGTACATTGATAAACTTTTCCACCTTCTTGTAAATTTGGGAAGCTGGATAATCATTGTTATCTACATGTTGCACAGAAGAAACTGAGGCAGAGAGCTTAAATGATGTGCACAAACTCCAGGATGTGTCCATGGGCTGGCATTGGCATGAAAGGACTCAACTCAGGATGAACGTCTTTCCAGGGACTATACATTCCTATGTAGGCCAAAGAGAGCTCCACATATTGGCTGTCTCTTCCATGTGCTAAATGCTTTATGACTAACTATCACTTAATCCACACAACAGTCCTTGGAGGGGGGGATTTGGTCCCCCTTTCACAGATGTAGGCATGGGGGCTCAGAGAATTTAAGCAATTCATGCAATTTCTTACAGCCAGAACGTGGCAGCACTGAGATTTCAATCCAGGTCTCCCTAACTCCTAACTGTGCCTCCTGCTCTTAGCAGGGCATTTAGAGACTCCCCACGTCCCGCTTAGTCCCTGAGCAGAGGGGGATGGGAACTGCACAAGAGGCTGTTGCTCCAGCTCTGATGGGGGGAGGGCTCCTGGGGACCTTTTCAAGTCTCTGTGGAACAGCAAGTTCCCATGGATGTGAAGATCTGCTGAGCTGGATGTTAAAAAAAAATGCACCGTTAGCTTTTTGAAGCCACGTCACATTTTAGTGATTTATCATCCTACAAAGGCAGAGGAGGGCAAACACAAAATATGGGAACAAGTGGTTTCCTATGGAGAGAAGGGACTAGCCCCTGCCGTGTTGTTTGTTTATATAGGACGGCAGACAGAATTCCTCTCCTGAATGCCTCCGGCAAGGGTCTCCATCCTCTGAATTCCTCTTCTGTGCTATCACAAGACAGGGAGTCTCGTAAAATCAAGAAAGGGATTCAGTGTCTTCTGCTTCACAACCCTCTCCCCACCACCAGAAGCCTACTGATTAGAAAGGAAAGGTCATAGCCCCTCTAGCAAAGCTACCCAGCAATTCATTGAAATAGTCAGAGCTTCTCCCAGCCCATCTACTTTCATTTATAAAACACTTACCCAGTGTCCATGTGTATGAGGTGCCATTTATATATTCACACACATAAATATATACATATTATATACAACTCATCACCATCATAACTAGCTAATACTTGGCGACACTTAACTATGCCCCCAGTCACTGCTCCAAGAAATTTACATGTAAGAACTCATCTCATCCTCACACTATCCCTATGAGACAGGTCATTTATGATGCCACATTTACAGATTTGGAAAATGAGGCACAGTGAAGTAAAATATCTTGGCCAGGGATATACATAGGTTTCAACCCAGTCCGCCTGAATGCAATGGATTGTTCTTACCCATCGTTAAAAAGCATCTCCAAGAAGATCGGAAAGCCTGACTAATGGAAGTGTGGACAAATGCCTGGGGAGAGCAGAGCAGGGAGGGACCATCTGCCCGGGAGAGGCCAGTGGTGAGAGCGGTTTTCATTGAGGAAGGAGTCTGCGAACGGAGAGCCTGTCTCAGCTGATAAATTCTTTCCTGCCCATATGGTCGATGGCTGCTCCTTATTCTCTCCATGGGAATGGAGTAACGACGAGGTTAGTATTAGCAGTAGCAGTAGTAGCAGCAGCAGCAGCAGCAATGCAAGTGGCAATAATGATGCAATGCTTAATTTACCCAGCCTTGTGGCAGGGGTCCAGCGCTTTATTTTATTTATTTATTTATTTTTTGGCTGTGTTGGGTCTTCGTTTCTGTGCGAGGGCTTTCTCTAGTTGCGGCGAGCGGGGGCCACTCTTCATCGCGGTGCGCGGGCTTCTCACTATCGCGGCCTCTCTTGTTGCGGAGCACAGGCTCTAGAGCGCAGGCTCAGCAGTTGTGGCTCATGGGCCCAGTTGCTCCGCGGCATGTGGGATCCTCCCAGACCAGGGCTCGAACCCGTGTCCCCTGCATTGGCAGGCAGACTCTCAACCACTGCGCCACCAGGGAAGCCCAGGTCCAGTGCTTTAGATCTGCAAATTTCCTTGATCACTGAAACCTAATCTTTTAAGGGCAACCTGTGTGTTGGCTGCAGTCTATGTTATGTTATTGAAGCCCCTCAACAATTCTGGGAGGTGGCTCTTGCTATTCCCATCGTGCCTATAAGGAAACTGAGGCTCAGAGGTGTTAACTTGCACACTTCAGCGGCCTGGTTAGGATGGAGTTGCGTTTGAATCCACGTCTGCATGAGTTTCCCACTTCCCCTTGCTACCATTTGAACAAAAATCTTTCTAAAATATGCTTCACCGGTACGTACTTTCCTTAGTGAACATGGAGCAATACAATCCAGCTTCTTCTTGGTGCCGCAAGGCCATCCCTGTGAACACAAGCCACTGTCTGCAGTATGTGCTCGAGCACTAAGGAGGGACCTAGTAATTGGCTTGAGCCATCACTGACTTGGCCAGAACTGCTCGGTTGCCCACTACCTCCCCGGAGATACTGCTAGGGATTATTAAGTTTTATGGGGTGATGGAGCTTTATAGCCCTATAAATAGCTCAGTCTGTCTTGTTCTCAGAGTTGTTGTTTTTTCAGATTCCCACCTTGTGACCTTCTTTGTTCTCTGTCATCACTTCTTGAAGCCAGTTGCCTGCACATCTATTTCCACGACTTCCACGCACTTCCCCACTTTCTGTTTGGAACTGAGTGTGGAGCAGAATCAAGATTGCCCATCGAAACCAAGGACTGTGTTTTTGTTTTTGTTTTTTTAATTTTTTATACCTTTACTGGAGTACAATTGCTTCACAATGTTGTGTTAGTTTCTGCTGTACAACACAGTGAATCAGCTATATGTATACATATATTCCCATATCTCCTCCCTCTTGAGTCTCCCTCCCACCCTCCCTATCCCACCCCTCTAGGTGGACACAAAGCACCGAGCTGATCTCCCTGTGCTATGCAGCTGCTTCCCACTAGCTATCTATTTTACATTTGGTAGTATATATATGTCAGTGCTACTCTCTCATTTTGTCCCAGTTTCCCCTCCCCTCCACCCCGTGTCCTCAAGTTTGTTCTCTACATCTGCATCTTTATTCCTGTCCTGCCACTGGTTCATCAGTACCACTTTTTTAGATTCCCTATATGTGTGTTCGCATACGGTATTTGTTTTTCTCTTACTTCACTCTGTATGAGAGACTCTAGGTCCATCCACCTCATTACAAATAACTCAATTTGTTCCTTTTTATGGCTGAGTAATATTCCATTGTATACATGTGCCACATCTTCTTTATCCATTCATCTGTCGATGGACATTTAGGTTGTTTCCATGAAGGACTGTGTTTAAAATGAAGTAAAATACAATCTGTGCCCATGGCAGAACCAGCCCTTTGATTGGGCTTCCCAGAGAGCTTCCTGGTTTATACCTCAATAACACTGTGTCATTGGCACAGACAGTGACATTTCCACAGTTTGACAGGTCTGCAAACAGAAACTCAAGGATATGAACTGGCTTGCTTAGATTCACATGAACTCATGAACTGAGGTTTGAAATCAGGTCATTTTAATGCCTAGCTTCCTGCTGTGCCCACTGGGTTGGTTGGCAGCGTGTAACAATGGTCAGATGCTTCTAGCCACTCATCTTTGGCTTCACTAGGACAGTGACTTATCTAGCAAGATAGGGTTAAAAAGGTCCTTGGAATCAGGACGCATAAACTTAAAGAAGCCTCAGATAACTGTCTCAGCTCAAAAGCATCTCTCTCATGGACCCTGAAGCCACTCCATGAGACACTGATGGCCATTGGAAATGTTTTTATTGGGGGGAGGGGGAGGACAGTAAGCCACTAAGCTACTATAGCTCGTTAACACTTTAGCAATAATGAGTTTATCATTCATTCATATGCCAGGTATCAAGTATCCTGGTCTTTAAGGTTCAAATGAAATACAGTAACCTCAACCTCATTCCATGTGTGGTGGGAACCTCCCTCTCCCTCCTAATTTTTCCATGGATTCTGGTGGGGAAGGGAGCTTGAGCTTTTCCTCATCACCGTGGGCTCTGAGTGCCAGGATCTGCTGAATTAATTCTGTGGATTCCCCATATCTATCCTCTCTGGCTTCACTCCAGATGTGCAACACCGCTCCATTTCTTTGATTTCCCACAGAAAAAAATGATTCATACAAGGTTTCTATAAGTGCAGCATGTGTCACTGAAGACTGAGGATGTGGTGAAACATGGTTCCACCACACCCTATAAACTCCAGATTCAAATATCAAATTCTTCTGCTCTTAAAAAAGTCCCTTGGCCATTTCTATTGACCTGGGTTCCTGCCATGTACACAGACTCTCTCCTTTCCTCTTTTCTCTCCTCTGTTCCCCTCAATTCTAGTTCATTTCTTACACTAAGCAAATAATCCTGTTCTCTCTAACCTCTGTCTCATCAGATAACATTTCCTCCTTCCATTGCACATTCATCCATTCATTGATTCAACAAGGATTAAGCAATATTCACTATGAGGCACCATGCCAGGCACAGCTGAAGATGCAAAGATGAATAAGACATGGGTCCTGAGCCCAAGGAGCTGATAATCTAGTAGAGGAAATAAGACACACACCGGATAACCAGAACATAAGGTAGAATGTGCTAAGAAGTTGAAGCATGTGGGGAGAGAGGCCATGCTGTAGGTGACCAATGAACAGGGTACAGGTGGACTTAGATCCTTCCTGGAAGGGGGAGGAAGAGGTCTGAAGCCTGAGGCAGCACCACCTGGGTGAAGTGCAATAGCTGGGAACCAAGGGAGCTGAGGGGTTGGCAGGAAGGACTTGAGAACCTGGGATGCTGCACCCAAAGAAGGGATCAGGGCACAGGAAGCCCTTGGAATGATATTTCTCCCTCCTACCTCCACCTCCAAATCCTGACTCTCCTATCAGGCTGGGCTAGAATAGGGTGAGAAGGGAAGTGGGCTCTCCCCAGGCAGCATGGGTTGGACGACTTGGACTCTCTGATAATAGCAATGGCCAAGGTCATCACTCACACTTCTGTCCGTGTAACTATTAGAGGAACCACCTGGCACACAGTAGGTGCCCAATGACTATTTGCTAAATGAATGAATGGAGGGTGAACAGGACTGAAAACGGCTGCTTGGGTTTGGTATAGGATATAATTTATCCTAGTGAAAAGATAGAAAGATATCAAAGTTGGGGTCAGGGGTCATGAGATCTGGATTTTAGTTCTGGACTTAGTTCTCTTTTACTTTCTAGCTTGGGCAGGAGATCATTACCCACTCATTCATTCATTTGTTCAATGAGCAGTACAAGGATCTACTCCATGTCTAACTCTAGGCAACGAAAGCTGAATAAAGAGCTCAAGTGTTATGGTACAGACAGAAATATACCAAATGTTGAAATAATTGTATAAATTTTAGAAAAGAGAATTTTATAAATATTAGATATTTTATAAATATGAGGGAATCTCTGAGGTCCCTTCCAGACTGTTGCAGGATTAGACAGGATGGAATGACTCTCTCAACCTCCCTTTGTCCAGCCTGTCTGGGCAGTCTAGTTTAAAACAATATCTTTGGAGTGCGTTTCAATTATTTATACCCTATGACGCTGGAAATAGTGAACTCTTGCTTCATTCTGACAAGTATCATTGCACTAAAGCATAAGATGTAGAACACATGGGTCACACTGGAGGAAAAAACATCAACTAGGTTTCCTTTGATCCTGTTCACCGATAACCCCCAGGTGAGTTTAGGAGGAGCTCACACCTTGAAGTGAGAGGCAGGCTCCAGTCTGACCGCCAAGGAGAAGAAGCATGCATGCTGTGTGTGGACTGAGGGTGTAGAAAGCAAGCCAACTCATGTGCTGGGGTGAAATAAGAGCATTCACTGCTTATTCTAGAAATGTACTGGGACCCAGCTTCCATTTTTACTACATAGGTGTATGTGTCTATATCATGTAGATTTGCATAGAGGAAAAGACTGAATGGACATATAAAGTATGTTATTAATAATACCTATCTCTTGAGTTCTTACTATGTATCAAGTGCTTTGTAAATATTATTTAAGTTGATCCTATAACAAACCTGTGTGGTGAAGTATTTTCTCTGTTTCACAGATGAGGAAAATGAGGATCAAGAGGTGGACTTGCTTGCCTGAGATCCCACTGGAGTGGCTAATGGAGCTTGTCTATTGATGCTGAGCCCGGGCTGCCATGAACCACCTACTCAACAGTGGTGTGTATTAGTGACATTTAATCTCTGGGTGTGTGTGTGGGGGGGGGAGCGGTGGGTGGTTTTGAATGTTCTTCTTGATTATCCATATTTTCTAATTTTTTTCAATGAGTAAATATTGCCTTTGTAATAAGGAGAGAGCAAGAGCGTGATTGAAACATCTCTTCCCTTCTCCCATTCCTTCAGAACCATCCTAGGGGACAAATTCAACTTTTCCTGCATCCTTCCTCTCAACATTCCTGAAGGGCCAGCAGGGCCCAGGCCTCTGCCAGGAATCAGGAACTGAGAGTTCTCATCTGAAAAAAGCTCACAGTCTCATGGGGCCTCTTCTGTCACAGTGGGGGGGTGTCACCTTTTCAGATGACAGAGTCAGGACCCCCAAGGAATTGTGTCAATCAAGGCGGGTCAAGATGGGACAGCGACCACATTACTTCACTTAGTAAAAACATGTATGTAAGATTTTAAAGAGCCAGATTTCAGTGTTAACCATCATTCCTATTTTTGAAAAGCCCAATGAAAATAGAAAAAAAATGTGACCAAGGGGAAAAGAAAATGAGAGCAGAAGTACAGAAGACCAGCCCTGAGGAAGGGAGGTGTGATCATAGGTGTAGAAGGAATCAGAACAATTGTAGGCAAATGCAGGTGTAACTATAGCAACAAATTTGAAAACGAGAAGAAATGGTGAAGCAAAAATAGATGCAATGAGATGAAAAACTTGAGTAGATCAATACTGTAAACTTATTTATAAAACCTGAAAAAGTACAAAAACAAAAGCTAAATAATCTAACCTGTGAATAGAGATACCAACATATCCTTACATATTGATATTCGGGATAAACCCTTGGGTCAAAGTATATTATTCTTTTGTTGCAATGCTAGTGTTTTATTTAGACTTCTACTTCTATATTCATCAACAGATTAAAGGAAGAAAATGTGATCAGATCAATGGAGGTTGACAAGACAATCAGTAAAATTCAGCAGCCTTTCCTAATAAAAATCCTATGAAGAATAGAAGGAAATAGTTAATATAACTATCAAAAGACAGCAGTAAATATTACAAATGGTGATATGTTAAAACATTTCCATTTAAATCAGGAGCACTGTCCCCACTATTGTTAAACATTGTTTTGGAGGTTCTAATGGGTGCAATAAAACAAGAAAGTAAAATAATTTCTATAAAATTTTGGAAAAAGAGATAAAATTGCCCATTTTGCTGATGCTATAATTACATCTTGTATTTTAGAGTTAGTAAAAAAAAAAAAACAACCCAAACCAAAACGCCCCCAGCACTAATAAGGAAATTTGCCACTTGGTACTGAGATAAATATTTTATTTTAAAGTGTAGGTTTTTTTCTAAACTAATAGTGGACGAGTCATAGGAAGAAATGGAAAATAACTCTTTCATAACAGCATTAAAGTTATCATAAACTTAGGAATAAATTTGAAAAGACAGGTACAGGAATTTTATGAAGAAAACTTAAAGTCTTATTTAAAGTCTTAAGGGCTGAACAAATAGAAAGACATCCTACATTCTTGGATAGAAAACTTAATATAATAAGAATGTAATACAATTCTAATTGGGATCTCAATGGCTCATATGTCTTCTGGAAAGCAAGGCTAGGGGGCTTTACAGGGTATTAAAACATACCACAAAGCCTCTGCAATCAGAGCCAGAAGAGTACTGGCCCAGGAGTAGATGGATAGAACACAAACAGACAGCACCAGAATAGTCACAATGTTTGTGACTGTAATATGTGACAAGGGTGACATTTTATTCCAGTTGAGAATGAATATTTCTGTAATAAATGATGATGGCATCACTGGCCATCCATGTGAAAGAAAATAAAGTTGAATCCTTCTCTTATACTGTATTTACAAATAAATTCTAGATCAATTAAAGGCCTAAATGTAAAAAATAAAACAAAAAAATACTGAAATCTAGGAAAACATGTATAATCTAGGGAATAGCAATACGTTTCAATCTAAGACAATAAACCTAAAAGCTATAAATGAAAAATAGATGAATTACTACATTAAATTGCTATATTAAATTTGAAATAAATGTATGATACTATAAATAAGATAAAAAAGCAAATAAAGTTGGGGTCAGGGAATAGATGTGCATCGCATATGACAGATAAAGGATGAAAATCTATAATAGAAAATTCTTATTAATTAAATAAAAAAGATAAGTAGCTCAATAGAAAAATTAAAGAGCAAATCCAAATTGATTGATAAACATATGAAAAGATGCTCAGCCTCATTACCAATCTAGAAAATGCAAAATAAAGGAACAATGAGATATTGTTGGAAATGGGAGATGATGGGAATTTTTGCTCATATATCGCCAATGGAAATATAAGTTATCAACTTTTTTTTTTTTTGAGGAGAGGGAAGCAATATGGCAACACCTATTACAAGTAAAAACACACATATCTTCTGACCCAGCAATCTCACTGTTGGGTGTGCATCTCATAGGAATAAAAGTATCAGAATGGAAGACTAGTCACAGGATAATATTAATTGCAGGGTGGCACAGTTATGTGAATGCTGTCCTTGGAGGTGTGTATAGCACACTGGCATTGACAGAAACACATGTGCAGTGGCCAAACACGGGAAATCAGGCCACAGCCTCTTGGTGGACAAATGGCTGAGTGTATAGGGTCCACACATACCATGGAATATTGGGCAACAATTAAAGGGAATGAGTTGGATCTATACCAACTGACTCAGAGGGATTTCCAGGAGGTATCAGGAAAAAGAAAGGCAAGGTGTGGAGAGGTGTATACAGCAAAGTCTCAGTTTTTGTGAAATTAACTATGCTCCCAGTCCCCTCATGAAGAAAGGTACTTGAGGATACATGCCAAGGAGGGAACCGGGGAGGTAAGTTCAACCAAACCAAACCAGATGAGACCAAATCAGACCAGATCAGATAAGAGTAAACAAAACCAAACCAAACTAGATCAGAACAAACCAGACCAGACCAAACCAGGCCAAATCAAGACAGACCAGACCAGACCAAACCAAACTAAATCCAACTAAAACCAATCAAACCAGATCAGACCAGAACAAGCCAAACCACACCAAACTAAACCAGACCAGACTAAACCAGACTAAACCCGACTAAACCCAACCAAGTCAGTCAAGTCCAGACCAGACCAAACTAAACCAGCTCAGACCAGACCAAACTAAACCAGCTCAGACCAGAGCAAACTAAACCAAACCTAAACAAAAACACACCGTCAAAGTGTCTGTGATTAAGCATCATGTGTGACATCCTTTTCATGTTAAGATATGTGTGTGTGTGTGTGTGTATCTGCATATAATGATGAATGAAATGATGGTTACTAAATTATTAGTGGTGATAGCTCAGTGTGGTGGGAATTCAGGTGATTTTTATTTTCCTTGCACTTCTTTGTGGTGTTCAATTAAAAAATATAATATAGAGTATATATTATTTACCTAATTAGGAAAAAATTAGAAAGCTTTTCCACTGTCGAAAAATGATTTTTTTAATACATCTTTATTGGAGTATAATTGCTTTACAATGTTGTGTTAGTTTCTGCTATATAACAAAGTGAATCAGCTATACATGTACATATATCCCCATATCTCCTCCCTCTTGCGTCTCCCTCCCACCCTCCCTATCCCACCACCCTAGGTCGTCACAAAGCACCGAGCTGATCTCCCTGTGCTATGCAGCAGCTTCCGAAGAATGATTTTTGAAAAAACGGAAAAGAGGGGGCAAGAAAGAAATCTCTTGATTCTGCAAGTTAGTAGAAAGCTCTCCTCAGGGTCCTTCTGGCTTAGGTTAGGAAGGCACATCCATCCTAGAGCTTCTGGAACACAAGCAGGACTGCTGGCTGCTAAGCCCCCAAGGAGCCTTGTGCCCACAGTGAGTTTCTGGGCTCCAACCACATCGTGGTGCATCTTCTGCATCAATTTGGCTTCTGCTCTGGGCCTCTTCCCAGGAATTTCGGAGGAGAGAGAGGAGACTGCAGGGAACAGAGTGAGCTGGCGGGTCCCTCTCCAGGGCAGGAAACCCAGCCCTGCTGCGGTGTTCACAGAAACAAAAAGGAAAGTTTACTGTGGCACAGGGCTGAGTCACATTGATGGATAAGAAGGATCTCTCGTTACACTGGCATGATTACTCAGGCTTTTCTCTCTGCGGGTCCCAGACTGCTCTGGAGCATGGCTTTCCAGGGAGGCCGATGGGATTGAGAAGAGAGTGGGCTCATGACTCTATTTTCAGTTGCCTAATATCTAAAACACAACCCAGGCTCTCATCTCAATCCTTGTGGGCCAGGCCTCTGGTGGAACTTTCTACAATCCCCGGCAGCTCTAACTAGGGGTGGAGGACATCCTTCACCCTCTTTCTCCCCACTGTGGTTGATGTTGGAAGGGAAAGAGTCCCATGGCCACAGCTCAGAATTGCCTCTCTTTTTTCATACACAGCTTGGGTTTCTGTGGGCTCTGTTTTTCCCTCTGCCACTCTTTTTCTTGTATCCTCCTGACTGTGTCCCTGATCCTGGGAAAGAGTTAGATCTGACGGCTGAACTATGAAAACATGAACAAATCGCAAAGACAGACAGACAGACAGACAGACAGACATGAGAACTAAGCTCAGGAAATGCCTCTTCCAGTATCTTTCTCAAGTAACCTTCTCAGCTTTGGAGGACATTGACAAAGTCCCCCACAGTGCCTTGCGCTAAATAGTTGTTCAATAAACACGTATTAGAGTAAGGTCTATGTCCTCCCCATACTGCGTGTGAGAGGCCACATGTGGAGCCAACTGCCTCTCTCACATGTCAACATGGGCTCGTTTAGCAGATCAACTCACAGATCAACCATCTGTTAGAGAAGGATGCCTTTGAGTCTCAGGGACTCCCCAGGTGCTGATGCAATAAGACAAGGGAAGATATATTTTGAAGCCTGGGACAGAGGGGAAGCCGAGTGGGAGAGGTAGATGCTACAGAGAAAGGTGGAAGGGAATGGAGTCAAGGAAAGCGGAAGAAAGTCATTCAAGAAAGTGTGGGAGACTCTGAAGCCAGCCAGTGATGATGGCAACAATAATAATACGATAATGGCCATTGGTGAGGTGCTTCCCAAGGCCTTGGGAGCTAAATCACTTCCCTCTCGCTCTGCAGGGGATGTTTGTGGGGTCACTTTGTATTTTACTTTTCAGTCCCCAAGGCCCGGGAAGGGATCACTGGGCCAGTGCCACATGTCCTCAGCCCAGGTTCTGGGCTGTCATGCAGGGAGGGCCGTGTCTTTCAGCAGGAGATTAGTGTGCTGGGTAGAGCAGGAGGAAGCCTCTAGGGAGGGCTGGGGCAGCAGAGGAGTCAGCTGTTGCAAAACCAGACAAGTGGGCTGAGCCTGAGTCCCAAGCCCTGGGCCAAGTCCTTTCACCGCGGCTCGGAGCCAGCCTGGGGAAATGAGTTCACTGGCTGGCTCCCGTCCAGGTCTGATCGGCCTAGGATGAGGGTAGGTTCAGGATACTGCCTGGTTTCCTGCTCTGGGCATTCCTGCCGGCCCCCCGTCCCCCAGTTGCCCCCAGCAGGGCCGACTGGCCTACAGGCCTGCAGAGGATCAGGCTCACCTCCTCCAAGAAGCCTTCTGGGCTCCCTAGAGAAAAGGTTTCCCCAACCTTCGGATCTCTGTCCGTCTTGTCTTTGTGACCCAGGGTGAGCTGTTTCTGGGCAGGGCCTGACATCCATCCCTTTCCTGGTCTCCACAGCACTTGGCAAGTTGTCTCCTACACAGGGGGGTCCTTAGAGAACCAGCTTTGAGGTCAGATAGACTTGGGTGCAAATCCTGCCTCCGCCTCTAATCAGCTGTGTGACATGGGCCAGAGGCATTCTGTGAGCCTCAGTTTCCTCATCTGTAAACTGGTGATAAATATTTTTTAGGACAGTGTGAGGATTAAATTAAATAATACCTGTGAAGTGCTTCTAGCTCAGTGCTAGACATGTACAGGCTGGCCACCACGTCTCAAACAGGTTCTATTAGTTTGTCATGTATGGTAATACAGTATTAATAAATCCTTTATCATGTTTTTTTTAACATCTTTATTGGAGTATAATTGCTTTACAATGGTGTTAGTTTCTGCTTTATAACAAGATGAATCAGCTATACATGTACATATATCCCCATATCTCCTCCCTCTTGCGTCTCCCTCCCATCCTCCCTGTGCCACCCCTCTAGGTGGTCACAAAGCACCGAGCTGATCTCCCTGTGCTATGCGGCTGCTTCCCACTAGCTATCTATTTTACATTTGGTAGTATATATAAGTCCATGCCACTCTCTCACTTCGTCCCATCTTACCCTTCCTCCTCCCCGTGTCCTCAAGTCCATTCTCTACGTCTGCGTCTTTATTCCTGTCCTGCCCCTAGGTACTTCAGAACCATTTTTTTCTTTTTTTTAGATTCCATATATATATGTGTTAGCATATGGTATTTGTTTTCCTCTTTCTGACTTACTTCACTCATTTATCATGTTTTTGCCCACGTTTTCAGATGATGCACATCCTGTGGAAAGCCCTCCATCCGTGGTCGTCCACTCACAGTGGTAAGCAGGTGGGTGCCCCAATGCTTGCTACCTCCTGGAGCCCAGATTTCCCTTGGTTGTTTCTCCTCAAGGCCACCTCAGCCTGCCCCCCACTTCTAGCAAGGGCTGCCCCCCCAGATCTGGCTTTGGTGACCGAGGAGAGTATGCAGAGGCAGGCTGGGCTATGCGCCTGCCCCAGGGAAAAGGTAGTTCAGGAATCGGCTGTCTTGTAGGGATTGGACACAGCGTTCATTAGAGGCCAACGAAACACCTGTAACTTGACATGCTGCCTTGGGACCCCAGGAATCAGCATTTGTACCTAATTGCTGTCTGCTTGCTTGCCTGATTCTCCTGTTTAGGAGAATCAGGAAAGTGGGCAGACTATTAGTGTCTGCTAAATCACCAATCCAACCATCCTATAAATATTTATTGAGCACTTACTATAACCAGGATAATATGCTACAAGGGGTTGCACGGACACAGAGGTCTAAGAGATGGTCCCTGGCCTCAGGGAGCTGAATGCCTGTTTGGGGGGACAGGAGAAGGTCCCCAGAATAGCACAAGGTGAAGTTCGAAGAAGGAAAAGACAACCCAGACCTGAGGAATCTGGGGAGAGCTCCCCAGGGCAGGTGCCCAGGTCTGACTTAATTCTCCATTCTTACATGGAAACATTACATTTGGGATCATTTGAGAGGATACTGGTGGCGGGGCTATCACTAATCTGAAAATGAGCTCCTCCTTTTGGGCTTCTAGAGCACGGGGTGGCAAATTTCCTCCATAATGGGCTAGATGTTCAATACGGTCTTTCCTCCTCCTCCTCTTCCTCCTTCTTTTTATAATAACCCTTTTAACATGTAAAAACCATTCTTAGCTCATAGGCCATACAAAAACAGGCCAAAGGCCAGATTTGGCTTGCAGCAGTAATTTGCCAACCACTGTTCTGGAGAATTACCAGGAGCTTGATATCGTTACAAGCAACAAGAGTAATACCTTGGTCCCTGGTTTAGTGTGTAGGCACTACGGTCTGCACTTTCCCTAAATTATATGTAACTCTCACAACAACCCAGTGAGCTAGGCACTATTATTTTGCCTTTTATAGGTGAGGAATTGAGGCTCAGAGAGGTTAAGTAACTTCCTCAAGGGCACTCAGTGAAGAGGGGCAGACGCTGGATTTGAATCTAGGTCTCCTTGACTCAAGCACCCACTCTCTTAGCCGTGGTGTCATACCAGCCTCAGCACAGAGGCTGGGGTAGTGCTTTTCCTTCCCATGGCTCCTGGGAATATCCATGTGATTAAGGAATGAAAAAGTACAGGAAAAGTAGTCCAGAATTGAGGAGAAGAAAAGGTTGATAAGGAACCCAATCTGGCTTTCCAATGTCGTTCCTGCACTCCCAGGTCCTTTCACATCTGGAAACCTTCTTTTCCTGCCTCCCCTGCCCTTTCTCCTCAGCTTTGAAGAGGGCTCTTTTCAGGCACTTTTAATAGCTTCTGGGGCATTAATTAAACGCGAGTCTGGATTCATTCATTCATTATACACATGGTTCCATTCCAACGAAGATCTGATGCATGAAAAAGGTCGCATATGATCATTCTTTCCTCAAAAAGAGTGGGGGGGCTTCCCTGGTGGCGCAGTGGTTAAGAATCTGCCTGCCAGTGCAGGGGACACGGGTTCGAGCCCTGGTCTGGGAAGATCCCACATGCCGCGGAGCAACTAAGCCCGTGAGCCACAACTACTGAGCCTGTGTGTCTGGAGCCTGTGCTCCGCAATGGGAGAGGCCGTGACAGTGAGAGGCCCACGCACCGCGGTGAAGAGTGGCCCCCGCTCGCCGCAACTGGAGAAAGCCCTCGCACAGAAACGAAGACCCAACACAGCCAAAAATAACTAACTAACTAACTAAATTAATTAATTAATTAAAAAGAGTGGGGCAAATAGCTACCAGCTCTGAGAACACACTTGACAAAATTTTTATTATTTTCCTTGCCATTGAATAAATTCAGAGAGGAAATTAAAATGCAGAGAAGAAAATAAATACATTTGTTACCTTGTAGAAAGAATTACTTTGTAATTTTAAAAAATGTAACAAAGATAAACACACACTCACACATCTGTCAGGCACAGCAGGAAAGAAAGGGGTGATTTCTGGATTGTTTTCCCAGGGACAGCACCTGCCTCAGTAGAGACTTGATGGGCTCAGCCTGCAGCAGGTCAAGAAAACTCCAGAGCGTGTGAAGTAACGTTTGCAACTTCTCAGCATAGAATAAGGAATCAAGAAGTGTCGGCTGTCATTAGTATCTCCATCAGCCCACTCAGTTGGAATGAGCCGAATTCGTGAACAGTTGCTGGAGTCTTCCTGCTCTGGGAGGGTGACAGCAGCTGACTCCGGAGTCCTGGCTCCAGAGGCAGAAAAGAGAGCAGGGAGGACAGAAACACCACCAAGCTCACACTGGGGGGAAACTCATTTTTGAAAATGAGAAACAGACTAGGAAAGCTGTAACGCATCCACAGCAAGGCTGCTTCTCTGGGGAGTCCGAGGCCCAACAAGCCCACGGTTTGGGGGTTACTTGGGGTCCCCCAACTCAGCAGTTCTCACAGAATGTCCTGCAGACCCTCAGGGATCCCTGAGACTCTTTCAGGGGGTCTGAGAGGCCCAGACAGTTTTCATGGCGATACCACGGCTGCACGACACTCACACTGCTGGTGCAAAAGCAGAGGTGGGTGTGAATGTGGGCACCTGGGCGTGAACCAGTCATCATCTCCGTCAGAAAGAAAAGGAAAAAAAGAAAGAAAATGCCACACAGATGCAGAAAACAACCTTAAGGTTACCAAAGGGGAAATGGGGGTGGAGGGATAAATTAGGAATTTGGGATTAACAAAAGGGAAAAAAGAAAGAAAATGCCAGTTACAGTTAGACATGTCCTTGATGAAGCAGTCCAACTATTAATTATATTAAATCTCAGCCCTTGAGTAGGTGTCTTTTTAATATTCTGGGTGATGAAATGGGATGTACACTGCTGTGTACCCAAGTGAACGTCTACAGGACAAACATTTGTGCCACTATTTGAGTTGCAAGCTGAACTAGCCACTTTTCTGTGGGACACTGCCCAGAACGACTGATGTACAAACTCCAGTTCTTTACACTTGTATCTGGCACACAGATTCCCGAAGCTGGCTGAAGTGGATTTTCACTATTGGCCAAACTAGAGCAACAGGAACTGAATTTATTCTCTCACTTTAAACAACTTAAAAAAAAAAAAAGCCAGACAAAATATGGGAAATAATGGTCTTCAGATACTGGACAACAGACAGTGTAACTGAGCAGGACCCTATGAGGCCTTCCCAGAATAGACCCCCCCCATGTCCTCCACCTGCCTTCTTGTCTGTAGAAAAACTTTAGCCAAATAATAAATTTAATCAGAGAAGTGAGAAAATGTGGAAAGAAAGGAAAACAGTCAAGCAAGCCAAAATAATAATACTTTAGCCATTAAACAAAGTCAAGGACCTTTAGTTCCTCCTCAAAGACTGTAGATAATATCCTGAGCCATGTCCTTTGAGTTGTTTTGCCAAGACTGAAACCTCCACCAGGTGGAAGAAGTTAACTGTTTGCTGCCCACAAGCACATAGACCCCAGACCGGTTGGAACCAGAAGGTTGATGATGCTGACTGCCAATTACCTCACCACTAACCAATCAGAAGAAGGTCCACGAGCTGATCACACACCCCACAACCCCCTTCCCTCACCCTGTCCTTATAAACCTTTCCCTGAAAGCCTTCAGGGAGTTCGGGACTTTTAAGCACTAGCTGCCCAGGACTCCTTGCTTGGCGCCTGCAATAAACGCTGCACTGTCCTTCACCACAACCCGGTGTCAGTAGGTTGGCTTTACTGCACGTGGGCAAGCGGACCCAAGTTTGGTTCGGTAACAACAGCTCAGGACAGTGATCCCTGAGAGAAGGGAGTCCCAGCTCATTGTCTGGAGAGCTTCCAGGCCACGGTGCAGTGAGGGCACGCACAGAGCAGCGGTCTCCCCGAATTGAGAAAACAGAGCTGCAGACTCAGAGGGGCCCAGGTGGCTAGGATGTGGAGCACAGAGCACAGGAGAGGAGAGAGCGCTGTGGAGGGTTGTTCTTGAGTCTCTGGTAAGCACTGAGATGGCCCTGAAGGCCTGGGCAGAGGACCTCTGCTCCTGCTAAAAGGATTCAAGGCAGCAGCGACTTTATGTAGATGAGGTTGTGAGGGGCACAGAGAGCCCCCTGAAATGACTCTTTATGTGTTTTTGTTCTTCGCCCCAGAACCTCTAACCTCTCAGCACCCAAATTAACCAACAGGATTGAGGCTCAGGAAAGGGAGGGGCGAGAGCAGAGGGTTCATTGAGGAGGGAGGCCTGCACCTTACACCCCAAAGCTGTGCATCAGCAGAGGTATTCTGGAACTCACTCTGGCCATCCTCACTTAGAGCCAGAGCGGGTGGATTTACTAAGAAGCTAGTGAGGCTGAAGCTCTAGAGTTCCTCACTGACAAGTCCTGGGCGTGGTCTCCATTCACACTCCCAGGTCATGTTTTTGTCAACTTTATTTTTCTTCAGAGCGGCTCCCAAATTATATAAGCTTCAGGATTCACAAAGTCTGGATTCTCCTCTGGTATAAGGAGGTTTTCCACCTCGATTCCTGTCTTCGGACTGTGTGCTGCACTCTTTATGTAACATAAAATGTCCCATTGACAAACCAGCTCATTGTTATTCATTCGTCTATTTAGCAAAGGTGCCCTAGACCAGCTCTCTCGGACGCAGGGCTGAGCATGACAGCTGTGGTCGCTGTCTTTACGGAACATTCAGTCTGACAGCGGAGAAGAGGGTTAGTAATCACCCGTGGTGATGTCACTGATCAGGTGGTGAGTGCAGTGAAGGGGTGTGGGGTGCTGTGAGCAAGGGCAGTGGGGCTCCCAAACTCTTCTGGAGGGTGGAGGTCAGGGGGCCTTCCCTGGAGAAGTGCCAGGCCAGGTGCATGGTGACTGCCGGGAGGGGTGGCTTCCAGGCAGAATGGGCGCCGTGCGGCAAGGGCTGGGAGGGGGAGGAGTGCAGCCGGTATGAGGAGCTGAGGAAGGCTAGCGTGGGTGCCGGGGCATGGGTGGGGGCATGGGTGGGGACGGGGCTGGGATGCTCAGCAGGGGTCAGTCCCACAGGCTGCTGCCAGCTGGGGTTAAGGATTTTTACTTCTCAAGTATTTCTTTTCAGGAAGACCCAGGGCTGGGACCAGACTGCCTTGGCAGGGTTTCAGCCCAAATCATAGGCTCTCTTTACGATTCTTTATAATTCTGCTCACATCAAAGTCAAAATTGCCTGCATCTGGATGGCCACTCTCTCCAGGCCAAATTACAGACACTGATCTCGGAGTGTCCAACGGCAACTCGCCGCTTCCACCGCAGCCCCTGCAGGCTCGGCCGGAGCCCGGCCTGAAAGGAGAGCCAGGGACAGGGACAGGGACAGGGTGTGGGCGGATGGATGGTGGCTACAGAGGTCACCTGGGTGACCACACCTCAGAGGAAGCCATCCGGGGTCTCACCTTGCCAGGGAATATTGGTACCCAGAGTAAACTGCCCGTAAGCCTCACCCTGCAATGTTGCCTGTGTGTGAGTGCACCCCTGCCACCGGGTCACGACTGTCCTTAAACCATTTCCTAGGAGCCCACAAGCTGTTCTCTGGGATGAGCTTAGGGAAGGATGGATGTGGGAGGGTGTAGTGGGACCTGTCCGTTTTGTGCCAGGCACTGTGCTGCTGGGCGTGTGCCATGTCGTCAATTCAATCCTCACCTGCACCTGGCAGATATTTGTGTCCCAGAATAAACTCGGGACTCTCGGTTTAAGCTTTAGCTTTCATTCATGAGGTGTTGCATTCAGAAGTAACACTGGTCCTACATCCAGATATAAATGAAAAGCAATTTAAATTGTTTCTGTTTTCTCTTGAAAAACATCTAAGGGGATTGCATCAATATATCCAAGAAGCATAACCAAACGTTTAGAATCGTGGGCTCGCACACATCTGCTCCCACCCACCTTGTGAGAGTAGAGTGGACGCTCCAAGGTCCCTCATTGTCCCGTCTCAAAACAGCCCCAAGCTCTCAGGGAACGTCTCTCTCTCTCTCTCCTCCCCTTTACCCCTCAAGATGGATGGTTCTTGACTCCTCCCACCAACAATCAATTTAGCATTCTCAGTCCACTCAAGGTCCACTCAATTCGATAGGCACAGCCTCCCACCTCTTTCCAAAGGTCTCTGCCCCAGAGCCACACAATTATGTTTAGTGAAGCCTTTGATGTTTAGAAGGAGGGAGAAGGGGGTCTTGTAACACTGGAATCATCAACTGGCTGGCAGGCCTGGGTACCCCCTGGAGTCTGGCTCCTATGCCCATGTCAGACCTGCAGGCTAAGTGACTGTGGGACGGGAGGGGACAGAACCTGTCCATCTGGGGAGGGGCGGCAGGTGGCAGCTGGAGCGGCCTTCCCTTCATCAAAGCATGCAGGCTGGCTGCAGTTTATGGGAGACAAGCAGTCCCACCTCTTTGAGGCCTCTGCTGAGTGAGCCAAGGGGATCAGTCCAGATAAAAAAGGACAGAAAAATCCATGTCACTGATTCTTTTTCCACTGAGGATGAGAAGAAACAACCAGAATCCTTCCGCAGCTGCCAGACGAGAGAGAGGGGCAGCTGCCTTTGGTGTGTCTCCCGTCCTGCTCTGATTGCCGTGTTTCCCCTCAATATCATAACCCGCTGGTGTCAGTGGTTTATCACTGGCTGTGGTTCAGTTTCTTTCTCTCTTCTGCGCCAACCTGCTTACAAATACTAGATCTCACTATCAATGTCTGCACATTAGACTCACCTGGGAAACTTTTACCAAAATGGCTCCCCAACTGCCAGACCAATTAAATCCAAATGCCTGGGGTATGACTAGAGCATCAGCATTTTTAAAAAGCTCCCCCGCAAAGCTGGTCAGCCGCATGTAAATCAGTGAAGTTAGAACACTCACACCATTCACAAAAATAAACTCAAAATGACTTAAAGACTTAAATATAAGACATGACACCATAAAACTTCTAAAAGAAAACACAGGCAAAACATTCTCTGACATAAATTGTAGCAATGTTTTCTTAGGTTTATCTCCCAAGGCAAAAGTAGAAATAAAAGCAAAAATAAACAAATGGGACCTAATCAAACTTATAAGCTTTTTCACAGCAAAGGAAACCATAAATAAAACGAAAAGACTAACTATGGAATGGGAGAAAATATTTGCAAACAATGTGACTGACAAGGGCTTAATTTCCAAAATATACAAATAGCTCATACAACTCAATAACAAAAAAACCAAACAACCCAATCAAAAAATGGGCAAAAGACCTAAATAGACATTTCTCCAAAGAAGACACACAGATTGCCCAACAGGCACACAAAAAGATGCTCAACATTGCTAATTATGAGAGAAATGCAAATCAAAACTACAATGAGGTATCACCTCACACTGGTCAGAATGGCCATCATCAACAAGTCTACAAATAACAAATGCTGGAGAGGGTGTGGAGAAAAGGGAACCCTCCTACACTGTTGGTGGGAATGTAAATTGGTGCAGCCACTATGGAAAACAGTATGGAGGTTTCTTAAAAGACTAAAATTAGAGTTGCCATATGATCTAGCAATCCCACTCCTGGGCATATATCTGGAGAAAACTATAATTCAAAAAGATATATGTACCCCAATGTTTATAGCAGCACTATTTACAATAGCCAAGATACGGAAGCACCTAAGTGTCCATCAACAGATGAATGAATAAAGAAGATGTGGTATATACATACACTGGAATATTACTCAGCCATAAAAAAGAATGAAATAATGCCATTTGCAGCAACATGGACGGACCTAGAGATTATCATACTAAGCGAAGTAAGTCGGAGAAAGACAAATGTCATATGATATCACTTATATGTGGAATCTAAAAAAATGATACCAACGAACTCATGATACCAAACGAACTTCATGATACCAAATGAACTCATTTACAAAACAGAAATAGACTTACAGACATAGAAAACAAACTTATGGCTACCAAAGGGGAAAAGGACAGGGGAGGGATAAATTGGGAGTTTGGGATTAGCAGATATATAGTACTGTATATATCGATAAAATAGATGAACAACAAGGTCCTACTGTATAGTACAAGGAACTATATTCAATATCTTGTAATAAACTGTAATGGAAAAGAATCTGAAAAAGAATATATATATATAACTGAATCACTTTGCTCTACACCAGAAACTAACACAACATTGTAAATCAGCTATACTGAAATAAAAACAAACAAGCAAACAAACGAACCAGGGTTGAGACCATGAGACCCAGAAGCAGTCAGGACTTGGAGGTTCCTTAGCACTCATCAGGAGCCCAGGCCACTGGGGCACACTCACGAGCTGGGGACCCAGCCCCTGGACACGGGGGGATTGCGTCTTGCTCAGCAGAGGGTGCTGGCTGTGGTGTGGGCAGGAGCTGTAGGGTCTTGCAGCTCAGAGAGCAGCACTGAAGTCCAGGCTAATATGGCAGCTTTTCCTTCCCCACCTCCTTGCCCTCAGCATCCCACTGCCTCCAGAAGGCCTGAGCAGGGAGAAGTGAGAGGAGAGGCCCGAGGGCTGAGGTTCAGCTTGGCCACCGCGTCTCCAGCTTTCCCAAGGAGCATTTCTGCTGCTCTGAGCTGGGTTCCAAACCCAAGGGAGTTTTTGCAAGTTATTAATCCCTATTAAATAGCCAGCCATTAATCTCAATTAACTTGACTGCTTAATTAGGCAGAGCAAAAAAAAAGGGAGGAAGACTGTCGAAATGAAAATAGCTCATGGCACACAGACAGGCTGTGTGGTCTTTTGAGAACCAGCAGGAGTCAGGAGGTCCGAGTTCTGTTTGCCCTTTTGCCAAGACCTGAGGGGAGCAAGAGTTCACAATGCTAAACCTCATGGACAGGCCGTTTCGGTTACAGGGCATTTGCTATGCAGATGAGCAAATTTCAGAGATTTGGAAAAATAAATAAATTCAAACTTAAAACTGTACTGAATAGCCTATAATTTCTCTTTGCCACAAACTGCATTTCAGACTTGTGCCCTGTTATTAGTATCCCATTATAAACATTGATCAGGATCACACAGCAGTGTCGATGGGAATAACTGGCACTCAATAAACAGTTATTAAATAAAAATGTTTTCTAAGATCCTGAGCTGGGGTATCAGTGGTTTACTTTGCTGCTTTATATTAGTGCATGTTCATTGTAGCAAGTTTGAAAGATGCAGAAAAAGACAAGGAAGTTGACTTGAGATCACTGTTGTGAACAGCTTGTGTATGTATTTCTAGTTCTCTTTTTCTAGGTACATATACACAGCTTTCAAAGATCAAATCTCTAATATGAAAGTAAGCGGGGATGGGCCTTTGGCCTGGAAGAGTTTTAGGCCTCTGTAGTAGACTGTTAGCCCAGCTCCCCCATACTGTGGGAGGACCCACCCTCCCACTGCTGTGAGTCTGATACTGATGGCTCACAGCTGTGTACTTCTGTGGAGACTTGCCCTTGGCCAGATGGGAGCTGCCAACCCTGAAAATGCCTGGGAGGTTATCCAGGGAGGTTATGTCCTTCTCCCAAGGGCAGCCCACAGTCAATGACTGACTAATACTCGGTGTAAAAACCTGGCTCCCTTGCCTCAGGGCAGAAAAACTTTGTGGGGTCACTTATGTTCCAGAGCTGCCCTAGGGATCAGGCTGAGGTTAGAGTTCAACCTCTGTGCTTAGCTTCTTCCCCTGCCTCATCCTACACCACCTTACAGGTTTCTCTGGAGAGCACTTCTACAAGAAGTCTCTTTCAGCTCTAGCCCTCCAGGACCAAAACATGAGTCTAGGGCCTCGCTACTCAAAGTGCGGTCCAGGGACCGGCAGTTTCAGCAACACCTGGGATCTTGTTAGCAATGCAGAGTCTCAAGCCTCATGCCAGACCTACTAAGTCTACATTTGCGATTGAAACAGACCCCAGGGGGATTTGTATACACATTACAGTTTGAGAAGGCTGTCCCAGATTATCCTAGATTATCAGTGTTGGAGAGAAAGAGAGCTCTGAATAGAACCCAGTGGGGGAAAGTGATTCTTCTGTGGCCTAACTTCCACTGGAGCCTGGGAGGTTGGATAAAGGGAGAATACTGTGTTAGAAGTTCTAAGGATTTGAGCTGCATCCCTGCAGACAGGGAGAGGAATACCTTTTTGAGGAAACTAGAGACAGTGGAAGCACACAAGGAGCTGGCAAAACCGAAGATTTACCCTAGGCAGGGAGGTTGAGCGGTTCCTGGATAAGGAGGCCGCGGCATGTCATGCACAGTCTCTAATCCCTCCTCTTCCACCAAAAAATTCATGGAAAGGCCTGGGGTGAGTCTCCCCGCTCTCTGAGCATCTGTCCTTTCATATATAACAAGGGATCTGGACACGTGATGTCTGAGATGCTCTGCCGATCACACCCTGTATGGGTCTAAGAAAAACACAAAAAGTGGCCTCTAGAATTGCAATCACAAGCCTCAGGCAAAGGTGACAGACACATTAATTGAGAGAGGCAGTTGCTAGGATAAGGGGACCCCCAGGGCAAAATTTAGGACCTGTCAATCAGTTCTGTTTCATTGTATCAAAAATTTTTTTACCGAAGAAGGGAAGGAAGGAAGGAAGGGATGGAGGGAGGGAGGAAGGAAAAAAGAAAGAAGGCTGAAATCACAGAGTGGGTACTCTCCAGGAGGTACTTACAGGGATCGAGGGAAACAATGGGGCGAGCAGCAATTCTTCCAGCTTGTGGAATCAAATGGTATGGACAGAATGGGCCTGAAATCAAAGAAGAGTCAGTGTCAAGTCACATGGCCTCCTGCACAGCAGTGTGCCTCCCAGAGCTTGTGTAAAGCTTGGAGCTCAGTTGCACACCCTGGAGCCACATCTACCTGGTCAAATTCCAAATGGTGAATGAATAGGGCTGTTCCTGGACAAACTTGAACTGGCGAGGCTATCTTCATACCCTCCTCAGCCATCCTCCTTCCTTTAGAATTTTCCTTCTGTGTCTCAGATGCCCAGAGCTGCTTAGCAACCTCCCAAAGTGGTACCTGATCAAGGCTGGCCCCCTATAGACAAGGCCTATGTTCTAGAATTTTCCCAACTTTTAGGTTAGTTTCCTCTCTTGTACCATCCAATCTGGGAGCCACCAGTCACATGTGGCTATTTAAGTTTCAAATTTCAATTAATTGGGCTTCCCTGGTGGCGCAGTGGTTGAGAATCTGCCTGCCAATGCAGAGGACACGGGTTCGAGCCCTGGTCTGGGAAGATCCCACATGCTGCGGAGCAACTAGGCCCGTGAGCCACAATTACTGAGCCTGCGCGTCTGGAGCCTGTGCTCTGCAACAGGAGAGGCCGCGATAGTGAGAGGCCTGCGCACCACGATGAAGAGTGGCCCCTGCTTGCCACAACTAGAGAAAGCCCTTGCACAGAAACGAAGACCCAACACAGCCATAAATAAATAAATAAATTTAAAAAAAGAAATTGCAAAAAAAAAAAAATTTCAATTAATTAAAATTAAATAAAAGTACGGTTCCTCAGTCACACTAGCCACATTTCCAGCGCTCAATAGCCATGTATGGCTAGTGGCCACATTGGACAGTGCAGATAAAGGACATTTCCAGTGTCACAGCAAGTTCTACCTGACAGTGCCGCTGGCCCCTTGCCTCATGACCTTAGCACTCAACTTTAAGATTCCCAGGCCTCCTTACAAAAATTTGGATGTAGGAAGGGTGAGCAGGAAATGGTTTGGGGGACCTTGTGCCCAGAGCTGTTTTAAACTCTTACTTTCAATTCCACTGTTTTGAAAAATTACAACTATTATGGTTAAGATTAGCAATGACCATTACAATGGACTGAATGTTTGTGTCCCCTCAAAATTTCTGTGTTGAAATCCTAACCCTCAGTGTAATTAGGAGGTGGGGCCTTCAGGAGGTGATTAGGTGATGAGGGTGGAGCCCGCATGAATAGGATTAGTGCCCTTATAAAAGAGATCCCAGAGAGTTCTCTCGCCCTCTTTCTGCCATATGAGGATACAATGAGAAGAGGGTCCTCGCCAGAATCCAACCATGCTTGTTCTCTGATCTTATGCTCCAGCCTCCAGAACTGTGAGAAATAAACTTCCGTTGTTCATAAGCTACCCCATCTGTGATGCTTTGTGACAGCAGCCCAAGCAGACTAAGACAGCCATACAGCTGCTCTGAAAGCAATTCTGAGGCCATGCTGGGCATTTCATTCAGTATACTGGTGGAAGGTAGGCAACTTAGTTGATGAGGGGGTCAGGGGGCCAGGAGAGGAGGGGTACAGAGATTCTCAGAGCCAAAATGTTCAGAGAACAGCAGATGGTATCTGAAAGCACAATTACTGTTCCCTCTTGATAGATGCCTCATGGGACCCTTAAATATAGATTATTCAAACTAATTTTATTCAGTGACACTTGCTCTCAAGTTTCTTGTTCTGATTTTGCTTTAATATGAGTTAAGATCCTTTCTGGTTTCCCACTTTCCTGGAATGTGCTGGGGAGAACACGTGGTACAGCAGAGAGAGGATGAACTTCAGCATGAGACAGCTTGACTTGAATCACCGCTTTGCCATGTGAGCTGTGAGACGGTGGGCAGGCTGTGTCAGATCTCTGAACTTGCTGCCTCACCTGAGGGATGAGCGCAGAAATACCTGTCTCACATTGCTGTGGTAAAGACTCAGCAAGGTAACGTCCACGAAATTGCCCGCACAACGTCTGACACGTGCCGGGAACTCAACAAATATTAGCCTCCCTCCTCTCATTCTCCTCCTGCTGAGCTTTTACAGCAACAGTGCTCTGTACTGCAACCCAAAATCAAACTCTTGCATTATTTTCTTCTTCCTCCAAAGGCTTTGAATTCAGGGGCTGGCCATTTCTCCTTTACCCACTAGTATTTGGAAAGAGGAGGCATTCATCAGCAGCAGCTTTCTTCTCTTTCCTGGCTGTGTCAATTTCTCTGCAAACTACCAACCCTTTATTTTGTGGCTGGGTTTTGTAATTCACAAGTTGGTGTGGGTATTTCTTGGAAATGGCACAGGGGTGATCTTCTCTGGGGGTTTATCAAAACTGCTGAATTCGGACTCTTTTTGCCAAAGCCCCTTCTATAGGATGTGGAGCAGATGGTGGGTTGGCAGACGCTGTCCTAGCAGGAGACGGGCGCCTACAAAACAAGGGCTCTGAGGAATATGTCAGAGAGAGGTGCCCAGGTCCCACAGGAGGGGACACTCAGCGTAGACGGACGGGCTGGCTACAACGCAGCCCTCCCTGTCCCACCAGGTAATGCTGCGGCTGCTGCACACATGATGGAACCCTTGTAATCAATCCAGGTGTCAATCCAGATGGCCTGTGACGGAGGGATGGGGGCCACAGGTGGGCAGGTGGGTAACGGAGCTCTGGCAGCCCTCTTCTGTGCATGGTTAATGCATGAGGTGATATTCAATCACCTCCAGTGCAGCAGGTGGGAGCAGGAGAGCAGCTAACTATGCAGAAAATTACCGGCCTAGAGACCACTGGAGTCAGGCTGTAGCTGAACAGTGGTCCCACACTGGTCCCTAGTACGTTGTTTCCAGAGGTGGCCGGGGAGGATTTCCTGTCGACTGGATTAAGTAAGCCCACCTCCTTCCCTCAAGGAGAAAGAGAGAGACGGCACAAGGGCTTCTGTCTTTTGCCCTGAGTGATGGTGCGGGGGGATCACTTTCAATTCTGGACAACTTTGGAAAAGGCTGGCATGTGGGAGGGAAGTCAGCACAAGGAGCAAGGCCAGGCCAAGAACAGGACTGACAGGGGCACTGTTTTTGGCCAAGACTGGGGACCAGAACCCAGAGAAGGGGGAGAGGCAGCAGCCACAGTGGGGAGAACTGCATTTCACCGAGAAGTAACTATGCTGACAAGAGCTGGCGGCCGTGCCTGCCCTTGAACACGATGGCTGCCTTGGCCCTTGCCTGGAGGCTGTCCATCCACCCACCCTGATCCGCAAGGGGCCCAGCTGACAACTCCCCTCCGCCCTGAGACCGCGACACAGGGGAGCAGGTCTGTGCTCTCAGGGCAGGTGGCAGCTCTCAGCCAGAGAGCCCATATTCTCAGGGTTCTTTCTGATTTATTCTCCGAGGTTAGAGCTAGGAGTGGTTGACAGAGAGGGAGGGAACATTCTTCAAGGGCAGGAAACAGGGTGGGCAAAATTTCAGTGGTGAGGAAATGAACTGTCTAAGTGTGGAGTCGCGTGTCATTTAGCGAGGCCTGGGCACGTGCACCAGATCAAAGTTCTTGTGTCTCAAACAAATTCCTCGTTACCACCCTCCCCCCTGGTCTCCTCCACCCCTCAGTCCTCCTGGCTTGAGGATGAACAAAGGGAACTCCCTCCTTCTAACCTTTTAGTAACTCCAGCCAAACCCTTTAAAGCCATCCTCTCCTCCTCTCAAGCCCCACATGCACTCCCTCAGAGAGCCTTGTTTCTCCTCCTTCAGGAATCCCACCATCTAATCTAAACCACCATTCGTTGTTTCCCGGCTGGTCTCCCTGCCTCCTGCGTGACCCCCTTCCAATCCATCCTCCAAACTGCATCCCAAGTGATCTTCCAGAACATCTCTCCCCTTTTAAACCACCCCCCCCCACCATGGTTCTCTACACTCTACAGGATAAAGCAAAAGCTCCTTTATCTGGCTTATAATGCCTTTTGTGATATTACCCCTTCTTATTTTTCACATTCCTCTCACATCACTCCCCTCCCCCACTGCTGGCCCCCATACACACACACCATCCAGCCCTTTATTTATTCATTTTATTAGTAACTCATTCATCAAATATGTATCGAGTGCTTACTACGTGCCAACCCCTGTTCTACGTACTGAAAATACAGCAATGAACCAAACATATGATCTGCCCTCAGAGGGCTTACATTCTTTAGCAGGAGGACAAAAATCTGTAAATGGGCAAATACACACTATGTCAGATGATGATAAGGGCTAAGGAGAAGACGGAACAGAGGAGGAAGATGGTTGGTAGAGGTTTCCAGTGCTCACCTATGCCCAGTTGCCCTCTCCTTCCAGGCTATGGCCCAGCAGGTTCACCCTCCCTCACCACCCCCTGAAGTTAGTTGGGGCTAACAGACTTGTGGTTGCCAAGGGGGAGGGGGTTGGGGGAGGGATGCAGCGGGAGGTTGGGGTTAGCGGATGTAAGCTATTATATATGGAATGGATAAACAACAAGGTCCTACTGTATAGCACAGGGAACTATATTCAGTATCCTATGACTACGCATAATGGAAAAGAATATAAAAAAAAGAATGTATATATACGTATAACTGAATCACCTTGCTGTACAGAAGAAATTAACATAACATTGTAAATTAACTACACTTCAGTTTGAAAAAAAAGAAAAAAAAAAGTTAGATGAGGCTACATGACTAGTTCTGACCAATGGGTTGTGAGGCTTAGTGACGTGGGTGTCAGTGTGGGGCTAAAGCATTTGTTGGGGTGAGGTCTTCCAGCGCTCACCTCCCCTGCAGCAGCCACCAAGGAGCCTATGTGTTCCAGTGGCTACAAGACGGCAGAGTTGCCACTTGGAGGACATTTGTGCTGGTAAGTTGGCCAGACCTGCAGTGGATCTTGGGACAGAGATGTTCCGGATCTGAGGTGGTGTCAGTGAGGATGGAAGGGTTAGGGGGCAGGATCAGGAACAGTTTAGGAAGTGGACCCCCAGTGTGTAGAAGGAATTTAGGAGTTAAGGGTGAGAGAGGAGTCGGGGATGAGTCCCTGAATGGGGGCCTGGGTGCCCTAGGGGACACAGGGCCGAGGGAGAGAAGATGAATTCAATACGGGGCATGTGGCATGTGAGGGGTTGTTTATGGCACCATATCATAGGTATTTGGATCTAGGGGTCGGGCACCCAGAAGAGTGGTCTGGTTGTACAGATGAGGGAATCCGTGAGAAGCAGACGGTACGTGAAGCAGTGGGAGTGGCCGAGATCACCCAGGGAGAGGGGCAGAGGGGGGAGGTAATGGGCAGAGGATCTCCTAGCATTAAAAGGGGTTGGTAAGAGTCAAGGTCAGGGAGACTGAGAAAGAGTGGCTAAGGAGCTACACAAAGAGCAGGAAAGAACGGTTTAGGACAGGCTTCTCAGACCTCAACAGGCACACAAATCACCTGAGGATTTTGCAAAAAGGCAGAGCTGGCTGAGTAAGTCTGGGAGGGAGCATAAGACTCTGCATTTCCATAAGGCTCCCAGGCAGGGCTAATGCTACCGGTCTGCAGGCGGTATTTTGAGAAGCAAGGGTGTAGGCGAACGCAAGGAAGAGACTTTTCAGAAGGACAAAGTGGTTGGCCATGGGATTTTTCTCTGCAATGGTTGTTTGTCTCATGTAGGAGCAGAGAGTGAGGAGGACTGAGCCATCCTGGATGGAGGAATTCTGGGACAGGAAGTCTCTTCTCACAGTAACTAGGTCTACCTGGACCAGGTGATGCTATGGGTTCTGGGCTCCATCCTATGGATTTTGAAAGGCATGCTTTCTTCAGGTGGCCTTCCGGTGAGGTGTGCACATCCACAGGGCCCTCAAGGAGAGCAGGAGTGTCCCCTCCACCGCTGGAGCAGGGCCAGGGCTGTCTGAGATGACCTCTAACAGATGCAGCTGGACGGCCATTCTCCAGCCCTTCCCTGACCCATTGATGAATCTGCACAGATGTTTCACACCGCACCTCTGCATAATGCAGTCACGCCGACACCTGGCTCAGGGGCTTCCTCAGCTCTTGTAAAGAGCAGCTGAGGCACCCTTTGGAAGCTGGGGCACTCCTCTTACAGGACAACCCCACTTCTGAGAAAGACCCAGGATAGCCAGGTTGGACGGGGAACCCCCATTCCCCAAACTTCTCTGGCTCTCTCCAAGTGCACATCCCTCAGTAAGTCAGTCAGTGCTCTCCACAACTTTAGCCCTTATGCTTACCTCCCACTATGCCTTCCCCAGTACCCTTTTCCATCCCCCCGGCTCCCCTTTCCTCCAGCCATGACAATCTACTCCCCCTCCCGAGAAGACACCTTGAAATCTTGTGCCTCCTTTCTCCACTCCCCTCTCTGCCAACATTTCAAGGCCTGCCTCAAATTCTATCTCCTCAGGAAGTCTTCTCAGATTTCCCCATTAGGGTGAATCTCCCCACCACCATTAGCCCTTCTGTTTTAGAATTTCTCAGAGGCTGCTTTTGTTAGTTGGCTGATTACGTGTGTGTGTTTGCCCACCAGTTTTTGAACTTCTGGGGGTTGAAGACGCTGCCATATTCATCTCTGTCTCTGGGGCTGCTGCATATGGTTACACAGGTTGGACAGTGCACAAGAGCATCCAGCTTGGGTGGGGAGCAGGGGATGGGGTAGAGGGAGGGGGTTGTGGGATCTGATTTAGCCTGAGCTTTGCTCACCAAGCTGTGCTCCCTGGCAACGGCCTGCGTTGGCCCAAAGGAAGAGATGACTTTTTCTATTTCACACAAAGATGCTGTGTAGGAGAGAAGGGGCCTAGTCCGTGCCCCTCTCAGCATTTTGCTTTGCAGGTGACACAGCCCAGTTCTTTACCATAAATGCTAAATAGCAATTCAAGGCTATCGATGAGCAGAGCTGATCATGCCCTCTTTTCTAGCTCTGCCTCTGCGGGCCCCTTGAGTGATTCACTTTGTTAATCTGAAGACACTGTATACTTCTCTGAAAGGATTTAAGAAATCTGTCCCACATCATGACCCCTTTCTGGAAAGGTCTCAGCCCCTCCCTCCTGAATAGCAGTCTGCCTCTCCCCATCCTCTGGTGGGTCTCAGAGCCCCACGACATACCTGAGTGGCTGGTGGAAGATTCTATTACCAGAATCATGTGAGGACTGGGGCTAGCTGAAAAAATGACTGTGCATTTCTTTCCCCCAGAGTGAAAATTGTCCATTTTCCTATTTCCACCCAATCCAGTCCTTGGCGTCATCACATCCATCCACTCTTTGCCCAGCCTGCAGGAGGGGAGATTGTTAACAGGAAATTCCTTTCAGGGATGTCCAGAGGCCACTTGGACCTCCACATAGGACAGCCAAGGGAGCAAGAGCCAGCCTGGCTGTGCTTGGGGGCAGGAGAGAATGAGGAAGGTGGGTCAAGACAATAAGGCAGGTTGGCCTGTCATGGCCCGAGGCCCGGCTGCTTCTGAGGCCAAGAGTCACTTAGGGGAGCTATTCCTGAAAAGAGCTGAGACTGGTTAGGGGGGCCTTGACCTCCCAGACTCCTGCCCTTCTGCCTTTATCTTTGCTGCCCCTTCACTTTCCAGGCCCCGCATCTCTGCATGTCTTGGCTGGTCACCTTCCTTCTAAAAGTCTCTAGTCTTCTGGCTTCTGCAACGTGGCACCCCTGGTCTCTCTGGATCCCTTCCTTCCCAGGCCTCCTTTGTGCTTTCCCCTCCCGCTGCCCACCCTTGATCGCTGGTGGACCTCTAGCCTCACACAGCAGGCCTCCCTGGCTAGCCAACAGCGCAGCGGGGAGCCTCATAGCTCTTCTCTGCTTTGACAAATGTTTGAGTGCACACACATAGGTTACTTTTTAAAAATCAATATGGTTTCCTACTATGTGTACTGGCTGTGTTCTTGATTTCCCCTGATAGCACCATCATCCCCTTGTAGCAGAGGCAGAAGACTAGAATCATCTTTGACTCTTCCTATTTCTCATGCTTTCCAATTTAACCTTCTAAATCATTCTGGAATTGCCCTTCTTGTCTATTTGGACTATCTCTCTCCACTCATCACCTCTTACCTGGACGATTATAATCATTTTCTAATTGGTCTTCCTATCTCTAGGTTGGTCTCTTTTAGATTAATCCTTTATACCATTAAAAAAAGATTTTGGGGCTTCCCTGGTGGCGCAGTGGTTGAGAATCTGCCTGCCAATGCAGGAAACACGGGTTCGAGCCCTGGTCTGGGAAGATCCCACGTGCCACGGAGCAACTAGGCCGGTGAGCCACAATTACTGAGCCTGCGCGTCTGGAGCCTGAGCTCCGCAACGGGAGAGGCCGCGATAGTGAGAGGCCCGCGCGCCGCGATGAAGAGTGGCCCCCGCTCGCCACAACTAGAGAAAGCCCTCGCACAGAAACGAAGACCCAACACAGCCAAAAATAAATAAATTAATTAATTAATTTTAAAAAAAAAGATTTTGTTTTTGAGATAAAAGTCATATAATGTAAAACCCACCATTTAAACTATTTTAAAGTGTGCAATTCAGTGGGGTTTTTTTTAATAGATCTTTATTGGAGTATAATTGCTTCACAATACTGTGCTAGTTTCTTTTGTACAACAGAGTGAATCAGCCATATGCATACATATATTCCCATACCCCCTCCCTCTTGCGTCTCCCTCCCACCCCCCCATCCCACCTCTCTAGGTCATCACAAAGCACCGAGCTGATCTCCCTGTGCTATGCAGCTGCTTCCCACTAGCTATCTATTTTACATTCGGTAGCGTACATATGTCCATGCCACTCTCTCACTTCGTCCCAGCTTACCCTTCCCCCTCCCCGTGTCCTCAAGTCCATTCTCTATGTCTACACCCTGCCACTAGGTCACTACGTTCATCAGTACAATTTTTTTTTTTAATTAATTAATTAATTTATTTATTTATTTATTTTTGGCTGTGTTGGGTCCCCGTCTCTGTGCGAGGACTTCCTCTAGTTGCGGCGAGCGGGGGCCACTCCTCATTGCGGTGCACGGGCCTCTCACTGTCGCGGCCTCTCTTGCTGCGGAGCACAGGCTCCAGACGCGCAGGCTCAGTAGTTGTGGCTCACGGGCCCAGTTGCTCCGTGGCATGTGGGATCTTCCCAGACCAGGGCTCGAACCCGTGTCCCCTGCATTAGCAGGCAGACTCTCAACCACTGCGCCACCAGGGAAGCCCCCATCAGTACAATTTTTTTTGTTTTAGATTCCATAGTGGTTTTTCTAGTACATTTACAATGTTGTACAATCATCATCACTATCAAATTCCAGAATATTATACCAGTGGTTTTCGAACTCCAAGCCTTAGTCTATTACTGGGGAGCTGTGAAGTCAATTTAGTAATTTTAAAAAATGAAGTCACCATAGAATAGAATAGATCACAGAGCATTGCAAAGGTGAAAAGGTAACTACTGTTTCATGAAACTTTTGTTTCAGTTAGATGTTTTTGTATGGTCCAATGTGTGGTACAAGAAATTGAAATGAATTTCTAACTGTGAGTCATGATTTAAAAATGGGGGGGGGAGTGGGAAAACTACCATGAGTCTACACTGCCTACCTAGAGTGATTGTAAATTATAAATCCGAGTATGTCACCCCTCTATCTAATGCTTGCCATTGGCTCCCTAGCTAAATCAGTCATTAAGAAATGTTTCTTACGAGTCTACTATGTGCTAGTCACTGTTCTAGGTGCTGGGATACAGCAATAAACAGGGCAGACAAAAACACCTGCCCTGGTCCAGTTTAGATTCCAGATGGGGGAAACATAATACATAATAAAATTATACAGTATGTTAAAAGGCGATAAGTGTTCTGAAAGAAAAAAATTGAACAGGGTAAGGGGGTTTAGACTGTGGAATGAGGGAAGGAAGCTAATGCAGTTTGGAAAAGGATGGTCAGGGCTGGCTTCACCAAGAAGTAACATTTCAACAAGACTCAAAGAAGGCGAAGGAGTAAGCCATGTAGACCTGGGAAAACAGCATTTAGGATAGATGGAAGAGGCAGTGCAAAGATCCTGGGGCAGAAGCTGCCTGGCTTGTTTGAGGGCTAGGGAGGAGGCTGTGAGAGTGTGCAGGGGTATTGGAAGGAGATAAGGTCAGAGGGGCAGTTGGAAGCCAGGCCTTGTTGGGCCTATGGGCCATTGTAAGGGCTTTGGCTTCTACTGTGGGGGAAATGGAGCCATTGCAGAGTTCTGAATAGAGGAGTGACATGCTCTAGGCTACATTTTAAAAAGACCATCTACAGGATTCAAACTTCTTAGGTTGAAGTTCAAAGTCCTTAATGTTTTGGTCCTGACTATAGATCCAGACTACTTCTGGCCACATCCATCAGCAATGCCAAAAAGCTCTCATTCTCTCCATGTACCATGATGTTTCCCACCCCTGGGACTTTGCCTCTGCTTTCCCCTCTGCCCAGAAGGGCCCTCCCCTTTGGCCTGGCTCGCCTCTCCTCATCCTTCTGCCCTCAGCTCAGACGCTCCCTCCTGTCACAGCTCCGCCCTTTGTCTGGGTGTTGTACCCCCTATTCAACCCCCAGCACCTTCCATGAATGTCTAGCACAGTTTACTTGATTGTACTGTGACTCATGTTACAGTACTCAGCTTGCTTTCATATCTCTGATTCCCACGAGGCACAGGATCTTGCCTCTTGCATCTTTTCATCCCATTACCCAGAGCAGTGGTGTCCGTAGGTCAAGGATGTGGTACAGGAGTGGTTGTTCAATCAGCTGTTGCTGATGAGAACTCAGCAAGGCCTAAATCAATGGCCCAAGCTCAGTGCTCCCCGCTCCTTGCCTGGTGCCCCTTCCACTACACCTTGAGGTTCCTTTCCTGGGGTTCTCTGAGGCGTTCCTGGGGGAGGTGGAGGTGCGATTCCCCAATGTCTCTGGAGGAATTTAATAGATGGGACAAGCTGAGTGCTGGAAGGGGTGGGGTGGGGAAGACGCTTAGAAAGGCGGCAGCCTGTCTAAGGTTACACCGTGCTCACTGGACTTGGGGCGTCCCCTTGCAGCGTCTGGCTCTGCACCGCGATAAGTGTACCTGATACTTCCCAGGCCCAGCTGTATCTCTTCTCAGCAGCAGATCTCCTTTCACCCAAAGTGCTTCATCAACATTAGAACCGGAGAAGGGGGGGCGCCAGGCCAGCATCCCTGTGGACTGGGCTTTGGCATAAGTTGGAAACAAACTCGGGGACTCCCCTGAGAGACCTGAGGGTTTCCTGCTCCGGGCTGCCCTGCCAGAGCTCGGGGATTAGTAAGGAAGGAAGCGGACTTCCCCTGTAAGCTCCCCTCTCCTGCGGTGAGAAAGACACACACAGTCACTGTGCGAGGGATAAATTAGGAGTTTGGGATTAACATATACACACTACTATATATAAAAAATAGCTAGTGGGAAGCAGCCGCATAGCACAGGGAGATCAGCTTGGTGCTTTGTGACCGCCTGGGGGGGTGGGGTGGGGAGGGTGGGAGGGAGGGAGATGCGGGAGGGAGGAGATATGGGAATGCGTGTATATGTGTAGCTGATTCACTTTGTTATAAAGCAGAAACTAACACACCACTGTGAAGCAATTATACTTCAATAAAGATGTTTGAAAAAGAAAATAGATAACCAATAAGCACCTACTGTATAGCACAGGGAACTATATTTAATATCGTGTAATAAATATATATATATTTATATATATATAAAACTGAATATATATTGTATATATTTAACTAAATATATATATTTATATATAACATATATATATATATAAATATAACTGAATCACTGTACTGTACACCTGAAACTAACACAACATTGTAAATCAACTATACTTCAATAAAAAAATTTTAAAAAGACATACACACACGAGGACAGGGGCACCACTGAAAATGAAATAAAATGTTAGACACCGTTTCCCTCCTCATAGAATTTCCTTCCTTTTTTCCCCTGTCTTCCTATAGGCAACCAAGAATCACACTTTCTGGACACACTATAAAGTCCCTCTTCCAATCATCTCTGCAGCCTAGTTCTTCCTTCCCAGGTCTGTTTCCTTATAAATATTCCCAGGTGAGGCTGCCAGCCGGTGATTTATTTACAAGGGGGTATCATTTCGTGCAGCTGTGTGTGGTGTCCAAGCAAACGGCTGACTATACCGCTCACCAAACTCAGCCTTGTTATCTCCTTCAGATGAGACTGGGCTGATTCACTCCATCTCGAGTTTCCAAGCTAAAATGACTTCTGCCTTAAAAACATTCAGAATGTAAAACACTGAAAAATGGTAAAGATGACAAGCCTGACAAGTGGCTATTCTGATGGGCACCACTAGGCCTAGTGCTTGAACGCTGTCGCAGGGGAGGCACTCAGGTGTGCACACACTAACGTGCCACCGCCCTGGAGCCTCAGCCAAGGTTCCCTACCCCAAAAGGGAACCTTACAAAAGAGGTGGAGGCAAGCCCACCAGCACACGCCCAGGCCAGTCTTGCTAAAGGGCTGCTTATCCGAAACCTTTCTAAGCCTCATTCCACCCCCATAACCTTCTGGGGATCAAAGACGCTAGCGGGGGCTTCCCTGGTGGCGCAGTGGTTGAGAATCTGCCTGCCAATGCAGGGGACACGGGTTCAAGCCCTGGTCTCGGAAGATCCCACATTCCGCGGAGCGGCTGGGCCCGTGAGCCACAATTACTGAGCTTGCGCATCTGGAGCCTGTGCTCCGCAACAAAAGAGGCCGTGATAGTGAGAGGCCTGCGCACCGCGATGAAGAGTGGCCCCGCTTGCCACAGCTAGAGAAGGCCCTCGCACAGAAACGAAGACCCAATACAGCTATAAATAAATAAATAAAAAAAAAAAAAAAAAAAAAAAAAGACGCTAGCGATTTCCCAGAAGACGATGCCTATGCCCACATGCAGACCACTTCGGCCCGTGATTTCAGGAGATGCAGGAGAGTGAAGGGCAGCAGATATAAGGCAGCAGGTGTTGGAGGCAGCCAGAGGGGGCGGCAATTCTAGGGGTCAGGCTGAGTGGACAGGAGTGGCTGAGGTCTGGACCCTGACTTAGACTTGGCTACAGCGAGCAAACGAGAAGTCCTAAGCAGGAAAGATGCTTAAAGGTAGAGGAGCTGACATTCAGATGTCTTGCCGTAAAGAGACAATAAAGGGCAAGAAGCTAATGTTTACTGAACACTTTCTGTGTTCCAGTCACTGTGATATGTACCGGAGGCATATAAACGGGTGTGGTCCCTCACCCGAGGGAGCACAGGGTCTAGTGGGGCAGGCGGCCGAGTCCCAGGTACCATTAACTGTAATACAAGTCAGGGGGCATCAGGGAGCAGCAGTGCCAATGTCAAGCCCAGAGGCTGCAGAGGGGCTGCGATGATGGCTGGGCACCCTGGTTTCAGGGTCCTCATCACCAGGGCAGAGGGGTGGCTCCCCTCTCCAGTTAGGGGCTGGGTCACAAGGGCAGAGGCTGGACCCTGGACTCAAATGGGTGATGTCTCAGTTAAGGCTTTCAGTTTTCCTGAGGTCCCAGCCGGCTCCAGCCCCTCAGATCAGACATGAGGCAGGGTCATATCTTGTTTTCTGGCGTGGTGACTCAGCTGACCAAAATAACTCATGCTAGCAGCAGCTCTTTCTGTGTCTTGTGGGCTGGGCACAGGCATTCTGGGAAGGCCAAAACTGCCAACCAGTGAAACCTGAGGACTGCTCCATCTGACTCAGCCACAGATAGGGCGGGGGAGGAGAGAGACAGAGACACAGAGAGAGAGACAGAGAGACAGACAGAGTGGGGCTTCTTGTAGCACTGAGGCTGGGGTGCCCCTCAGCTCTTGGCCCAGCAGCTGGGGAAGCTATAGGGTGGTGTTGACCAGGGAAAATAGCTTACAAGTCCCAGGACTCAGAATGCCCTCCGAGGCACTGCCAGGCACCCCTGCAAGGTGGTGTGACCCCCTGCAAACGGACTCCTTCCCACGCCAGTTCATGTGGCTGCTCCCGACTCGTGCAGGCTCCCAAAGCTCCCCTTCCCTTGGCTCCAGGATGGCCCCGCACATTCTGTTCCCAGGATCCCCTTGTCTCGACTCCTGGGCACAAGGTCTGAACGTGCACCTAACAGAACCACGTCGCAGGTGCCCCTCTCCTAAGGCTGTCTCGTCCTGTGAGTTGGAATTTGCCAACGAGGAGGGATGCCATCCATCCTCCATGCTCAAACACATCCAGTGCACACACCAAGGCTCATTCATCCCCACTTCTTCCATTTAGAGTCAGCAGAGGAAGCTCATGTTTAAAAGTGGGTCCGGCACCCTGCTGGCTGCTTACCAACATCCTTTCAACTAGACAATAATCCCAAGACACAGGTATTGTTAAGTAGGTGAGAAAACTAAGCTCAAAGAGCATCAGTGATTTGCCCAAGGCCACACAACTGGTTAGGGTGGAGCTGGAATTTGGACCCAGTGTCTTATGTGGCATCACACCCAGGTCACATCCACATCCAGAGGCCTCCCTCTCAGAGTCTGACCACGGAGCTTAGAGGCTGGACAACCCATCTGGAAATGGGGATTATTTTATATTGATAGCAAACGGAAGTCTTCTTATCCTACGTGATTGGGACTAGCAGTCGGTTGATTAATCGAAAAGTTTGGCCGAGCTGGAAAATCATAAAACAGGACATGTGTAATCTTATTTTGATGTGGACCCACGGCCTTTTCTTTTTTAAAAAAAGCCCCCTGATGACAATCCTCTCTGTCTCGCACGAGCCACACTCATCATTTTCACTTTCTGTTTTTATAAAGAGAGAACCTAAGTCACTTATGAAACAGTTGGAGTGCAGAATCCTAGATTCATACAAAGCTCCCCCTGTTTTTTTTTTACAGTTATCCCATCCATACATTGTTCGAAAAGATTTTTTAGTGGTTCACCTTTGTCCAGTTTTTCTAAAGCAACGTGTTTGTCATAAAACAGCAATGGTTGTCTTTTGTTCCACTTCTCTCTTTTGGTTTATGTTCCTTTTGGTTAAATTAAATAACTACAGTGTTAAAGTGTCATAGATAGATTTGGGAACAGAAATAATTGATTCTTGGTAAACATTTGGTGGAAGCAGAAGTATGGAGGCAGGTAAGAGATGAACTTGTAGCTGGAAGCATCAGTTGGTGTATTTAAGACAGAGGATGGGGGCTAGCTGACCTGGCCAGTCAGTTAAGGGGAGTTTGGTTAAGAGACTTTGCACAGGACTTGACAGAAGGGCTGAGGCGAGGACCAGCTGCAGGTAGTAGGAGTGAGAGGACTTAGTGACGTGGCACTCACAGATAAGCCGTCTTCATGATTATTGAGTCTTCCCTGGTGCTGCATCCCACATGGACCTCTGCCCCTTATGACCTTTCTTTTCTGGCGAACATTCAAGAACTCCTGACCAGCCGTCAAGAGGCCCAGGTCTAGCTGCAGCTCTGCCTCTAACTGCCTCTGTGGGTTTGGGTAAAAGACATTATCTCTTCACCTCTGTTTTCTTCTCTATAAACTGAAGGGATTATGTGAAATTGTCTTGGAAGGCTCTTCTGGCCCTGTTAGTTCTACGCATCTCAGGATCAGGTTTCCTGCTCACTATTCTCCTTGCGGGTCTCAGTCACCCCCGGGGTCATGGCATGCGTCCCCCCAAAACTGTGGCAACAGCCTCCTGTGTTGAGCACCAGACCCATGCTTCCTGTTGTTCACCCAGGTGCCCTGCAAGTGGGATGACCTGACCTCTCCTGGATGAACAGGTGAGACATTTTAGACCTACTAAATACAACAGCATACTGTCAAACAAGAACTATTAAGATAGTTTGTCTCTGGAGCAGAAAGGAGCCTCTTATAAGAACATAATATATGATAAAGGAAGTAACACAAAACTGGGGAAAGGAAGTGATATTTGGTATTGGAAAAGTTGGGTAATGATTTGGGAAAAAAAATCATTTAGACTCCCATCTCAAACTATACACTAAAATAAATGGTGGGTTATTCTTAAATGTAAAACAAACTTCACCACAGAAAAATCAGGAGAAAATATAACTGAATGCTACCAAAGCCTTGAAGAGAGGTGTCTTTGAAAGCCATGGATAAACTCACAAAGGGAAAGAATAATTGGCTTCATTATGTAAAAACAGGTAAAAGCAGTTTGTGTAATAAAGAAATAGGCAAATGGGAAACATTTCCAGCTAAGATGAAACATGAAGGGTTAACATATTTACACAGAACTCATACACATGGTTAAGAAAACCAGTAAGACACCCATCAACAAGTGGGCAGAAAACTCGGATATGATAAAAGAGGACATTCAACTGGTATGGTAAAAACTCCAACCTTTCTAGTAGTTATATGAATGAAAATTAAAATAGGAACAAATAAGCCACTAAATTAAGCAGAACATAAAAAACTTAGCAATATTTAGTGCTGGTGAGGCTAGGACAAAATTGCCAGGTGGGAATTTTAATTCCAACCCTTTGGAAATTGATGTCACTTCAAGACATTTTCAAATGGCCTTATTCCCTTTGACCCAGCTTCTAGAAAAGCACCCTAAGAAGATAATGTTAAATATAGATACAGCTATTTCTAATGAAGATGTTCATCACAACACTTTTTATGAAAATATTATACATGTTACAGAAGAGGGAAGAGTTAAGCATTATGTAGTATAAAAACCCACTAAATGATTTTGCAGACATTAAAAGAATCAATACTACAGCAAGGTGGAAAGTGACATTTACGTAGGAAGTCAGTGAATCTCTCTGAGCTTCAGGTTTCTTATTAATAAAATGTGGGTAGTAATAATACCTTCCTCAGAAAACTATAATTTGAAAAGATACATGCACTCCAATGTTCATAGCAGCACTATTCACAATAGCCAAGACACAGCAGCAACCTAAATGTCCATCGACAGATGAATGGATGAAGAAGATGTGGTACATATACACAATAGAATATTACTCAGCCATAAAAAAGAATGAAATAATGCCATTTGTAGCAACATGGATGAACCTAGAGATTATCATACTAAGAGAAGTAAGCCAGACAAAGACAAATATCACTTATATGCAGAATCTAAAAAAAATGATACAAATGAACTTATTTACAAAACAGAAACAGACCAACGGACATCAAAACAAACTTATGGTTACCAAAGGGGAAAGTGGGGGGAGGGATAAATTAGGAGTTTGGGGGTAACATATACACCCTACTATATATAAAATAGATAATCAACAAGGATCTACTATATAGCACAGGGAACTACAATCAATATTTTGTAATAACTTATAAGGGGAAAGAATCTGAAAAAGATATATATATATATCTGAATCACTTTGCTGTACACATTGAAACTAACCTAACATTGTAAATCAACTATACTTCAGTAAAAAAACATAATACCTTCCTCTACGTTGTGAGAACTGAGTGAAATGATGTGTTATGTGTTTAACGCAGCACCTGGGCTCTGGTAAGCATGCAATAAATGTTAGCTAATGTCATTATTTCCATAATTGCCAAATGTAGATAGTATAGAACTGGAATGGAATGTGAAAAACATGATAATAGTTATGTTAGGGTGGGGCTTATAGGTGGTTTTTTTCTCTATTTTCCAAACTTTCCATATTATTGATATATTTCGCTTATAATCATAACAGCTTTATTGAGGTTTAATTTATATATCATAAAATCTATCCATTTTAAGTATACAATTCAGTGATTTATAATATATTACAGAGTTGTATGACATTACCACAACCCATCACCTAAAAAGATCCCTTGTGCAACTTCGTAGACCCTTCTTGTTTACACCTCAGCCCCAGGCAAGAGCTAATCTGCTTTTCTGCCTCTACAGAATTACCTTTTCGGGACATTTCATACAGATGGAATTAGGTAATATATGGTCTTTTGTGCCTGGTTTATTTCAGTTTATAATTTATGGGAGTTCAAAAGAATAGTATGCCACTGTCATTGCAAAATAAAAACAAAACAGAAAGCAATGGTTGTTCCTTGGCAAGGCTGTTCTTTACGTTTTACCCAAATTTCCAGTACTAGCCAGGGTCCTGGCAGGAAACAGATGCCCACTTTTAAGGGTCGACTGAAGACAGTTTAATGAAGGCACTGTTACAGAGGGGCTGGTAAAGTTAAGGGACCCGACGGTGCAGCCTCCAAGGCCTCATATCAGACAGCAGCTAGTCCTACCTCGAAGCCTAAAGGGACAGAGGGAAGAGCGGTGGTACTGGAACCTGCAGAGAGCTGTAGGGCCGGGGAGACCTGGCAGGGAGGGAGCTCATGGACGGCAGGAATCAACAGCCCAACCTCAAGCCCTGTCCTCCTTCTTGATCTGCTGCTGCTGCCTCCCATTGGCTAAACCCAGCGGGAAGGCAGCAGCTTGGGAGATCATAGAGGTCAGCCTCCAGGGCAAGAGCAGGGCAGAGAAAGGCTTAGAATGGGTATAGAGGGACCACAGAGACCCCAGCGCACACTTTTCCACCCGTGTCTCTTTCCATCTCCATGTCCTCCAGCAGCGTGCATTTAATCCCACTGCAGTGCTTGGAAACCTTCCCCATGCCACCAACTCTGACGTTCTCTTGCCTTTTACAAGCTGGTGCCTGAGTCTGGGATGCTCCGCCTCCTTGCCTTCAAACCTTGCTCAGACACCTCCAAGGGGAGGGGCTGTTCTTACCTCTGTGCTCCACAATACAAGGTTCAGTCTTCTAGAAGAGCATTGGCATATTCTGCTGTAATTACCTGTTGTCATGACTCTATGTGACAGAAAGCCACCACATTTCCTTGGAGGGAAGTAGCTGTTTTATTCACGGTGTCTGGAATAGCACCTGTCACATGGTAGGTGCCCAATTAATATTTGTCCAAATGAACAGTGTCCTCTAATTCTTTTGCGTTCCTCCCCCTCCATCCCATTAGCATCAACCCCAGTGCTGTCTACTGGCTCAGATGATGCATTTTAGTAGGCTGGTGAGTGATGAATAATTTCAAATTTTAGAGTTGCTCTCTGAGATTAGGCAAATTCATCGTGGCCTCTGACTTTAGGAATATGTAAGCAGCCTAATGAAGGTGGGAAGTAAAGGTGCGAGTGTCACTTTTGTACAGATGCAAAGTGACTTCCTCACCATTTTAAGCAGCTCCAAGTGTTTTGTTTTCTCCAGGGCATCTATCCCAAAGGAAGGGTACCTCTCTAACCTTTTTGCTCAGCACTGAATGGGGCTTGTCGTCTCTGGTTAGGGAAACAGTAACCATCCCTAAAGCAGACCTGACAGAGTGAAGCTAAGACAGAGAGTGAAGTGGCGTGAACCAGGCATTCACAGACAGCTGGTTAGAACTCAGTCCAGAGGAGAAACCTACTTTTGAAACTGTCACACATTTCTCCCACTTCGCTGGTTCTCAAGCTCCTGCAAAAATCTTCAAAGGAAAGAAAAAGAAACTCAACAATTTTCATATTCAGGCACCCTCCCAGATGAAATAGATGCCTCTGTGTGCAGCCTTGAGGCCAGTGGCATTTCCTGACTGGCCACTGCAGTGGGCATTCCATCAGGAGCTTTGTTCTCTTTGTCCCTGGCAGGCAGGCTCTAGGCCACAACGCAGGCTAAAAAAACGCCAAGTCCTGGGCCACAGGGTGAAGTTAGTTCTCTGGAAAGAGAAGAAGGGATGGCATTTGGGAGGGTAACTTCTGCCTCCCCAGAAAAATACAGAATAAGTACAATGCTACCCAGACGACCATGAAAATGCCTCTTTCAGGAACAGTCCAGAGGGCAGAGTGGTGGAGCAAGAAGATGATCATTTGAACAGACCCATGCTCAAGCCCTGGCTCTGACACTCATTTGCTGGGGGCCGGGGGGGTGGTTGGTGCATGAGGGTTCTTAGGAGTCCATTAAAACATAATATTCTGTTGGCTTCTTCCCTAACATAGTAGAAAGGGTGTGGCTTTGGGATCACACAGACCTGAGTTTGGATGTGGGTTTTGTTATTTACTAGACTGTGCACTACCGTTTTGCATAGGATTTTTAGCTGGGCACATAGTCACTGAGCTAAAAGCTGCATTTCCCAGCCTACCTTATGGCTATGTATGATCATATGACTAAGTTCTGGGATCGTGAGTGGGAGTGAATGTGCAACTTACTCATCTGCCCCGAAAGTGAAGAAGCATGTCCTGCCCTTCCCCCTCCTGCCTTTTCCTGTTGTCTGGAAAGTAAACATGAGGTGGGGGGAGTCCATTTGGATCACGCAAGTCCCCCAGGTGACTGGCAGAAGCAAACCCAATTCAACTGGAGCAATGCAACTTCTATCCAGGCCTCAAAGAATTATACAGATAAAGTATCAAGGCACACATGTTCACAGTAAAAGATAAGACACAGACTGAGAAAAAATATGTGCAAATAACATATCTGAGAAAGGACTTTGTCTTAGTCCGTTCAGGCTACTATAACAAAGTGCCACAGACTGGGTGACTGATAAACAAGTGAAATGTATTTCTTACAGTTCTGGAGACTGGAGTCCAAGATCAGGATGATAGCTTGGTTAGGTTCTGGTGACAGCTACTTTCTTGTATCCTCACATGGCAGACAGAGGGCTAGGGAGCTCTCTGGGATCTCTTTATAAGGCCACTAATCCCATTCATGAGGACACCACCCTCATGACCTCCCAAGGGCCCCATCTCCTAATACCATCACACTGGGGATTAGGATTTCAACATATGAATTTGGGGGGGACAGAAACGTTCATTTCATAACAGACTTGTATGCAGAACAAACAAGGAACTCTTAACAATTCAATAATCAGAAGATAAATAACCCAATTAAAAATGGGCAAAAGATTTGAATAGACATTTCACCAAAGAAGATAAACAAATGGTTAATGCGTGTATGCAAAGATGCTCAGTCTCATTAGTCATTAGGGAAATGCAAGTTAAAACCACAATGAAATACCATTTTACACCCATTGCAATGGTTAGCGTCAAAGACAGACAACAACAAATATTGGCAAGGATGTGGAGAAATCAAAATCCTCAAATATTACTACTGGTGGGAAGCTGCTTTGGAAAACTGTTTGGCAGTTTCTTAAAACTTAAACATAAATTTGCCATATGACCCAGCAATTCCATTCTTAGGGATAATACCCAGGAGAAATGAAAACATATGTCCACATAAAGACTTACATATCGTTCATAGCATCATTAATCATAAAAGTGGAAACAAGCAATTAGTGACTGGATAAACCAAATGAGCTATGTTCATACCATGAAAGACTGAGTGGAATGCTGAGTGAAAGAAGCCAGACACAAAAGCACATATTACATAATTACATGTATATGAAATGTCCAGAAAAGGCAAATTTTTAGAGACAGAAAGTAGACTAGTGGTTGCCTGGGTGTGAGAAAAGGAATTAACTATGAGTGGGTACAAGAGATCTTACTGGGATGATATAAAAGTTCTAAAACTGGATTATGATAATGGTTACATTACATTATACAACTCAGTAAAGTCACTAAAAACCACTGAATTGCACACTTAAAATCGGTGAATTTTATGATATATAAATTATGCCTCAATAAAGTTAAGGGACATAGAATTTTAGACCATTAAATTTTTCTTTTAAGAACAACAGCAAAAAAATTTTCAGATAAACATAAATCAAGAGAGATTATCATCAACAGACTTTTTAAAAAGGAGTTTTAAATGACATAATTTAAGAAGAAAAATAATGTGGGAAGGAAGAATGGGGAAGGAGAAATGATGAGCAAATAAACAAACTAGGAAGGGAAGGAAATGTATTAACTTGATCCAAGGCAACTATAGACGCCTATGGCAGTATTTGCAGATTGCATGATTGTTTTCTCAGAAAAAAAGAATTTATAAATAAATTATTAGAATTAATGAGATTTTAGCAAAGCTAATGTATAAAAAGTCAATATACAAAATTCTATTATACTTCAACACACCACCAACAATGTAATTGAAAATGTAATTGAAATGATAAAATTTATAAGAGAAACAAAAAATGCAAAGTATAAATTTAACCAAACATGTGCAAGCTCTTTATGGAGAAAATTGCAACACCTTCCTGAAAGACATTAAAGAAAACTTAGCTGAATTAAGAACTAAATCATGTTCTTGGATAGGAAGATTTATTATTTATTATTATTTATTGTAAAGACATCGATTCTCCACAATGCAGTTTAATATAGTTCCAATAAAAATCCTAACAAGACCATTTGTGAAACTTGAAAAACCTATTCTAAACTTCATATTGAAGAGAAAAAGTCCAAGACTAGCTAAGACACTCTTGAAGAAGAACAAAGTCTTGGGAATTATCCTGCCATATAGCAAGACTTATTAATATAAAGTATTTAAGATACTGTGGTGCTAGAGCAGGAATGGATAAATAGATCAGTGGAGTGCAATAGAGAGATCAGAAACAGACCTAAACATATATGGAAATCTGAGTTATTACAAAACAAGTATTGCACATCAGTGGGGAAAAGGATGGACTATTCAATAAATGATGCTAGAACATCCATGATAAATGATCCATGGGGACTGGAGGGACACTGAATCCCTACCTCACACCATGTATAAAAGCAATTTCATGTGGGTTAAGCACTAAAAAGTGAAATGCAAATCTATATATGGGACCAGATCACATAAAAACCACATGGAGGGGCTTCCCTGGTGGCGCAGTGGTTGAGAATCTGCCTGCCAAAGCAGGGGACACAGGTTCGAGCCCTGGTCTGGGAAGATTCCACATGCCGCGGAGCAACTGGGCCCGTGAGCCACAACTACTGAGCCTGCGCGTCTGGAGCCTGTGCTCCGCAACAAGAGAGGCCGCGACAGTAAGAGGCCCATGCACTGCGATGAAGAGTGGCCCCTGCTCGCCGCAACTAGAGAAAGCCCTCGCACAGAAATGAAGACCCAACGCAGCCAAAAATAAATAAATAAATAAATAATTAAAAAAAAAAACCACATGGACACACACAGACACACAGACACACAGACACACAGACACACACACACACACACAGAGTAAATGTAAAAACTGGTGAAGATTGAATAAGGTCTGTCATCTAGCTAACAGTATTTACCAATGTGAAGTCTCTGAGTTTTTACATTGTACTACAGTTTTACATAAGATATCACATCTATGCACTATTTTTGCAACTTCCTGGGAGTTTATAACTATTTCAAAATTAAAAGGAAAAGTATAAAATGTTTAGAAGACAATATAGAATGTGTTAATGACCTCAAGGTGGAAAACACTTTCATAGCAAAGATAGAAGATGCAGAAACCATAAAGAGAAAGATGAATAAATATGATTACACTAAAGTTAGAAACTTCTTCATGAAATGACATCCTTTATAAAGACGATAAGAATATAAGAAAAGACATGTGCCACACATATAATCACCAAAGAATTAGCCTCCAGAACATAAAAATAACTATGCATCATCAAGAAAAAGAAAAATAATCCAATAGAAAGATGGGCAAAATGTACAACAGACATTTTCAGAGAAGAAATACAAATAGCCCAGATGTGTGTGAAAAAAAATTCCCCAATCTACTTAGTAATCAAGGATGTGTTAAATAAAATCTCAATGAAATTCCATTTTATACCCAACAGATTAGCAAAAATTAAAAAATCAGACAGTATTAAGTGTAGACAGGGTTGCAGAGCAACAGGAACTCACACATACTGAGGATGAAAGCATCCACTGTGGACAACTGGCAATAGCTACTAAAACTGAACATACACACATCACATGACCCAGCAGTGTGTGTGATAGGCAAAAGCTGGAAGCAACACAAATGTCCATCAATAGTTGAATAGATACATTGTAGTCTATTTACAGGATGGAATACTATGCAGCAATTAAAATGAACAGAACATAACTCTGCAAGACAAAATGAATGAATCTCACAAACACAAGTTTGAATGAAAGAAGCCAGACACTAAGGAATATGTAGAGGATGACTCCGTTCCCAGAACAGGCCAAATTAAGCTGTATTCTTTGTTGTTGTATTCAGAGAGGGTAAAACAAAAAGGAAGGTAAAAAAAATTACTTCAAAAGTCAGCAGAGTGGTTAACCTGGGGGGTGAGTGTGGGTGGGATTTGCTTTTGATCAGGGAGGAGCAGACAGAGGGCTTCTGGGGTACTGGCAAATATTCTCCACTAGTCCTGGGTCATGGTCTCATTGGTGTCTATTTGTAATTATTTCTTAGTTTGTATATGTGGTGTATGGACTTTTCTGTATGTACATGTCCCAGTGAAAGAGAGGGAAGAAGCAGAGCACATTCCACTCTACATTTCTTCCATTACAGCCTTTATCACTGGATTATAATTACTCATCGAACTATCAGTTGACCCATTACCATATAAGATACATGAAAGCAAGAACCACATCTAATTGTCCTTATAACCTCGCTGAGCACTTAGGAAGCCCTCAACAACTGTTCAGTGAGTGAACAGTAACCTGCTACTATTTGAAGTAAAGCCTGAGCTTGTGAAATGGCATCTGATTTTACAGCCTAACTTACTCTTCTGCCCAGAACTCAAACAGCAACCCTCACCTGCACATGGGAACTATGACCAGAGGGAAGCAGAGAATTGTGCAGAGAGGAGGGACACATCCAGCTGACTGCCAGGTCTCAACACATCACAGAATGTTTGACAACTTGTGGAGGGAAATTACATCTCAGATGGATGGCTCATGATTTAGGACCTTCTACATACTGATGCTCAGTGGATGGTCTGTGGAAAGAGCTGTCAGGGAAATGTGTCTGCATGGAGCCAGATCCTATCTAGGGAGGTCCCTGGAGAAACTTTAAACAATGACAACAGCCCCGGGTTTGTTTAAAATTTATAGTTCTCTGCTTACGACCCGATATCAAGCTACTGAACCCAGCTGCCCGGTAGATGATAGCAGTTTGCCTCCCCGACATGGGTCCCAGGGACAGAGGGGTAAGGAGGAGAGAGGTCAGGGAATCAGACAGTCTTTTGTTGCACAGGAAAATTGTGGTCTAGTGGTTCAGGCAGAAAGCCTGTATTTCTGCCTTCCTGCCTCCATAGGCTTGGAATGTGGTCGCTAACAAAGACTGAGTCAATTTAATCCAGCCACGGTTGAGTCATGAAGGTCTAGGGAAGTTGGGGCTCATACATGAAACGGTCTGCAGGGGTACATACTTGGTGTTCAGTCATTCACTCAACAAGTATGCCTTGAGTGCCTACCAGGGGCAGGTGCTGTGCTGGCACCAGGGACAGTGTCCAAAGGGGAAAGTCACATCACCTTTCCAGACTAGACTGCTGTAGGTGCTGTTCAGGAAGGAGCAGATATGGTGGAACTGACTAGCAGTCTCAAGATACTGGTTCTAGAGGAGTCTCCTTGAGGATGGAAAGAGGGAGTTTTAGGACCAAGGAGAGGAAGCATCACATCGCCTGATTTCTCAGGTAAGCCCTGGAACAGGTTGGGGAATGTAAACGTTTACAGCACAAATTCTGGGATGACTGAACTATAAAGGCAGACACAGATGTCTGGGGAAAGACCCCCAACGTTTGAAGTTACGTCAGGAAGAGCAATTGTTCTTTTTAAAGAGCTGTGCCTTGGTATCACTCTTAGAGACAGCATGCTTGGCTAACAGAACATGAGCACTGCCCCTCTCCATGGCCCCAGCAGCATTTATGGAGCACAGCCTAATGCCCAAACGGTCCTTGGGTGGTGGGATGCAGGCTGAGCCCCTCCACCACTATAATACAGTGGGCTCATGCTGTAATGGGGCTACATAAAACACTGGGTCCTTTTTCTTAGAGTTCATCTGGGCTTTTTTTTTTTTTTTTTTACTTAATCACTCCTGCCAAAGAATAGAAAATATTCAGTGATCCTATAAGAAGCATATCTGTTAACTTATATAAATATTGATACTGAGAGGTGACGGGCACGTATGGAGCTGTTTATAAGAATCATATACATTTCTGATTATTTATGTAGTTAACATTCTCGAATTTAAACTTAGAATTCCCACTCCACGTAATGTTTTTTGAACAGTACGTAAAAGTGTGTGAAATTCACGTATCCTCAACTGTATATTTACTTAATCAAAGAATGTTATGCATTCTGAATTCTTATTTGTTTAATTATGGATTTGAAAGTTTTAAGAAGTATAAAAATGGTTAAACTATGGTAGAAGCTTTGAGAAACCATGGAAGAAATATTAATTAAACATCAAAGGGGAGAGCAGATAGACCGCAAGACTGACTCGAAACTCTACAATAGAGAAGAAAGACAAAGAACTTTGAAGAAAGAGAATAACCATTGGATTTGAGAAGACTGAAATGCTACGGGACTAAAAAAAAAAGAAATACCAGAGGTAGATACTGAACAAGCTGTAACCAACGTGGAAAACTTTAATACAGGATATTCATGTTAAGATGGTGAGCTGTGCAGCGGGGAGTAATGCCGGTTAAAGATTTGGGTTTCACTTTTGCACAACAAAGGAAACTGTAAACAAAAAGACAGCCTATGGACTGGGAGAAAATATTTGCAAATGATGCGACCGACAAGGGATTGGTTTCCAAAATATACAAACAACTCATACAGCTCAATATCAAAAAAACAAACAATCCAACCAAAAAATGGGCAGAAGACCTAAATAGACATTTCTCTAAAGAAGATATACAGATGACCATCAGGCACAAGAAAAGATGCTCAATATCACTAATCATTAGAGAAATACAAATCAAAACTACAATGAAGTTTCATCTCACACCTGCCAGAATGGCCATCATCAAAAATTCTACAAATAATTAATGCCGGAGAGGGTGTGGATAAAAGGGAACCCTCCTACACTGTTAGTGGGAGTGTAAATTGGTGCAGCCACTATGCAGAACAGTATGGAGTTTCCTTAAAAACCTAAAACTAGAGTTACCATATGACCCAGCAATCCCACTCCTAGGCGTATAACCAGAAAAGTTGAAAACATGAATTCAAAAAGATACATGCACCCCAATGTTCACAGAAGCACTATTTACAATAGACAAGGCAAGCAAAATAAATGTCCATTGGCAGATGAATGGATAAAGAAGATGTGATATACATATATATACATATATATATATTACTCAGCCATAAAAAAGAGTGAAATAATGTCATTTGCAGTAACATTGATGGACCTAGAAATTATCATACTAAGTAATTCAGACAGAGAAAGACAAATATCATATGATGTTACTCATATGTGGAATCTAAGAAAAAGATACAAATGAGCTTATTTACAAAACATAAATAGACTCACTGACATAAAAAACAAATTTATGGGGCTTCCCTGGTGGCGCAGTGGTTGAGAGTCTGCCTGCCAGTGCAGGGGACACGGGTTCGAGCCCTGGTCTGGGAAGATCCCACGTGCCGCGGAGCAACTGGGCCCGTGAGCCACAATTACTGAGCCTGCGCGTCTGGAGCCTGTGCTCCGCAACAAGAGAGGCCGCGATGGTGAGAGGCCCGCGCACCGCGATTAAGAGTGGTCCCCACTTGCCGCAGCTAGAGAAAGCCCTCGCACAGAAACGAAGACTCAACACAGTCATAAATAAATAAATAAATAAATAAAAGAACGTGAATTTCTAAAAAAACAAAAACAAAAACAAAAAACAAATTTATGGTCACCAAAGGGGAAAAGGGTGGGGGAGGGATAAATTAGGAATTTGGGATTAAAAGATACATACTACTACTATGTATAAAATAGATAACCAACAAGGACCTACTGTATAGCACAGAGAACTATATTCAAAATGTTGTAATAACAAATACTAGAAAAGAATCTGAAAAATCTTTATACATATATAAAGATTTGGGCTTTAGCCACAGCAGATTTGGAAGCCATGGAGGGTATTGTCAGACCTGGGATTTTATAAGTAATCATGGCAGCACTGTAATGTCCAGTTCAGTGAAGAATGAGACTGGATTCAGGCCAGGCTGTAGAGGATCACAATAGTCCAGGGAGACAGGATGAGTCTGCACCAAGGGAGGGACAGTGGGATGAAGAGAAGAGCCAGTCTGAGAAGCATGTTGGTGATAGACTGACAAAGCCTAGAGTCACTTGCATGATGGAGAAGGAGAGCCAGATCAGACCAGACCATGAATCTGGTGAGGATGAATCCAGGGCATAGAGGTTACAGGCTGAGGGGCAGACCTCAGATGGATTCAATATTAGGCACATTGGGGTCTTTGTAGAAATGTCAAATGGATCACCCAGAGAGAAAGCTTAAAGCAAGAAGGAACACTTAAGGGAGGGCAGAGGAAGAGACGACAGTGGAGGAGGTGGAGAGAGATCACCTAGCCCAGGAAGGTTGCTCTTTCTTATAATCTTAGCAATGAAAACAACTCCCTTTCTTGAGGGCCTCCAGCATTCTAGGTCCTTAGCCTCTATGACTTCTTTTTACCCTGTCTCTGCATTACTGACCTTTCTGTGTCCTTTCCCACGTCGCTGTGGTGTGACTGTGGACTCCTGGCCCTGGTGGCGAGGTTAGCTCTGGGGCTACTTCCCTTGTTGCACACACAAGCCAGACTAGCAGTGACTCTTGGCTCAGGGGTGGACAGAATGGAATGACCCTCTGAATGACCCTTTGTGCCCTACCCAGCTTCTTTAAACGATTCAGCTCTAAAGGAATAGCCCCCGTCATGGGAATCTATAGTTCCCAGTGCCTCAAAATAGTCAACTTGGGGGGTTGTTTCCAAGAGCCCTCCTCTGAAATAGTGCCTTGGGGCTCTCTCTTGGTCAAAAAAAATGACCTCAGAAAGACATTTTCTCACTGTGCCTGTAGAGCGGCCTTAGAACTCAAGACCACACTTCTTATGGGAACAAAGCTAGGTAATGCTCAGGATCTAGTTAATGGAGTACAGTCTTTTCTGGGAGAGCACATTCTCCAGGTGTCAGCCCGTGGCTGGGGGCAGTGTTCGCTCTAAGAACCTGGGCAAGCGTTTACAAGAGCCTGTTCTGTGTCAGGTGCTGTGTTGGGCCCTGGGGATGGGAAAAGGCCTCACCACTGATTGCTCCAAGGAGAGGAAAGACAGAGGCCCGGAATCTGTAAAGACAAGTGTAGCCCATCTTAGACAAGTCCTAGGGAGACAGATAGGGAGGCAAATCCATTACAGAGAAATGAAATAGGTTGTCAACCTTCCCTAAAATCCTCAATTTTCACACATTAAAAATAGGAACATCTCAAGGAATTTTTTTATACTAATTAAAGGTAAATCAGAAGCTTCATCTCTGCTTAGATTTGAGGAACAACTTATATTAAATACCGTAGTAAAAGAGAAGACTCAAAGGTTAACATGAGGGCTTCCCTGGTGGCGCAGTGGTTGAGAATCTGCCTGCCAATGCAGGGGACACGGGTTCGAGCCCTGGTCTGGGAAGATCCCACGTGCCGCAGAGCAACTAGGCCCGTGAGCCACAATTACTGAGCCTGCGCGTCTGGAGCGTGTGCTCCGCAACAAGAGAGGCGGCGATAGTGAGAGGCCCGCGCACCGCGATGAAGAGTGGCCCCCGCTTGCCACAACTAGAGAAAGCCCTCGCACAGAGACGAAGACCCAACACAGCCAATAAATAAATGAATAAATAAATAATTTTTAAAAAAAAAGGTTAACATGAAACTTACCACATTGAACTAAAGAGTTTGTATTTTTTTATTTGCCATCAATTCTATACGTTTAAGCCTTACTTAAAATGGCATATTTTTATATAGTAAAAATCAATTTTAATTGTTTATTCTCTGCTATTTTGATATTTAAAATGATCTTACTACAAAAACACAATTTAGTAGCATCTTTGGATTATTTATCCAGACCTAAGGAAAACCTATCTGTGAGATTTCAAGATTAGATGTAGGCACCATTATTCAGCTGGCAGAAGCTTATCCACATGACAAGAATTTAAAAAAAAATAGGCTACTGTGAAAACATTAATGTATAAAATTATTATAATCACAACATTTTTATAATAGTGAGAAATTGAAAACAAGCTAAATGTACAACAGCAGGGAACTGAACGAATTCATCATGAATATAACTATACAAAGTAGTTCTACATTGTTGTCAAAAATTATGCTGTAAAGTAAATTTCTGGGGGTTTGGGTGTGAGGTTGGGCACACAAATCTTACCATTCCCCCCTCTTCCCTTAGGATTCTGGCCAATAGAAAAATCACTAGGCAAATGGGTATGAAAATAATAGCTTCATTTCTAACCAGGGAAGCACCAATAACCCCCAAGGCTCTCTTGTATCAGCAGCTGGGAGAACAGGACTTGGAGTTGATGCCAAAGTAGAGCCTCCTTCTTCCCCTGGTTAGAGACCTAAGGACTTGTCTGTAGGAACAGCTGGACCCACACAATTATCTCCAAGTCCAGCTCCCCAGCTGGCATCATGGACTACTGGCCTGTCTCACATGCATAGCTACTGCAGAAAAAAAAAGACCATAAAAGAGGGAGGCACTGGGCCTTGCCCTCGCTGAGTTTACCACATGGAGACAGGAAGCTAAGGAGAGGTCAAGTGAGCCCACCCTCAGGAGCTGGCCTTTAACACTTTAACTCTGCCCACTAGCAAAATAGGGCCCAATGTTGAGCCTCACCAGAATAGTCACTTCTGCCCACTTGAGAAGAGTGGGTGAGTGTGGAGAGAGAAAACAGAAGGATGTGTTCCTTCCAACACTCTCTGGGGAGAGGAGAGTGGAGGTTCCCTCTTCTGTTTGCTGTGGTAGAAATACAAAAAGAAGAGTGTTCCCCTTCCCCAATACATTCAACATGGAAAGAATATTCATGACATATGATTATTGTTATTTATATTCTCATATATAAAATATAACATTTTAAATATATGTTCCTTATATATAAATTTTTTTTTACCATTAGCATTCATTACTTTTTAAAAACAATTCACTTAAAAAAATACCAATACAGGGCTTCCCTGGTGGCGCAGTGGTTGAGAATCTGCCTGCCAATGCAGGGGACACGGGTTCGAGCCCTGGTCTGGGAAGATCCCACATGCCGCGAAGCAACTGGGCCCGTGAGCCACAACTACTGAGCCTGAGCGTCTGGAGCCTCTGCTCCGCAACAAGAGAGGCCGCGATAGTGAGAGGCCCGCGCACTGCGATGAAGAGTGGCCCCCACTCGCCGCAACTGGAGAAAGCCCTCGCACAGAAACGAAGACCCAACACAGCCAAAAATAAACATAGTAAATAAATAATAAATAAAAATTAAAAAAAAAATACCAATACAAATAGTAACATTAGGGGAAGCTGGGTAAAGTTATGTACTAGAATTCTTTATATTTGAAACTATTTTATAACTTTCAAATTATTTCAAAACAAAAAGTTTAAAAGATACTAGCCTTGCAAACACTATAAGATGATGGGAAAAGTGTTTGATGTCATACACATCTTTCAGTAAACTGGGTTTACATATGCTTTCCGTCCTAGCCAAGATGGAGTAGTAGGAACTGAATTTACTCACCAACTTAAAATAACTAAAAACTGGATACAATACATGAAACAATGGTTTTCAAGACATTGGACAACAAGCAAGGAAGGTCAGGGATCTCTGAGAGCTGGGAAACAAATGAGGGGAGCCTACAATTACCCCAGCTTATGGCAGAGAGAGTTTCTAGGCTCCAGCACAGGGAGAGGGGACCCACGTGGAGCCTTGGTGCTCTCCCTGAGTTGAGGAGATGGAGCTGGGAATTTGGTGAGGCCAAGGTGATTAGGTTTCACAGGGCAGAGTACCAGAGAGGTGAAAGCTGCACAGAGAGAAAATTCCAGAGATCTATAGAGCAGTCAACCAAGTACTGAAAAGCACATTCATATGAAGAAACTACCCACGGTCGGAAAAAGAACCACCCTGAAGGATTAGAAGGAACAATCCTCAGAGGTCACACAGAACTGAAAATAGTGCTTGTTCCCACAAGCCAGATGGAAAAACTCATAACTCACAGGGCAATGGTGGAATACACAGGAAGGTTTTGCCTCAGTAGTAGGGAATAATTAACCCTAGGTGGAGTCCTCTAGATCCACCTAACAAATCATAAAAGCAAAACCCAAAAGCTGTTTCCAAGTATAATTACTGAACCATGTCCCAGAACAAAGCTCAAGAATGTTTATAGGAATCCAAAGATATCCAGTGCCCAAAAATGTCTGACATCAAAAAAAAAAAAATTGTCAGGCATGCAAAGAAGTGGGAAAATAAGACCCACACTGAGGCAATAAATCAATCAACCCAAACTGAGCCATTCTTTAAAAACTGTGAATCACTATATTGTACACCTGTAACTTACATAATATTGCCCAGAAACTATACTTCAATAAAAATAAAGTGAGGACGAAAACACTTAAGGGGCTTCCCTGGTGGCGCAGTGGTTAAGAATCTGCCTGCCAATGCAGGGGACATGGGTTCGAGCCCTGGTCCAGGAAGATCCCACATGCCGCGGAGCGGCTGGGCCCATGCGTCACAACCACTGAGCCCGCATGCTACGACTACTGAAGCCCACAAGCCCAGAGCCCGTGCTCTGCAACAGGAGAGGCCACCATGGTGAGAGGCCTGTGCACCACAACCAAGACTGGCCCCCACTCGCCACAGCTAGAGAAAGCCTGCATGCCGCAATGGAGACCCAATGCAGCCAAAAGTAAATAAATAAATTAAAAAAAAAAAAACACTTAAAAAATAACTGACACAGATGCTAAAGTTAGCCGAGAAGGACATTGAAACAATTATTGTAACTCTATTCTATATATTCAAGAAGCTAAAGAAAAGACTGAACATGTTAAAAGGTAACATGAACGATATAAAAAAGACTCAAATCAAACTTCTAGAGATGAAAACTATGTCTGAGATTGGATTAATGAAAGATTAGATATCACAGAAGGAAGACTAATGAACTTGAAGACCACAATAGAAACTATCCAAAACTATCCAATACAAAGAAGACAGAAAAAATAGTGGGAAATAAATGAACAGATCATCAGTGAGCCACAAGACAACTTCAAACAGCCCAATATACATGAAAGAGGAGTCTCTGAGGGAGAATGGGAGAAAGCTGGGAAACAGAAAAAGTTATTTGAAGAAATAATGGCCAAAAATGTTCCAAATTTGATGAAAACTATAAACTCACACGTCCAAGAAGTGCAACAAACTCCAAGCACAGGAAACATGCATAAAGCTGCACCAAGGCATTGCCCAGTTAAATTGCTCAAAACCAATGATAAAGAGAAACTCTAAAAGCAACCAGAGAAAGAAGATGAGTTATGTATGGAGGAACAAAGATAACAAGGTCAGCAGTTATTCTTCTTTGGAAACAATGCGAGAAAAGAGTGGAGCAACATCTTTTAAGGATTGAAGTTAAAAAAACAAAAACAAAAAAACCTGTCAACCTAGAATTCTATACCTAGCAAAAATATTTTCCAAAACCAAAGGTGAAATAAAAACCTTTTCAGACATACAAAGCTGAAAGAATCCATCAACAGCAGAACTGCAGTATAAACAATGTTAAAGAAAGTTCTCTGGGCAAAAGGAAAATGACACAAGACGGAAATATAGATCTCAGCAAAGGAATGAACAATGCCAGAGATGTTAACCTCATGGCTAAACAGTATAATTTTAAAAATTATTTAATTCTCCTTAAGTGACATTTGACTGTTTGGGGCAAAAACATTAACAGTGTATGATTTCACTCATATGTGGAATCTAAAAAAATACAAGACAAATGAACAAGCAAAACAAAATAAAAACTAACTCATAGATACACAGAACAGATTGGTGGTTACCAGAGGGGAAGGGGGTTGAGGGGTGGGTGAAATGGGTGAAGGGGGTCAACTGTATGGTGATGGATGGGAACTAGACCTTTGGCGCTAATCACTTTGTAGAGCATACAGATGTCAAATTATAATGTTGCACACCTGAAACTTATATAATGCCATATACTAATTGTACCTCAATAAAAAATAAAACAATGTAGTGTGGAATTTATGAAATATGTAGAAGTAAAATGTGTGACAGTAGCGGAAAGGCCAGGAGTGGAGAAATGGAGCCATTCTGTTGTAAAGTTCTCATACGTATATGAAGCGGTATAACTTCACTCAAAGGAGGTCGTGGTAAGTTAAGGAGTTTACCATGTGCTTTCTGTTGGGACTGTTAGCGGAGAAGATACGGGTCAGGAGCATCTGAGATCAGGGCTGCTGGGGAGGGACCAGGGCAGGAGCTGGACACCCTGCCCCTGGTCAGGCAGTGCTGCAAGGCCAGGGGACGTAGGAGGAGGCCAGAGCCAGCCGCAAATAAACCACAATTTCTAAGACTCAGAACTGAACTTAAGAGCGGCAAGGGGGTCCTTCTCAGGATTCCCTCTCACTGGCTCTACATGTAGCACTTGTGTGGATTGTTCCAGAACATAACCACATAAGATTACATATTCCCAGTGGATGCCATAGTTCATTTGACATTTTTGAAGCCAAATAATGTCACAGGGTAAGACATTCAGACTGAGGAATTGTTCTGTGAGACTGAGGAGGTGGAGAGAATAAACACAGTGAAAAGAACGTATGATTCAAAGACCAACTCAGGGTCTGCATTGAAGAGGCCAGATTCCATGAAATGAATTTTAACCAAGAGCAGCCTCCTAAACACGCAGTGAAATAACATACAGAAGCTCACAGCCTCTCTTGGTATGCTAGGTTTTCTCCACGTAGAATAAAACATCCAGCTGGGAGCACAGGAAGAAAGCCTTACCTCCATTCCACTGAGGAAGAGTCCAAGGCACACAGAGAATGATGTGCTCAAGGATATGCTAAAAAATCAGAATCAGGTCTAAGACTCAGGCTTCTTGCCTTGTGATTCAGAGTTCTAGCTATTTTCAAATTGGTGAATCTTTGAAACTTTTTAATGAAGTATAATATGTAGGCAGAACAGTGAACAAATAAAGGATCAGAAACTGATCACACCAACATAACTAGCACGTGTATCAAGAAAAAGAGTATTTCCAGCCCCAGAAGTCCCCTCCTGCTCCTTTCCAGTCACTCTCCCCGCAAACTGACTACTATTCTGACATTGAAGCACACAGAATACTTTTGTCTGTTTTTGTACTTTCTAGAAATGGAAAAATGATTTTTTTTTGGCTTCTGTTTGCTTTAGCTCAGCATTTTTTAGTGAGGTTCATCCATATTTTTGCATATTCACATGGACTGTTCATTCTCATTGCTGTACCGTATCCCATTATTTGATTATGCCACAATTTATTCTTTCTACCAAATACCAAGGGCATTTGAGTAGTTCTTAGGACAGAGCTATTACAAAGAATTGCTGTCATGAAAATTCTTTCAGGTGCCCTTGATGAATATACGTACGCAGTTCTGTTGGATTCATGTTTAAGACTGGAATTGCTGAGTCTTCAGGTATGTACATGCTAAGTTTTAGTAAATTCTATAATTGTCAAATTTCAATTTTGCCTCTCATAATTTGAAAATCACCTAACTATAAAATTTTGCATTTGTTTACATCTGGGCATCTGTCTTATATCACCAAATAATTGTCTTCTCTGTTCATCTGGATCACTGGGGAGCAGCTCACGACTTGAACTTTTCTGTATCTCCTTGGTGCTGGGTACTTGGGGCAGGTACGCAGTATCTGTTATATAAATACTTTCTTATCCAAATGTACAAAGAAATGCATAGGCTTGCTTCTGCTTCCAAGAAAGAGTCACTGACTCAGACACACATGGGAGAGACACAAAACATCTTAAGAGAAAGAATAACCAAGCCAAGATTGGTTTAAAAAACTTGAGCAGAGACCATGGTTCATAAATCTTTGCATCCCTCACAGTACTTAATAATACTGTCTCACACAGAATAGGTGTTCAACTGTCTATTTGCCAAATGAATGAAATCAAGATAGGAATGATGGTGAATTGCGTTTATCACCTATAGCTCAAAGGCAAGTTCATTCTGAGATGGGAAAACGAAATGAATATAGAACTGCGTAAAAGTTGGAGGAAAACATGCATTAATCCAGCTCGTAGAAAACATTTCATATAAGGAAAGAAACTTAAGTGTTTTATTAATTTTCTGGCCACTCCCTCCAGAGACAGAGAAACCTTGGATCTCTTGCCCTGATCCTAAACAACGTAAAACTGAAGAGCAGACATGTTTGAAGGGCTGGAGGTTAAACTTTATTCCTCAATAAATGGATGCAGTGGGACAAGCAAGATTTGAACAGTTTCAATAACACCAAAGACAAGTGTCTCTCTCTAAGAGACCCCGACCTCGAAGACTCAAGGTGAGCCCTGGGGTGGTGGCTGATGGAGGGTCTGACCGCTGGCACAGGCTCTGGTTACTAGGAATTAAGGTTCAGCTTCTCTGTCTATGCAGCGACAATGTAAAGACAGGCTTAAGTCATAAGAAACTAAGACGAGATGGTGAGGTTTTTCTTGAAAGAGGTTTGCAGAGAAAAGGAGAGCTTTGAAAAGAGATCTGAACTTGACAGTGTCTTGAATCCCTCGACAGACCCTCAGGCCCCAGCAGGCAGAGAGCAACTTACACAGACGTGCATTTCTGCTGAGGGCAGCACTAAGGAAGTGTCTTTCATTCACCTCAAAACCAGATAGAATGAAAAATAGACCTCTGCGAGGTATGCTCATGGCATGTTTTGACATCTCACAGGAAATCACATTTCTGCCAAGGAAAAGCCAAGAGTTTTTGGTTGGGACCCAAAGGACTCTTTCAAACTTCTCATTAGCAAACCAGAGTAATGTGAGGGTTCTCACCCACTCTGTAAACCACAGCGTCTCCCTTTCCTTAAAATCAGAAAACCCCAGGAATATTTTCTAAAGGGAGAAAGAACTCACAGAGGACTATCACAGCTGTCCTGAAGCCAGGATGGGAGAAGTGACCCCTTCTCAGGGCCACTGTTGGCAGGTGTGCCCAGCCCAGTCCCACTTGGGCTTGAGAGAGAAAGGAAAGGGGATGAGGGTGAGGATGTGGAGTGGGAGGGGTGGTGGAGAGAAAGGAAGACTAGGGAAGAGCTAGGAAGGTCAGAGGCAGAGAGGAAAATGAATGTTTACTGAGCACCTACTCTGTGCCAGGCTTTTACATAAACTATCTCATTTGATCCCCAAAGCAACTCTACAAAGTAGGTACTATTATTCCTATTTATTATTATTATTATTATAAATTGCCTTTATTATTATAATTATTTTTATCTACTAATACTCCTTAATTCTCTCTTTTTGTTAACTTTTTAGTTTATATTGGAGTATAGTTGATTAGCAACGTTTTGTTAGTTTCAGGTATACAGCAAAGTGATTCAGTTATACATATGCATGTACCTATTCTTTTTCAAATTCTCTTCCCAATTAGTTTGTTACATAATATTGAGCAGAGTTCCCTGTGCTATACAGTAGGTCCTCGTTGCTTATCCATTTTAAATATAGCAGTGTGTACATGTGAATCCCAAATTTCCTAACTATCCCTCCCCCTGAGGGATATTATTCCATTTTTATGGGCAAGGAAATAAGGTTTGCCTAAAATCACACGGCTAGTCCCCTTCCCCCTGGGCCAGTGGGCTACAGAGGGCTTTAAAGCTCTGGCCCTCCTCTGGCCACGTTGCTCTCCAAGAGGTCAAGAGGTCAAGAGTCCCAGGGGCACGGGATGTGCTTCCCCAGAGCCTGTGTGCCCCCGCGCCCCAGATGATGCTCCAGGTACCTGGAACCCAGGAATTCCCTGCCAGAGGGTCCTAAGCCTTCTTTCAAGGCCCACAGAGGTCTCTTCCCTGGATCCATACTCCTGAAGGGGTGCTGGGATGTTGATGTGTGTACTCCCAGGCCTCAAGGGTGACAGAGGGGGTGCTGTTGGCAGGGGTGTGTGAGCTAGTTTGCACGCATGCACGTGAGGCCTCTGGTGATGCAGGACAGAGCTGGGGGTGGGGAGGGAGTGGGAAGAGAAGGAAGGGGCAGGCATGGACAGGGGAGGAGGCTGGAGACTGGGTCTTCTCATAGTACCAGAGCAGAAGTCCAAGGAGTCTGGGAATTCTAAATCAAAGCTAGCCTTCTAGGTAGTTATGAAGTTTATGTTTGTCAAGGTGTAGGATAGAACTTACATTTAACAGTGTTAAATATATATATATTTTTTTAACTCTTCAATATTGAGCCATAGAGCAGGGCAGCCTTCATTTCTGCTCTTGCCTGGCTCCTGCAAGTGTTGGTGGGCTGCCTATAGTGGATAAGGAGGTGCAGCTGGTGGGAACCGAGCACTTCTCTGTCCAGTGCCAAGGAGGAATGCTTTTAATTGCCCCACGAAACCTGACGCCACAGAGAAGTCAGGGACAGGAACAGAGCTGCTAAGTAATTTATGGAAATTTTCTTATTTTATAGAAATTATAATTTCTGACAGTTTCCCATCGCAGGTCCTGAACTGTTATGAACATGCTGCCCTTGGAAAGCCACCCCCTCCTCTGGGCTCAGTTCCCTCCGCGGGGAAATGAAGGGCCTGGATGACCTCTAAGGGGTCATTCAACTTGAAGACACTAGGCGTCTGAAGAGTAATAAAACCTGTTTTCTAACTGTACTGGGGGTCTCAGCAATAACAGAAAATACTACTACAAAGACTGCAATGGTGAAGACAATAAAATGAACGAATCACCTTGGACAACTGAAGGGCCTGGCTTTGGCCATCAATGTCTTGAAAGGGCAGGGGCCGGGGCAGCAGTAGGGAAAGAGGGTGGGAAACTGAACACCTTCGAGCAATGGGAAACCAAAGGCACAGGGAAGCGTCTGGGGCGGCCAGTGGGGCTGGGACCTGGTAGCCTGTCATGGCCCCGCCTGCTCCGTGTCTCTTGGAGGAGAGGGGGCAGGGGGCAGACCCTGGACAGGAGGTGAGTGCATTTGGGCCCCTGGGCAGCCCGAGCCCAGGCTGAGGGAAGGGAGGTGCCAGGGCCCAGGTAGGGTGGGACCACAATGGGCTCACCAGGGGTCTCCCAGGTATGGGTCCTGGGAGCAGTGGTCCTGCCTCTCGACCTCCATCACCCTGTTCTCTTTCTCTCTCCATGGAGAATCCTGCCTCACTCTTCCTTCAGTCCAGACGGCTGTTTCCTATCAGTTAGCCTGAAGAGTCAGTTTGCTGGGATCCTCTAGGGGCAGGGCTGTCTCCCTAGGGAGACGCATTGGTCTCTTGCCCCCTACTCTGAGCCACTGACCATCAACCCACCCTCCCACAGACACAGTGCTGAGGTTGGTGGTGGTTCTCCACGGGCCTGGGTGCTGCTCCTCAGGTGCACTGGGGAGGGGAATAACTTGGGAACTAAAGGGTGGAAGGAGCTTGGGTTCTCAAGCCAGAGCATCTGGGGTTGATTTCCTGCTTCCTTACCTACTGGCTATGTGCTCTTGCGCAAGATTCTGAATCGTTCTGAACCTCAGTTTTTATCCATAAAATGGAGATGATAATTTCCTGTCCTCTAGGGTTGTGATGAAGACAGGATAAGAAAATATATTCAAAGTGTCTAGTCTAGGGCCTAGTCCAAAATGGGGATTCTTTAAATATTATTGCCTATCTCAAGCACAAACTGTAAAGGAAACCTTCCATCTCGAGTCCAGTCCTCCGCTCCTGAGAGGTTCCTTTGTAATTTCTTTGAACCGTGCAATTTAGCACCGAATTATACATGCATTTATTTCAGTACTTAATATTAAAGTCAATATCACCTTTAAAAAGTAAGTAACATCACGTGTATGGATTTCCTCTCTCCACACTCTCTCAACTCACTTATACTGTGGGTCTTCCCCAGAGCAATGAGATAAAAAGCAAGTGCGCTGGAATCTAGTGCTCCCTGCGGCCTCTAGATTAGGCTCTTGGTCTCCCAGAGGGTTCTTAGATCTCACCATCCATTTTCTTCCACTGAGCTTAAGCATCGAAGCATTATTTGTGGAGAAAGCCAGACAAATAGACGGTGGAGGAGACAGGAAATCGGAATTTGTAGGTTGGGGAGAAACACTTCTGGCTCAAGTCAGCAGGACCTGGCCTTCTTTCAAGCAGCACCCACACTTGTGCTGCAAACTCTGCTAAGTCAGACCCTGCAAAACCCGGAGGACGTGCAGGCAAAAGCCTTGGTTACAGCAGGTACAGAGGCAGACTTGGGAAGGATCTGCTGTGTAGAGGTGCTGTTTGGCACGCTGTGGACCTCCAAAGTAAGACATACTGTAGAGCCTGTGCGCTCAGTGGCCCAGTCCTGAGTAAGGTTGGGGTATGGGGGGCAGGGTCAGGGCAGGATAACAGGTGACAGGACAAGCGAGATGAAACTGAGGCCGCTCGAACGGCTGTGGAGGTCGTCCACTGCACAACCCCGGTTCCAGTCCCTAGACCGCCAGACTTGGGGATGGTGTGTGCCAAGGCTGGGCCATGCAGCAGCCCTCGGATAAGTGCTGTGACTGAAATACACATAAAGGGATGGAGAAACATGAGTGAGAGGGCCATGGTGTCTGGCTCTGTGTGGGTGTATAACATGGAAAGAGAAATCTCAGTATTGATATTTCATCAATACCTCCTCTAGACCTTCCTTCTGCATCTCACTCTTCTTTTTTCTTTGCAAAACTCCCCACTTTTTGACAGTGCATCATAACGACTAAAATGATTCTTGGCCCCATAATTCTTTGACATGCACAAGACTTGGCAGACTCACAGGAAAATGAGGTCATTTTACAAAACCTTGTAATGATCGGAACCTGTGCTTTCCATGGTGGGCAGCGAGGCGGGGGGGAGGGGCAGTAACCGGGACACAATCTCGTCAGTTGGAAGGGTCCAAGCCAGGAACCTCCCCTCCCTTGGGGAGGTGTGACGGACGGAGCCCTTTTACACCTGGGAACAGGGTTTCACACCATTAAGAGGAAGGCTTTGCATCTCCGAGCTGGGAGGATGGCTGGGCCGGCCTGCTCTTCCCAGCTGCTTTGCACGTAAAATCTGAGCGAGCTTATTTTAGAAAGATATTTAACACCAAACGCCGAATGCCAAATGCATGGCTCACACATACCTGGGAGCGGTGGTGGCCGGTCCATCACAGGAGGGAGAGCAATCAAAGTGTCCCGTAACATTAGCCGCCCGGGGAGGAGCGAGGGCGTGGGGGAGGGGGGCGGGGAATAAACTGAGAGCGCGCCGTGCTCATCCCACCCTCTAGAGTCACCAGTTCACATTCTCACAGCACAGCAGATTAGCAGCTGCAGGTTTCCTCCCCACCTACATGTCCCCTGAGGTCTGCGAGCCACCTTCTGCTAGGAAGGCCTTTGAGAGGCAGGGTTTCTCAGCACTGCAGAATACGCTGTGCTTATACCACAAACTGCTTCTTGATAAAAAAAAAAAAAAAAAAAAAGAAGAGGAAGAAATGACACGTCCCTGGGATCTAATCCTTCTCTGTGTGAAGGCTGTCTTTCTGGTGCTGTCTTTCAAAGTAGCTCCCACGTGTCTCTAGAGAGGTGAGCTGGGGGTGCAGGTGTGGTGCGTGCCGTGAAGATGCAAAAAGGAGGCCTCTTTTTTGGTCTGTTCAAAGCTTTCCTGTTTTGGGGGTACGGAGGTCTGCCTGCCCAAGTGCAAACGGAGAGAGGAGAGTGGGGACCAAGTGTGAGGGCTGGAAGGACTGATGAGGCCAGGGTCTCGTTCTGGTTCTGCCTCTTAACTGTGAGAAGCTCTGAGGTCCTCGGCCAAATCATCTAACTTATCTGCTTTAGCTTTATTTTTTTGTCTGTTAACATGGGATTGATATCTGCCTATCCCTTGAGGTCAAGATAAATAAGAGAAAGTACCCAATGGTACTGTGCAAACTAAAAGTGTGGTAAGATTATCGTTATTTTGCTGCATAGTCAACACTGGACTATTCTTTCTTATGAGCCCTAATACTAATCAACATGAGACACGTGAAAAGCCCAATCAATTCAACCAACTAATGTATATTAAGAAACTACCATGCGCTGGAAATTGTATTAGCCACTGAGAGTAGAAAGATGAATATTGTATGATTTCTATTTTCATATTTACTGAATTTTAAGTCCTCTGTATGCACTTGTGGGCTGTATATTTATGAGTTAACGAACTCATGGACATTTCACTTCCATCTGCCTTGGGAATCCAGACGATACATAAACACACACACACACACACACACACACACACACACACACACACACACACACTCATCCTCACTCCTTTCCAGAACTGTGACCCTATGGTTTCTGCTCCTCTGCTTGGTACAGAGGCCACCTCAGATCACACAGTTGCCATGACACGCAGCCTTGCAGTAAAAGAGGGTTCAGTGCTGTCACCATGTGAAGCTCTCCGGGCCTCCCAGGGTCATTGGTGTGGGTCAACGGGAGAAAGAGAACTCAGCTGCGATCAGTCAGTCCTGGGTTTGAGTCCGAGCCCTGCTCGTTATTAGTTTAGTTAATTGCGTTCCCCTCAGCAAGACTGAGACTCGGATTCTGTGCCTATGAGGCACAGCCCCTTCAGCGCGCTCTCAGAGAATGACCAGAGGAGCTCCCAGTTCAGATCCCATCTCCAACACCTGGACAGCTTCTTAAGCTCACTTAGAACAAGAGGAGGTCATTCATTCACCCCACAAATATTCACTGGGTGCCTCCTACGTACCAGGCACTGCTCTCCCTATGGAAGACAGCAACAACAAACCAGCAAGGGGCCTGCTCTCCTGGAGCTCACCCTCCAGCCTCTTCATCACACGGTTCTTCCCAGGAACACCAGGGGCCTTAAAATCCCAAACAAGCATATGGACTTGGCCCTGCTCCTCTGACCTAGAATAGCTGCTTGGGCTTCATTTTACCAACACTGCCTTATCTTAATTGCTCTCTGAATTATGGGAAAGAATTAAGTCATGATTTAGATCTTAATCTGTGCCCAAGGTTTGCTTTCCAAATGCAATGGTTACTTTCAAGTTGCCCCAAAAAGTGTCCGTGAGGGTCCTACAGACAGAAGGGTCTCATCCACAGCCGCCGGCACGTGGGAATTAAGAAGCGCGTGGCCCATGGGTTATTTTGGAGCCACACGGGGAGGGGCCTGGTTAGACGCTTCACCTGGAGCCAAGTGGTAGACCCGGAGATGGGGCCCCAGAGGTACAGCAAAGAGCTGGGTTTCCCTTAGATCTTGCTGTGTTCCAAAGTCCCCCTCTCTGCATCTCAGTGGCCTCATCTCCCAATGAGGCTGTCACTGGCTCCACTGGCTGTGGGATTTTTAGGAGGACCAGATAAAGTAACGAAAGGGTTCCTTGAATAAACACACATGTGACATTTAACAATAACAAAACTGATATCATTTCAAGACCATCTCACCACCTGTATGTTGATATCACATTACCTTCTTTAGGCTCACTTTTCCTTAAAACATTAGTTTCCTTAGTAGAGAAAAAGGGACCTACACAGCAGTGTCTCTGAACAGAATGTAGCCCTGCATTTGCATCGATGAAAACAAGGAGAGTGGAGGGTGACAAAGGAAGCGTGTGTGGAGGGGCAGAGGGCAGACATGCAGGTTTGTTCTGTGTTATAGACAAACCATCAGACTTCCTCGTGCAGGAATGAGGCGAGGCCAGTCAGGCCAGAAGTCGGTCTAGCCCTGCTGGGATGCGATGGGGTATTTGCATCCAGCCAGGCAGGCCTGGAGGACAGACGACAGTACCTTTCATCATCCAAGGTAGTCACGGGACTGGCTCTCCTGAGACACACAGGGCCTGACCTCCTATTAGAGCACGAGGGTCCACAGGGCCAGCCTGGGGTGGGCTAGTGGAGGGGGGGGCTCTACCTCCCTCCAGGGCTCCTGGTGTCGAAAGAGAGGCCTGAACCTCTAACATTTAACAGAGACGGTTCAGCCAAGGCCTTCCATGCCGGAGGCTGGGTCAGTTTCCCATGCTGAGCGCAGGCCTGGAGCATCCTGCCTCACTCGCTTTCTGCCTCTTCTGTTAGGGGCCCACGGGGTGAGGATCTGTGGTCTGTGGGTGCCAGCGGTAGAGAGAGACTGCTGAAAGGCAACCAGCCGCGAAAAGCAGCGAGTGTGCCGGGAGTGGGTAGAAATTGAAAAGAAGGGGGCTAACATTTACTGAGTGATACTGTATCAGGTACCTGATACTAGGGGCAGAAGAGGGTAAGGACTCTGCATCCTGAGACTACCTGAGTTCAAATGCTGACTCTGCTACTCACTTGCTGTGGGGCATTGAGCAAATTACTTTACCTCTCTGGGCCTGGTTTCCTCATCTGCAACGTGAGGAGAAGCAGTTGGGAACTTTTGTTGTGGGCATCAGAAACACACCCTTGTTCACTTAAACAAAGGGAGACTGAGGGGCTGGGTGTAGTTAGCTCACAGAGGAGGGGGACTGCTGCAGAAAGGGGGGCTCAGAAACATCAGGCCCCAGAGTTATTCCAGGGATCCCGGAAGCCAGACCCAAACCCAGGCTGCATCTGCCATGGGGATGAATCAGGCCCCCTCAAGAATCCCAATCCTGTGGGACACAGCCTGACTGGCCTTTCAGGGTCACATGGCCACCCTTTGGCTAAGAGAGGATGCGAGACAACCCCGCCAACCTGCACAGAGTAGGACACAGATTGTTCTCAGAACAGAGCTGGGCGCAGTACCAGAAGAAAGCGTGAATGGCTGCCAGGCCAAAAATATCAGAGAAATCCAACACAGTGGCCAATGACGCCCACCAATAGGGTTGTTGTGAGGAACAAATGAGATCAAACAGTAAAGTGCTTAGCACAGTGCCTTGCTCGTTCTAAGAGGCCAACAAGGTTTAGCTGCCCTATTACTTACCTTAATCCTCAACAACTGTGAAGTATTGCCCCCGTTTTTCAGATGGGAAACTGCAACTCCAACTGGTAAAGAGAGTTACCCGAGGTTGCCGCAGAGCCGAGCAAGATTCTGACCCCAGCACTCCCTGCAGAGGCAGCTACACAAACTGCAAAGCCTTGTGCAAGATGAAAACGAGGGACCCCTTGTTCAAAAAGCAGGGGGAAAAAATACCATTAAAGGAACTAAAACATAAAGCTTTTTCTTTCCTTCCTGTGTCTCTCTATAGAGTCTTGGTGTTTTTTATTTGCTACTTAATGTCATTAAAAATTTTAATCATTAGCGTTAATTTTACTGGTCTTTAAATTGTGCAATACCAGTTTTAAATACACATAAGAGCATTTAACTTGTATGTGGAATCACCAGATCATCCTCAGCATAGGTGGTCGGCTAATCCAGAGAAGTAACATGAGTAAGAAAGGATATTGTTGACTTCCTTGGCTGTCCGTGTTTCTCAGAAAATCATTGCCTTATTTCTGCACTGGAAGCAAGCTCTGATTTGATTGGAAAGTGTGGCCTCTTGGGGTTTTCAGTGTCACAGGCATAACACGCTTATCTCGTGCTCGCATTGGGTCTCACTGGATTCCCATGCATCATGGGTCCCCTGGAATTCTGTGTTCACGGGGCACCTCGAAAGCCTTGTGCACGTGAAGCAGCTCGGAGAGGCTGACACGCATATTGCTGGGGTCTCCTGCGTTCACTCATCTCTGCTTACGTGCATTCCCTGTCCTTTGGACTTCACTTGCAAAATACGAATTGAAAAATAAAATTACTAAGGATTTCAGGACAGTGACAGCAGAGCATTAAAGCAAGGGTGAGGTCCTTCCAAACTGGCCCTGCTTGCCTCTGACCTCAGAGCCTTGGCTTTTAGAACACACGCACCCCTGACCCCAGGAGTCAAAAGCCTCTTTCTCCCCTGGGATTGCTTTTGCTGTATGAGAGAAACCCTGAGTTTTGCCACTAGGGCTCCAAGAGCTGAGGGCACCCTGGGCTCAGGGGAAACCAAGCAGGTGGAGGAATGTGTGCCCGGGAACCTCTCTGCACAGAACGTGGGGCCACAGGGACTGGGGGCAGGACTAGTGAACTCCTGCATGGGCTATAATGTCCATACCAAGCAGAGGACGGTGAGGGACAGACACAGGTCTGCAACCGGAACCCTCATTCTCTGAGTGCAAAGCTCAGATATATCTGCCCAGCTTCACCCGGCGAGAGGCTGAGGGGGTGGAAATCATAGCAATCCCACAGGTAGCAGTGTCATGAGCCTCTGGGCTGCAGGTGGCTCCCAGGTGAGCTCCCCAGGGAATAGGAAACCCTCAGAATTGGTCTTGGGCCCAGAGCAGAGCTGGGTGCCCTGCCCGCTGGCCCCTCCTCCCCAGGAGCACCACTCCAGTTCTGTGGGCTGGGCTGCCGCCTCTCTTAGAGCATCAGGCCCACGCTGGCTCTGTCAGCTCAGAGGGGCTCAGCTGGGATGCCTCCCAGGGATCTGTAGGCCAGCTCTGGAAACTTCTCCCACACCCCACCTCTTTGGGGTTTCCAGTGGGGAGAGGAGAATCTCCCCATCCCCACAACACTCCACCCCACCCAGGTGCTTCCTGGGGATTTTACTGGCAACCCAGCCACTGGAGTGACAGGCAGGCCCCTTGGTGGGGGTGGGAGGCTGCAGCAGGAGAGCAAAGAGCTGCTTCTCCTCTGACCTTAAAGGAAAGACAGCAAAGGGGACTGGGATTTATTTCCTGTTCCTAAGAAGCCAATAAGGACATGGACACTGTGCCTCAGTTTCTTACCTGCAAGACTGAGAAAATGTTCAGAGGAGGGAAAGGGAGGAATAAAATGTGGAGGCTGAGCGGTAATGGCTGTAATGCCCCTCGACAACCCCGGCTCTGCCACCCACAATCTCTACGATTTGTGCTAGGCCTGCACCAGCCCCCATGCCTGCCTCTGTAAGCGGGGGGCCGTGCCTGCAGCCTCTGTGAGGATTATGGTGATACGGGCTGTGACGTGCCCAGGCAGGCCCTATAGTGGAGGTACTGCCTTGTCGCTATTGTCCTAGAGGGTTTTCAGAAGCTCCCGAAAAGCAGATTTGCCTCCTTTTAAGCAGAGAGAACTGATAGAGACAATAACCTTTGTCTCCACCAGTTTCAGTATTTATACTTGAAAGAAAGAGCCTTTTTATCAGAGAACAGGAAATAAGATTTGACCTACAAATATTTCATTTTACCAACTGCCTCAGGGAAACTTCTTGGTCAACACCCTCCCTTAAAAGCTTGTGGGAGCTCTGAGAGCTTCTCCCTCCATCCCTGGAGAGCCTTTGTCTGCCTGGCAGGAATAGGCCCTTTCCAGGCCTGCAGTAAATCACCGTTGGTCAAGGGGCTCAGTGGGAGGTGAGTTGCAGCCCTGCGGGTGGGCTGAGGAGGCATCTGGTGCCTCGGCTTTTTAGGACTGGGGGCACCTCATAAACACCCTCTGCCCACACAGAAATATCATATACCTGGCAAGTAAAGCCACGCTCCCATGCTCCTTTTCTTTGTTCTAAAATGTGTGCTTTCATCAGTGTCTTATAGTTTTCTGCATACAGGTCTTTTGTCTCCTTAGGTAGGTTTAGTCCTAGGTATTTTATTCTTTTTGTTGCATTGGTAAATGGGAGTGTTTCCTTAATTTCTCTGTCTGATTTTTCATCATTAGTGTACAGGAATGCAAGAGATTTCTGTGCGTTAATTTTGTATCCTTCTGCTTTACCAAATTCATTGATTAGCTCTAGTAGTGTTCCGGTAGCATCTTTAGGATTCTCTATGTATAGTATCCTGTCACCTGCAAACAGTGACAGCTTTACTTCTTCTTTTCCGATTTGTATTCCTTTTATTTCTTTTTCTTCTCTGATTGCTGTGGCTAAAACTTCCAAAACTATGTTGAATAATAGTGGTGAGAGTGGGCATCCTTGTCTTGTTCCTGATTTTAGAGGAAATGCTTTCAGATTTTCCACCACTGAGAATGATGTTGGCTGTGGGTTTGTCATATATGGCCTTTATTATGTTAAGGTAAGTTCCCTCTATGCCTACTTTCTGGAGAGGTTTTATCATAAATGGGTGTTGAATTAGATATACCATGTTCTTGGACTGGAAGAATCAACACTGTGAAAATGACTATACTACCCAAAGCAATCTACAGATTCAATGCAATCCCTATCAAACTACCTATGGCATTTTTCACAGAACTAGAACAAAAAATTTCACAATTTGTATGGAAACACAAAAGACCCTGAATAGCCAAAGCAATCTTGAGAAAGAAAAATGGAGCTGGAGGAATCAGGCTGCCTGACTTCAGACTAAACTACAAAGCTATAGTAATCAAGACAGTATGGTACTGGCACAAAAACAGAAATATAGATCAATGGAACAGGAGAGCCCAGAGATAAACCCACACACATATGATAACCTTATCTTTGATAAAGGAGGCAAGAATATACAATGGAGAAAAGACAGCCTCTTCAATAAGTGGTGCTGGGAAAACTGGACAGCTACATGTAAAAGAATGAAATTAGAACACTTCCTAACACCATACACAAAAATAAACTCAAAATGGATTAAAGACCTAAATGTAAGGCCAGACACTATAAAACTCTTAGAGGAAAACATAGGCAGAACACTCTATGACATAAATCACAGCAAGATCCTTTTTGACCCACCTCCTAGAGAAATGGAAATAAAACCAAAAATAAACAAATGGGACCTAATGAAACTTAAAAGCTTTTGCATAGCAAAGGAGACCATAAACAAGATGAAAAGACAACCCTCAGAATGGGAGAAAATATTTGCAAACGAAGCAACTGAAAAAGGATTAATCTCCAAAATATACAAGCAGCTCAAGCAACTCAATATCAAAAAAACAAACAACCCAATCCAAAACTGGGCAGAAGATCTAAATAGACATTTCCCCAAAGAAGATATACAGATGGCCAACAAACACATGAAAGGATGCGCAACATCCCTAATCATTAGAGAAATGCAAATCAAACTACAATGAGATATCACCTCACACCGGTCAGAACGGCCATCATCAAAAAATCTACAAACAATAATTGCTGGAGAGGGTGTGGAGAAAATGGAACCCTCTTGCACTGTTGGTGGGAATGTAAATTGATACAGCCACTATGGAGAACAGTATGGAAGTTCCTTAAAAAACTAAAAATAGAACTACCATATGACCCAGCAATCCCACTACTGGGCATATACCCTGCGAAAACCATAATTCAAAAAGAGTCATGTACCACAATGTTCATTGCAGCACTATTTACAATAGCTAGGACATGGAAGCAACCTAAGTGTCCATCCACAGATGAATGGATAAAGAAGGTGTAGTACATATATACAATGGAATATTACTCAGCCATAAAAAGAAACAAAATTGAGTTATTTGTAGTGAGGTGGATGAACCTAGAGTCTGTCATACAGAGTGAAGTAAGTCAGAAAGAGAAAAACAAATACCATATGCTAATACATATATATGGACTCTTAAAATAAAAAAAAGGTTCTGAAGAACCTAGGGGCAGGACAGGAATAAAGACGCAGACATACAGAATGGACTTGAGGACACGGGGAGGGGGAAGGGAGGGTAAGCTGGGACGAAGTGAGAGTAGCATTGACATATACACACTACCAAATGTAAAATAGCTAGCTAGTCGGAAGCAGCTGCATAGCACAGGGAGATCAGCTCAGTGCTTTGTGACCACCTAGAGGGGTGCGACAGGGAGGGTGGGAGGGAGATGCAAGAGGGAGGGGATATGGGGATATATGTATACGTATAGCTGATTCACTTTGTTATAAAGCAGAAACTAACACACCATTGTAAAGCAATTATACTCCAATACAGATGTTAAAAAAATAAATTAATTAAATAAAATGTGTGCTTGGGGTCCAGAATATCTCCATTGGCCGGGCCTGTCTGCCCAGTGTTCCTGGGGCAGGTCTGTGCCCTCCAACTGCTGCAGGAGCAGAATAATATTCTGAGAGCTCCAATGTGGAACCACCTGCAGTGAAATCGCCTCTCTGTGTTGGGTCAGAAAGTAGAAGAAGAAAAAACCCACTGTCAGGAGCACACGTCTGCATTTCTCGCTCAGGCCCTGGAAGCTGTATGGAGCTGGTGGGCTGCTGGGCTGGACCAGGTGTGGGGCATTGTCTGGCTAATGAAGTATTTAAGGGCTGCGTGCAGACCCTGCCCACTGGGGCCCAGCAGCCCACAGGGCACTCTCATTAAGCTGACCCTTGAGGAGCAGGAATTGGTGGCTACATTTTGGGCACAGGTGCAGCCAGAAAATCCCCTTTCCTTACAGGTGCTGGCCATTCCAGGTCAGTAAGGTCAGCTTATTACCCCTAAAAGAGAGGTCAGGGGAGGAGGTGCAGGCCATGCCTGCCTCCCCGCCCCTCCTTACTCCACCCACAGCACACATGTCTTTTGGTAGGCTCTGGGGTGGGGAGTGGGCACTAGCATCAGAGAGCTTGCGTCAGCAATGTGTCAAAAGAAGCAACCACAGCAGGGGAACAGGGTGTCTGGTTAACATTCCAACTCTTCCAGGAAGTCTTCCTTGACTTCTCCAGAGCAGATGGATTACTCCTTTTTGGAAACTCACACAGTATGGATAACTCGGACCATAAATGTACCCCTGGTTAGGAACACAGTCTGCCTGGCCCCAAATACCAGCTCTATGATTGACTAGATGAATGACTTTGGGCAAGTTACTTCTCTCTACTTCCTTCCTTTACTTTCAGTCTGAGAAAAGTGAAGATGCCCACTGCGTAAAGTCATTGTGGCAAGTACACTATTTAAGATACACAAAGTGCTTAGAACAAACCCTGGTGCAGAACAAGCCCTAGACAAGAGGCTGCTATTATAATCATATAACTTTTTTTTGTGGTAAAGTATGCATAATATAAAATTTACCATTTTAGCCATTTTTAAGTGTTCAGTTCAGTGGCATTCAGTACGTTCACGTTGTTGTGCAACCATTGCCACTGTCCACCTCCAGAATCTTTTCATCATCTCAAACTGAAACTCAGTTTCATTGAACAATAATTCTTCGCTCCACCCTCTCCCCAGCTCCTGGTAACCTCTATTCTCCTTTCTGTCTCCAATCATAACTTTTGATATAAATATCTTATTTTCTTTATTCAACAAATAGTTACTAAACACATACTTTGCACCTGGAACAACTGAAGTAGAATCTGGGAACACAGATCGACACAGTCTATGCCCTTGTGGAGCTTTTACTTTAGTAGATTGAGGTTGGTAATGAGCAAAAAAATACACAAGACAATCTCAGACAGAGATGCATGCTATTGTTGAAAAAAATTACCCAGAACTTGGAAATAGGCAAAAGAGAGTACAGTACATCCTTTCAAAGCCATACATGGGCTTTGTTTAACAATACTGCCCAAGATTATTTAATGCTCCAGAGGACACACCTATGTTTGACTTACCTATTTACCATTTGATCAGAACACAGACACCGGGAGTTACATGTTAACTTGTAGATTTCCAGCCAGTAGAAAAGATTATCCCAAAGATTACGGTCTTACTGTCCTGTAGAACAGTAACCATGCTTGTATCTAACCTAGAAACCTTATAGTATAAGAGAGCTTGGAAATGAACTCACATTTATATGTGCAATTAATCTATGACAAAGGAGGCAAGAATATACAATACAATCAGGAAAAGACAGCTTTTTCAATAAGTGGTGCTGGGAAAACTGGACAGCTACATGTAAAAGAATCAAACTGGACTACTTTCTCACTCTATATACAAAAATAAATTTAAAATGGATTAAAGACTTAAAAGGTAAGACCTGAAACCATAAAACTTCTAGAAGAAAATGTAGGCAGTATACTCTTTGACATTGGTCTTAGAAATATTTTTTTGGATCTGTCTCCTCAGGTAAGGGAAACAAAAGCAAAAATAAACAAATGGGACCACATCAAAAGCTTTTGCACAGCAAAGGAAACTATCAACAAAATGTAAAGGCTGCCTACTGAATAAGAGAAGAAATTTGCAAACAGTATATTAGATAAGGGGCTAATACACGAAATATATGAAGAACTCCTACAACTCAATATCAAAATAACCCCAAACAACCAAATTAAAAATTGGGCAGAGGATCTGAATGGACATTTTTCCAAAGAAGACATATAGATGGCCAACAGGCACATGAAAAGATGCTCAACATCACTAATCATCAGGCAAATGCAAATCAAAAACACAGTAAGATATCAAGTCACACCTGTCAGAATGGCTGTTATCAAAAAAACAACAAATAACAAGTGTTGGCAGGGATGTGGAGAAAAGGGAACCCTTGTGCACTGTTGGTGGGAATGTAAATTGGTGCAGCCACTATGGAAAGAGTATGGAAATTCCTCAAAAATTTAAAAATAGAACTACCATATGATCTGGAAATTCCATTCCTGGGTATTTATCTGAAGAAAACGAAAACACTAATTAGGAAAGATATATGTACCCCTATATTCACTGCAGCATTATTTACAATATCCAAGATGTAGAAGCAACCTAAGTGTCCATCCACAGATGAATGGATAAAGAAAATTGGTATATATATATACATATATATACATATATATATATGTATATATATATATATATATATACACAATGGAATATTACTCAACCACAAGAATGAAATCTTGCCATTTGCGACGATATGGATGGACCTAGAGAATATTATCCTAAGTGAAATAAGTCAGACAGAGAAAGACAAATATGGTATGATTTCACTTACATGTGGAATCTAAAAAACAAAACAAATGAACAAACATAACAAAACAGAGGGTCATAGATACAAAGAACAAATAGGTAGTTGCCAGAGGGGAAGGGGGTAGGGGGAGGAGAGAAATAGGCGAGGGAGATTTAGAGGTACAAACTTCCAGTTGCAAAATAAATGAGGCACAGGTATGAAATGTACAGTGGGGGGAATATAGTCAATAATTATGAATATCTTTTATGGTGACAGATGGTAACTAGACTTATCATAGTGATCATTTTGAAATGTATAGAAATACAGAATCACTATGTTGTATAACAGGAACTAACATAGTGTTGTAGGTCAATTATACTTCAAAAACAAACAAACTCATAGAAAAAGAGATCAGATCTGTGGTTACCAGAGGTGGGGGTGGGGGGATGGGGAACTGAATGAAGGTGATCAGAAGGTGTGTGGACAAAAAACTGCTGCCTGCCATCGCAGTAAAAGATGAGTGTTGCCCCCCCCATCAAACCATCAGCCACTGCGGCTAGCCCCGAGGGGAATGCAGGGTGGAGAAAAAGAGGCTACTGGCCCTAGAGAGTTAAGGTGCATATCAAGGAATAATTCCAATCAGCCCAGACTCTTGCATCTTGCCATACACAGAAAAGCACTAAAATCACTAACTTGAGATGTCTGTTTTTGTGACTAGCAGTAATCTTTCGATGTTCGACTACATGTTTTTTTCCCCCGGCAAAAAATGTTATACATCTTGTCTCCTCCCTCCTCTCTTCGGGACAGTTCCTCAGAGCTTTCTGAGAGGCTGTATCCCAGGCTATATAGGGCCAGGGGTCAAGCTTTCTACCTCACGGGATTCCTCTCTCCGCCTATGTTTAGTTCAGGGAGGCCAAGTGATACTGGTTCATCTTGCCTGGTTACCCCAAACTACTCCAAGCCTGAAGCCCACTGTTTCTTCCACCAGACCTTTGTCTCAGCCCTGGTTGTGAGACTTTGGGGATGGGGAAGGGGATGCCCTTGAGAAAGGCATGGAGAGGGAGGGGCCAGCACCGGGCTGGCTGGTAGGAACCCAAAAGGGGAGTGGCCAGTGCATCCCAGGAAGTTCCCCCAGGGCACAGAAGTTGGCCGCGGCCACCAGCGTGTTGGACTCAGGGGACTTGGTCATAGTCCTGCTGTAGGACCTCTCCGGTAAAATGCGAGTGATCCTTTCAGCTCTAAAACCCTCCAGGATTCCCTGAACACCCCCCAACACTGCCCTTCAAATCCCCCCTCTTGCACAGAAGTGAGTCCTCGCGACAGCGCTACTGAACAGCGCCCTCTAGTGGAACCTTGTGTTCCGGCCGTAACCCCTATGGGGGCAGGGATGACTGGGGCCGCCTAGGAGAGGGGGCTTTTCCGTAGAGACCCAGCCCACACTAGTCCTCGGAGCTCCTACTGTGTGCCAGGGCACGATCAGCAGCTGTTAGGTACTGGCAGCAATGCAAGAGCCCGGGCCACGCCTGTCTTGTTTACCATTGGGCCTCAGCACACCATATTGCCAGCACATACTAAATATTCCTTACATGCTTTTTAAATGAATGAATGAAGAAACAAATAAGATGCAGTGTCTGGACCTTAATGAAATCAGTGTGGGGACTGGTCTGTGTTACTTCAGAGTGCCTGCACGAGCAGAAGTTAATTTATGTCTTTTTAATTAAGCGCAAGCTAACAGGCAGCTGAGTATAGTGTTAAGCACTACAATTCAGGAGTCAGACTGCCTGGGTTCAATTCCTGGCGGTGCCACTTAACAACTCTGTGATCTCGGATAAATTACTTACCCCTCTTCTGTTAAGACAGGGATACCTCGTCGCACTGCCATGAGGTTAAAATAACTAAAATTTGTAAAGTACTCAAGAGAGTACCTTGCACATATTTTGCATTCTGTTACTATTTAAAACAAAACAAAAAAAAACACACAAAAAAACAAGGGAAACTTGCTAAACAAATGGAGTGATGTCCAACAGCTAAGTAATGATGTACTGAGCTGCCCATAACCAGAGGTATGGGAGGAGGCATTAGCTCTTTAAGATAATCAATAATAACTATTATCTGTTGAGCACTTAATATCATCCAGCACTATGCTAAGTACTTTGCACTTATTATCCTATTTTGTTTTTACGATAACTCTGTGAGGCAGGTATTATGGTCACCTCATCGTTTAACACAGGAAACAGAGGCTTTGTGACAAGTTGAGATTCCTCAGTGTGGAGCTGCTGATTCTGAGGTGAGTCATGCTCAGAATTCAGGGAACACCTGGACGCCCGAGGTCATGCGGGGCATGGGAACCATGAGGAAAAGGCAGGTGAGCAGTCTGTGGGCTGGAGGGAAGAGACTCCAGGACTGGCCAGAGCCCAGGGCTTGGTGATAAGAAGCCCTTTGTGTTGGGGCCCAAAGGCAGAGGAAGGGTGGTGGTGATGGGGAGGCTAAGGCAGCCTTGGTAGCAATCTATCAATCAGTCAACCAACCCACCAAGCCAGAGACACTCTTTATTTGGCAGTGAAGGGAAGGGAGGGGTTGGCAGGTGGCTCCAAAGGCCCCGGGTGCAAGACAGTGTCTCAGCCTGTGCAGGAAGCTCTCCAAAGCAGGGCAGTGTCCCTGCAGAGAAAGAGCTGGAAAATCCTGGAGGAGGGAACAGCGGGTAGATGGGATGAAAGACACCAGTGGTGGGGTGGGGTCGGCTCCTTGGAAAAGAGGAGACAGGCCTTTCACAGCAGTAGCAGGATGGAGGACGTGAAGGGAGAGACACATCTAGAGGCGAAGAAGAAAGTTTTGCTTTTACGATAAAAAAAGGGGGGTTTCAGCTTTGTCTTTATAATAGAAAAGCTGAGATCATCAAGTCAAGGGCATGAGGGACTGAGTTTGGAGGCTTGAAAAAGGCAGAGATGGTAATAAGCCTGAGTGGGGTGTCCTAGGAGAGCAAGAGAGGGAAAGAAATCTTGAGTCCCAGGAGGCCGAGCTGGGGAAGGAGGGCAGGAAATCAGGGATGCTCAGCAAGACAGTCATTAATATGTAGGGGAGGTGACTGCTAGCCCAATCTCCCTGCTACTCAGGCCCCTCATTTTCCCATGAGAACCCCAAGACTGGGGGCTATAGGAGCTGTCTTATCCACCTAAGAGTAATTCTTTCTCCTTGTCCAGCCATGAGAGCCACCACCCAAGAGCATGTTGAGCCCTCCCAATGGCCCCAAAGGGCTCCTTGGGCTTAAACATTTGGAATACTCTCTACCCATCTCAGATATCCCGTTCCTTCTCCACAATGACTCTCAGGAAGACATCGATGGCCAAAGAGGGGCATGGCTGCAACCTCCAGACTGCTTTCTTGGATCGATGGGACACCTTGCTTCTAAAGCATTCCCCAGTCTCACAGGCCTCTAAGCGGGCATCAGATGAACACTGTGACTTCATTTTCCAGGTGGGAGAGTGGACTGTATCAGGTTCTGCATCATTTGCTAGTGGCATCAGGCTGTCAGCAGTTGTCTTGATATTAAGGCAAGAAGTGTCTGGTGCTGTGGTCCGTACCTCCCTCCACCCCTTACCCTGCAGGACCACTCCCATCATTATCCTCACTGCGGGGTTCCAGGCGGGCAGGGATGGCAAACACTTGAAACACACATCTCAGCGTGCCCTAATCTGGCACTAGTGGCAGACAGCAATAATCTATCATGTCGTGTTCTCAACACGGTGCTTCAGGCAGCAGCACAAAACAAGTGCAGCTGGAACTCCAGGTGAATCCTTTTTGTTATCCTGTTTGCAGGATGGGTAGCTCCAGCACCCTTCCTTCTACGTCTGTGAAGCGGGGTGGCCACAGGTCAAGCTGTGAAGGCGTGAGGTGTGGCTTTGCCTCTCAGCCCCTCCTCTGCCGCCCCATCGCCAGAGCTGGGTTTTCTCCCGAAGGGCACTTGTGCTCCCACCCACTCTCCTCAGGGTCCTGAGGAGCTAAGCAGATAACGGGGTCATTGATGGGCCATGATGGGAGGAGCCATGGGTTCCAATCACAGCCGCACCCCCTCCACTGCCTTCATCTCTCTGAGGCTCTTCTATAAAGGAGACAAATTATACCCACCTGTGGATCCTCGGCCCCAAGACTGAGGATCAGAATGGAAGTGAGCCCCTGTATGTGTAAGATTTCTAAATTGAAACGATCTTTACCAACCTAAGAAAATCTTACTTTTAATCCCCAGCACCAACCCTCCCCCACATTTTAACGGGGCTATGGGGGCACAACTTTCTGGTCTGAAAGGAGTAATCTAATTGTGGAATTTTTAACTGGCATAGATATTTGGGGACAAGTTGTCCCTTGTGGCACCCTCAGATCCTACCTCATGCTGCAGCAGAACTCACACGTGTATGGTGCTTAACAGGTGATAAATAAATAGCTGATAAAGGGCCTGGCACTTTCGCTTTAAGAGCACTCTGTTGCTATTTTAGTGGCATCTGCATGGCTATACCAGCGAGGCTTTGTCACTTTCCTACCTGGTAGACACTGCAAACTCCTTGCTTTCCCTCCCTTTTTAATCAAGGGCTAATGATGGAGGGTAGCTTGCTGGGCAGGGAACCATGGTGGGTAAAAGGTCTGTCCAGGCTGAAAACACCTAAGTCTGGGATCATTTCGCCCATCTCTGCCGCCAGGGCAGGGATAGCACAGTCAAGCCAAGCCAAGCCAAGCCAAGCCAAGGGGAGGGTTATTTTTAATCCCAAAGATACAGCGTTTGAGAACAAACAGCCCCATCCCTGGAGCATCTGCCAAATGAGTGTGGGCCCGGAGGTGTCAGGCTGCGACTGCTTCCCGGCTCACCAGGCCCCTCCAGAAACCAGAGCTGGGCAGCAGTGCGTATTTTTAAACAAGCTGACTTGCTGTGGCCTTTGAGGGCCACCAGGTCCTTTGAGGACGCAGTGGGAGCCCCACACGCCGTTACCTTTAAATCCAGTCGGGCCCTAACCCGAGATGGTGCCTAGCGTCCCCCGCCGCCCGTGTTCACATTGCCTGGAGCTCCCAACCTCTCCACCTGCTGCCTCGTCCCCATCCCAGCCCCAAAGTGCTGAAGGCCACTTGAGAGTACCATTTTCCCTTCTTTTATATTTTTCTCTTCCCTTCCTTTACTCTCTGTAACACAAATAACTCATATTCATTGTAGAAAAATTAGAAAATTGAGATGAACAAAAAGAAAAGAAAAATCCCTATCATCCCCCTGACCCTATCTCACTGTGGGTGAGAACCAGCATTTGTTAATACTTGGTGGATATTTTCCCTGACTTTTTTCCATGAATATTTTTTACACATAAGGTATTTATATTTTCAAAACGTGACTCTCACTCAAGGCCTGGCACTGAGGAAACCAGGATGGCTCCTCATTCAGGAAGAATGCTGACATTCTCACCACTGAGGTCCACAGGCTCTGTGGCCGGCATTGTTAGGACGTCACAGAGAAATGTTTAGCCCTGTGCCTGTTTCCATACAAGAGGCTCTCCTCTCCATACTCATCTTTCCCAGCAGGAATCATTTTGCCCGTGTCAGGCTTTGTTTGTGTGGTTAAGAAGGCAGGCTCTGGAGTCAGGAAGCTTGAGTCTAAATCCTTGCTCTGCCTCTAAATAACTGTGTGAAGTTGGGCAAGTGGCTTCACTTCTTTGTGTTGGATTTCCTCATTTGTAAAACAGGGATGAAGAGAGGATACACATTACAGGTCTGGTGTGAGAATTCAGTGAGCTAATACAGGTAGAGCGGCAAGAAGGGAGGCTGGCACATAGTAAGTGCTCAATAAACATTAGTTCTTATTCTACTATAATGGTTGTTTTTTCAATTCTGGGGGAGTACCTCCTTTGTTTCAGGCACTAGCCAAGCTTCCTGTATGATTTTGGGCAAGTTAATTCACTGATGTCTTTCTTACTTCATTCAGATAAGGGCTCAAGGCAGCTGGGGAATGAGATGGGGAGTAATTTGGGGTGCTTGGCTACCAGGAGGTTTAACACATTTGCATTACGGGGTCACTGGAGCTCATTAACATATTGGAAAAATGTTAAAAGCTATGTTGTTTTCATTGGAGCTCTCACATACCCACTACTCCAGTTGTTGAAGGCTGATCATGAGTACATGGGGGTTCACCATGGTATTTGTGCCACTTTTATGTCTGTTTGAAAACTTCCATAATAAAAAGTTAATATGTATGTATATGTATACATGTATGTATGTATGTATATAATATATACATCCTGAAAAATCTACATCACTCTATTTACTTTCATACTTTTTCTGTATTGTTTTAATATACGTTTTAAAAATGTTTAAGGATCTTTTTTGTTAATCAAGACCATTAAAACCATTAAAAATGCTTCCCCCTTGAGACACACTGGTGTTGACAGAAGCCACGGCTGGTCCATAACAGGGTCTTGACTCTAGGCTGGTCATACTCCACTGCACTGATGACGTGCAGAATTCCCAGCTGACAGGTGATGGGGACAAAGGGCAGACACGCTCTGGCACCTGGTGCCAGGCTGCCCCCCTTCCTTTACCTTCCCTCCCAGTACTGGCTTCCAGCCCTTATTTTGGGTCACACTTGTCATATCTTTATCAATGCCGAGTACTTGGTGTGCTCAATTAAAACTCTGAGAACAGGGCTTCCCTGGTGGCGCAGTGGGTAAGAATCCACCTGCCAATGCAGGAGACACGGGTTCGAGCCCTGGTCTGGGAAGATCCCACATGCCACGGAGCAACTAAGCCCTTGTGCCACAACTACTGAGCCTGCGCTCTAAAGTCCATGAGGCACAACTACTGAGCCCACGTGCCACAACTACTGAAGCCCACACGCCTAGAGCCCGTGCTCCACAACAAGAGAAGCCACCGCAATGAGAAGCCCACGCACTGCAACGACGAGTAGCCTCTGCTCGCCTCAACCAGAGAAAGCCCGCGCAGCAATGAGGAACCAATGCAGCCAAAAATAAATAAATAAAATAAATAAATTAAAACAACAACAACAAAGAAAAAAACTCTGAGAACAGAGGAATTGGAGGCTAGAGACACCCATCAGGATCAATCATAGAACTTTCCACCTCAAGGTTAAGGGTCCCTGACGTCCGTCCCCTCCCTCGTCCAGGCCAGTCAGCAGGCTGCTCACCACCTCTTTCTCCCTGCTTTTGGCACCCCTCCAGACTTTTGACAAAAACACAAATGTCACACCCTCTGTTGCTACAGAGGACCAAGCTCACCTTGCTTTTGTGATCATCCAGATGCTTCTGTGATCATCCAGGTGCTTTGGCTGCTTTTGTTGCTACCACCATTGTTATTGTGAATAATTAAAGCTTCCAATTACTGGTTGATTATTGGGCATCCAACATTGTTCATCCATGGGCATGGCCTCATTTAATCCACACAACAGCCAATAAGGTAAATACTATCATGCCATTTTTAAGATGAAGACGTTGAAAGGCTGAGTCATCAAGGTCACAGACCTAATAAATGGAAAATGAAATCACAGGCTGATTCCAAAGCTCAGGCTCTTAACACTATGCTAATTAGAGACTATTTTCCATCCCCAGAAAGAGGAGAGGGGTGTAAAAGAATGGCTAACTTTCACTAGGCCTACAGTTTTGTTGTTGTTTTGTGTGTATCATAAATAGAGACCACCATAAAGTGGATCCCCTTGCTGTCTGGGCCATCCGTCTTCCATAAGCGGGCCCTCAAGGCGCGCGCTTGCTTGCGTGCGTGTGTGAGCGTGTGCCTACGCGCACTTCTAAATGTAGAAGGGCAATCCACAGGTAGAGTGCTGTCAGGTAAGACTCTGCCTTCAGCACGCACGGCTCCTGCCTCAGCTCTGACACTCATCAGCCCGTTCTCTTGAGCAACCCCCTTCCCCTCTCTGGGCGTCAGTTTCCTCACCTGTGAAATAGGGATAACAAACCCTAGGTTACAGTCACCAAGCACATTCAATGAGTTCCCAAGTGGCATGTGCCCAGCAGAGTGCCTAACAAAAGCAGAGCTCGAAAATAACGGTGCCCCTTCCGGCATTCCGCAGCACCGGTAGCAGCGTTCCTCAGGTGCGCGGGGAACTGGAGAGAAAGGGGCGTGGGGGCGGGGCCTGGCGTCAGCGCGTGCGCACACCATGGGGGGGGCGGGGCGCCGCAAAGCTCAGCCCTCCGTCTGGAAATTAACCCGTTGTTCTGAGGGCTTTGGCGTAAAGTTTGCCCTCCCCGCCTCGGTTTCCCCATCCCCTTGCCCAGGGTGCTGGCCGGCTCACCCCACACTCTCCACTCTGCTCTTTCTTGTCCCCACCGCTCTCAGCTAAAAAGAAGATCCTGTTCCTTGCCCGCAACACAGGCCAGAGCCACGTGTGCTGGGCTACAGGTGGTCTGCGAGACCCTGGCGGGCTTCTGGTCCAAGAAATCTGGACACCTGTGCTGTGAACCACCTTCTCTTAGGAAACCTAGAATCAAGGGCCTTCCTGACCCCCTCTTCCTGCCAAGGACGCACACGCACGCGCGCACACACACACACACACACACACGCAGAGACAAACACGCAGACTCAAACACAGACACACACAGATGCACAGACTCAGGCACTGGCTCGCTCCCAACCCCCAGGCCCAACCTAATGCCTGTCAGTCCCACCCCTGCAGCTCTGTCTAATAAGGGTAGGTGAGAAAGGATCGTGAGATTCCGGAGAGATTCCCGGCGCGCTCCTTCTACGGCCTTTCAGTCGAACGTTCAGCTCTGGGCAAGCGTCCGGGGCCGGGGGCCCCAAGGCTGAGTCATGGGTTCCTCGGCCCCAAGTCTCATTTCTAGCCCAGTCCAGATCCCGGGCCTTTCAAAAAACTCACAGGTCGTCCCTCTGAGTCAGCAAAGGTTCCCACAGAAACTCCATTTGGTGTGGATTTAATCACAGGGTGTTTTTAAAGCCTCATCTGGAGGTAATTTGGAATTTAAATGACCAGGATGAGGATATTTTTACCAGAAGAAGGGCTTGGAATAGTTATATCCTGTCAGTTATTGATCAACCATTTCCAAAAGATTAAAAAAATAGTAAGACCTGTTTTACCAAATATGTTAGAAAAATTCCCTCAGGATTTGGTCATTATTAGCGTAACTGATATAAATTATTCCACAACACTTAGGAATGTGTTCCATGACACATTTCACGAATTTTCTAAATCAAATTAAATCATACTTAGACCCCCACCTACCAGGACCTCAGATAATTCAATCCCACTTTTCAGGGCCCTTCACTCTCCTTCCATGCAGAACTCCGAGTACTTCAGGATTCCCGAAACTTGGCGAAGGGCACCAGGTCTGTGATGGTCACTGCTGAGTTGCCTATGGTCCAAGCCCTAGTAGATCAGTTAGAGGCTGCTGTTGCTGCCCACAGCAACGTCTCCAAACCAAGGGCCCCCAGACATCTCTTCCCCCTTCTTAGGCCCTCCCCAAAGGCCCTGCCACCTCCAGAGTGCCTGGTGGAGGCCCAGCACTCAAGGGTCCTGCCAGCCCTTAATGACCTCTGGGCCCCAGGCCCCCTCCCCAGCCCTCTCCATCTCTAACAAGTAGTGTGAAGTCTCCAGACCCTTAGAAAATCTAAGGCCTTTGACTTTTCCATGGGGCAAGAGAAGCCCAGCCCTCCAAAACACAGGGGCCTCTGGAGAGGAAGAGGGGAAAATACCTCACATTCTTTTCCAGTGAGCCTGCAGAAGAAAAACAGACATGGTTAATTTCTCAATCACAGTAGTCCCTGACTTAGGCAATAACTACCTGATTTACCTAGTAATCCACACTCTGTGGGGAGTAGATAGAGCTGTGGGCCCAAAACAGAAACAAAAACAAAAACCCTTCTTTAATAAAGATTATGAAATCTCTTTGCTTCTGTAATTTTCAGGGTCTCTCTAGAATACTCCTGTTTGGACAGAGATGGGGTCAAACCACACAGATACCATCTAGTAGCTTGGTGTCCGGTAGCTTGCTCTTCTTCATGGAAGAACTGTACCCCATATGAGGAATGATGAGGTTGAGATAAGAGGTGCCACTGAAATTCAAGTAAACATGGGCTAGCTTCCACTTGCACCCAACACCACAAAACGCAGTAGAGCTTGTGGTTAAGAGGAATGGCTGTGGAATCAAACAGACCAGAGTATGAGTTCTGGCTCCATCCCTTTTTGGCTGTGTGACTTCAGGCAAGTTACTTCACCTCTCTGAGACTCAATTTCTCTAAAATGGAGGTGATAAAGTGCCTCATAGGATTATGTGAAAGTTAAATGACAGACAGCCAAGACAGTGATGTAAGTTCATGCTGGGAGGAATACCCTCTGCTTCAAACACATAACAATGATATATGATATATAAAGAGAAAATTAAAATGATACAGCCACATTCAAAAAACAATATTAACATCTCTATAGACAAGGCTGCATTCTATATACCTCCTCTGAGGGTCCGTAGTGGGTCCCTTTGCTCATGGTGGTGATCAGCTTTCCATTCAGCCCCCTCCTCTGCTCTTCCTTGAATCATTTCCTAAAATAAGCTGCCAACAAGCCCTTGTCTCAGACTCTGCTTTGTGGGGGGAGTCTAGGCTAGCTGGAAAGGAAAATAACAATGAAGCAAAGAAAAGGGGTGGTAAATAGAAAACTAAATATGGCAGAAATAAGTTAAAATATATTAGTCATTATAATAAATGTAAACAGATAACCTATTAAAAGATAGACTTGCAGATTAGATAAAAAATGAACAAAGTTTATAAGAAGTATACCTAAAGCAAAACCACAAAGAAAGATTGAAAATAAAAAGTTAGAAAAAGATATACCCATCCAATGCAAACCAAAAATAAACGTGTGGTTATGGATTGAGTTGTGTCCCCCAAAACAATATGTTGAAGTTCTAACCCCCAGCCCCTCAGAATGTGACCTTATTTGGAAACAGTCATTGCAGATGTAATTAGTTAAGATGAGGTCATACTGGAGTAGGATGGATCCTTAATCCAATATGATTGGTGTCCTTATGAGAAAAGAGACACACAGACACATAGAAAGATGGCCATGTGGTTGTGGAGACCCAGATTGGAGTTTTGCTGCCACAAGCCAAGGAATACCAAGGGTTACCTGAAGCTGGAAGAGGCAAGGAGGGATCCTCTCCTACAGGATTAGGAGGGAGCACAGCCCTACTAATACCTTGTTACTGACATTTAGCCTCCAGAAACATGAGAAAATAAATTTCTGTGGTTTGAGTCACCCAGTTTGTGGTAATTTGTTATGGCAGCCATGGGAAACTAATACATATGCCTAGCAATATTTCTATCAGACCAAAAAAAATTTAAGCCTAAAGTATACATCATATAAGCAACATCCCATCAAGAATATATAATGAGGGGCTTCCATGTGGCGCAGTGGTTAAGAATCCTCCTGCCAATGCAGGGAACACGGGTTCGAGCCGTGGTCCAGGAAGATCCCACATGCCATGGAGCAACTAAGCCCATGTGCCACAACTACTGAGCCTGCGCTCTAGAGCCCGCGAGCCACAACTACTGAGTCCGCCTGCCACAACTACTGAAGCCTGCATGCCTAGAGCCGGTGCTCCACAACAAGAGAAGCCACCACAATGAGAAGCCTGTGCACCGCAACAAAGAGTAGCCCCCACTTGCCACAACTAGAGAAAGCCTGCGTGCAGCAACGAAGACCCAGCGCAGCCAAAAAAATAAAGAACATACAATGATTATGAATTTGTATGCACTTATCATGACTAAATTATAAAGAGAAGTTGATTAATTCATATTCTCAGTAGAATATTTTCAATATACTTTTATCAGGATCTGATGGATCAAGTAGATAAAAAAGGATAAAAGATATGTAAGATATGAAGAGCTAATTTAGTTAACCTGATCCAGTATAGATGTGTAGAAGCCTGCATCTGAAAAAAGAATATATATCCTTTTCAAGCACATATTGATCATTTTAGCAAAGAAAGTCTCAACAAATTTTAAATAGCTTGTAGTAAACAAATCATAATTTCTATCCATAATACCATAAATTAGAAATAAAAATACCCCTAAATATATTGTGGATTAAAGATAAAGTCTTAATAAAAATTACAAAATATTTAGACTTGAAAAACTATGAAAAAATACATAACAAAACTTGTGGGATGCAGATAAAGCAGTACCTAGAGATAAATTTATAGCTTTGAAGTACCCTTTGGGAAGACAAGATAGAACATAAATGAATTAAAATTTTAATACGAGAAGCTAGAAAAAGAAAATGAATGAGATATTGCATTTAAAGTCCTTTGCATAATGCTTGCCACATAATAAGTACTCAATAGAAGGAAGTATTTAATAAATGGAAATTGTAGTTGCTGTTATTCTATCAATAACTTCCAATTAAAAGAGCTTTTCTTTACAGGATTAAGTAAAACTTTCACAAGCAACTTGTGATTTATAATAAGTATATATTTGATCAACATCCCTCTTCCTGGCACGGAGCTCCCTTGGAATTTCCTGTAATGAGAGCAGTACAAGTGTCTTGAATGAGGTGACTTTTGGGAAGCACATAGGTCACCTAAGGATGGGGACTTGTCACCAGAGGAATCAAGTGTGTGATTACAGAGTTAGAACTTTAGCCCTCTGGGGAAGGGAGAGCAGCTGAAGATTGAGTTCAATCACCAAAGGCCAATAATTCAATCTATCATGCCCATGTAATGAAGCTTCCATAAAAACCCAAAAAGATGGGGTTTAGAGAGCTTCCAGGTTGGTGAACATGCGGAGGTACAGGGAGAGTGGCAAGCTTGGGGAGGGCATGGAAGCTCTGAGCCCTTTCCCACATACCCTGCCCTATGCTCCTCTTTCACCCAGCTGTTCCTGAAGTATATCCTCTTATAATAAACTGGTAATCTAGTAAGTTAATGTTTCTCTGAGTTCTGTGAGCCATTCTAGCAAATTGATTGAATCCAAGGATGGAGTCATTGGACTCTCCAATGTACAGCCTTTTGGTCAGAAGCACAGGTGACAACCTAGATGTGCAATTGACATCTGAAGTGGTGGTGGTGGGGAAACAGTCTTGTAGGACTAAGACCTTAACAAGGGTAATCTGATGTTATCTCCAGGTAGAAAGTGTCAGAATTGAGTTGAATTGTAGGACACCCAGCTGGTGTTGGGGAATTGTTTGATGTGGGAAAAGAAAACACACATTGGAACTGGTGTCAGAATCTTACAACTATGGCACACCAAACAGAGATATCTCTGTGCCTGGAATTTCAGAAATTAAATTTTATACAGTTTCGCATAGTCCAAAAATATTCCAGAAAGGGAAATTCTCTGGCCAGGGTTGGTCTCCTCTGCCTCTATTAAATATAACTCATTCTTTAGCCACTGAATGGACTAGAGCCTGAACTTAGCAGTGACAGGATATGCATCAGTCAGGAAGCCAGGCCCCTGATGGAGCTGCCCTCTGAAGGACCTTAATAGCATCCAGGGAGTTCCACCATCAATCCTCCGCTTGGAAAGAAACAAGGACTTAAATAATTAGAGAGAAAACTAATCTGGAGGTGGAGTCAAGATGGCGGTGTGGGAAGACTCTGAGTTAGCATCTCCCTGCCACTGGCAGGGGACTCTGACACCCAAGGAGACAGGAGGAACCCCGAAGTGAACTGGTAGGATGTAGGGGGACTGAGGAGGGAGGAGAAGTGGAGACCAGACAGGATCAGTGCCCCTGAGGCCAGGGAGATCAGGAGAGGCAGGCGGGAGGAGCCCTCAGGGAGGAACGGGAGAGGAGCGGAGGGTGATTGCCTGGCCCATTCCTGCATGAGGAGCCTGCTGAGCTCCCAGGCTGATCCCCTGACCTCCAAACCCCTTCCAGGCCGCATGGGTCCTTGGGGGCATAGGAAGGAGGCCAAGGGGAGAACAGGAGAGGCAGGTGGGGCAGGCCCTCCAGGAGGAGCAGAAGAGGAGCAGAGGTCTATTGCCCCGCCCACTCCAGCCCAGGAAGCCTGCTGGGCTCCCAGGTGAGGTCCCCTGCCCTCTGAGACCAGGGGTGGGGGGCACGCCTGGGCCCCTTCTGTTCCTTGAGCCTAAGCCCCACCCTGCACAGCCCCCAGGGCCTTTTCCAGCCCTGTGGGTCCTGAGCATTGGCTCTGCCCACTGCCCAAACCTCACCCTTGCTTAGGCCCCGCTCTCCACCGCCAAGGCCTTCCACCACCACCCCCCGCCCCACTGCTTTTATTTTTTTCCCTCCTCCTCTTTTTTACTACTGTGGTACTGATGTACCTTCCAGTTGTTGATTCATCTGTATTTTTATTTTTATATTCTTCCTAACATATCTGTTAGTTTCCTAGTCTAATTTTATTGTTTACTTTGTTCTTTTTTTTTTTTGCAGCCCCAGGCAGCTTGTGGGATCTTGGTTCATGAGCCCGGGGTAAGGTCAAAGCTCCTGTGGTGGGAGCTCCGAGTCCAAACCACAGGACTAACAGAGAACCTCAGACCCCAGGGAATATTCATCAGAGAGAGGTCTCATGGAGTTCCTCATCTCAGCACCAAGACCCAGCTCTACCCAATAGCCTACAAACTCCAGTGTTGGAAGCCTCAGGCCAAACAACCAGTAAGATAGGAACACAATCCCATTCATAAAAAACAAAAAATAAAACGAGATGGCAAAAAAATATGTCACAGATGAAGGAGCAAGGTAAAAACCTACAAGACCAAATAAATGAAGAGGAAATAGGCAATCTACCTGAAAAAGAATTCAGAGTAATGATAGTAAAGATGATCCAGAATCTCGGAAATAGAATGGAGGCATGGACTGAGAAAATACAAGAAATGTTTAACAAAGATATAGAAGAACTAAAGAACAAACAGAGATGAACAACACAATAACTAAAATGAAAAATACACTAGAAGGAATCAATAACAAAATAACCGAGGCAGAAAAACGCATAAGTGAGCTAGAAGACAAAAAGGTGGAAATAACTGCCAAGGAGCAGAATAAAGAAAAAAGAATGAAAAGAATTGAAGACAATCTCAGAGACCTCTGGGACAACACTAAACGCACCAACATTAGAATTATAGGAGTCCCAGAAGAAGAGAAAAAGAAAGGGTCTGAGAAAATATTTGAAAAGATTATAGTTGAAAACTTCCTTGACATGGGAAAGGAAATAGTCACCCAAGTCCAGGAAGCACAGAGTCCCATACAGGATAAACCCTAGGAAAAACACACCAAGGCACACAGTAATCAAACTAACAAAAATTAAATTCAAAGAAAAAATATTAAAAGCAGCAAGGGAAAAACAAAAAATAACATACAAAGGAATCCCCATAAGGTTATCAACTGATTTTTCAGTGGAAACTCTGCAGAGCAGAAGGAAGTGGCAGGATATACTTTCTCTTTCAACCAGAAAGAGAAAGGGAAAAACCTACAACCAAGATCACTCTACCCAGAAAGGATCTCATTCAGATTCAATGGAGAAGTCAAAAGCTTTTCAGACAAGCAAAAGCTAAGAGAATTCAGCACCACAAAACCAGCTTTACAACAAATGCTGAAGAAACTTCTCTAAGTGGGAAACACAAGAGAAGAAAAGATCCACAAAAACAAACCCAAAACAATTAAGAAAATGGTAATAGGAACATACTTATCGATAATAACCTTGAGTGTAAATGGATTAAAGGCCCCAACCAAAAGACGCAGACTGGCTGAATGGATACAAAAACAAGACCCATATATATGCTGTCTACAAGAGACCCACTTCAGACCTAGGGACATATACAGACTGAAAGTGTAGGGATGGAAAAAGATATTCCATGCAAACGGAAATCAAAAGAAAGTTGGAGTAGCAATACTCATATCAGATAAAATAGACTTTAAAATAAAGAATGTTACAAGAGATAAGGAGGGACACTACATAATGATCAAAGGATCAATCCAAGAAGAAGATATAACAACCATAAATGTTTATGCACCCAATATAGAAGCAGCTCAATACATAAGGCAAATGATAACAACCATGAAAGGAGAAACCGACAGTAACACAATAATAGTAGGGGACTTTAACACTTACACTTTAACCCCACTTACACCAATGGACTTTAACACTTAACACTTTAACCCCACTTACACCAATGGACAGATCATCCAAACAGAAAATAAATAAGGAAACACAAGCTTTAAATGACACAATAGTCCAGAGAGATCTCATTGATATTTACAGAACATTCCACCCAAAAGTGGCAGAATACACTTTCTTCTCAAGTGCACATGGAACATTCTCCAGGATAGATCACATCATGGGTCACAAATCAAGCCTCGGAAAATTTAAGAAAATTGAAATCATATCAAGCATCTTTTCTGACCACAACACTATGAGATTGGAAATCAATTACAGGAAAAAACCTGTAAAAAACACAAATACATGGAGGCTAAACAGTGTGCTACTAAATAACCAAGAGATCGCTGAAGAAATCAAAGAGGAAATCAAAAAATACCTAGAAACAAATGACAATGAAAACACGATGACCCAAAACCTATGGGATGCAGCAAAACCACTTCTAAGAGGGAAGTTTATAGCAATAAAATCTCATCTCAAGACACAAGAAAAATCTCAAATAAACAATCTAACCCCACACTTAAAACAACTAGAGAAAGAAGAACAAAGAAAAGCCAAAGTCAGTAGAAGGCAAGAAATCATAAAGATCAGAGCAGAAATAAATGAAACAGAAATGAAGAAAACAATAGCAAAGATCAATAAAACTAAAAGCTGGTTCTTTGAGAAGATAAACAAAATTGATAAACCCTTAGCCAGACTCATCAAGAAAAAAAGGGAGAGGATGCAAATCAGTAAAATAGAAATGAAAAAGGAGAAATCACAACTGACACAGCAGAAATACAAAGGATTATAAGAGACTACTACAAACAACTATATGCCAATAAAATGGACAACCACGAAGAAATGGACAAATTCTTGGAAAGGTACAATTTTCCAAGACTGAACCAGGAAGAATTAGAAAATATAAACAGACCTATCACAAGTAATGAAATTGAAACCGTAATTAAAAATCTTCCAACAAACAAAAGTCCAGGACCAAATGGCTTCAAAGGCAAATTCTATCAAACATTTAGAGAAGAGCTAACACCCATCTTTCTCAAACTCTTCCAAAATATTGCAGAGGGAGAAACACTCCCAAATTCATTCTATGAAGCCACCATCACCCTGATACCAAAACCAGAAAAAGATATCGCAAAAAAAGAAAATTATAGACCAATATCACTGATAAACATAGGTGCAAAAATCCTGAACAAAATACTAGCAAACAGAATCCAACAGCACATTAAAAGGATCATACACCATGATTAAATGGGATTTATCCCAGGGATGCAAAGATTCTTCAATATATACAAATCAATGTGATACACCACATTAACAAAGTAAGGAATAAAAACCATATGCTCATCTCAATAGATGCAGAAAAAGCTTTTGACAAAATTCAACACCGATTTATGATAAAAAAACTCTCCAGAAAATGGGCATAGAGGGAACCTACCTCAACATAATAAAGGCCATGTATGACAAACACACAGCAGGCATCATTCTCAATGGTGAAAAACTGAAAGCATTTCCACTAAGATCAGGAACAAGACAAGGACGTCCACTCTTGCCTCTCTTATTCAACATAGTTTTGGAAGTCCTAGCCACAGCAATCAGAGAAGAAAAAGAAAGAAGAGTAATACAAATTGGAAAAGAAGTAGTAAAACGGTCACTGTTTGCTGATGACGTGATACTATACATAGAAAATCCTAAAGATGCCACCAGAAAACTACTAGAACTAATCAATGAATTTAGTAAGGTTGCAGGATACAAAATTAGTGCACAGAAATCTCTGGCATTCCTATACACCAACAACGAAAAATCAGAAAGAGAAATTAAGGAAACACTTCCATTTACCATTGCAACAAAAAGAATAAAATACCTAGGAATAAACCTGCCTAAGGAGGCGAAAAACTTGTACTCAAAAAACTATAAAACACTGATGAAAGAAATCAAAGATGACATAAATGGAGAAATATACCATGTTCTTGGATTGGAAGACTCAGTATTGTGAAAATGACTATACTACCCAAAGCAATCTACAGATTCAATGCAATCCTTATCAAACGACCAATGGCATTCTTCACAGAATTACAACAAAAAATTTCACAATTTGTATGGAAACACAAAAGACCCTGAATAGCCAAAGCAATCTTGAGAAAAAAAACGAGTTGGAGGAATCAGGCTCCCTGACTTCAAACTATACCACAAAGCTACAGTAATCAAGACAGTATGGTACTGGCACAAAAACAGAAATATAGATCAATGGTACAGTATAGAAAGCTGAGAGATAAACCCACGCACATGTGGTCACCTAATTTATGACAAAGGAGGCAAGAACATACAATGGAGAAAAGACAGCCTCTTTGATAAGTGGTGCTGTGAAAACTGGACAGCTACATGTAAAAGAATGAAATTAGAACACTACCTAATACCACACACAAAAATAAACTCCAAATGGATTAAAGACTTAAATGTAAAACCAGACACTATAACACTCTTAGAAGAAAACATAGGAAAAACACTCTTTGACATAAACCACAGCAAGATCCTTTTTGACGCATCTCCTAGAGTAATGGAAATAAAAACAAAAATAAACAAATGGAACCTAATTAAACTTAAAAGTTTTTGCACAGCAAAGGAAACCATAAACAAGATGAAAAGACACCCTCAGAACGGCAGAAAATATTTGCAAATGAAACAACAGACAAAGGATTAGTTTCCAAAATATACAAACAACTCATGGCGCTCAATACCAAAAAAACAAACAATCCAGTTAAAAAATGGGCAAAAGACCTAAATAGACATTTCACCAAGAAAGACATACAGATGGCCAAGAGGCACATGAAAAGATGCTCAACATCACTAATTATTAGAGAAATGCAAATCAGAACTATAGTGAGGTATCACCTCACGCTGGTCAGAATGGCCATTATCAAAAAATCTAGAAACAATAAATGCTGGAGAGGGTGTGGAGAAAGGGAACCCTCCTGCACTGTTGGTGGGAATGTAAATTGATACAACCACTATGGAAAACAGTATGGAGGATCCTTATAAAACTAAAAATAGAACTACCATATGACCCAGCAATCCCACTACTGGGCATATACCCTGAGAAAACCATAATTCAAAAAGTCATGTACCACAATGTTCATTGCAGCACTATTTACAATAGCCAAGACATGGAACCAACCTAAGCCTCTATCGACAGATGGCTGGATAAAGAAGGTGTGGCACATATATACAATGGAATATTACTCAGCCATAAAAAGAAATATGAATTTTCTTTTTTTGTACATTTATTTTTAAATTTTTTTTAATTGTTGCCCTGTAGAGCAACAGCAGAGCTGATTTCCTCTGTTCAGCACAGCAGAGAACCGTCACTAAAACCACCAGCTGGAAAAGTGCACGATGCCACAGGGAGCATGTGGTTTCCCTCCTCATTCTGGGGGTCCCCAGGCACCAAGGAAGGCAAGGAAGGGGGATCCCAAACATCACTCTCCTTTGCAACCTGGGAGACAGTCAGGGAATAATTGGCTGTCTGCAAAGGGCCTCATCAGGGCCTCCAGGAGCCGACTTCCCACCCCTCATCCCCTCCCAGCTGCCAACTCTGTCTGAACTGTAGACAGAGCAGCCAGTTGTAACTGAAATGAGAGGGTATAGAATATCTGAGGTTGTTTCCAATTAGTTTTTCAAGCAGTCCTACAGAGGCAGTCGGGTTTTAAAGTGCTACTTTGTACATTAGGTAATCATCACTTTCAGCCTCTCTGAGCAGAATCACAGCATCTTCTCTTGGGTCCCCTGGGAAGGAATTCAGAAGTCCCCATTTTGGGGTAATCCAGAACCATTATCCTTCCCTGTCAATGTTGCTGATAAAAGTTGTACATCATTAGATCTTGGGGTAACTGAATGTGGCAGCAGACTCTTATGGCGTTTACACTAAAAAAAAGTTATAAAGTCATGAGAATGTCAGAGTAAATTGTTCCTAGTGAAATGCCTTCCCTGTACCAGCTCCATCTCCCGTAACGCTTTTCCACATAGAGGTTTGTGCAAAAGCTTGGCAAGGCAGTAAATGACCTCAGTTTGTTTCAATGGGAGGAAGGTAGTTTCAGCTGAATTCATAAGCAATCACAGGGAAATCAGGGAGGCCCACTGGAAAACTGCCCTGATGAGCAGGAGTGAACCATCATGATCTAAACCCATTAGTATTAATGCAGAAAACGTATCACAGACTCCCCTTCCCTCAGTAGTTCATGAAACTCAGACACACATAAGTGGAAGACTTCAGCATTACTGCAAACCCTGGGCACACCTCTGGAAACTGTAGATAAAGAACCCCTCCACCAGAAGCTCAGAAAACCAGAATAGGATGGAGTTTTGGAAATGAGAACAATGCCCTCGGGTTCCGGGCCGCCTCCAAGCCTCACCTCTTGCTGTTCCTACCTTCTAGGACACTATCCTTCCCCTCTTCCCACTTGGCCAGCACCTAGTCATTCTCAAGGACCAGCTCAAGTCCTGAGAATTAATCTTGGGATCAGTCTTGGAAGGACCTGAAGCGTCACCTAGTTCTATATTCTACTCCCTTCTGCAATTGAGAGCAAGAGTTTGAACATCATTGGTGACTGGAGACTCACTGCCTCCTGAGATAACCCATTCTAGCTCCAGATAGCTTTATTTTACTAATATGTACTATTTATTGTGTATTAACTTATGCCTGACAACTGTCACATAATGTAATTCTTGTAACAACCTTAGGAGGGCTGTATCTTCGTTATCTTACCCCGTTGTACAGACTTGAAGATCAAGTCAGAGGGAGGCCAATGACCTGGTCACAGGCTGAGGAAGCGGCAGAGCCAGGGTGTCTAACTCCAGAGACAGTGCCCTTTGCCACCGCACTGCACCCTCGAGGACCTCCTGACATACAGAATTTCTCACCATGCCATGGTTTCACTCAAGGTAGAGTGGTAGGGTTGTACACAGTTGTCAAATTTCCTCCAAGAATTCTCAGTGCTTAGGTCTGTTCTATACAATGTAGAAGGTAATGGCCTAGACTTACAAGTTTCCATTGGTCACCATTTTGGGAATTTAATTTCACTCTCCAGTGAAAGTGTAAGTTCCTGGAAGGTGGGACCATAGCTTACACTTATTTTGTATGTTTAATCTTTGCGTATCTAATTTTCAAGACTTTTTGTTTCTCTTTGAGAATGCAGCCTGGACAGCACGGACCACGTGCCAAGTGCTGAGTGCACCTCTGATGGACTGAGTGGCAGTGAAGAGAGTATCAGACCAAGAGTCTGGCAGCCCAGATTCTGGTTCCAGCTCTGCCACCAGCAGACGAGTCCTTCCCCCTCTCTGGCCTCAGTTTCCCCACGTGAACCAGATGATATGTTGAGGTGTGCCCCAACCTCTCTTTGATGCTGGCCAGCTAAGTGCTGGAGCTCTCCCAGGCCAAAGAACCAGTGGGCAAGTCCAGGGAGACTGAGTCCATCACTCAGACTGAATCATGCCCTCAGGCACCTACCCAGGAAGCGGGGATGGTCCCCCAGAGCACACAGCTGGATGGGGAGCCGGGAAGAACTCATGGGGTGTGAGCTAACTTCTGTAAGCACCCTGATCTATTTGTCCCTTACACTCTCCCGGGTGGAAACAAGCAGAACTCTTGCATGATTCAGTCTTTCAGTCTCTAACCTTTCCAGAACTTTCTCAATATTTAGCAAAATGGTTTCACACAGCATTAATGAGAATCTCCAGAAATTTCCCTGTGAAATCCCTCATCAGCTGACTCACCAAGGAAGTTAGGAAGCTGGACTGGGTTCAGCCTTCACCACTGTGTTGGGGAATTTTTCATTCATTTGTTCATGTATTTCACAAACTCTGTGTGTGTGTGTGTGTGTGTGTGTGTGTGTGTGTGTGTGTGTGTGTGGTGGGGCCCATCATGTCCTAGGCACTGTGCTGAGTGGTGTCTTGGTCATCTACAATGATGAATAAGACTGGACACAGTTCCTGTTCACAAGGGGCTTATAGTGTCACTGATGATGAAAATATTAAGCAAAGAATCACACAACACTACGATTAAAATTTTTGGTAAGTGCCATAAAGAAAAAAATACACAGGGTGCTAATAGGGAGCCCTACCTCAGCCTGAGGGTGAGGTGGGATCAGAGAGGGCTTCCTGGAGGAAGAGGCATTTAAGCTTAGACCTGAAACATTCAGGAAAGGGGAAGGGATGGGGGTGGGGGAAAGGTGGCTCCAAGGAGGGATAATATGTGGTCTGATCCACAATATGCTGTGGTGGGTTAGGATCGGACTCATAATCCCAGCTGTGGCCCTCACTGGCTGTGAAACTTCATGTTGAGTCACCTTCCCTCTCTGGGCCTCAGGGGTTTTTGGTATTCTTTGTTTTTTGTTTGTTTTGTTTTTTCCCATCTGTAAAATGGAGATCTGCTACCTCAAGCAAATGTTGTGACACTCAGATGAAAGCAATGGCTAAGATATCACCCCCAAAAATACTTCTATGTGAATAAATATAAGAGATCCTTATTGACAGTTGCCCTTGAAATTCACTGCATCTGTGAAAATGAGATTGTCTGCGGGAGAACTTCAATTGACATTTAGAAAAATTATGAGTGGAATGGGTTTTCCTTATTTGGATTCTCCACTTTAAATGCAATATACCCAGATTATGTACAGACACATGAGGGGGATACAGAGGGACTGGGAAACCTGGTCCCAGATGACCTTGGGAGGGAAAAGCCAACAGACGAGTGATGGGAGAAAGGGGCTTATTAAACAAACCTCACCGACAGTCCCTCTCCCTTCTTTTCCAGATGCGCCTCCAAATGCTTTGCCAAGAATTCTAATGAGAAACAGACTCTCCCTCCTTCACCTGCAGATTTCTAAGCAGAGATATTGCTGCCACTTTTGCTCAGAGTCCAAAAGTGGTTTCTTTTCAATTCCCCCTCGTAGGACTCAGGGCTTTGAGAGTTGGAGAAAACATTTCAGACTTTTCCTTCCTTTATACTTCGGCAAAAAAGCACCCAGTCAAAACACGAAGGGGAGAAAAGCCAGGGCATTTGGTGGAGTGTTGGGGCCAGTCACCCACCAGAAGCCCTGGTAGTTAAGTAGCCAAACCCATAAGTTGAAAGGAAGCAGAGGGATCCTGGCTTGCACAGAGAAATGTTGACTCTGTCGTGGGAATGGCCATGTTTGTGGTCCCCACTCACCCATCCACCCACAAGCTCCAGTGTGGGTCAATGAATCTATTGTGGAAAAAAGAAAGCCAAGGCAAGACCTAAGCCAGAAATATGTAGAAGTGGGTTTTGTCCCCTTAACCTGATGCAGAAGTTATAAAAGAGATTTGCCAACTACTACCATCTTGGATTGGGGATTTTCCTAACTGCATAGGGTTCTAAGACCAGCGTGATCTCCGCGTTTTGCCTTTTTGGCCAGAAATCCAGGCCTGCCTCTCTTCTCCACCACCAGCCCTTGTCTCCCTGGGGCCTGTTTCAATCTGTCTTGTTTGTTTCCTCTGCTTCCCACAGCTTTTGCCTGCCTGCTCGGCCTGCAGAGCCAGGATGGGGGTTCTTTCTGCCAGGCACTCCCTCCAAGAAGCCAGCACAGACCCTCACTCCCTCTTTCCGGGTTTACGTATAACTGTGGAAAGATCATGCTTTTCTATTTCCCATGTCATGCTGTCTCTTAAAAAAAAATCCTTATTTTTTAAAACTTTCCCTTATTAAGGGCAATCAGGATATTGGTTTGCTAAGAAAGAGTTGAGCTGTAATCAGCCTAAGTGGTGGGAAAAACCAGTTCTTGACTTCCTTTTGGATCTGCCATCCCATCATTCACTCCCATAGCACCCAACTCCTCTCCATGAGTGTGCTGTGCTCTTTGAACCGAGTTTCAGCCACAGCCAAGTCTGCCAAGACAAACCCTCCATGTGGGACTCCATCCGGGAGGGACCCCCCTCAAAGCCTCTTGTTGGAATAGTGGGCCATGTGTCAAATGAATGCGCAGAGGCTAAACGCTACCTGGGAAACCATTTCTACGATAAAGGTACATGCAAAAGAAAAGTCGGAAGCAAAACTGGATGTTTCATGTGCTCAAAAGTATGGAACCCAAACATTAAAAATAAAAATGCTTGCTTAAAAACAAGAAAGGCTGAAAGAAAAGATTCCAAGATGTACTACAGCTGTGAGGGTAGTTGAGTGGGATGAGAATGAGCTTTGGGCCAGACCACCTGTCTCCAGGTGGGAGCTCTGAGCAAATCACAGGAGCCTCAGTGTTCTTGTCTGAAAACAGGGGTAGTGTTTCTCCTCTCTGGGGGTTCTTGTGAGGATTAAATGAAGTGACGATACGAGAGTTTTAGCAACACCTTTCCTCAGCCTCAAGTCGGCTACTATTCTGCAATTTCTAAACGTTCCATGATGTACATTTTATCCTTATTATGGGAAAAAGTAAACTTATAGTAACAACAACAATGTGACCCAAGTTATAGGAACATTTCAAACCAGGTAATGTTACCCAGAATTGGATATCATACCTAGTGTGGGAAAACTTCTAAAGGCATCCTAAAGCTTTAGTAATAACTGGTCTAAAAATGCAGGTACTTTACCCTGCCAATAACCCAACCACAGACTCGATCTGTCACGGTAGAGAGAAGGTTTCGTTTCTTTGTAACTATGGCTACTCCAGGGAGCCCATTTCAGGGATACTATTGCCTTCCCCAGAGATGCAAGGAACTTGGCTTTCTGCTTTGAAAGATGCCCCAGCAGGCCCAGTGCCTCTGAGAAGTGAGCGCTCCCCTTCCCCGCCCTCGCATATCCTCTGAAATGGCAACATTCTTCTGATCAAACTTTTTCATTAGCATCCTTTTGTAACCCGTTAAGTCCTTAACAGCAGCTTTGAGGAGTCCCACCTGTTTTCCATCAAGATTTCAACTGTAAGCCAGCACAAACATGTGTGATAAGTTGATGCTAAAATACCATGACACACTCCTTGGATTTACTAGCATTTAATAAATGAAGGAGAAAGCTTTGCCTTTTATAGCCCTGAGCCTCCCAGGCCCAAAGCAGACATAGCAGTTGCTTCCTGCTAAGCATTCATTACGCATTGCTTCCAGATCCAAGAACCAGGCCCCTCTGGTCCCTGTGCTATAAGCGTAGGAGTACCCCTCTCTTTAGGAATAGCAGGTCTAGTGTTCTCAGTCCCGAATGTAGCTCAGCGTCAACCGGGTAGTTCGGTAAGAAGTACCCAGGGTCAGGCCCCAGCCCCAGAGATTCAGATTTAATTGCTCTTTGGGGGACAGACTCAGGTAGTCATAATTTTTAACAGCTCCTCAAAGGCCTATCATGTGTAGACAGATGGGGGTCTGCTGAAAACAATTTGGACCATAAGCAGTATAGTATATTGGGTAGAACATGGACTTTGGAGATAGAAAGTAATAGGTTTGGATTCACCACCTGAAAAGAATAAACTGTGTTATGTTAGGCAAGTTTCTTACATTCTTTGAGCCTGTTTCTTCATTTCAAAACTGGGGTTAATAATATCTATCTCATAAGGCTGATATAAAGATCAGATGAAATAATATATGTAAACTGCAGAGTACGGGATCTTAGACACAGCAGTTGATCGTGTTAAGTACTATTATTAATGAGCTGAATGTCAACAGTTCTTTCCTTAGAGTCAAGGTTCCTTAGGAGAATGTAGTAACTCCACCATCATCTTGTGGAGATAACAAAGCCTCTCTTCAAAGCAAAGGGCCTATCATCTAAAGGTGGATACAACATTGTGCTAGAGATTCTAGTCAACATAACAGAGCAAGATAAATAAATAAAACGCATAGATAGCAAAAGAAAATATAAAACTGTCTCAATTTGCAGATGGCATGAGTGTCTAGGTAGAAAATCCAAGGACTCTTAAAGAATGCTATTAGAACTAAGTTTAGCAAGATGGGAGAACACCAGGTCGATGTACAAAAACCAATTATATTTCTATATGCTAGCAATGAGCAACTGAAATTTTAAGTTTAAAAAGCAGTACCAATGTAAAATAGATAGCTAGTGGGAAGCAGCCGCATAGCACAGGGAGATCATCTCGGTGCTTTGTGACCACCTAGAGGGGTGGGATAGGGAGGGTGGGAGGGAGGGAGATGCAAGAGGGAAGAGATATGGGAACATATGTATATGTATAACTGATTCACTTTGTTATAAAGCAGAAACTAACACACAATTGTAAAGCAATTATACTCCAATAAAGATGTTTAAAAAAATAAAAAAATAAAAAACAAAAAATAAAAGGCAGTACCGGGGGGCTTCCCTGGTGGCGCAGTGGTTGAGAATCTGCCTGCTAATGCAGGGGACACGGGTTCGAGCCCTGGTCTGGGAAGATCCCACATGCCGCGGAGCAACTAGGCCCGTGAGCCACAACTACTGAGCCTGCGCGTCTGGAGCCTGTGCTCCGCAACAAGAGAGGCCGCGATAGTGAGAGGCCCGCACACCGCGATGAGGAGTGGCCCCCGCTTGCCACAACTAGAGAAAGCCCTCGCACAGAAACGAAGACCCAACAGAGTCAAAAATAAATATAAAAATAAATAAATACATACATAAGCTAGGGGGAAAAAAAAAACAATATGACTGACAACTACCTTAAAAAAAAAAAAAAAAAAAAGAGCAGTACTGGGCTTCCCTGGTGGCGCAGTGGTTAAGAATCCACCTGCCAATGCAGGGGACACGGGTTCGAGCCCTGGTCCGGGAAGATCCCACATGCCGCGGAGCAACTAAGCCCGTGCACCACAACTACTGAGCCTGCGCTCTAGAGCCTGTGCTCCACGACAAGAGAAGCCAGTGCAATGAGAAGCACGCACAAGGAAGAGTAGCCCCCGCTTGCCACCACTAGAGAAAGCTTGCGTGCAGCAACGAAGACCCAACGCAGCCAAAAATAAATTAATTAATTAATTTAAAAAAAAAAAAAGAAAAAAGATGAGGCCCATGGGGGGAAAATTGTTAAATGGGTTTTTGGTGGTGAAAAGTTTGTGAGTGGCCAGATAAAGCTGTACATTTGAGGAAGGTGAAGGAACACACTCCTTTGGGAAGATCTGAAAAAAACCCAAATAAGCTTTTACTTGCCCAAGACAAATTAGGGTCATGCTGTCAAATGGCGGGGAATAGCCCCTCCCACCTCCACCTCAGATCTCTTCAGGCCTGTAGGACCTCCACGCCAGACCAGTGTGTAAATTGGAGACTGGCAAAAACCCAAACCCCGAGTCCTGACACCATGTGTCAGCCCCCATCTAGAGCTCCTCCTCACTCTGGACTAGGACACCTCAAATAAAAAGAAGTGCATTTCCAGGGCCTAGCGGGAGCCTCTTTGTTGACAAAAGCTCATCAGTTTTATGATCGTTCATCATAACAAGAAAAGTTAGGGGTTTGCACCAACCAACACTAGAAAAAGTGACACGGAGCCCAGGCTGAGGTGGGAAAATGCAGGAGATTATAACAGCAACCTTAGGCCCACCTGTACGGGGGCCAGTTAACATGCCCTCCCCTGATCAGTTTGCACACAGCTCAAGGGAGCTTAACGGGATTAGGAATAAATAACCTTGTGGTTATTTTTAACGTGGCTCAACTCTCTAGTAAATCCCTCCATTGTCCCTGCCAGTAACCTCTTCATAAACGGAGGCATCACCCTTAGAGACATAACAAGCAAGACGAGGCAACGATTTGTCTGAGATCTTACCCAGAAACACCTAAAAAAAGAGACTCATCATCTTTGACATTTGTGCCCTTAACGGCATGATAGGAAGTTTATGGGCTTTGAAGCCAGATAGAGCTGGATTCACTCCTGATTCTGCCACTTGTGAGTCGTGGTCAAGTTATCTTGCCTCTTCGAATCTCAGCTTTCTTCAGAATGAGGATAATACTACCTACCTCACAAAATTATCTACGTCACATAATGAATGGAGAGTCCCTGACATTGAATTTATTGCCTAGGAGATGCTCAGTAAAGGTCGGGTACACAAATACACACACACGCATGTTTATATACTTATACCTATATCCACATATGGGCGTATTTTAATTTTAATTAATAAATAATTAGAAGAAACATAAGATGCACGCTCTTTCACTTTTGCACGTTTCTGAGAGCGGCTTGTGTCTTTTAATTGATGTAAACCAAAATTTGCTAGCAGCAAATAGAAGAGTGAGTCATGACGTGGTCGTCATTACGAGGCTGTGCAAACTCAGCCAAGTCTCTCCCAGTAGATCATGGAAGTGAGAGCTGTGAGAAGCTGCTGGGGCTTATTCGTGCCTCGTGGAAGATTATCACTAGACACGACGCATCCATTCATCAAAAGTGTCTGGCTGACTTTCAGATTTCCAGTGATATGTAATTCAGTTACAGAGAAAATGAAACCATGCATTTAACCAAATAGGAAATGCATGCAAAACCTGACATATTAACTGTCTTTACTAAGAACACTCAGGAGGTCAAGTTCACGGGTGCAGGCTCCGTAACTCTGTATTTCTTTGGCAGTATTTGCCTCAAATAGGAAGAATCTTTAGACCCCAAATGCAGAGAAAACTTAGATTGGAAATGGCTACATTAAAGTAGAAAATGGCATGTAATTGTGTAGATAAATAAATGCACACCATTATTCATTTAAAAATTTTTTAAACAAATTTTAAATTATAATTTGATGTGATATTTCTCTTTTTTTTTTTGAGAATCTACATTAAATTGTTGATGCACATCCAACCTCAATAATCAGGAAAACACAAATAGAAGTTACAACGAGATGCCATTTTATAACAATTTTTGGGGGCAAAATATGTAAAAATCTGGCAATACCAAGTGCTGGAGAGAAAGTGGATTCGCAAGATCTTGTATACATTCTTGCAATTTAGTATAAATACTCTGGAAAACAGTTGGGATCTTCTCATGAAGTTGAACACATATACCCTATGGCCCAGCAATCCCATTTCTAGCCCTTGGTCCTCTTGTTCATGTGGACCAAGAATCACATACGAGGAGGTGGCTAGTTCAGCTCGAGCCTCAATCACACAGATGCTTTTTCTCACGACATCTACTCTACCTCACTATGCAGCAGAGGTGCTTTACGTGTACTTCCTAGTCTGTCACACAGGATATTAGAGACATGCACTTAAGGGTTGAGGTTTAAGAAAATTAATAATTTTTACTGTTTCATCAAGATATCACCTTAAGTGAAACTGCCAAATTTTTTTTGCTGAGAAAATGTATGGCAACGAGGAATACAAGGAGCAACTAGTACAGGGGGGTGTTGCTGCCTTGTTTTGTGTTCAGTCACCTGTACTTTAACCCACCATTGCTTGTGCACCATCAGTGCAAATGTTAACAGAGAGGAAAAGGCAAATAATGTCTTAGAATTATTATGAAAATAGTTTGACCTTGCAGATTTCCTGCAAGGATTCTCAGGGGCTCACAGGGGCGGGCCACACTGTGAGACACTACTGCATGGCATTCCAATATATGAATATCCTCCAACTTAATTAATGTATAATATTCTAATGTTGGTGGACATTTGCGTAGTTTCCAGCGTGAGGCTATTACAAGCAGTGTATAGCAAGCTTTTTAAATAAATTTTTCTCCCTGCTACATAAAATATGTACTTAACCCAATATCTGACACACAGTGGACATTTAATAAATTATGATCGTTAAAATTCCCTTACAGAGATGTCCTCATTATGTTCTGTTTAGGACTCCCCTACCCTATCCCACATAGTACATAGTGGGATCTCCACGCTTAAAAGACGTTTTCTCAAAAAAAGCCATAAAGATAAACAAATTAGTCACATTGGAAAAGGCAGAAACTAGGAAATTAACCTCTTCCCTCCCCTCACCCTTGTCCTCCAGGGTATTCCTAAACTTTTCCACAGTGTAGGGGCAGGGATAAAAGACTTGGAAGAACTGCTGCCCATCTCCCACAGGAAGCAGCTCTCCAGCCAAGAAAAGGACACTCAGAGGACGGCTGTTGTCTGTCCCTGAGGCCCCCGGGCCTCCCTCGCCCAGACACCAGGAACCAGAAGGTCCTGCTCTCGTCCTGCTGGCAGCCAGAATGTGGAGATGGGATCCAAGTCTCTACTATTTGCGACTTAGACCCTTGGAGGAAAGATGTCAAGATGCAGGGACAGTGAGAAATTACTCTTGGCAATAGTAGGTATTTCTGAGACATGCCCTTGACCTGCGGGCTGCCGCCCTGCCCTGGTTGGTTCCCATCTACTTAAGCCCGGTTTCTCCAGATTTCCTGCTGATTCTGTGAACATCCCAGTGGTCTCCCTACAGACTTCTTCTTTGCCTAAGTTGGCCCCTGAGTTTCTGTCACCTGCCCCCAGTGACCCTGACTCACCCCACACCTTCATAGGCAGCCAATTCTAAGAATCCTCTCTCAGGAGCAGGTAAAGGCCAGGCTGCCCCAGGGAGACTTCGTAGGGGTCACTGCACGTTGGGGTCAGCTCGTTCACTGCTCACGTTCGGCCCTGCCTCCAGGCCTCACCTGGGCATGCCATCAGCCTCCTAATCAGGCAGCTCCCCACAGCAGACCAAGGTGCCATTGTGCCCTCAGAGCCTCTTTTGCTCCCACGGGCATTAGTCATGACCACCTCCACTCTCCCAGCACCTTGTCTTTACCTCCAACGCAGGACAGATCACATTCTCTCGCAGTTGTTTGTTTATCCACCTGCCGTCCCACCTGCTTCTGTGGCCCGCAGGGCTGTGGGCTGTCAGTGTCATACGTGGTGACCCAGGAAGCAGTTTGCACTGTAGCTGATGACCCGGCACCAAAATGACCCAGACTGAAGGGCCAAATGTGCTCTTCTCACTCTCCCATGAGGAAGCCAGGGCTGAGGAACGCAGTTCTAAGAAGAGACGGCAATTTAGTAGGAGGAGGTTGGCTTTCAGAGAACAGATTTTAGCGCTTTGCTTGGGAGAGGGCCTTTCTTAGATTCTCAGAGACATTTCCTAGCAGGGGAGCTGTGAGCTGCTGGCGTCCACCTGGAGGGCTGGAATCCTCACCAGCTCCACGTCCAGCTGGAGGGAGTTGCTCCAGGATCCCCTCAGTGGAAACTCCCGGGACCCAGGAAGCAGCTGGGTGGAGTGAAATAGATGTTACTAGAAGCAAGAAGCCCTGAGTGGCCGGGTGAGCGCACCTCCGTGCCACAGTCAGCCTCAGAACCCCGTACCTGCCGGGGAGAGCCCTGCAGGAGTGACAGTGCTGTTGGCTGGAGGGTCTGCTGAGCTGTGGCACTCACTTATAAGGTCTTTTCTGACAACTCAAACTCAGCATTGAGGCCAGCGTCCTCAGCCTGAGGCGAGCGTCGTTTACCTGCACGTGGTCCCTCTGAATGAAGGGTCAGAGGTGGCAGTGGCTGTACCACACCTGGGCCCCTGCTCCTGAGGCTTCTGTGGCCCCCGGGGGGCTGCCTGGCCTGTTGCTGCAGCTTGCTCTGGGCCTCGTTTGCCCGGCCACAGCTGAAGGGGAGTTCAGTGCAAAGGTTCAGGATGGTCCTGGGCTGTCCTCCCACGGCTGCAGAATTAGAGGGACCCCCAGAGGTCATCCTGGCCTGCACCTGGCAGGGCCACCCCGAAGTTCTCCCATCTCTGGTCCGGGCAAAAAGCTGTTTCCCAGAGGTGGCTTTACCTGGGAAAGCATTCCCTGTGGGTCCCCTGAGTGAGGTTAGCTCTCTTCCTCGTTGTGACCTGACCTCAGGGATGGTAGACAGGGGCTATCACATCATGGCTGAAAGATCAGATGGGGTCCCTTCCCATGGGGCACATTATTAAATAACCCGCTAAGTGGCCATGATCACAACACAAGGGGCTTTCAAAGGCTAGACTTGCCTGGGAACGCTCCTGAAATTCCTCCCGAGGGCAGGCTCCTTGCTCCCGGAAATCAGGAGGCAGAGGGAAACCGGGCACAGGAGAATCGGCTAAATGGGGGGGCCTCCCTAGGAGAGAGAATTAAGGTCAAACAAGTTCCTTGGCCGATTGAAACTTGTATGTTTCTAACGTCAAAGAATGACTCTGCGAGGACTCCTGGCTGATGGGCGAGCAGAGGTCAGCTCCCCCACTCCCCCCGTGGGCTCCCTGTGCCTCTCCTGCTCCCCACCTCACTCCAAACCCCCGCACGGCAGACACAGTCCTGGGCTGAGATGGAGAGACCCAGGACTCAGTGCTGCTCAGCCTGGACTCCTCAGACCCTCCCATTTACCTCGCCAACCCACAGCTTCCTCACCTCTCAAGGAGGGCAACCGGAAATCTGAAACCTCCTAGAGGTTCCGTGAAGCTCCCGAGAGATAGGGCAGGTGCAGTGAAGCGTGAGAGGTAACGAGCTGCACAATGTGAGCTATTGTTAGTGTTATTTTTGATTGCTGAGCGCAGCCATCCCTGAGGCCATCTCTGCATGCCTGGGAGGCGGCATGCAGAGAATGCCTGGCTGGCTCCTAGGAGCCTGGGCCATGGGGGACCTGCCGTGGCCTGTGATTCGGGACAGGGTGCCCAGGAGCCAGGTGTGTGAATAGGGAACATGGGTGTGCCTGAGGCTGTGGACACATAGGCCCACACAGAAGTGTAGGTAGGTATGGGCACACCCCCTTTCAAGACCAGATCTTCCTCTAGCCCACTTTGGAGCTGGGACGCAGACAGTGTCGGGGGGAGACGGTGTGGGGGGCTGCCGTGGAGCTGCCTTGAGCATCTGCTGTGGTAATGCCAGCGGGCATGTGCTCTGCACCATTGCTGTCTTGCTGGGTAAAACCGAGCTCCTGTGCCTTTAAAATCGTTTGACATCTTTGAGATTGGAAACAGAGCTCCCCAGCGGAAGGCCAGCGGTAGCTCTGGAATGCTGTTCTAATAGACAACTCTCACTCTGGGTGGATTTCAACCAATACTCCCACTGTCAGGCTTTGGAACGAAATCACCTATTATTGTCCTGGAAAAGGCCCCAGATTGCCTGGGCTGATCCTTCCCCCATGCGGGTTCGTGAGAATCAAGCTCTTTTCCTCTCAGGCTGCACAGACCCATCTTCCACCCCCAGCTGACCAGAGCCACCCTGAGATTCCCATCTGGATCCAGGGCTAAGAGCTCAGGGAGGGAGTCCCAGGGTGGGTCGCCTGAAGGCTCCTCTAGGCCGGCCCCTCCAGGGTGTGCCTTGCACAAGACTCACGGCAGAGCCTGGACCGACAGCCAAGCCTCCCCACACCCCCACCCCAGCTCCAGCACCTCCTCCCCCGAACCCCACTGTCAGAGGTGTGTGCACATTCTGCACGTTCGTGCAATACAGTTAAACTTGGACGCTCCAGCTCCTCCTCATGGCCGGTCAGCTCCCTGATGGGAAGGTCCCTTCGTCCCACCGTGGGGTCCCTCATTATAGCCTGAAGCCTCTCCAGCTACGCCCCTCCCGGGCCTGGCCCTGCCAGTGGTCAAGTCTTCTCTTCACATGCAGGTCCTGGAGGCAGAGAGAGCAGGGTTGAATCCTGGCTGCTGTTTAGTAGCTGTGTCACTCAGGGCAGGTTACTAGACCTTGCTCATCCTCACTTTCCTCATCTGCAAAATGGGAACAGGAAATATAGACATTTCAAGGTGTTAGGAGAATTAAATGAGCTAGGCTAAATATAACAGTCTAGCTCAGGAGTTCTCAAAGTGTGGGCAGGGGTCTCAGAGAGTCCCCAAGACCCTCTCGGGGCTGCGAAGTCAAAACTATTTTCCTGAAAATATTAAGATGTTACTTGTCCTTTTCACTCTCATTTCCTCCTGAGGGTACTGTAGGGTTTTCCAAAGACTACCGGCTCTGTCAGCTAATGGAATGTGTGCTGGGTATTCTTGTTTTACATTTTTCTCAGTTTTAATTTATAAAATGGTACATGTCAATAGATATAACCCACATAAACAAAAGCTCTCTGAGGTCATCAAAAATTTTTAAAAGTGTAAAGGAGTCCAGAGGCCAAGAACTGCAGATCCAGCACAACAATGGGTGCAGAGATTTTCTATTTCTTGTCTCTAGGTTGTCCTCCTCACCCACGTCCCCCATTCCTTGGTTCATTGGGTTCCATCCTTTGCACCATCAAGGATGCATTTTATTGTTATTGTTCCAGCCCCAATTTGTATCTTCACATATTGGAAGATTCTAACTATTCAGCCTGATGTATTGGTCATTGTTCCTTTTCTCATGTTGCTTAAAGCTGTTTATGCAAATACCCATCTGGCTGGCAGCATGACCTCACTGTGTTGATTTCATCCTGGTCAAAAACAGTTTGGACCATTCATGAAAACTGAGCAGTGTCACTGAAGGTGAAAGTCAGACTAAGACCTGTGGGCTTCCCCTGGCTGGACAGTTATAGGGATACCTGGGAGTGTGGCCATGGCCTTGATATTCAGCCAAGATCTGCTTTGCCTTGTCTTCAGCCTTTGGAAGATCAAATAGTCAAATGCCTACTTCAAGATTCTTTGTCATCACTGAACTTGAGTGTGATCAATGACCTTGTGACTGTGTATGTTATTGTATCAGTTGCGGTTTTGGTCAAAATAACAGAAGCCACTCTAGGTATTTTGAGTAGGAAGAAGTTAATGCAGGGAATTAGAGACATTGACAACCTTGGGACAGCAGGGAGAGGAGAGGTCAGAAATCTGGAAGTTCAGAGATCTTAGGGAAGTGGGCAGACCACCTTGTGATCTCAGTGTCCTGGAGCACCCAAGTGGGCGATTCTCAAGGAGATGCCCCCAAACCATATGCAAAACCCTGCAGACGGAGCTGCTGCAGCTGCTTATACACCTGTCTGCATTGCCTCTGAGACATCAGCTTCTCCTTTTCTTCTGCATCCCCCCAGATGCCAAACCTGGACAGAATCTGCTAGCCAGGGAGTCTGGGAATTCTTGTTTCCAGGCTTCTTGTCCCTGTGGTTTGGGCGACTGCTTGGAAGGTCAGGGAATCAGCAAACACTATCCCTCATGATGGTATATTAGCTAATTGGTGAAACAGTGTTGGTAGTAAGGACAAGGTGTGTCATTCAAATAGATGTGGTTTTTTAAATTAATTAATTTTTGGCTGCATTGGTTCTTCGTTGCGGTGTGTGGGCTTTCCACTGCGGTGGCTTCTCTTGTTGCGGAGCATGGGCTCTAGGTGCACGGGCTTCAGTAGTTGTGGCTCGTGGGCTCTAGAGCACAGGCTCAGTAGTTGTGTTGCAAGGGCTTAGTTGCTCCATGGCATGTGGGATCTTCCCGGACCAGGGCTCGAACCTCTGTCCCCTGCATTGGCAGGCGGATTTTTAACCACTGCGCCACGAGGGAAGTCCCATATGTATTGTTAATATTTGAGTATTTCCTCTCAAATTCTGATAAGCATTCCAGATGTATACTTGATTTTTTTAGGTAAAAAAATCTTTCAAAAAATATTGTTTGGAAATTCTTCACATCTTCTGAGATTAATTAAAAGCAGAATGTCAGCTTTGCCACCCACCTCAAAATTTCAGGAGGTGCAAATAAAATGTGAAATCATACAAACATGCATGATAAATCATTCTTAATGCAGAAATAATGAAGTGTATAAAGAGTATGAAACAATGAAGTGTTAGAGAAAAATGAGGTGTTCCCAAATATATTTTGATCTCACTAATCACACTTCACAGCAGTAGATTTTTATTTAGAAAAACGCTTTAAAAGATAATATGTTATAGCTTTGAATTATGGAGGCTAAATTTTTAAATTGTCAAAATGGTTGCTATAGACCACTAACCATTTTCACAAGTTGAAGAGGAAGGATTTTTTAAAAAAAAGATAGATTTCCCAAAGTTACTTTATTAGTTTCCTATCGCTGCTGTAACAAATTAACCACAAATTTAGTGGCTTAGAATAACACAAATTTATTATCTTACCGTTGTGGAGGTCAGAGTGAAAAGTGGGTTTTACTGACCTAACTTCAAGGTGTCAGCAGGGCTACATTCCCACAGGAACCTCTAGGGGAGAATCTGTTCCTTGCCTTTTCTGCCTTCCCAAGGCTGCCCACATTCCTTGGCTCATGGCCCCTTCCCCATCGTCAAAGCCAGTAATCACATCACTTCAACTTCAGCTTTGGTTGTCTTCCCTTCTCCTTCTCTAACTGTGACCCCCACGCCTCCCTTTATGAGGACCTTGTGATTATACTGGGCTCACCCCGATAATCCAGGATAATCTCCCCATCTTGAGATTTTAACCAAATCACACCACGAAAGTCCCTTTTGCCATGTAATGTGATACATTTACATGTTTTGGGTATTAGAATGTAAACATCTTTGGGGGTCATTATTCTGCCCACCACAGCTAAAAAATCATGAAAACAGGTTACTGAAAAACGTTTTCTTAAATTATACTGCCTTGTGTCAAAAGGTTAGTGAAATCATAGTGTGCCAGCTGAACGTGGCACCTACTTAATGATGGAATTTTGCAATATAGTAACCTCAGGAGCAATCTGGAAACCGATGGTGCTCAGTATTTTTTTCCTTGTAGCATCAGATCCAAGTTTAAAATTTAAAAATTTTAATAACTAAAATAAGATCTTCCTTAGTAAAATTATAAAAATAATTAAAATCTAAAAGTAAAATTTCAGGTTTATTCTTGTATCCCAGAAGTTTATCTATGATCATGATATTTGGCTTTTGTTCACTATTTTAATACTTGGCCTTGGGGCTTCCCTGGTGGCGCAGTGGTTAAGAATCCTCCTGCCAATGCAGTGGACACGGGTTCAAGCCCTGGTCCGGGAAGATCCCACATGCCGCGGAGCAACTAAGCCCACGCGCCACAACTACTGAGCCTGCGCTCTAGAACCCGCGAGCCACAACTACTGAGCCCACGTGCCACAACTACTGAAGCCCACATGCCTACAGCCCGTGCTCCACAACAAGAGAAGCCACCGCAATGAGAAACCCGCGCACCGCAACAAAGAGTAGCCCCTGCTCACCACAACTAGAGAGAGCCCGCACGCAGCAACGAAGACCCAACGCAGCCAAAAATAAAATAAATAAAGTAAATAAATTTATAAAAAAAAAAAAAAACTTGGCCTTGCAGTTTCAGCTAAAATGTGTATTTGGTGTACTCCTGCTAGCCTTCTCCAAAATGATGGTGAGAGTGGCGAGATATTGTTTTTCTTTTAATAAAACATTATACCTCCTTCGTTATGTTCATATATGCACTGGATATAATACATTTTAACTTATTTGAAAATATTGTTCCTTGCCCATTTTTCAGTCACCCGTGACTGGATGGCCTGACTCTCTCACACTCACCAAGGACAGAGGGATTAACACCATGGTAGTTACAAAGTCTATTTGTGTGGTTTAAAAAGTTTTCTTTTTTTTTTTAATCAACAGACTTTCATAGTTTTCATGTTCTCTCTTTTTGTCTTTGTGATGTTCTGAGCTGATAACCTTCTGGGAGGCATCTAAAAGGACTTCAAACTTGGATAACAACTTTCCAGTGTTTGGCACAGAGCAGGCATCACTCGTTTACATGTGTCCAGCTGCTTAACACTGGCCTTGCAGGGCCTGCATACTGGCCGGGCTTAGGGCTGCTGGTGCCTCCGCCTCCCCGCCCCCCATGAATGCTCGGGACAGGTCCCTCATGGGGGAAAACTAGAGGCGCCACAGAGGGATGGTCCATCCTCATTTCCTCCAGAGAATGCTGTCACCTTCACTTACCTTTAACCAGGTAAATAGGGGGCTGTACTTGGAGACAGGTGTTGAGTGGCCCCATCTTTCTGACTTAGTTTGGTGGTGTTTTGATGCCTTCATAGACTGGCAACCTGGACAGCTGGCCTGGTACTTAATTTGGCTCTGTTAAGAATGAAAGCTTTTGGTGTCTGTTAGGCTTTTTTTGAAACGCTGACAATAGTTTGTGGACAGCCCTTCTCCTCCATGATACCCAGCTGGGGACAACTTCCCTACCTGCTTCTCCATAATCTTGACCTTCTTTTGGGAAAGTCGAGGCCTCAGTGGGCACCAGACACTGTCCACATTAAGATACTCCCTCAGGGTTTCAAAAGGCTTTCTGGTCCCATCACCCAGAGCAGAACAGGATACTAATTAAAGATGATTTGGATCCATTTAAAAAATTCCAGGGGCCCTGCACCTGCATCCAAAGGGAAAGGCTGTGCAATAGGAGTGGCTCCAGCTGTTCATCTTCGAGGTGGTTCAGAGTGAGGACTCCATCAGGGAAGGGATGAAAGACAAACGTTGATCCGAGGATGGAATCTGGAGGTGGGGGAAGGAATAGGGGTTGGAAACAAGGTGCAAGAGGTAAGCAGAGATCGCAAGACTGCTTTAAAGTGCTGCTATTAGTTTGCTAGGGCTGCTGGAACAAAGCACCACAGACTAGGTGGCTTCACAGCAGAAATGTACTGTCTCACAGTTCTGGAGGCTAGAAGTTCAAGATCAAGGTGTAGTAGAGCTGGTTCCTTCTGAGGGCTGGGAGGGAAGGATCCATCCCAGGCCTCTCTCCTTGGCTTATAGATGGCTGTCTTCTCTCTGTCTCTTCACATCGTCTTTCTTCTATAGGTGTCTCTGTGTCCACGTTTCCCCTTTTTATAACACCAGTCATGTTGGATTAGGGCCCACCCTAAGGACCTCACTTTAACTTGACTACCTCTGTAAAGACCCTATTTCCAAATAAGTTCATATCCTGAAGTACTGGGGGTTGGGACTTCAACATATTATTTTTGGGGGGACACAATTCCACCCATGACAGTGCTCACGATAAAGAAAAAGTGCAGGGATGTCATGATCTCATTATGTAACTACTATGCATAGACATAAACCCAGTCACAGCACATGCAAAGACAGTCGACCAGGTGTTCGTCTCCGGGTGATGGAACTTAAGTTGATTTTTTTTATCATTATGCTTCTTTGAGTTTAAAATTTTTTACCTTGAACATGTATTCGCTGTATAATCCGGAAAATATTCTGACAAATAAACATTAGTAGGCAGAGGGGAGAAGAGTAAAGTTTGCAGAGTTCAGACTGCCTGGCTCAAATCCTGACTCTGCCACTTTGCAGCTCTGCACCTTTGGGTCAGATACTAACTTCTCTGTGCCTCTATGTCCTCATCTGGAAAATGGGACTAGTAAGTAGTACCTCATAGGGTTGTATGAAGATTGTATAAGTTGGGGGCTTCCCTGGTGGCGCAGTGGTCGAGAGTCTGCCTGCCAGTGCAGGGGACACGGGTTCGAGCCCTGGTCTGGGAAGATCCCACGTACCGCAGAGCGACTGGGCCCGTGAGCCACAGCTGCTGAGCCTGCGCATCTGGAGCCTGTGCTCCGCAACAGGAGAGGCCGCGATAGTGAGAGGCCCACGCACCGCGATGAAGAGTGGCCCCCGCTTGCCGCAACTGGAGAAGGCCCTCGCACAGAAACGAGGACCAACACGGACATAAATAAATAAATAATAAATAAATTAAAAAAAAAAAAAAAAATTTAAAAAAAAAAAAAAAAAAAAAAAGATTGTATAAGTTAATATGTGCAAAGTGCTTTCAAAAGGGATGACAAAAACATTAGCTGTTATTCATTTACTACACTGATATTTTTGAGCTCTCACATGTACTACGCTAAAAGACAGACAAGTGTACAAATAGTATCATAATGGTTAACACATACTGAGCCCTTTCTATGGGCCAGGCACCATTCTAGGACATTTATGTGTACTTGTGCATTTAACTTTCACCATAACTCTCTGACATAGGCCCTATTTCTATTCCTCTCTTCTCAGTGGGGAAACCAAGGCACAAAGGTTATTAAGTGGCAGAGCAGGATTTGAATACACAGCCTGGTTTTTAACCATTTCGTTGCCATCCCCCAAATGCATGCAATAACAGGCTATAGGAGGCCTAAGGTGACTGAAGTCTGCCCGGACATTGCCAGTCATGGCACATAAGCTATTTAGGAAGAAAAGACACTTAACCCTTATAGACAGCATTTCATTACTGGGATCAGGGCATATCTGCCGCCACGGCTTTACCAGGTGGTGTCTCTCGCTGGGCCCAGGGGTGCAGATCTGTAGCTTGTAGTCCGCTGGCTTCAAATGGATCCTTCCACCTTGATTTTCCTTTTACAATGATATTAACATTTGTGTGTCAAGTGCCACGTTCACCCTCTTATTTTGTTCTCAAAAGGAGCCTGTGACTCAAGAGAACCGAGGTTCAGAGGGGTTTTCACAACCTGCTCAAGATGACACAGAGAGGAGCGGACAGAGCTGGCACTGGAAGTCAGGTCTCCAGATTCCTGGCCCACAGCTGCACTTTTCCTGGGCCCTGCAGCCTCCGCAGGGACGTGCCCTCCCCCCGGGAGAGTGTGGGCACCAAGGAGTTCTCCCTGGGCCAGAAGAGCTCTTGTGTGGCCAGGGAGCCTCTCCCCTGTCCCGCCTCCCTGCCTGTCCTGCTCTCGGATAGCAGGGTCCAGCTCTGTGCTTCCCCAGCCCAAGACACAGTGCCTGGCATAAATATTGCCACATGGTCGGGGCTGGAAGGGACTTGGAGATGGCCTGGTTTGTAAGCTTTCTTAAAGCAGCAGAACCCTTTTCCAAGTGGAATTATACATGGAAGCCCATACATATAATTATATATAATTATATTATATATAATTATATATATATATTATACATATAATACATATATAATATATACAATATATATATACATATATAATATATACAATTATGTATATATTATACATATAATTATATTATAGTTACATAAAAGCAGCTCTGTCCAAGCAGGCACGGGGTCCTGACTTTCACCTTGCCCTGCACACGTTCCTGCAGAGGAGGCCCCTGGTAACCTCCTGAAAACCCTGGACACTAAGAAAATTCAGTGTGGAAGCTGTCAGTCTAGTCCAACCACACCCCCCCTTCCCCCGCCCACCCCACCTCTTACCCCTGAAAAGGCTGAGACTCAGAGAGGGGAGGTGAGCTACTCGTGGACCCCAGAGCCAGGATCATGAAGACAGGTCCCCTGACTCCATTCCATGCCCTTCCCGGCACCCTAACCTCCTAGCTACACGGCAAGTGTTCAGCAAATATTTGTTAAATGAATATGTGAACATTCCGGAAAGACTTCCATGGTTTTCCCTGTCCCGAACAAACTTCCTCCACCCTGAGAGCCTTGTTGATTCCTGCACTGGTCCCAAGCACAGAGCACGTACTCCACCAACACTAGCTGTGCAGGTTGAGAGCTACATTTAATACCAAGACCGGAGCAGGGCTGCGCCATTGTTATGCTGTGGGGCATCAGAGCTGCAGGTGACCTTTCAGGCCACGTTCGCTGGTCAGATTGGTCAACCTCTACAACCACCTACCCCATGCAAGACAACGCACTGACCCCGGGAGACAAAGCCAAAGACAATATTAACAACCACAAACGCTGACAACGTTTGCAGGCCTACCATATGCAAGGCAAGGCTCTGTGCTAAGAACTATACAAGCTACATTCATCAGGATACATTTGGTGGCAAGCAACAGCAACTCAACTGAGATTAATGTAAGTGTTCAGGTAAGAGCCTGGGTTTGAAATTGTATTATTAATATGTCCTTCCAAATTCACAGGGTATGTGTAATGGGGAGGAGGATTTGTGCCTTGGGAGGGCATCCACTGATTAGGGAATCATGAATATGAGGGGCCCCTTACAAGGGGGGGCAGCTGTTTCCCTCCAGGTCATGGTGTTCTGCAGGCAGCAGGAGCAGGCCCATTCTATAGACCAGGAAACTGAGCCAGCAGACAGCAGTGTCAGGTGAGGCATTAGACCACACACACTCTTTTCTGCAGTCTCCTTGGGCTTGGGTGCTGACCTGACTGGCCCAGACTGGTCAGGCTCCCAGTTGCTCGGGGGGAATACAGCCACACTGGTGGTCTCTGCGTGTCTGACCCAGCTCCTCCTCTCACTATGTAAAAGGAGAGCTCGGTTAATGTAAAATGTTTGCATATCAACCCAGACTTTGGATTTACTGAAGGCGTTTGCACGGTGGGGGGGGGGATACAGGGGTGGAGGATGGAGTTTCTTTGTCTTGGTTTTTTAATGATGAGAAAAACCCTGTGCTTCCTGACTTGGAGAGAGCACTTGCCTTGGAGTCAGACAAAGCCGGATTGGAAGCCATTTCTATCCTTTAGCAGATCAAGAGCTTGTACCTCAGTTTCTTTATCTATCAAATGGGGCCAATAAAACCCATGTTGCAGAATTGTTGTGAGTAATAAATGAGATAGCGTATGTGATCTGGTCCAGCATCAACTAGCACAGCGGTACTGAAGAAATATTTGCTGCTTCCATCTTAGGAACTAAAGAGTTGGTTTTCACAAAGTACAAGCTCCATCTGTGAGAAATGAGGAACTGTCACTAAAGAAACAGCCAAAATTACAGACATAATTAAGAAAACCCAATATGCCAAAATCCGAATTTGCAAACCAAATAAAGGTAAATGATTCTCTTTGTAGAAGGATTCTCCTATTTCTAAAAAAACCAAAACAAACAAAACCCTAAAACATGCACAGAAATTTGAAATCATGTAATGATTTTACTTATCCAGCCTTTTCAGGAACATATTTATTGGATAAAAGCAACTTAGTGACAACCTGGGCATCTCCAGCTCCAAGTTGCCCTGAGTCTGAATTCCCACGAAGGGATGAGGAATTTGCTTCTTAAATAAGAGTTAACCATGAGTCTTTGAGATTTAAAAAAAAAAAAAAAAAATGCCCCAAAGACAACCCACATAATGAGAAGATATTTACAAATGAAGCAATAGACAAAGGATTAATCTCTAAAATATACAAACAGCTCATGCAGCTCAATATCAAAGAAATAAACCACCCAATAAAAAAATGGGTGGAAGACCTAAATAGACATTTCAGCAAAGAAGACATACAGATGGCCAAGAGACACATGAAAATACGCTCAGCATCACTAATTACTAGAGAAATGCAAATCAAAACTACAATGAGGTATCATCTCACACCAGTTAGAATGGCCATCATCAGAAAATCTACAAACAATAAATGCTGGAAAGGGTGTGGAGAAAAGGGAATCCTCTTGCATTGTTGGTGGGAATGTAAATTGATACAGCCACTGTGGAGAACAGTATGGAGGTTCCTTAAAAAATTAAAAATAGAACTACCATATGACCCAGCAATCCCACTCCTGTGCATATACCCTGAGAAAAGACACATGCACCTCAATGTTCACTGCAGCACTATTTACAATAGCCAGGACATAGAAAAAACCTAAATGTCCATCGACAGATGAATGGATAAAGAAGATGTGGTACATATATACAATGGAATATTACTCAGCCATAAAAAGAAATGAAATTGGGTCATTTGTAGAGATGTGGATGGACCTAGAATCTGTCATACAGAGTGAAGTCAGAAGGAGAAAAACAAATATCGTATATTAACGCATATAAGTGGAATCTAGAAGAATGGCACAGATGAACCTATTTGCAGGGGAGGAATAGAAAGGCAGACATAGAGAACAGATGTGTGGACACAGCGGGGGAAGGGGAGGGTGGGATGAGTTGGGAGATTAGGTTTGACATAAATACACTACCATGTGTAAAACAGATAGCTACTGGGAACCTGCTGTATAGCACAGGGAGCTCAGCTTGGTGCTCTGGGACGACCTAAATGGGTGGGATGGGGTGGGGGGGTGGCAGGGAGGTCCAAGAGGGAGGGGATGTGTGTATGTGTATAGCTGATTCACTTCGCTGTGCGGCAGAAACTAACACAACATTGTAAAGCAATTATACTCCAATTTAAAAAAAATGAAAAAAAAAGTTAAAAAAAAATGCCCCTTGGAAATTCTTAGCATAAGCGTTCTACCGTTCTAATCTCAGGGCCATAAAGAAAATGCCATAAAGGGAAGTGTTAACAGGACTGCAGGAGTGTAATTCACAGGAGGAACCATCCTTACCGGAGGTTAATTGCACTTTTCTCTTAATCAAAATTGTTGATTAACTCTGTGGCCTTGAGCCAGCTAGGTGACCTCTCTGAGCCTCAGTCTCTGAGTCTGATCAGGGCTGGGGGGCTAATGCACATCAGACAACAGGCCCGCATTAGGCCTCCCTCTGAAAGGCCAGCTTCCTTCCCTGAGGCGGTCACGCAGGAGATCTGGCCACCACTACTGTTGCCATTTCTGCGCTCTCAGAAAAACACTTGTTATTGATTTTGACAAGAAACAGTCTTCCAAGCTGATGGCTTGAGCAGGAGTTTGACCCACAGTGGAGTAGGGAGAAGGTTTTGCTTTGAAGGACACCAGGCCTTAGCTGGATGCAGGTGGGAATGAGGCCAGCAGAGGCACCAGGCTGTCTGCATGGACAAGTTTTCAGACCACCTGGAGCAGATGCCTGTGCACTGGCAAGTGGGAGACTCTTCGGGGGGGTTTCTCATCTTTGGCTGCAGGTCAGACTCACCGAGGAAGCCTTTAACAAAAAAAATACAGGCGCTTGGAACCCACCCTGGTCAAACTGAGTCGGAGTCCTCAGGATGCTGTCACATGGCCCTGCCTGATTCCAGGCCATCATCACAAAACCAAACTCCACTGTTGGGACCCCCTGCTCAGGGCAGCCCAAACCACTATAGGGTTCAAGCAAAGCTGCTGTGCCTTCTGTCACGTTCTTTTGACATGCAGGGACTTTTTCATTTTATTTCAGCCTCTTGTGCTTGGCCAGATAGCAGATAAGCAGCAAGTATTTTGAGAAAGAATTTTACCAATGAGGACAGTCAGGCTCAGAGAGATAAAGGAAGCTTGCCCAAGCTCACACGGCTGCAACATGAAGAAAACAGGATTCAGGGGCAGCTCTCTTACCTCCGAAGCTAGTAACACTTGGGTTGGCAATCTGTGGCCTGTGGACCAAATTTAGGCTGCTGCTTATTTCTGTATAGTCAGGGAGCCCAAGAATGGCCTTTACATTTTTAAAAGGTTGTAAAAGACAAAAATAAAAACAAAGGATATGCAACGACAGATGCAATATGTGGCCTGCCAAGCCTAAAATATCCACCATCTGGCTCTTTACAGGAGAAGTTTGCCAACCCCTGGTCAAGACTGTGACAGATGCCTGCTGCGGAGCTCAGGCTGGGATGGCCGGTGAAATGACTCGGGATCAAGGTGTCCCTCCAAAGCTTCACTGTCACAAACAGCCTTCACAGCAGTTCTGCCTCTTTAATGTGACTGAGGTCTTCAAAGTCTCTTGCAATCCTCGTTCTGTGGGCTCGGCCTGAAGATGATGCCTGCTCATTTGGACGCACCAGTGTTTGCTGGAGCATCCCAGAGAGCTAAGGGCTTTGCAGTGTAGCCTGCTTTTCATCAAAGGCCTCCCTTCACATCCAGGGGCTGAGCTCAATGGCTGGACCCCTTTCAATCAAAAGGCAGAACAAGGACTGACCCCATCCTCTTATATTCACTCTTATTTGATCCTCACAAAGATTCTGTGAGGTGGAAGAGAGGGTATTGTTATCCTAATTAAAAAAAAATCTTTATAGATGTTGCAACTATGGCTCAGAGAGTATAGAGATTTGCATAAGCATACAAAGTGGTGGGGCCACTGTTTGAACCTGGTGGTCTTCTAATCTTAAATATCGTGCTCTTCTAGGTTACAGCAGCCTTGGGGGGGGGTCATCGGCTCAGTGCCCTGGTTTAGAAAAAGTATCCAAAACTTGGAGTTAGGAAAAAGAACAACTGCATGGAGACCCATTAGAGGCTTATCGAGTTTTCTAAGGATGTATTTCTTTTGTTTTGACCTTCTATTTACCAGTGACCGGAACGCTGGATTACTCCAAGGAGATGTGAAATTAATTGTAGGAGACCGGAAGTGGATGCAAATGATTCTTGTCTTACAGAGGCGCCGTGATTTTGTCTGCAAGAACAGATTACAACCCAAAGGCTACAGTTTTGTTGCCTTATAAGATAATCAATCGATTTAACAATCTTATGCCAGCGCAGGCTCTTTCAGCAATGATTAATGTTTTTCTATCTTTTGGAATGAATCTTGTCATTCTGCTGGTTCCTTCATCAATGAGTTCAATAAATCTTTGACACAAGTTCACTATACATTTGTATGAGAGTCATGTTTTTAGTTTTTGAAAATTATATTTTGACACCCTCATCATGGTTATCCAATATGAAGTCCACCAAGCCGTGGTGGTCATCCTGGGTGTTTGAAGAGTCTTCTCTCTTTGGGTTTATTAATCCACTGAGAGGGGTCCAAGATGGCAGAAAACCTTTGGATGACACATCTAGGTTTAGGTACTTGGCTCCACCACTGAAGAGCTGTGTAACCTTGGCCAAATTGTATGATTTCTCTCAGTCTCATCATCCATAAAATAGAGGTAATACCACTATTTGTTTTAAGAAAAATAACATAAAATAGAGCACAGAGGTTGAGTATACAATTCTGAGCCACGCTGCCTGGGTTCACTTCTTGGATTTGTTCTTTTCTAGCTGTGTGGACTGGGGGAAAGCATTTGACTTTATTATGCCTCAATTTCCTCATCTGTAAAATGGGGTTAGTAGCTACCTTGTAGGGTTGTTGCCAGGATTAAATGAGTTAACATAAATAAAGTTCTTAGAACTGTGACTGGCCTGTTTTAAGCACTTAATGTTCACTGTGATGAAGAAAATGACGATACTTGTAAATGACCTAGCAGAACTCCTAGTACGTAATTAATACTCAAAATATTGGTAACTGTCAAATATAAAGATGTCCACCACCCGGAGCCAATTGGAATCATGGCAGAAGATCTGTTTACTCATGTAAACAAAGAGGTTCCAAGAAGTCAAGGAATGTTCCCAAGATCATTCAGCTAGAACCAGAGCCCAAATCCCATGATTCCCAGGCCAAATTCTGTCCCCTGTACAAAGCCCAGGAGCTAGACACTGAAGGTGAAGTACACGCATCTATGTCATACAATGGCTCAGCCTCCTCCCTGTCTTATTCTCCCTGTAACTTTCAGTGATTCCCCTCCCCAAGGAAGTGTCTTCCTCCTGTTGCTACTCCTGCTTCTATATTTCAACCTGACTTCCATTGGGGACCAGAGGAAAAAGCCAGAGCCTGAGCAAAATATACCAGGTAGAGGATGGTACCATGCAGTCCCAGATGCAGGAAAAGAGGCAGAGCTGTCCTACTCCCTCCTGCTAACTTCCACTCCCCCGGGGTCCTCAGCTCCATGCTTATGCCTCCAGACAAAATAGTTGAGGATTTCCTTGCCAAGTGATGAACAGAAAAAACAAACCCACATCACACCACATACCCTGCATACCAGACATTCCTCGGATGGTTTGCTTTGTAGGTGATTGGCCACAGAAGGTCTCCACCTTACCAGTGACAGATGTCTGAGCAGCAGGGAGAGACTGGGGGTGGAGGAAGTCGAGGAGGACCTGTGCTCCAGGTGCTCGTCCCAGAGTTGACACAGGACTGAGGCCTCTGTTGTCTACGTGCACATCCGTTACCGCTTCTCACCCCCACCAAGCCAGCCATAACCTGGAGTCCAGGCATGGCCAACATCACAGTCTAGAGGTGGGTTCCAGGTTAAGAGTCATTCAAATATTTACTGAAGACCTACCGCGAGTCTAGCACCATATTAGGCTCACAGGAGAGCATGTGAGTTAACTCTTGAAAGTGGAGGAGATGGGGTTTTCTTGGGACACATTCTCAAGGTTACTTTTATGTAGGTGTGAGGGAAGAAGGAAGAAAACTTTGCTGAGCGCCTACTCTGTGACCAGTTGCTCGCTGGCCTTTCCCCATGTGACTGCTGTCTGGGGTCAGTTACACTGTGTTGACAGCTCAGGCTGGCTTAAACATGGCAGGGATGTCTGCGGTTAGGGACTGGGAAGTCTGGAAGAATTAGAGTTAGGAGAGTTGATCAACAACGTCACCAAATATACAGATTCTTTGATTATCTTCGCTCTGCCATCCTTGGGGTAGGTTCCATCCTGCGGCTGGCTCTGCTTGTGGTCAGAAGCGGCTTCTTGATCCAACACCGATGTCGGGGGGTGGGTAGAGAGAGGCCGATGCCTCCAGCAGACATTTCGTCCCAGCTCCTTGGCCAGATCAGGTCGTAGCCCATCCCAGAACCCAGTCACCACCAGGAGGAATGGTGTTGTCCTTGGACCAATCGGGCCCACCCTAGACTTGAGGTCAACTCTCCCAAGTTACTGGTGCGGCTCCGAAGGGGAAGTGGATGTTGGGAGGTGAAGTGCAGTGTTCGGTTCACATCCCCATAGGTTTGGAAGGAAGTGACTTGCTCAAACCCACATCTCTCTGAAGTCCAAAGCCCCCATATGTGTTCTTTTCACCTCAAGGCCTTATGAGGCAAGAAAAGGGAAGGAGGAAGGGCTGGAGAGTCGAATTTCAGGTGCCCTTCAGCTGCAGGAGGGAGCTCTGGGTTTATTAAAGAAAGCTCCCTGCTCAGCCTTTCCCTTTTTTTTTTTCAGATGGCCTCCACATTCCACTGGGATTTGGGCCATGAGCACCATTTTATAGCACTCAGCTCACAGCATCTGAGGTCTTTTCAATATTTCATGAATAACCCCCTACTGGCTAGAGCCCATCTTCTGGATTTTGCTGAACAGTGGTGTTACCAGGAGGTTTCAGGGTATATAAGATCAAGTTGTGTTTCCTTGCAGCTGTCTTCGGAAGGGAATCTTAGGAAAGCAATTTTCAGGGAAACTATTTTGGCAATAGTGTTGCCCTGTGGCATGGTGGGGCCCTACTGGGGAAGGAAGGGGCAGCTGTGCTGTGTGGTAACTGTTTGGAAACAAACTTTTTATTTATTTATTTTTTGCCCTGTTGAAGTTCAAATCAGCCAGAGTCAAAGACAGCTGATCGCCAGGTCGTAAACACTGGCTGCAAACTGCACGGTCTGACGTTGATCACCCGGGCGATCAATCTTCATCAGATTTCTCATATATCCACAGCTTGGTTTTAGGTGCTAGAGAAGCTGCGTGTGACAAGATATGACCCCTGCCTGTGACCTAGATGAGGCTGCCGCACAGACGGAATATTACCTAGTTAATACTAGACAGAGCGCCACGTGCGCTAAGGGGATAGGGGAGAGAGACAATAATTCCAGTGGGATTTTAGAACGGGGTTTCCCAAGGCATGATCCTTGGAACATTTGCCCCTCAAAATATACTGGAATAAAAAAAAAAAAAAAAGTGCTCTAAAGCCAAAAGAATTGGGGCAACACTGTATGTTATACGCTCCTTTTGGAGATATCCAACGTATCTGAGTTTCTTACAGGCCCCAAGACACCTCATAGTGAATTAAGGTAGTCACTTGTTTAACTTTAATACTATGATTCTTAAATTTGCCCACGAAACACCCCCTTTTTCCCTCAAGGAAAACAGGAATGCCCTATTAGTGTCCCATGCAACCACACTGCCCCCGTGGCAGAACCAGCCTGGACGCCTAACAAAGAGGACAGCAAACTTGGGTGCCGAGGGCTTTCCTCCCTGGAATCCAGGAACAGCCCCAGGGGCAGAAGTGCTTTCTCAGGAGCCACCTAGCCAGCAAACCTGGGGCCCTCCAGGATGCAAACCTGATAACGGGGCCGTCAGGTGGCTCCATGGTGCCCAAAAAAAGCGCCCCATTCATCAGATGAGCCGATGGTGAGCGGGCAGGCATGAAGGGCAGGTGTGGAGATTGTGGCCCCAAGGCAGGGCGCCTCCAGCCTGAAGGGTTTGCTGTGTCTCTCCTCGCTTCTCTGTCCTCTCTTTCCTTTTAAATGAAGCCCTGGTTCCACAGAGCACACCTCTGCCCCAACTCATCCCTCCAGCTTCAGGCGCCTTTGTGGTCCTCTCCCTCCACCTGTTCCTTCCTGCCTGCAGGCCTAGGCCCCAGATGTTCCCCTGCGCCTGGCAGCTAGGCCCAGCCCAACTGCTTGCCATCAATTGAGGGTCTCCTCCAGCCAGCCTCCTCCCCAAGAACCCAGCCCACATCACTCCCTCCCTGACTTCAGCCCGACAGTGGGCAACTTGCACTATTGTCGCTTCCCTTGCAGGAGACTGCATTCTTCAGCAAAGTCTTTGAAGGGAACAACTGTGCCTTTTAGTCTCTTCCCATCTTCCCTCATGCCCACAGAGTCCAGTCTGCCCCTCCCTTCCTGCTTCCCCCGGATGCCCTTATAACATCAGGGGGCTGGGCTACAGGACCCGGGGGCCTGACTCAGGCCCCTTCTCACTCTGGGCTGCCCCAACGCCCAGGCCACGATGACAACAAGGCCCACCTTCCAGGGAGCCCAGAAAGCACTTCTTCAACATTCAGTTCTGGGCTTAACTGAATCAAATTTCTCTTTCTAAAAGTAAGTCCTGGAGTCTCCAGAGAGAGAGGCCGAAGCAGAGAGGAAGCTCCTAATACAGCCGCAAGTGCTGAGGCCTGCTCCCGTCCCCGCCAGGTGCCAGCCCCACCGGGCACTTCTGCCCCTGGGCACAGAGGGCTTCTTGCTCTGGGACATTCAGGGAGCAAAACCGCTGCGATCCTGTCCTGCTCAGGGTAGAGTGTTCAAACAAAAACACATGGTTAAATTTCTCTGAACCACAGGGTTACTCAGGAGCACTGGTGGTTTAGCCTCAGGAGTGAGTTGTGGTCTGAGAGAAAAAGACCCACAACAGGATTTTGGAGACACCAGGTGAGAGTAAAGCCAAGCCAGACTCACAGTAACCTGCGCGTAAAAAAAAAAAGCTCCTTAGCTGGGCACTCATTCAGTGCTCCTCAGGCCGCCCCACTCCCCTCCTACACACGAGGACTCGCCACCCTCTCCTGAGGACCCCACTATCCCCAACTGCCCCACAGTCCCTCTCGCAGGTCCCAGGCTCTACCACATGCTCACGTGGCCCCCTCTGCTCTGAGGTCCTTCTCTCTACCTCTGCCTAATTTCTATCCAATCTGCCAGGCTCAGACAGCTCCTCCAACAACTGTTGGTTAAAAACATGAGCTTTGGAAACAAACTGGAGTTCGCTTCTGCTTGGTCACCCACTAGCTGTGTGATCTTAACACAGTGATTGGGAGATCCCAGTTCTGCCAAGCTGTGTGGCCTTGGGCAAGTTACCCAACCTCTCTGTGCCTGAGCCTTATCTATAAAATGAGGATAAAAGAGTGCCTATGTGTCACGCTTTATGTGGTTGTGGTGGGGACTAAAGGGGGTGATGAAGGTCAGCGCCTGGCACATGTATGTATCCACCTGTACAGTAAGTGCTAGCCATCTAGAGATGAAACCCCTCGCTCCCCTGTAAACAACGCCTGCCCTGACTCCTGGCAGTGGTCCCTCCTGCTGTGGCATCTCCTCCTGAGAGGCTCTGTGGCTTGCCTCCCATCCTCCTTCCTTGCTCTGGCACAATAGCTTGGGACCTAATTTACTCCCGAGTTGCTGACCTTTGTTATCCCCATACCTGGATCCTGAGTTCTCCAAGAATAGAATCTCTCTTCTGATGCACCTGCAGAGCGATTCATCTGCTAACAATCCCAGGTGCCCTGGCCTGACACAAGCCCCCTCACTGTGCTCCTGGTCACCCTCCCCTTCATGCCACTTACCCCTAGCCCTGACCACACTGAATTCTTACTTGTCCCCCTAAGCAATCCACCCGCTCATGCACGTGCTGTTCCCACTGCCTGGAACGCTGCCCACACCCCCTCCCCACCTCCTCTGCCTGGGAAAAGCCTATTCATTAGGAGTTAGGCCAGATGCCCTCTTATTGAAGGCTTTTTCCAACTCCAGGGCTCTGTCCTCTTTGCCCCCGGCCTGGGCTCACGTTTGTCCTCCCTGGAATGTGACCTTCTCCAGGAATAAGGCAGGGTCTCCAGTGTCCCGCACACAGTAGGTGACGGGGCACTCAGTAAGGTCTCTGACTGTGGGTCAGCCTGATTTAGCTGCAGAGGATCTAAATCCCTGCAGACAGCTTCCAATCCCACGCCTGCCACTGCCATGCCTGGCTGGGTCCCGTTTGCCCCTCTGCAAAACGGCCAGAGCACCTTCCCCACGGTTGCCCAGGGCTGAGGAGGTTGCAGGTCCAGCCCAGCTCACTCAGGAGACCCCAGACATCAGCTCCCCTTACCCCCTCGCGGACTGCACGCCTCAGGATTCCCACCTTCCTATCTCTCTTAAAAACGGGGTAGTCAGCCCCATCCCCGTTTTTAAGTCAAAGACAGAAAAACATGACTAATGGGCTCAGAGATTCCAAATCACCATTTCAGGAGGAAAAATAATCCTCTTAGTTGTCAGACGTACTGGTGACACTCTCTCCGTTGCTATGGTGATTCTGTGACATGGCCCTCTTACGGATGAGATATGCCTACGTCTCACATTTTTCCGAGTCTGGTTCCCCCAGACGAGGACTCTGGCCAAACAATCTGCACCCCCATTCCGACAGGAAGGAGGGGTACAATCTCTGGAGGTGCATTTCTGCCTCGGCTGCTGGAGGTGAAGTTATCCTTCCAGGGTCAGGCTTGCAGAGGAATATCTGCACTCTGCATCTAGCTGTGCAACCTTCCCATCAGGTGACACGCATGGTCCGAGAGCCCAAGCTCCTTGCCTGGGACCCTTCCTTCTTTAAGGGGAAGACAATTGCATCTTCCTACTTACGGTCTATTTCTTTTTATTTATTTATTTATTTATTTTTGGCTGCATTGGGTCTTAGTTGCTGCGCATGGGCTTTCTCTAGTTGCGGAGAGAGGGGGCTACTCAGTAGTTGTGGTGCATGGGCTTAGTTGCTCCGCGGCATGTGGGATCTTCCCGGACCAGGGCTCGAACCCGTGTCCCCTGCATTGGCAGGCTGATTCTTAACCACTGCGCCACCAGGGAAGCCCCGGTCTATTTCTTATTTGAATTTTCTCCAGAGTCAACAAAGCTGTATGGAATTCAGTGGTTCCCTGCGACTTTGCCTTGGTCACACACACACACACACACACACACACACACACACACACACACTCCTTCTCGAACACACTTTGGTGACTAAGGATCTGGTAGTCAAGGGGGACTTTCTCTCACATGATAAAGGCACAGCCTCCTCTTCCTCTCTTCCACGTTCCTCTCATTCCCATGAGACTTTCACATAGGTTCATTCCTTTACAAGTTTATTTCTGGTGAATAAAAAATAATAATAATTTATGTGACCATAAAGACATTACGACCTGGGGCAGAACTTCACCATCCCGTTTCCTTCTGGATTTTGCAGCGTGGTGAGAAGGTGGCCGAGTGAAACCCAGCTGCATGCTTTGTGGAACCAGGAGATGCCTACGGGTGACTGACACAGGGACGTCTGCGGAGGGCTGGGGGGCGGGCTCCGAGGAAGGCGAAGCCAAACCTCTTTTACAGACGAGAAATGTCTCTTTGTAGTGTTTGTTTTTTCAGTTAGTCAACAGAAGCTCTGCCACATGCCTGTTCCTAACGCCCGTAAGCATAACAGGCCGAGCAGACACTCGGAAGGACGGAGCGGTTGTCTCAGGGATGTTTCAACTTGGCACTTGGGGACCCGGCGAGGGGAAGATGTCTCCCCCCCCAGAGGCCACCCCCTGAGGAGGCCGTGCCGAGGTGGTACCTGATCTGCTGGCATAGCTCTCACGATCTCGGGGTTTCTGAACTCTACTGCCTCTGAGCCTGAAGTGAACATCCCCCAGTTCCTCGGGCTCCCACAAGGCTCTCAGAGGTGGCCATCATCTCAGTCAGCAGAGGGAAACTTCCCCCAGGGTCTGAGAGCCGAACACACCGATAGCCCGTGCTGGGGGCTGAAGGCCAGAATCCCCAGGGCAGAGCCCAGAACCTCAGTGCTGGGGAAGATCTGGGGGTTCACGGCCACGGAGAGAGCAGGCTTGCTCACCACATCACCCTGCGGCCTGGCTTCTGCATGAGGCTGTGGCCTCGGGATCATGTGGGTGGTAGGGTTTACTCTCTTGGGTGAATTTTGGCTATAATATTTTGATAAGTTAAACTCACTGACAACACACCCAGAACGCAAGCAGGGAGAGCCTATGAGAAGCCCTAAGGAGTTTTCCACGATAAAGCACACAGGGCTCACCCGCTAACCACGCGGCCACCCTCGAGGTGGCCTGGGGGGCCCGTAACGCCGGCCTGGAGGGCCGCCCAGGACCTGAGGTACCCGCTGGCACTGATCACCAGGCCCACACCTGACTGGATGCCAGCAATTTAAACAAGAGCTGCTTGTTCAGCTGAATATGGCTTTAGCATCCTTACCCAAAGACTTTTTTTTTGAAAGGCAGAACCAAGCAAAGCCCAAACTCCCAGATCACTGGGCAGTTCTGAAGCCCAGTTCAGGTTCCTTTTTTGATCTTCAGAGACAACAATTTCTGGGCACAAAGATCAGCTCAAGGCTTCCCGTCATCTCCTCTCATGAGACACACACCTACACAACTGCTCCCCCTTCACACAGAGAGGCATTTCTATGCTTCAGGCCTGGGACCATTTTTACCCTGAACCCACTCTCCTGTTAGATGCTCTGAAATGAACATTCACACCCCAAACCGATTCATACCTGTTATTTCCCTTTGAAGAAAAACCAGAAGCACCCCCCTCACTGCCATCTGGGGACACCTACAGGAGTGCTTATTAAATTACGCCTAAAGCACAGCCTTTCCCCCATTTCATGAAATGAGAGAGACCAAGCCAGCCATGAGGCCACTCATGTATGTGACGGAGGGTGGATGGGGAAGGGACAGATGAAAAAGCACACCACACCAGGTGGTAAATGGGAACCAGCTTCACCAAAGCTCACAGCAGCTGAACACGCCAGACGGGAGAATATTTATACAGGTCCTACAGATACCAACTTTGTTCCATACCTGTTCTTTAAAGGCCTTTCCATTTGGCTTGTCTCTGGAGGTTTTTTCTGGTATCAAACGCAGTGGAAGTTTTAAACGACTCTGAGGCAGGGACAGAGAACTCACTGCTTGGCCCTGCCTGGCTCCTGGGACGCCAGGCTATGACAGGGGACAGCTGGAAGGGGAGGAGCAATCACACAGCCTGGAAGAAAAGGGGGCAAGGGTGGGCCATGGAGGAGCTCCCCAGAGGCCTGCTACATGAGGCCATTAACACAGCTAGACTCTGAGCCTCTGGGTGGGATTCTTAATCTTAGAAAGCACCCTGTGCCTGTCTGCAAAGTGTCCCCTTGGAGAGAGCCCCCTGTCCACGGGCTAAGATCCAAGGGGGTGCAGCCCAGGACAGCAGTGAAAAGTTGTACTAGCTACACTGGAAGAGGGCGAGCCAAGAGTTTGTTAGTTTCTCCCATTAGGTGCTAGGGCCCTGCCAGCTCTCTCCTCTTGAGTCGATGCCTTCATCCCCAACTCTCTACATACTCTCTCCACTTGCTTCTCATTTACACTGTATTTCCTGTAACTTCCAACTTGTCTGGGAAAAAATTCTACTATGTGGAACACTTACAAGTTTCTTATAAATATGAGAAGCTGTCCAAAGTTTAATTATATTTTAAAACCATGGCATGGGCCACAGTCTGTTAAAGCAGGACCATGGGGCAAGGTCTACAGGTGATACTTTTTGTGGACCAAAGCATCAACTTTTCCCCTGAGTGGAATATTCAAACTATACTGTGAATGAAATACGAGATGTGATACCACATTACTGCGGAGAAGTGGAGCTCTTCAACAGTTAGCAGCTTTCAAAAACCACGTACCTCTGTCACCATTGTCTTCCTCCGATGAATTGTTTTTCAAAGACAAATGCTACCTGGCATTAGGATCTATCCGACAAGCCATTCATCCTTCATGTACTGTCTTGGGGAAAGGCTCAGATTAAAGTTAAGTTCAACATCTTAAAATGCCCTTCTAAGGAGAGGGCTCCGAAAAGAGAAAGGAGAGGAGGGGGGGAACTCTCGAACTGTAATTCTCGAACCGTAGCGTACAGAAGACAGACTCTGAAAATACGATATGTCTTCACCTTTAAGATGGGCTAATTAGCAAAACTATCTTGTTAAAGGTTTGTAATGATGTTAAAATACATCTAGATTTTGGGACAATTAGGACATAGAGAAAACATCCATCACGGGTTGGAGGACGGATGACAGATTTTTTAATAGGATCTTGAATTCTGATCATTTTGAGAGCAGAGAAGCTGATGTGGAACCTAAAGATGAGGTCACCAAGGAATTGCTCTATTGGAGCTGAATCCCCACTTCAGATGCCTAAGGCGGGCTGTTGTACTGACTGTCACCTGGGGGACCTGGGTTTGTGTGGATGAATTTGTATGAACTCAAACAGCCTCTACAGAGTAAGGAGCCCACATATTTTATTACAGCCCCTGCTCACTGAGCCCTGCCAGTCCCCCATACCTCTGCCCCTTTGGATTATGGAGGAAAAAAAAAATAATCATTCGATTTTCTGGGCCACAGAATACAAGTTGGGTCTAGATTGTACAACGAGCTTACACACTGAGGCAAGAAAGCGTGCAAACAGGAGCAGGAATTCTTCACCCTCTGGGTGAGCCAGTGCTTGAGACACAGCAGGAGGACCCGAGTTGCCCTCCTGGAGTCCACACTGGTTTATGTTTCTGGCCTTTATTCACCGTGTCCAACTCCAACGTCCATCTTCTCCTGAGAGGGAGAAGAGTATCTTTGAGTAGCTATGGCATCAAGGATTTCCCCCGAGCTGTTTGGGTTTTTTTTTTTTTTTTTTTTCCTATTAAGATTTCACAGCAGGCCCAGAGAAGGACCAACAGAAGCGCGAGTGTCTGAGGACGATGTAATACTGACTCCTCCTTTTTGGTACCAGTCCGTGAACCCGCGCCCCCTCTCTCCTGAGATACAGTGAGGCGGGGTTGGGGGAGGTGGCAGAGGAGCTGTGGGTGGAACACACTGTACCGCGTGACATCACCATCATGCAGCTGGTGCCCGACAAGACAGAGGAGCGAGCAGGAGAGCTCAGGGCTCCCGGCTCACCCCAGGGGGAGGTGGGCAGTGCCAGGGCGGTGCCCGGCCCCTCAGGACCGCTGTCCATCCAGTTCTCGTGCGGCCGGCCCCTGGGGTGCGCCCTCTTGGCTCTGGCCTTAGCCTTCGTCCTCCCTCAGCTCGGTGGGTAGGAATTTATACTGCTGTTGGCGGATCTGGGCTAGTTTTTTCCTTGCTTCTTCCAGTTCTCGCTCTTTCTTCAGCATTTCCTCCTGGGCGGCGATGATCTAGAAGCAAAGCAACAAGCTGGATGGATCTGAAACTTTTTAGGAAACTGCCCTCCCCTCCACTGCTTGCCTCATGAGCTCCCACAGCCTCTGCTACAGTGGGACACAGCAGTGTCCCGGGACTAAGTATTCTTAGCTCTGGAGACCAGCATCTGTGCCACGGTTCAGGTTTTGAGGACCAACGATCCAAGACAATAAGCTGACTTCTGGCCACTGATTTAACAGCAAATATATACTGCGTCCCTATGATGCACCAGGCTCTGGTGTTAAGCACTTCACACGGAGTGTCCCATCATCTTCATGGCAACACTGTGAAGTATGGCCTATCGAATGTCCCATTTTGCCAATGAGAAAGCTGAATCTCAGAGATGTGGGTCCACTTTCCTGAAGGGGCCTATCTGGTGGAGCAGGACCTGGCCCAGGTATTCTCGAAGCTAAAGCTGGATTCCTTAACTACTAGACGGCTTTCATATATTTACTTCATGCTTCTAAGGTGTGATCTGAGGAACATTAGTTAATAGGTATAAAGGGGAAAGGGTAAGTCTGTGCTCAAGAAAGTCAAATAGATTTCTGAAAAGCAAAGGTCTTTTCAGAGTCTTGCTAGACTAACGAGCATTGTGATATCTGAGGAGGGAGTACAGAAGTCAGTGATTCCCAGAACTGTTTGATCAGAGACCCTTCTTCGTGGAACTTCTCATGGAACTAGTGTATCAAGAAGCAGATTCTGGTAAAAATGCATCCTGTGTATTTCCAAACACAGGGAGTGGTTCAGGAAGAGCTAAGAAAGGCATGGGAATGAGTAAGTTCAGCCACGGGGCCTCAGTGCTCCTGCTGGAAAACCAATCTCATATAGAGGATTTACATGAACACATTCCAAACTGCAAGCGTGGTTTCCTGACCTTTCCACCCCACTCTCATTCACAAGAATGCAGGCCTGCATAAGTCAGATTCTCATCCACACTTGTAAAACTTCTGGGAGAGGGTCATCATTCATTCTTTCTCTAGGGCCAAAAATCTGGAGTGAGTAGCAACTCCAAATGCATCATTTTATTTCAATGATAATATTGCTGTCCTCCAATTCTCTTCTCTCCCTTTTCTATAACAGAATCCCTGATTTTTAGGTAGACACACTGCTACTCAGAAAAGAATACTCCATTTCCCTGCCTCCTTTGCAGCTAGGCTGGCCATGTGATGAAGCGCTGACCAATGGCATGTGAGAGCAAGTGATGCAGACAACTTCAGAGTCATGCCCGCCCTAACTTTCCGTCTTCATGCTGGCTGGAAAACTGAGGTGGTTACCAAGCCATCTTAGACCAAGACGTTGCCAAGGCAACATCTCAGGGACGGTGGAGCAGTAGGCGGATGGGGTCTGGGTCTCAGTCACAAAGCAGCCGCCACACCATCCCTAGACTGCTTACACCCAAGACTGTCTCTCACCAGGGAGAAATAAACTTCCATCTTGTTTAAGCCACTGTTATTTCGTGCCTCTGTTATAAGACCGTGCTCATCTTGGGAGTAAACACTGTCTGGGTTTAATCACAAACCTGAGCAATGCCCCCTACAAACTTTGTTTTCACTACAACATCATCGTCATCAGCTTTGCCAAATGCTGCCTTCTGGGCTGCACGCACAAGATTGTCTGAGGCTCTTTTCACAGCGTTACCTGCTGCCTGGAGAGGGGACAAAACACACATTATATCATTAGAAACAGCCACTTGGATTCAGCGAGACAGACATGGAGGCACAGTTCATGAGACTATGAATTGATTTATCATCCAATTGTATATAACACAGAACTTCTCTCTAGGTAGTATCCATTTGTCCATCCATCCGTTGATTCTACCAACACTGGCACCTACCTAACCTTAGCTCACTCACAGGTTAATGAGACACATTTCCTGGCTCCCAGGGAACACGCACATCTCTGGGGAATTACAATTATGTGAATACACGATTATAGCACTATGATATGTGCGTTAACAGAAACTTGCTCAGGGGCTGCCCCCTTGGTTGGAAAGCCACCTCCCCCTGCCCCATCCTACTGAGGCATACTGGAGGACTTGGCTCAGAGATCGCTCTGTCCGTCTCGGCCTTACCCACACCCTCCCAGGTGCTGCTGGAAAGCTCCCTGCTGGCTTCTTTGCAGCCTTTACCACACTTGTGGTTGCCTGTCTTCCTCCTGGACAATGAGCAACTTGAAGGCAGGGGCTGTGACTTCAGTCTCTGCATCCCCAGCGCCGGGCACAGTGGCCGCGCAGGGTTGGGGCTCGCTGAATGCTTTCGGAGGGAATGAAGGGCTATGAAAGCACAACCTATCCCTGCACAGAAGGAATGGGAGCCCCACAGTAACTAGGGCCTTTACGGATGTGCTTTTAGAGTCACAGCCGGCTTTATGCCGCACGGTCAAGGATGGGGCGAGTGCCAGACACACTGCAGAAGAGCTGGTCCACGTGCAGCCCAGATCTTCAGCAAGGGCTACAGCCCCCGCTGGTTTACTCTCAATGCTCAAAAAGCATGGCTCAGGGGACTTGACCTCTGTCACCTGAGGTCTGGAATTTCCTTTTCACGGTGGTCAAGGCTTCGTTAAATCTCCCACAGTCCTTGCCCAGCCCCCTCAGCGTCAAGGACTTGTTCTTGGGGGTGAGCCATCAGAAAGTTGAGAGTTTTCTCATTCAAAGTTAACTGGCTCATCGGGTTGGTGATCTAAAGTGGCCAAGGGGGGACCACGAGGGCTCGCGCAAGAAGGGAAGGGGAGGCCCATTAGCGCTTGACGAGCAGTCATCATATGCTTATTCTCAAAACAGTTTTATGAGGTCAGAAATCATTAGCCCACTTTTCTACGTAGAAAGTGAGGTTGAATAACTAATCTAAGATCCTGCAGCTGGTAAGTTATAGAGCTGCGATTTGAACATAGGTCTGTGTAGCCCCAGAGAACCTCTGGGGTCACTGTAAGGGATTCACACAACATTGCAGCATCCAGATAAATCAGTAATGATGATAATAAGAGTGATGCTGGGTTGTATCTGTGTAAATCCTTAGGACTTACAAAAGCACTTTCACATTTCTGACCCTCGTAAGAGCCAGTGCCGGCATCTCTATCCTCATTTTACAGACGTGGCAACTAAGGCCTGAAAGGTTTTGAATGATTTGTTTAAGATTATGCACTTTGTACATAGTAGAGGCAGGTCTTGAACCCAGGTCTCTCTTAACTCAGGATGTTTTCCAAAGGAGTGTCCCCCAAACCCATGAATCGCACATTCACAAACAAGCAGCTCCCCGTTTTCCCCTGGGTTTATGCCAGGAGAAAAACGAAGGTGAGGGAGGTGGGTCAGAGAGAGACAGACACAGGAGGACCACACAATGGCCATGCACTTTACAACTTAGGAAATATGACGAGAGTCCCGAGTCTCAGTGGAATTGTTCAAATATTTCTGCCATTTATGATCTTACATAAACATTTTTAGCAACATAAACAATCTGTATTACAACATTTATTATAGTAACAAACATCTAGAAAATTGGAAACAAATATGTCCAACGTATAGAGAAATTCTGGCATCATCAGTTGATATAATATCATGCAATCATTAAAAATGAGACTCATGAAGAATGAACCAGTTAGCTTTGCACAGGGCCATTATGAAGCCTTTTCTTCAAGGAAAAAAAAAAGTATGATAAAATGTGAAGTGAAAAAAATGCAGAATGTCTCTGTTAGGATGACAACTAGACAAAAGTATTTTGTGTAAGATAAAAACAGGAAGAGAAAAAAATAGCACTGGACATGTGAGGATGGTGAAGCTATGTGATCTTTTTCATTCCAACATTTCTTTCACTGTGCTTAAAATACACAATCAGGAAAACTTAGATCCACTGGGCAGAACTCAAGTGACACCTTCATAAGTGTGTTCTCTGGGCTCTGGGAAACCTTAGCAGCATCTCATATAAATTCCTCAGTCCTTTTGCTCCCTTCTTAAGCAAACACTGAATGAGAGCCTCCACTGAAACAGGTACCATCTTAGGAGTGAGAGACACAAAGATAAAGATCTGGTACCTGCACCTAAGAAGCTCACAGCCTTGTCAAAGGTGGACTAAAGATAAATGTGGTGGTACTGGGTGACAGGAACTGCAAGACTGGTCTGCCCAAAGGCTATGGCAGGGCAGAAGAGGGACTGACTGCCCAAGGTCTGGGATTCAAGGAGGGCTTCCCAGAAGAGGTGGCTTTGGAGATGAGTCATGAAGGACGAGTAGGAGCTCACCAAGGTTGGGCTGGTGGGGAGGAGGACCCCAAGGCATGAGACCAGGAGGCACGCATGGAGAATGTCAGTTTGGTGGCGTTGCAGGGGTAGGATGCATGGCTGCACATGGCAGGAGATGAGAAATGTGGGACAGAGCTGGCTGATGGAAGGCCTGGTGGGTCATGCCAAGGAAGCGAGAATGCCGCCTTTGGTGACACTTACCCGCTCCAGCAGGAGTATTTTCCCACCAGCATCAGTGACCATTACCTGTAGCCGCCTCATGGCCTCCGAATCCTGATCAGCCTTCACCTTGCAGGCCACGAGCAGCTGAGCCGTGGAGGCGGCGACCTGCTTGGCGGATGAGATGAGCTTCTCCTCACTGGCGTGCCCCTGCACAGAGGCATTAGCCGCCTCGCAGAGACTGCTGGTCGCAGCTGCCACCATCCGGGCCTGGGGACAGTCAACAGAGAAGTGACTTGAGGCCCAAACCTCCCTCAGGGGATCCAAAAAGCCAACGGGGAAGGAAGAGGGGGCAACTCACGGCAGAAATCAGGCCCTGTGACCATTGTCCGTCATCTGCGGCATTGGCGGGGATGGAGCCCACCTAGAGTGGAGTAGGAAAAGCAGCAATGAGGGAGGGAAGGCACAGGGTGACCTGCAGCCCCCAAACCCTACCTTGCCCTGGATTTGGAGAGAAAAGCACCCCATCAGACATGCAGCACCTCCCTGGGACTCTTGCCAACAGCACCGGCAGGAGAATGGAGCACCCTTTCCCATGCAGGACCCCGGCAGCTCCAAGACTGCACGTCCTGACCGGTTTCCACCTGGGCCACAAGGAGGCGACCGGAAACGCTCTCAACGACCTCCATTTCACTGCCAGGTACCGCGTTTCTGGGAAAATGGCTCAGGAATGATGGATGGGGCTATCTTGACATGCCTAGTTCCTCTGCTGACCTTTCTCCATCTCCAACACGGGAGCCCCTGAGGCCTCTTCATTCAAGAGGTGAGGGAAGCTTAAATCTCTCCTGATTCCTGACCCTGGAAGCCATGCTGTGACTTTCTGGCAGATGATGTTAAAAAAGGGGGTCCGTCTCTTTCCGTACAATTGAGCACAGATCCTCGCCTTAAGGAAATACAGACCATTTTTTTCAGGGGTGGGGAGAGAAGTAAGAAGCTGGAAGTAAGATGATCCCCGTTTCTATTTAGGAATTGTTGCAACAGTGAAACATTTTCTGACCAGATGTAGAGGGGGCTACAGGAGGAAACACCTTTACACGTGTGGGAGGTGCCTGGAGAGGTAAGAGATGAGTATCTATTCATTGGGTTATTTGTATGGAAATATGTTAATATAAATGTTTCAGACATTACATGAAATTTCTAAAAATCTTACATGTTCTGGTATAATGTTATAAGTCATAATTCTAGTTATTACTTTAAAATGTATATCTCAGAAATAACTAAATTTCCTTGTCAATTCCATTATTATGAACTTTCATCAAATCTTTAACCGTGGTCATTTTTAAGTCTTTTGTCATTTACAGACAGTTCTGGGTGTACTCTGATGCTTTTGCAAATATGTTCCTATAAAAGGGTTTCATCTTCAAGGAATTCATGGAAAAGACTCTGACAAGTACAGGTTTCTGGTAACTGACTGTACTGCTGAACTGAATGAATAAGCCCTTTCAGAACTCTAATGGAAAACTGATGAATTCATAAAAGTGCTAACAAAAGATCAAGATGAAAAAAAAATTAATTACATGGGACTGAGTGAACTGATGAGGATGATTATAATTTTTGTGACTTTCTGTTTGAATAATAAAAAAAAAAATCCCACAAGGACTCAGAGGCAAAAAATATACAAACCAATTTTCACTGCAAAGTAAAGGAGCTGTTACAGTGGAGGATTACTAGACTGAATGTCAATATTATGACATAGTATGAGTGTGTTTCGTGTTTGGTAATTGCAATCATTGTTGCTTCTGTTGTGGTCATCCATGTACAATGCATGGTGTCAGTTTATCTCTTGTAAAAATAAAATACAGTGTGTGTGTGTGTGGAAAAAAAAAAAAGAGATGAGTATCTAAATTTGCATATGAAACTGGAGCTCTGTCAGCACATCAGGGAGTGCTGAAGGTCAGGTAAGGCCCCAATGTCCTGCATATCATCTATAGTTCCCCAGGTCCAGCTGAACCTCCGTTACCAACTTTTTAAATGCTTGAACGCATAAGTTCCTTGGAGGACAGGGGCTTGGCCATATTCAAGTTTGATTCTCTAGTGTCTAGCAATGTGTCCAGCACGTAGATGGCTCTTTAATCAATGTGCAAATAAACCGAAAGTTTTAGGTAAGATGTTCTTCTCAATGGTCCATTTTTGGTCTTTACATATCGACTAGTCAACAAGTTCTAGGTGATTGAGGTCGACACTCTGCTAGATCTACAGGGGATAAGTGAGAAGCATAAAGGGACAGATTCATGCTGGTTGGGGAGATGTACATACATCAATATTGGATACACAATGGTTTAGAAAGAGGAACCAGTGGACATAGGTTGGATTAAGGCACAGCTAAGCTCACAAGAGACTTCATGGAGGAAGACAGAAGGCCACCAGCTGTGCATAACTGTCTGTATTACAAGTTCTTAGGTCAATTGGACTTCCTTGGTGGCGCAGTGGTTAAGGCTCCGCGATCATAATGCTGGAGGCCCAGTTTGATCTCTGGTCAGGGAACTAGATCCCACGCGCATGCCGCAACTAAAAGTTCACATGCCACAACTAAGGAGCCCATGTGCCGCAACTAAGGAGCCTGCCTACTCAACTAACACCCGGCACAACGAAATAAATAAATAAAATATATATTAAAAAAAATGATAAAAACAAAAACAACCAAAAAGACACAATCACATCCGTCATCTGTACACTGACAGCGAAGGCCTTTTAACATCAAATATAAGTGACTGACAGTTACAGTGACCAAATTTCCCAAACCTGGCAGGATTTCCGTGGTGACTCTATGATTGAGAGGCTTCTCTGCAAGACGTAACTTGGATGGGGTGGTTCCATGTTGTATGGGAATAATAGGACACACGGAATATTTTAAATTGGAAGGCCTTTTCACATCCAGGAATTAGTCTAATGTACTATTAATCCTTTGGATCACTGAAAAAGAACTAGGCTTTCACGCTAATGCAGGTGGAATGGGTGACTGGAGATGAAGCAGGTTGAAGAAATCTCAGCTTTAAAACCAGACCGGCCTTTTGACCAAAGGGCTAAGGAAAATGCTAACTGCAGAGTTGGGACGGCATTCAGCTCAACAGTCCTAAGAAAAGGAAGGGAGTCACTGGAGTTGGACATGGTATTATAAAGCCCCTGACTACGGTGCTTATATAGCCATCCACCAGGAAAATATGAGTTTACGGCTTTAAATAGCCTACTGTACAGCGGGGAAAATAAATGTCTTGTTCAGGCCCTGATGGCTGCCTGGAGTGGGAGCTCTCCTTAACAAGAAGCAGATGAGAGCCCTGGAAGCTAAACCCTTCATTCCGTCTGTCAGGCTGAAGCAAACAGAGTATCCAGTGAGATGGGCAAAGCCGGGCAAGTCAGGGAGGGAAGGGGCGGCACGGCTTCCTTGGTCAGGATGCAAGCGGTATCGCCTTTTTCTTAGTCCTCAGAGGCTCTTGCTGTGTGAACTTTCCACCACTTGGCCAGTGGGGTTTACACACCTTTCCTTGGGCCACCAGCTCCCTCTGGGCTGCCGAGGCCGATTTGACCAGGGCACTTGTGGCAGCAGCAATGGATTTAGCAGCTTCCAAGATCTGTTCTTCAAAATCCAGGGTCTCATCTGCTTGCTATAACCAAAAGAAAACAGCATCACATGCAATTCGTATCCCCGAAGGGCGCTTTCTGCCAAATGACTTACTTCTTGGTCACCTGGCTCTTCCTCCGTGCGTGGCTTTTTATCCACAACCCACACCCAGGGTAGAAAGGCCGAAGCTGGCTGGGTGCCTCTCCATCTGCCCCTCCCCCCACCCTTCTCTAAAAGATAAAAACTGCCAGCATTGAGATTCCTTACAAAGTTCAAATCAGGAAATTCAAAGACAGACTATTTTTCCAGACCAGAATGTTTAAAAAGACATAAATTCACTGGGAATAAAATGCATTCGAAGGGTTCCATTAGCATCAATAACCCAAATCAAAATAATCAATAATTGAAATCCAAAGAGTGGGTGGTGGCACACTCTCCCACAACTCAAGGCTCAGAAAAATGGGTTGAAAAAACGAAAGATGGCTATTAGCTGTGAAAAACCGTATTGCTCTTGGGTGAAAACAAAAGTATTTGCATTTCTGTGGCTGAGCAGAGAGCCACATGCCAACCAGAGATCACCAGTCGTGGAAACGAAATTGGGGCAACGCGACATCAAGGTGGAGCTTACCCCTTCGAAACCCGAGGCACGGCTCCACCTGGGGAGGAACACTGGCTCCCCCCCACTGCACAGGTGCTATCAGGCCGTTAGGGCTCTGCTCTAAATACACCATCACCAGGCCCCCTGCTGCCAAACGCCTGCGATGTTGAAAAGAATCAACATCAACAAAAGAATCAACTTTCGGGAAGTTGGGCAAGTGTAAAGACCCTGGTCCCAGGCTGGGTGGGACGGAACATCACAATACACTAGACGACCGCCAAGGTCCCCTCCAGCAATATTGCTCTGTGAATCTAAGCCAGTATGGTTAAGTGCCCCTTCGGTCACAGAATGCTGAAGATGTGGCTGGTAACTTTCAGGCATTAAGAGATGATGGTCAGGTATAGCAATACTTTTCTTTGTGTGTGTTGGTAAAATATATATAACACAAAATTTAACCTTTGAACCAATTTTAAGTATACGATTCAGTGGCATTAAGTACATTCCCAATGTTGTACAACAGCGATACGTTTTTAAGAGTGCCTACTATATGCAGGTATTTTGTCAGGCACTTCCACGTGCATTAACTTGTTTAATCCTCACCAAAAAAGAGAGTAAAAATCATATACAGTAGTTATCTTTATCCTTATATTTATAATGGGAACCTTAGGGAGGTGGAGTATTGGGCCAAGATCACGTGGCAGCATGAAGAATCTAGACCAGATCTAAACCTAAACTTCTCTGCCTCCATCATGATATGTTTTTCCTAGATGAGGCCACCACTTTGGGCATCAGTGAGGAACGACTTCATGCTGGAGGCTCAAAGTCGCCTCACTAATGGGCCCATATGAACCATCAGACGGGATGGATACACGGATACAATGCTTTTCCAGTTCCCTATTCTTTATGGCATCTCTCCTGGTTCAAGATGTGGCCATTCCTGCTTTTGTTTTTATAACCCATGTTATCAGAAAAACATTTCCGTGCACATCTAGTGGATCTGAAGTATGACAGCAGCAATTGAGATGTTCTGAGACAGAAGCAGTATTTCTTTCCTATTTCTGACACAGTCTTGCTCTAGGAGCATTTAGGACAGATATGGATTCCGTTCCAATAGATTAATTTTGGATTCCTTATTATGGGGTGGGGAAGCTTGTTGATAGCGGTGGAATACAAAATTTGTTCACTGAAACATAAAACGACTCATTTTAAGACACTCTGGCATAAAAGGAACTGTTATACATAAGCCACAAGAAATGGCATTGGGCAGTGATAGGTAGATTCAATGACCTTGAATTAAGAGCTTTTCTGGAAATTCGTTCTGCAAAAGAAAGTCAAGCATATAACAGATTAAGGCACTGGGGAAATCACAGAGTTTCTGAGTCCAAAGGGAGCTCCTCCTCATTTTGCAGATGAGGAAATGGAGGCCCGTGTTGGCTCCCAATGTCTCCCAGACCCTTGCAGCAGGTGCAGGGGGCCTCAGCTATGCTATGGGTTCCAAGGTTGAGTCCACTTCACAGCAGGTTTCTGATTTCCCAAATTTTAAAATGCACAAAAATGGAATTTCCCAAAAACTAAGTGCTAACTCTAAGCATGGATAGATCTGAAAGAATATCTCATTAGAACTGATTGAAAAGGGCTCTCCCATGTCTTTCGCTACCCTGGCTGGGTTTTTTTTTTTTTTTTTAAAACACATGTTTGAAATACATACTCAACTTGGAAATATTTCTGACACCCACAGATTTTTCCTGCAATGACAAGTGCTGTAATGCCCTTTGATGAATTTTTCTTTTTCTTTCCATAAGATCTCTAGACTTCAAAATGGGCATGGCAGGAAGCCTTATCTCTGAGAGACATTTCCTCTGATTAAAAAGTATGAGAGAGTTTCCCAAGAAAAAGGCTTAATAAAGCCGACTGTGATGGAGGGCAAACATTTAGATGCTGCAGTTGGGCAGAGTTCCATGATGAGATCTGCCTTCTACCTGCAGGACTGGTACCTTTCTGTGGGCCAGGTTTACCATTAAGACTAAACGCCCACTCTATCTCTCCTGCTGAAATTAGACATAATGCTGATGTTTCCTCATACCATACAACTTCTAGCCTGAGAAAATGGGATCTCCCCAAGCCAAGGAGACTTGGTGAAAAGCCACGGCACCCCAGTCCAAATTCCCATTGGCTTCAGCTCCCACCAGCGTACAGGATGGAATCTGGGAGAGGGGTGTGAGGGTAGTGAGAGAAGGGAGGACATGTGCTTAACCATGGTGCAAAAGAGGAGAGAAATGGAATTGGCTTGGTCTTTGAAGGACTTCCCTGAATAAAAGGATCACAATTAAAATGCAGGAATTGTTAATAGAACAAACCCCACTGTAGCTGGGAGATTGAGGAGAAGAACAGTAAGTTGGAGCTGCTGCAAGGGGACCCTGGGGAAGAGTCTGGAGACCACGGCATCTGAATGTAAGGAAATGCTTTCACTCAATGGGCTGCTGAATGGACAGCCCTTCCTTGCTCAGATCACTGAGGATCTGGTGGAAGATGCAGGTGGTATGGGCTACCATGGGGGGAGTGCTGGTCTGGACTCAGGAGAACAGACACACCAGTCAGCTGAATCCTACCAGCCTGCAATCTCCTCCAGGGCACGGACTGTGTTTCATCCAACTTATGTCTCTGGAGCACAACGTTAGGTAGAGAAGCCCATGTGATAAAGGTTTGTTGAGAGAATGTATCCATTTAAGATGAGTCTCTGAGTACCGGAGTTCAGCCAGATGACAATTTACATAGTAAGAGAAGGGGAGATGCATGGAGTAAGTGTCCCCATCAGTAACTTTCCATTCCTGATTCCTGGGGACGATTGGACACACACATCAAAGCACTGGCTCCTGCCCTGTGGAATGCTGTGGGTTGTTAATTGTACGCTCTATCTGTATCCCTCAACTGGCACTCATAGTCTCTGACACTGACTCACGCATATACAGATGCAAAACACAGCAGCATTTTACTAAGAGGCTCTCTTAACAAAATAATGTCACAGATGTGCAAACTAACAGTCTGCCCTGCTTAATGAAGGTGTCAGCCGCAGCCTCTGAGAGCTGAATCCATCTTCTCATCCCCTGTACAATGCTCTTTCCCTGGTCCCCTCCACTAGAAAAGACTATTGGCCAGGTTACTTGTAGCTCTCAGTAATTGTCCTTCCAGGACTGTCTAGCAGACTCCAGCCTTGTCTTTTCGGTAGCTTTGAGAAAAGTCTAAGCATCCTTTTGCTGATATTTTTCTTGTTTGGTGATCTTCTCCAGAGCTCCTCTTTTAAAAAGTTAGAGGTCTGGCGAGATCCCTCTTGGGAAAGGCCACACTTCGGGCTGACTCCCTGGCTGCCTGCTTCCCACGCTCGGGAGAGCATTTGAGACTCCTGTTGTGCTGATAGAGAGGGGGAAGGAGGGTGGAAAGGGGGACAGAAAAGGGGAGGCCTTTCCTCATTTTTATTTTGTCTTTTGGCCTTTCAGGGATTCTTGTAATAGGGACAAATCTTGACTCCATATTGGATCTGTTTCTTTTACTTTAACCTTTGTATTCTATTGCTTTTGCTACAAGAATTGTTGCCTATAGCCTGAAATATACAGGCTAGCCCATTGTCAAGGCTCTGACCTTTAAAGGTATAACACTTTTCCATTCATATAGAGATTAAAACGTTGTAGAACAGAGAATAACATGTGTCTGGTTGGAGGTTTATAGGAACATTGTGACCAGACCTACTGTGGACAGCTGCAAGAACAAAGGATCCCGGAACCAAGAAGTTTGCAGCAGCCAACCACACCCCCTCCCCTTTTAGTATTAAAGGAGGCTGAATCCTAACTCAGGGAAGATGGTTCTCTGGGACACGAGTCCACCCTCTTCTCGGTCTGCTGGCTTTCTGAATAAAGTCGCTATTCCCCGCCCCAACACCTCATCTCTCAATTTACTGGCCTGTCATATGCCAGAGCAGTACAAGCCTGGACTTGGTAACATTCTGAGAACCTAATGTTTGTGTCAATTCATTCCTTTTCTGAAACTACCTTCCCTCCTACATATCCGATAGGGCTGTTATAAATAAATTATTAATATACACAGAGCATAACAGACTCATAGTAAATGCTCAATAACTATTAGCAATTAATTTCATTTTTCTTTCTATTACTACATATATTTTTTGTGGTTTTAAAAACTGTTGTTCAGACTTTCAGTCTGTTTCTCTGCCTGAACCCTGTTTTCCACTCGTAATTCTAACAAAGATTCTAGCTGCCATTTCTGACTACAACCTACAATATAAATAAAAAACACAAATCAAAGATAAAGTGTCAAGTGCCGGTACTGCTTCCAGCTACTCCCTTGACACCCAACCAGGAGATGGACAACTGGATTTCAGTCCCTGCTCTGCCCTTTCCGCCATGTGACTTTGGGGAATTTGCTGCCCTTCTCCAGGTATCAAACAAACATTTTCTGTTTGTAATTTCAAGAGCAAACTCAACCCTCCTGGCCCTTTAGCTCTGACATGTTACGGTTTCAGGTGAAACCTTTTTAAAGAATGCACAGACTAAAATTAGCACCGACTCCTTTTTCTTTTGCTCCCACTCTTTTGGCCTCCTTCCTCCAGTATCTTTCCCAGCCTCCACCAGGCCCATCCTCCCAGACAGGTCCCTGGGCATGCGTCTAGCAGAGGAAGAATACTTCCATCTGTGGTTCTCTTTCTGGCCTTTTTCTTTGTGAATTACATCCCTGTGGCCCCTTCCCCTGATGGACTTGACAGTGAAGGAGCCAAAGGCACCCATAGGAGATGGCCGAAGGGTCACTGCCCTGATTTCCACCTCCCTCCTTGAAAAGCTCCTTTGAGGGACCGCCTTGCTGAGAACTGATAAGCACAATGGTCGTTTCTCTCACAACTGGCTACAAAAACCAGATTACAACTCACGGCACCATCTTTCCAGTTAGGAATCATGCTTTTTCCTGTGTTACTGAAAGCCTTGTAGGATGCTTACTATTCAAAACAAGGTCTTATCACATCAGAAATTAAAAAAAAAAAAATTCTTTGGGTGTAATTTGTTTAAGTGTGAACATTTGCATATAATTTAAATGTCCTTCGGGAAAAAAAAAAGGAGGCCAACACTGAGAACTCCCACAACACAAGTGAAGCATTTTCCTGCCAGGTGGAAGCCTGAGTGGAACAGGCAGCCCTGTTTCTCCTTTGTTTGTAGCCAGTTTGGCTGCTACCAGTTTGGTGCTGATACTGAGTTGAGAGGTGCCTGAGGGGAGACCTTAGCCTGTACCCAAGACCTGAACAGTCTGCGAACCTGGTCAGCTTCTCTTCCAGAGGACCCATGGGTGGGCTGTCTTTAGGACCACCACGTTTACTAGTCCTAATAAAAGGGAAGCTTCTCAGAACCACTGGAACTGCCAAGAGACCAGAGCTGTTCAGCTGGCCTTGGCTCCCCTGGGTTGGCCTGGTCCCAGGGGAAACTCCAAGAAACTGTCAATGGACAAAGCAGGTGACAGAGAAGAAAGCACTGCCAAATGGTAATGCCAGCAACCTGAGGAGGGACCACCCTGTGCATCCAGACGTGGAGTAATGCATGTTCCTGCAGCGTCTGAGGGACAAGGTGTGAGCATGCACGGTTAGTATCTTGGGGGAAGTTTTCCCACACTCGCCACCACTTTATTTTTTAATGAACAGTAATACCACTGGGATACTCTTTTAACTGCTACTTCTGTTTTTTTTTCTTTATGTCATTCCAGGTTTATTCTACAGATATATATGAATATCTTATCCATTCCTCCTTTATCAGAATCTATTAATTGCTATTTCTGTTTGATAGAAAAATTCTTAAAGATGCGTCATACTCTCAAAAAAAAATAAATATGAAGGCACTTGAATGTCTGTCTAGGAAGCATGGATGAAGAACAGATGACAGATTTCTTTCAAAGATTTAACCAGGTAAATTTGCTACACTGTAAACTCACGTGACATGAATTGTGTGTGTGTCTGAGGAGGCTCTGGGAGACCCACTACTTTACCTGGCGGGGAGTCACGTGGGAACACTCACTGGCTGAACGCCCCACC